>NC_056733.1:880337947-881058742 GCF_019279795.1 Protopterus annectens
GCTATCTTTGGACACTACCACAATAATGTGGGACATAACAGAAAAGAACCAGATTCTACACCCTTTGCAGAATCGATACAATAGCCTGGGTAGATGGAGAACCAGCAGATCAGCACAACCTTTCTCTTCATGTTGCCTACATCATGTTAGAGCAAAGCATTGTTGCAAATAAGCTGAGCAGGACCAGGACGGACCCTCACAAATGGAAACAGAGCACAGTGGTCTTCAAGGAATTGATTTGGCTATGGGAAACTCCTCAAATAGATGTCTGTTTCAGTTCACACTAGACTGTTAAAGAAATTATGCTCCAGGATTCCTTGCAAACAGGCCTGGAATACAAATGCCTTCTTTTTCCCATGTCAGGAATGTTCATGTATGCATTTCAACCTGTTCCACTGATTTTCAAGGTCATTCTAACGATTCTGGACTCCAAAGATAATTGTGTTGACTCCCTTCTGGTCCTGGCTACAGTGGTTGTCCCTTCTTTTGAAAATGGCCAGGGACAGGTACGACAGGCTTCCTCACAGAATGAACCCTCAACCTGCAACTTCTTCAGTTGGCTGCCTGTATGATAGAGTTTAAGACCTTTAAATTACCTTTTTTTTTTGATGGCATGCAGCAGATGTTAAAGGAGGCTAAGAAACCTGCTTCTGGAAGTTCATAATATTGATAAGTGGAAGGAATATACTTCATGGCAAACTAAGAACAAGGGTTCTTTAGTTCTGTGATATTTGTGAGTTATTATCCTCTGGCCAATCTTACTGTTTTATCAAGATTTTGCTCTCAACCATTTCTAATGTATGTACTTAGACACCCCCCCCCCCCTCGTCTTCTAACCAGCCTCAAACAAACTTATCCATACACCTAGAAGACAGGTGGCACCTTATTGGGATCTCAGTTTTGTTCTAGAGAAACTTGCACCTTTTCTATGTGAACCAGCTTACCGGGCTAAATTCAAGTTTTTAACTTGGAAAACATTGTAACTCTCTTATGTTGAGCTAGGCTTATCCTATTTTCATAAGGACAGGTTGTCTTTGAGAACAAGTCCTTCATTTATGCACAAAGTGGATTTAGAGTTTAATTTGAGTCGGGCTTTTTCCAGATCCAGAATTAAGGGAACAAGATTTTACATACTCTGTCCATAGGCATCTCCAGTACTATCTTGACAGGACTAAAACCTTCAGGAGTTTGAATCAACTGTTTTATTTCCTGTGGAGGTACGAAAATGAGACAGTCAGAGCAGACAGTTTACAAATGGTTGTCCTATCCTATCATTTTCTGTTGTTGCCATGACAAATCGCTTCCAGACAAGTTGAGTATACACTACCAGAGATTTGGCTTTTTCTGTGGCCTTTTGGAAAGTGGTGGGCTCAAAGTATTATAGAGACGGTAAACCACTCGAAAACAAAAACAACAAACATAGTTCACCAACTCGACACCACAAAGGCTCAGAATATTCCGTAATACTTTATTTACTACATTAGTCTTGTGAAGCGCTTTTTGTCCGGTAGCTTCACCGGACTTCTTCAGACAGGTTTTTTGAAGATTCCCATGCTGGTATTTAATCAATTAACCCTATTCACAGCACCCAACCAATTCCTATAAACACCCTCCTTTACTAAATAATTATATAATTACTAACATCAAATATATTTTACATTTTTAAAAAAGATTTCTTAAATATATGTATCAATAGAAAAACATAAATATATTTATCTTACATTCTTACTAAACCTTGCATATATACCATTTCTAACTATGATTTAAAATAACTAAATAAAACTTTTTTACTTCTGTATGTGCTTATGCTTGATTTCACATTCAGTTCAATAATAAATATATAATCATATATAATAAAAAGTTCCTAATATATATAAAAATAATAAACATTTTTTTAACAATTTTTAAAACATACAACACACCTTTGCGTATTAAATTTATCTATTCAGGCTCCTCAATTTCAATATGCTAGAGATGGACACTACCTCATTTAGACCTGGCCCACCTACTAGCATCTAAACGCAATTGCCACATCACCTCATATTTTTCTACTAGTAGGCTAGTGAACCAACCCCTGTCATCCCCTACTATTTGATCGATTACTCTAAATTTAAATGCATGTCCATGGTTGAGGGATACATGTCTAGCCAAAGCATTTTCACTTATTTCTTTGGTGATACTTAGAATATGTTCATATGTTCTCTCCCTCATTTTTCTGTCCGTCTTGCCCACATAAAATGCTGGACAAGACTGACATTGCACTATATAAACAACTGACTTACTATTACAGTTGTATCTACCTTCATTTTTATAAATCTTATTCTTACTATAGAGGAGAATGAGCCAGTAGCCATATGTCTACACATACTACAAGACTCACATTTGAAAATTCCCGGTGTCCTTATAAATCTCCTTTAACCTTGCTCAACCAGACTTCTTAGATTCCTGCCTCTTTTGGAAATAACCAATCTCGCAGCGACTGCCTGCTGCTTCCCATTGGGCACATTCCTCCTTAACCCTAGAAGAGGTAAACCATCAGTTGACAACTCATTCCATCTCAGCTTTCTGTTACCTGCACCTCTTAACTACACTGACAATATGTACAGATGCCTAATTCTGGGCATCTAGTGCACAATGCATACAGTAATAGGTGAATAATGAAAGTTAGTTGGGGTCTGATTTTTCACAGCAGGGCTAAATTCCCAAAATTTCATTTTTGCTGTTTACAGTGTATGAGAAGAAGCACTGGATTGATTTCTGATCATCAGAGGTGCATGTTCCTGTGCTGAAGGGTAGTGGTGTATTTTTACTGTTTAAAGAAATTTGTAATGTTATTAATTTTCTTTTCTTTTTCGATCTTGTTTTTTCATGAACAGGGCTACTTTCGTCCAGGACAACTTACTGATGTACACAAAATTGTTCTCAAGTTTCCTAAATCGAGCAGTCAGAACTGACCTTGTTGCTCCTAAAAATGCTTTGATGGTTTTCAGGGTGGCTAAGATCTTCTCACAACCAAATTTGGCTGAAATGATACAAAAAGGTAAATATGTGCTAACCACTTAAAAAAAAATACTGGAGAGAAATTATGTGCTCTTCTGTATGCCTGTCTGAACAACTTTCATATGGAGTAACATTTCTTCTGTTTTTAAGACCATTTTAGAAAGATGCACATGCATAGTAATATGTATCTTTATGAAAGAGAACCATTGTTTCCTTAATTCCAAATCTGTTATGTACCATATATGTAGTATTTATGTATATCTGTTCTGAAAGTGTCATGGGACAGTTTATTTCACTTTAAAGATACTTGGAGAAAACGTAAATGTTCATCATTGTCAGTGTTGCAGTACTAATTCTTGGATCTTCCTCCCGTGTAGTAGCCCACAGCATATCCAAATACCAGAGTCTCTTCCCCATCCCCCAGCCAGTGGAATTTCTGTGCTGACCAACATCCAGAAGCCCGGTGTACAGAGGGCATCAGCCATCGCCATAGTTAATTTTTGCCAGGTAATCCACTACTCCATAATGCGTTTAATAGTGTCATCAGTCAATCGGTTGGCGTGAATAAACAGAGTTTCCAAACACCTATGTTAAGTACCCTGTTGGAGACTTTTTTTTCTCTTTTCCTTGTGAATGATTCTTGTTCATGTTTAAGAAAGTTAATTGCCTTTCTTGTGGGAAGCAGATTCCCCACAATGATTTCCACTCATATTGTGCTGACAGCCTAAGCAAAAAAGGCAGTGTTTCTGACTGTCAGTATTGTGCCAGACTTCAAATATTATTACATGTAGAGCTGAATCCCTTCAGTTACATATGGAATCTAGAAAGACAGAACATTTACAACCTTTAATGACTGCTTGTTCCTATACTGTCATCCTCAAAAAAATAACATAAAGACATGCAGCCAAAGGAGAAGGACATCAGGGATGTGGAGGACATTTTTTTTGTTTAAGCCATTGACAAAACGAGAGATCACCGATACATGTGAGGCACCTTTGCATCACCCTGGTCTGATTCCTACTAGGTTGGAGCCCTCTGACATGACCCTTTTGGAGGCTGCCACTACTCACTCGTACTTCTCACATTCTGACACCAGACCAGTGTCTGTTGCATCCATAGCCACTCAGCAAGCCATGACTTCCAATGCCTGAGTTTTGCTGTCTGAGGGTAAGTGTGGTAATCCCTTGGTTACTGTAAGGAAGGCTGTCCCTTGGAACTGGATAGAGGTTAAAACCACTCACCTGCAACTGGAGACCTTAATTTCCCTTCAGACCTTGGCATCCCAAACCCAGGAGACCTTCTGGTTTGCCGTAGCCTTCATTGTCTCAGCCAATTGCCTCTTCATCCCAGGTCAGCCCATGACTTCATGGATTTCAGGATGACCAGGTAACCAACCCTGCAAAAGGATCCTGTGCCTGGACTATACTTCTGAGAAGAGGAAAAGGAATACTTTCCCCCCCAGGAAGAGTCTGATTCCTCAGAATCGGAGGATGAGGAGGAACTAACGTATGTGAAATACCTTCCTCCCCTGACTTATGATGATTTGTTTCAGATAACAGTATTTCCTCTGCTTTGTCTCCTAATGATTTATCTTTTGGAGAGGCACTTCATAGGATGAAGGAATCCTTCATTTAAGATTCTGGTGAATTCACTAAGGCTCAAACTCATTATAAAGAACTTTTGAACTTTCCCACCCTTAGACCTTCGGCTGCACCTCCAGTAGATATAGTCTTGGTTGATGTGTTCAAGGACATATATCACTGCACCCTGACTCCCTTCCTCCTACTCCTTGGCGGTCTGACTGCTTTTATAGGCTGCTGAAGTCTCATAAACACCTTTATAAAAACCCAGTGGTGGATCAGTCAGTGGTGTCCATAAAATCCGCTAAGGGAGATCTTGGGCATGCATCCAAGAACCCCTTACCAAATGATAGTGAAAGTAGGATGCTGGACAGATTTGCTAAGAAAACGTATAATTCAGCTAACCTGGCCATGAGGGCTGTCAACTGCCAGTTCCACATGCACAATTACCTTGCGTCACTACAGGAATAAATCAAAACCAAGGCAGATGGGATCCAGAGCAAGAGCTTTCAGAGGGATATCCTGGACTTATGCAGTGTCACTCTCCAGGTTTCCAGACACTCCTTTCAATGTGGCTGTGATACTTTAGAGGCATCACGCGGGGTGGCTACTTTCAGGGTCAAACACTCAAATTCATGCCTGGCTGAAAACTAAACCTCTCTCAGACTAGGTAGAAGTTGACACGTCATGCCCCCTGGACAAGGAGTTTGTTTTAGTACCCACAGATGAACATGTTTTTGATAAACTGCATAAGAAAGGGAAACAGATGAAATCTGTCAAAGAATTCTATGTCTCCCACTCCTGGGTATAGTAGGAACAACCCTTCCAAGTCTTGCCCCTTTCCACTTAAACATGAGAAAACTAGACAGATTAAGGAGAAAAGGCTCAGATTATGGAGAAACTGGCAAAAGGAGCAGCATTTCCGATCTGGAGGAGTTAAAGATCCTGTCCCACATTTGGTGCAGCTGTGACTATTACCAGCACCCCTTCCTTCAAATCCCACCTCAGTCCAACCCTGCCTCCCCCACACACAGCTATCAGGAAGGCTATTGTCCTATCATCATTGGGAAGACTTACTTTAGGACAAATGAGTTTTGAAAATCAGACAGGAAGGCTTATGTCTTCCAATTTTGGAAGAAGCCTCTCTTTCTAGGGTTGCCCCTCCCAAAAAAGAAAAACTACTGCCTCCCATTCTAAAATAATTAGTATTGCAAGGATCAATTCAGAGAGTGCCCACAGAATGAGGCACAAGGTTTTACTCCCTTCTTTTCTTTGTCCCCAGGAAAGAAGGCACCTGGAGGGCCTTCTCTAGGGTCTATATCACATTGTCAAGTTTTTGAAAGACGTAATATCAAATCTAGAAGTCCAAAATGCAAGAAGTACAAACACACAGAGCAGCAATTTTTTTTTTCCCCCCCAGAGGAAAAAAAAAACTATTTTTCCGGTACAAAAACAAAAAAACACAAACTTTAAACTTACACTAATGTTGGGGGCTTCGCCACCTCCTACCCCCTACTTAAATATACCAACTCTGAGATCACAGCACAGTGGAGGAAATAGAAAAGCAATGAAAACGGCCCACCGATTTTTTCCCCTGGGGGACAAAAATCAGTGTTCCGCGACTTCGCTATTTTCACATTTTGAACTTCCCGGTTCGATATTACAACATTCAACATCGTGATATAGATCCCCTATTCTAGACCTCTCAAGACTAAAAAAAATTCTACTAGTTCCAAAATTCAGGATGTTAACCCTATAAAAGTTGCTGACCCTTATTTTCCAAGTGGTAGTGTTGTTGACTTTGGACTTGAAGAATGCTTACCTTTATGCTGCTATGGCCCAGAAACACATGAATACCTATGTTTTCCAGCAGTAGGATTGCATTACCAATTTTGTGCCTTACCATTTGGCTTATCTTCTGCTCCACAGGTTTTCACCAAATGTCTGGCACCATTCATTGCCTTCTGCAGCACACAAGCGGGACCATAGTTACCCTTGCCTGGACCCAACTGTCTGATTCAGGCGAAGTCCCACCAGGCGCTCTAGACAGAAATGCATATCACAAGGGATTGCTTCCAGAAAATGAGGCTGGCCTATAACCACCAGAAGTTACAAGTCCATCCCAGCACCAGAATTACCTTTCAGGGAGCAAGTCATAAACTCTGTCCAACAGAAGGTTTTTCTCCCAGAGGAAAAAGTCACCTTTCTTTCAGAATACTTAAAAGACCTGCCCTCCAGACAAGCCATTTCAGCAAGAGAATTTCTCTGTGCCATGGGATACATGGCTACCTGCTTATAATCCTCTTGGCAAAGCTGCATATGACGAAGTTTTGGAACACGGAGGACCAAGTTGAAGCTTTTAGAATACTACTAGAATCCAACCCTTTCCAAAAAGCCATAGCTGAAACCACTGCCCAAGTAGAGTGGTCCTTGACCCTGCCTGAAACAGTTTTGTTGTGATGGGAATAACAAAAGGTAATACCCTGATACAACCATTTGGAAATAGTCTGCGTTGGCACAGGTTGTCCCTTCTTACCTTCACCAGAAATGAGGAACTGATCAGTTCTGAAAGATTTTGCTTTGTCAGGATAGTACCTGAGTTGTCTGTGGACATTCAAGGTTTAAGTATCCTTTCTCCATCATTTTTAGGTTCTGCAAATTAAACGGGGAGATGAATAGGCTGACTTTAAAGTAAACTTGCATACAGTTTCAGGTATAAAAGGATTAGTTCTTAATGAAAAGCTATCCTTGTGGAAAAAGAGATGAGGCTGATCAACCATAAGAGCTTGCAACCCCCCCCCCCTGCTTAGAGGTCAGAACAGTAAGTAAGACTGTTTTCCATGTTTAAAACCTCAAGTCAACTTAATAAGCTGGCTCAAATAGAGAAAGTGTTTTTCTAACATAAAGTTAAGATCCCAAGAAAGGAGCTATTGGCTTTCCAGGAGGCTTCTTTTGCAGAGCCCCTTTCAAAAAAACATTTTCCCTTGAGATAGCATTGAAAGGGGTGGCTATATGGGCAGACATGCTAAAATGGATGACAGACGAACCTTAACTGAGGGGTAAGCCAGGCCATAGGATAGTAAGTCACAAAAATACTGTAAAAGCACAGAATCACTAAGCCTGAATGGATGCTCATTGTTTTGTTGGAACCTGCTAGAAAACCTTTTCCAATTACTAATATAAGATCTTCTAGTAGCAGGCTTTCTTGCCTCCATTAATACCTGCCGTATGCTCTCAGGAAAAAAGCTGCCTACAAGTTATTAAAACCCTGATGTTCTTTGTGTTTCACTGTTGCAGTCATCATCTGTGGGTTATCCCTGCTGCGGTAGCCCGCAGCCAGCCTGAATACCAGAGTCAATGTTTTTCTGCGTCAGCTGGTGTCGCCTGTAGACAGACGTCAGCTCGTCTGTGCTGTAAAGCAAGGCAGCTGATGACATTACATCGGTCTTTCTTGCCGTGGAGCCCGTAGCAGAAGCAGTTGGCAAGTATGGTGGTCAGTCGCTACCAGTACTCAGATCACAGGTAAAAATGTCTAAAGTTAATCACCCCATTGGGGATCTTTTTTTTCTTGCACTAACCGGTGTCTGAAAAGTTAACAGTTGTGTCGGCTGTGGAAAGCCGATCTCCACAGAGACTTCCATTCATACTACGTGACTTCTTTAGGCCCAGACCACGACGTCGCCAGTTACTGGTTCTGTGCCCTCTTTAATGCGAGAGCCATTCATCATAGAGCTCTTTTTGTTGACAGGTATTTTCGTCCTCCCTCTTCACAAATGACTTCCGTCAGCCAACAATCCGTAGATCCTCCGAAAAAAACATAGGGATAAAGATAGAGATAGACCACACAAGGCTAAGCATTCCAACGACTCTTCCTCTAAGCAGCTTTTGCAGCCCCTGATGCCCGATGCGATAGCTATACAGGCCTCTACCGAGACCCTTTTGAAGTCCGGTATGCCACAGAACTCTTGTTCGTCTTCAGAGCCTTTGGTTGTCTCTGTCTCGGTTGGGTATGGAGCCGCGACACAGGCACCATCTTCTGAGGAGGTCTTTTGCACTACTGATTCTAGTCAGAAACCGACATCTTCACACCCGACTACCATTTCTCTCAGACCGATGAATACCCTTAGGCCTAGAAGCTAGGCCACCCCTAGAAAATCTACCTCTAGCCACCATCTTACTCCCACTCCTCCAGCCCAGGCCCAAATACTTAAGATGGCGGAAGATCTTATTTCCTTTATCAGGGGCAGTCGAGCCACAACTTCTAAAAGGAAAAGACGCCTTTATAGGTTCATAGGTTGGTAGTAGGGTATTGGCCCTAGGGCCTATACAGGCCAAGCCATAACAATTCCCTGGCTATTTCTTCCCAGGACCCCTGTGAAGCAGGGCGACTGATGTGATCCCCGGGGTGAATTTCTTTTCTCCCATCCAGTCGTCAAGGTTCCTTTTGATGAGAGCCAAAGAGGCACTCTGCTTGACATGTATGGGTAGTCTATACCAGAGTCTGGGGAGTCTCTAGGTCAGGATCCTATCCCCTCCAGCATGTTTTGTTTATTGTGATGACAAGGTTTAGATCCCTGGAGTGTGTGGCTCTGAGGGATTGGGATTTCTTTAAGTGTAACATGTCCAGCAGCTCTGGGTTTGACTTGGCCTTGTATGTTAAGCAGAGATCGCCTCTGAGTAGACGATATGCGACAGAGTAGAGCTGGAGTTTTTTAAGGTGGTCAGCATAGGGTATCTGCTTTAGGCCTGTGATTTTTAGTGAGGTATTTCTGTGGCCTTTCCAGTTGTTGCAGATGTCTTGAGTGGTACATACCAAATGGGGCGTTGTATTCTATAATGGGTCTAATGAGGGATGAGTACAGTGGGACAATGACCTCCTTTTTTCTGGATGAAAAGCCCTTAGTGATGAGGTGTGCCACATAGAAGGATTTCCTGACTGTTGTGGCAATGTGGTTATCAAAGGTGAGACCACTGTCCACCTGTGTCCCTAAGTCTCTTATCACACCTTTGGTGTTTAGTGTACTGCCATCTATGAAGTAATTCACGGGTACATGTTTTTTCCCAAAGGGGATAACTATATATTTCTTGGCATTGAGCATGAGCCCATGGCTCTGGCACCAAGCATCTGTTTCTGTAAGCCCTTTTGTAGAGTATCCACACCTGAACTATTGACAGAGCAAGATTATGAGGAATCTCTTTATTCAGACTTTGAAGAGGAACAACAACCTCTGACTGCTTTTGAAGATTCAGATGCAGAGGAATCCATCCCTTCTGCCTCTCCACCAGAAGACCTTTCCTTTGGGGAAACCCTACACACCCTCAGGGAACAGTTCTAATGGGAATCTCAGGACTTCCCTCAGTCTAGGAAAAGGCTAAGAGAATTTCCAGACCTGCCCCAGCACAGACCCCTGGCCATCCCCCCCTATTTTAGAAGTGGTGGATGATGTTTTCCATGAATCCAGCTTAGCCCCTGATGCCCTCCCACCTGCTCCCAGTAAACCAGACAGGTACTACAGAGTACCAGACTCTCACAAATACCTTTACAGAAATCCTGCTGCAGACCCGGAGGTCATTACACAGGGACCTAAAGGAAGCAGGGCTAGTTCTGAAAAGAATCTTGCTCCTTCTTTTAAAGAGGGCCAGAGCTCTGCACAGATGGGGTGAAAAGGTTTACACCTTTGCAACCTTAGCTATCAGAGCTCTCAACTATCAGTTCCATATGTTAAAATGTCAATAACACACTTTGGAACTATTAAAGCAAAAGATTTCTAACTTTCCTGACTGTGCCAATTCTAAGGAGCTATCAGATGTATTGCCCTGTACTTAACAAGTGTCAAAGCACTCTTTACATTGTGGATATGACTCATTAGAAGCCTCTAGCAGGGCAGCAGTGTCTGGGTCTGTCATTCGGAGACATGCATGGTTGAAGGAACAACCTCTACCTGATCATGTCAAGTCTAAATTAATTGATGCACCCTTGGATAAAGACTGCTTGTTTGGAGAGAAAGCAGAAGAGGTGCTTAAAAAGATGGAAGACAAAGTAAAATCTATGCAGACAGTAAAAGATTTATTTCAGGTTCAGCCTCCAAGATTCAGCAGGAATTTTCCCTCTAGCCACTGGTCCTTTCCTGCTCCTAGCAGACAGGAGCAAGCTAAGCCCCACAGGGACAGGCCATCCAGGTCCCTGTCCCAGGGACAACTGAGAACCAAACAGTGGACCACTTCTGTCTCTAAGGCAGGGAGTTCTAAGCCATCCCTCTATGGCAAAAACTCTCAATGACTCCCACTCCCTTCTCTGCCCTCCTCTCACCCACCAAAAGCTCGGAGAAAGGCTGTCTCTCTGCAAAGAAAATTGTCTGTCTGTAACCAAGGACCACTGGGTCTTAAAGATTTTTCAGGGATACAAATTCACTTTCAGTGAACTCCCAATTCCCAGTGGGTACCCAGTCTTACCTCCAACTCAGTGGGCAGAGGCATTAAAACAAGTCCAAACCCTCATATCCCAGGGGGCAGTAGAACCTGTTCCCGCAGATCAAATAGGCAAAGGCTTTTATTCCAGGCTGTTCCTTGTTCCCAGAAAGGAGAGCACTTGGCATCCCATCCTGGATCTGTCCATTCTGAACACTCTGGTGGTCCCCAAATTTAAAATGCTAACCTTGCAACAGGTGCTGCCTATGCGGACAAAACATGCCTGGTTAGTAACCCTGGAACTAAAAGATGCCTACCTCCACATCCCATAAGGGAGTCCTGCAGGAAATTCCTGCATTTCAGAGCAGGCTCACAGCACTTTAAGTTCTCTGCTCTTCCCTTTGGCTTATCTACTGCTCCCAGGGTTTTTACCAAATGTTTGACCCTGGCCATAGCATTTTGCAGACAGAGAAATATTCAGATTTACCCTTATATGGATGACTGCCTCATTCAGGCAGAGTGCAAAGAAAAGCTGCTCCAGGACCTCCTCTTTGTCAAAACCCTCCTAACTTCCTTGGGGTTCACCATCAACGAGAAGAAATCAAAGCAAACACCCTCCAGGAGGATCATTTTCCTGGGAGCACTGCCGGGACACAACATCCCAGATGGCCTTCCTATCTCCAGAAAACCAGAGCTTCCTGCCTCTCTACTGTACCCAGCTGGCATCCAAAAGTCACCTCACAGTGAGGAAGTTCCTGCAAGCCTTGGGATACATGGCATCTTGCATCCTTTTAATTCCTGTGGTCAGGCTTTACAAGAGGAAACTTCAGTGGTATCAAAAGAACCTTTGGTGTCAACACTCACAGCCTCTAGAGACCTCTCTCCCTCTGATCCCCTGTATAAGGGCCGAGTTTCTCTGGTGGGCAGGGGCCTGTGCCAAGAACCAGGGTCTCCCCCTTCAGCTACCGGGAAGACCATTACCACTGACTCCTCAGACATTGCTTGGGGTGCCCACCTAGCAGGCAGATGCACCCAAGGTCTTTGGGATGCCCAGCACCTTCCCTTACATATCAACCAGAAGGAAATGATGGCAGTGCAAAAGGCTGTGACATCCTTCCAACCCCATCTCAGGCCAGGGGTTCTCCTTATCAAAACAGACAGTACCACAGCAATGTGTTACATCAACAAACTGGGAGGGACACAATCTTACCCTCTACTCCATGGGATTATGCCTAATAGCCCAATACCTACCAGGAATCAGCAACACCCTGGCAGACCACTTAAGCAGACACCTACTGGACCCCCATGAATGACAGCTCCACAAAAAGATCTTTTTGCAAGTCACTCAAGTGTGGCGAAATCCAGAGGTTGATCTTTGCTTCGCACCTCAACAACCAGCTAAAGAAATTCTGTACCAGGGAGTATCACCACCTAGCATGGAAGGTGGATGCCTTGACTTTCCCATGGAACTCCCTCTTCGTGTATGCATTCCCCCCCTCTGCCTCTTATTCCCAAGGTACTCATCAAGATAAGGGGGGGAGGGACCCAAGGCCTTCCTCATTGCTCCAGACTGGCCCAGACAACATTGGTAACCCTTGCTGCGCAGCCTGACATCACAGCCTCCCAAGCAGCTTCCCCCAGATCCCAGACCTCTTGATTCAAGGGGGGGGGTGCTGCACCCAGACTTGCAGACTCTCAAACTATCAGCATGGCTGATACTCCCAAAGTAAGCAAGGGGCTTCTGCTAAGCAAGCAGGTCCTAGACATTATCACAGAGGCCCGAAGGCCCAGCACCAGAAAATCTTACGCAGGGAAATGGAAAATATTCTGCTCCTGGAGCCAGTTCCTCACAACTTTCTGTCCCTCTTATCCTGGACTATCTAGTGGAATTACTCACTAGTGGCCTCTCCTCCTCTTCTGTTAAATCCACGCCTCGGCCATTTCAGCTCATTTTAATACAGACCAGCCCCTGTTTTCTCATCCTTTGATTAAACAGTTCCTCAGAGGAGCTTCTAATATCATACCTCCCAGAAGGCCACCCACACCAGCCTGGGACCTAAGTTATGTTTTAGAAAAACTAACCTTGCCAACCTTCAAACCTGCTGCTTCAGCAGAACTGAAATACCTCTCCTAGAAGACTGCTTTTTTGCTAGCTATCACCTCAGCCAGAAGGGCTACTGAACTTCAGGCACTGATGGCCATTGAGCCCTTCATCATTTTCCATGCAGACAGGATTTCCCTTAGGACTAACCCCTCCTTTATGCCCAAGGTGGTGTCTGATGTGACTCTCAGCCAGGCCATTCATCTGTCCACCTTCTTCCCTAACTCCCAAAATAAGGGGAAAGAATTCTGCACTCACTAGACATGCACAGACGGCTCAGATACTACCTGGACCGTACTAAACCCTTCAGAAAAACGGACACACTCCTTGTCAGTTTTGCCCAAGGGGCAAGCAGAATATTTCCTAATGGATATCACACTGTATCCATTCCTGCTACAGATTTCATGGGCAACCTCCCCCAACGTCTGTTCATACCCATTCCACTAGGGCAGCCTCTACTTCCACAGCATTCCTCAGAGGAGTTCCTCCCAGGGACATCATGGAAGCTGCCACCTGGACCTCGGTCCATACCTTTACAAAGCATTACCACCTTCATCTTTTCTGTAAGGCTAAGGCAGGGTTTGCCTTTGCAGTTTTGCAGGACTTGCTTACCCATGCCTAGGTCTTTAACTAATCCTTCCATCCCTCTCCTCAGCTTTGGGAATTCTCCCACAGCTGATGACTGCAACAGTGAAACACGAAGAACATAGTGCAGTTGTGTACACTTAACATAAATGTGGATGTTTGAGTGTCTTCACTGTTACAGTCCTGGTTTCCCTCCCTCCTCCCCCCTTATATCCTCTTTCCTTAGGGAAACATAAGCTTCTTGGGGTGGTGGTTAATCTCCAAGACCACTTTGCCATAGTTCCTGGGGCTTCTAACTGGTTGGGCAAGAAAAACTGATGTAATGGCGTCAGCTGCCTTGCTTTATAGCACTGACAACCTGACATCAGTCTACAGGCGACAGCAGCTGACGCAGAAAAACATTGACTCTGGTACTCAAGCCGGCCGAGGGCTACCACAGCAGGGATAACCCACAGGTGATGACTGCAACAGTGAATACACTCGAACATCTACATTTATGGTAAGTGTACACAACTGTACTTTATCCAGGCAGTCAGTTGCAGTTGTTAAGGATCAGGATATATCACACATCCCTGATCTTGTGAGTTAATCCAGTCTGTGAGGAAGCTTGTGTTAATTGCTCTTGGCCATTTTCGTGAGAAGGGAGAACCACTGTTGCCTGGGCCAGAAGGGAGTCTCAGCTATTATCTTTGAAGAGTCATTCTGAAACTACAGAAATACCGTGAAAAGGGTGGAAAGAATACAGGAAAATTCTTAACCAAGGAAAAGAAAGGGTATTTTTTTTCCAGGCATTTTTTTATGGAGTTCTGGAACATAATTTTGTCTGTTGATTAAAGAGGATGCAAAAAGATCTACTTAATGATAACCACAGATGGATCAAATCTTGGAAGATTCCCAGATTAATTTTATTTTCATGAGTGTCTGTCCTGGTCAACTTGCCGGACACGTGATTTTGCTTTGATGGGAAGTCAGATGCCATTAGAGTGAGATAACATTGGAAGGCTGTATCCCACACCAACATGACTGGTCTGCACAGGGATTAAGATCTGGTTGCTGTTTATGTACCACATCACTGTGGTGGTGTCTGTAAATACTTGGAGGTCCTGGGAGCCACAGATGATTCAGAAAGTTGAGAGCATTTGAGAGCTAACATTTTATGTTGATCTTTGTCTTTTTTGCCCCAAAGAGCCTACACTTTTCTGCAAATTGATAATGCTCCCCAAGCAAAGTCTGGGGTGTTGGTTGTGACTGAGCTGGAGCATGAGGGGAGAATGGCAGACCTGGATTATGAGAAATTTAGCGGCTGGACCACACACTCCCCCTTTTTACAAATCCTAAAACTGGAATTTGAAAAGTCTAAGGGTGTTGATGCTGGGATCAAAATGATTTCAGGTACTATTGTAGCTTTTTCACGTGGAGTCTTGCAAGAGGTTTCATGAGAGTCATGAGAGAGAGAATCCTGAGAAATGTCTTTGTCGAGATGGAAATCTGACTAGAAAACCGCAGGAAAAAGGATCTAAATATAGATCTATTTGTTTCTGTGGAAGAAATTCTGTTTGTATTGAGGTGTTCAGCAGGTACCCCAGGAAAAATAATCCTGTTTTGTGTCAGAAAAGGTGTCAGAAAGGACTTCTGAATGTTCTGTTGGAATCCCAGCCTGTGCAGGAGATCCTTACCCAAGAAAGGGATTCCTGAAAATTTTTCAGCAAAGATAAACAAGTTGTCTAAATAAGGACAAATAGTGATATCATGCATTCTGCAGTGGGCTGTGACATAAACGAGACAGTTTGTGTACACTGTTGAAGCATAAAGGTTAAGGTGTAGAACTGATAACGTAATCCAGACCCACACAATCTTAAGAAATGCCTCAAATATGGCTGAATAGGAATGTGATGATATACATCTTTTAAATCTAGAGTCACTAATTCAAATGAGGGAGGAGGAGTTCTAGGTTGTGAAGTGACAGCATTTAAACTTGAGCACTATCCCAAACTGGGTTCAGGAAGGAAAGGTCCAGAACTCATCTACAAGAATTTTCTTTCTTTGCCACCAGAAACTTCCTTGAATGTAATCATTTTAACAGAGGAAGAGGAACAGTTTATATTGCCCTATATCCCCCCCCCCCCCGAGACAGCATGTGCTATAGGACAGCAGGGAAGAGAAGAATTTTGTCTAGCAGATGAGGAAGAATCCTCGGGAAAGTAGGGAAAGGCTCCCACTGCCATTTGTAGCCGAAATGGATCACACTCAGAACCAATCTTTTTGAAGCAATCTTTTGCAAAAGAGGGAAATGGAGGTTCAGACTTTCTGGGAGGATTAAGGGACTGGCATGGTGGGAGAGGGAAACAAGGTCATTCTGACTGTACTTTGTTCTGAGAGGTTTTTGGAATCTGATCTGATGTCAAGTTTCCATTCTGTCATCAACTTATGGTTTGGATCTGATCTCTCAAGTCCGACTTGACCGTTTCTAAAGCTCGTGACAACCAAAACCTCTCGAGCTTCTCCCTTAACCACAGTGCACCAACCCCAAGTACCTCAGATCTCATTTGCCACTTGGAGTGAAAGACATGATGTTAAGTTGTCAATCTCGCCTTCATTCTTGCTGGATGGGTTGACTCGGCACTTGCTAAGCTCGAGAGTCACTTTTACCAGCTCGAGGCAGCCCCATATCCCATGATGCAAGGCGGTAAGTACCCAGATCTCGTTTGCCGCTTCGCTGATGAGGTACTCCTTTTACCAGCTCTTGGTAAGTAATTTGTTATGCAAATTTTAGTCACCCCATTCCTATTTTTTCTCTCACTTATTAGATTTTTTGTCACTTTTAGTTAGTTGTAGGGTCTTTAGCTCTAATTTTACTGTTTCCCTAGTTGTTTTATTTAGTCGGGCCTTCAATCCCCTCCCATCCCTTCCTGTCAGGGTGTGTGTGTGGGTTTATTTTTTCCCCATTTAAGTTAAATATTTTTGAATCTGGGACTGTGTGAGTTGTGTGGATATCACTATGTCCAAAGAACAGAGGGTCTCAGGCTTCAAGAAGTGTGTCTCGTGCTGTCAGAAGATGTATCTGACAGACGGTCACACTTCTTGTATCTACTGCCTGGGACCTCTCCACCTGCAGGACTCCTGTGCTATTTGTCACTCTTTCAGCCAGAGAGTCCTGCAGGAAAGGAGAAATAAATTAATTTTGAGAGGACTTCTTAAACCGGAGGGCTCCCCGACTAAGTCTTCGGGCAAGCCCTCTAAGACCTCCAAGGCCCAGGCTTCTGCTACTAAGCCTTCGGCCCTGGCTCCGACTCCTTTGGAGTCGAGATCGGCTCCGGCTGGAGCCGATCTTATTTTGACTAAATCTTCCGATACTTTAACTGCCACATTGGTGTCGGCTCCGACCACCATGTGGCTAAGGCTTCGGTGTCGGCGCCGACCGGCTCCGATACCATTATTTCCTTGCCTGTATCGGCTCCGGCCGGAGCCGATACAATTTTGACCAGGCTTGGAGCCGATAAGTTGTCAGCTCAGTCTGGAACCGAGGGTTCTTCGGCTCCGATGGTTCCATCGAGGAAGCGGTCCAGGTCTCCCTCTTTGGAGCCGATACTGTCGGCTCCGACCTCTCCTCTTCTTTCGGAGTGGAGCCATCTGAGCCAATCATCTAGGTCTTCCAGGCTCTCAGACCATGATTTAGAGAGAGTGGTAAGCAGATTGTTAAAATCACAGGCACTAGCCCAAATGCTTCATAGTCCATCTCAACAGACGACTACTGATCCACACCCTCTTCAAGTTCCTCCTTCGACTCTCCTCCAGAGCTCGGAGCCGGAGTCTATGGGAATAATCACTGCTACGGCTGCGGGACAGATACCACCCCTTTCTGCTCCTTCAGCTTCTACTCTTATCTCCTCCTCGAGACCTTCCTTGGAGGGATCCGGTGGTCGGGCTTCCCTGGTCTGCTCCGAGGGGGTGAGTGGCATCGGACCCTTGTCCGACCCCGCTCTTCCCCTCGGGGCTTCGGCCTTGGTGAGCTTGGCCCCGACATCTGCCTCGGAGCCTTCCCTTTCGGTGGGCCCGGGAGTCCCTGTTTCTTCGGAGCGGGGTCTCTCGGATCTCCTGGGAGGGAGCCTGAGGTGATGAGGAGTGTGCTGGCCCATGGGCTCAGTCAGCAGTCTATCCCCTTAGCTCCTCCCTCTACGGTGCCTGTAGATGTCTCTTCCCACTCTCTTGCTCCCGGACCGAGAGATCCACCGCCTCTGGTTTCCCCACTGGGAAGAACCCCCTCTTCAAAGGATACTCCTGATCCGTCAGGAGATCCTCCGCATAAGAGGACTTGTAAGAGGAAGCACTTGGACTCCCCTGAGTCTACTACTTCAGATACCGACTTAGATGAGTCGGAGGGGTCCCCAAGATCCCCCTCTGAGGATGTCTCTTTTTCAGACATCCTAGAACTCCTAAAACAGAGGGGAAACTGGCCCTCCATTAATCCCTCCGAGGATGAGTCGTTATACCTAGAGGCGTTTGGATCCCGACCCTCCACCTCCTGGGTGTCTCCGCCTTTTGACCCCCTCATGGAGGTGATAGCTCGGAAGGCGTGGGCATCTCCTGATTCCGTAGAACCAGTTCCCAGGAGGCCCTTTAAATTTATAACCGCCCCTTCCGAGAAACAATTTCTTACGAAAGGTGTCCCTGTTGATGCCATGGTGGTGGCGGCCGCCACCAAGAAGGAACTTGCAGATCCTTCCGTACCAGTCCATCCGCCTAACAAGGATTCTTGGACCATGGACAGGTATGGAAAGCGGATGTTCACTTCAGCGACCTTTGCCATGCGTTCGCTGAATTACTTATGTCACTTCACCAGACTTCAAAGGGACATCCTTAAAGAATTAGGTGAAGTAGTACAGGATCCTACAGCTGTAGGGGCTCAAGACAAGATTGCTTCTCAGCTAGGAATCCTAAACTCCATAACCAACTCCTCCATGCAACTGATTTCGTATGCAGCAGATGGAGCGAGTAGAGCTGCAGGGACAGGAGTGGCTCTTAGACGTCAGTCCTGGATGCGGCTCTGTAATTTTGCAGATCCCTTTAAGGCGTCCTTCACAAACTCTCCCTTCGATGGGTCAACATTGTTTGGTCCTCAGGTGAAGGATACGTTGACCAGATGTGAGCAAGATGGCAAGACTCTTTCTGCCGTAGGAGTCCGTTTTTCCACCCCTTCTAGGCCTTACCCTAAAGGATAGAAGGGGGGAAAGATGTGGTTCCGTAAATCCCAGGGAGTCACGCCGGACACACGTGGTCAGTTTACCCTTAGAGGCAGAGGGGGTAATAATAATAGACGCCGCCCTAGGGGCAGAGGGGGTCCGCAGAACCAGGGCAGCAGAGAGCCTCTCTCTGACAAGCACTTCCAGCATCCCTGAGGTGTTGCCCGACTGTCCATCCTTGGAGGCAGTCGGGGGAAGATTATCGCTGTACCCAGAAGCCTGGCTTTCCCTTTCACAAGACAAATGGGTACAGTCGATCATATCCGAGGGTTACAAGATTCCTTTCGAGGAAAGTCCCTTCACTCACAGAAATTCCCATCCAGATGTTCCACCCAGTCTAAGGGAAATTGCAAAATTAGAAGTATCAAAGCTTCTACAAAAAAGAGCCATTCAGCCAGTTCCAACAGACCATTCAGAGCCCGGAATCTACTCAAGGTTCTTTTTGGTTCCCAAAAAGACGGGAGATTGGAGACCAATATTGGACCTCAGCAGACTCAACAAGTCTGTGAAAAAGACAAGATTTCGGATGGTCACACTTCAATCGATTTTGCCCTTCTTGGGCAAAGACAACTGGATGTGCTCAATAGACCTTCAGGATGCGTACTATCACATAAAAATCCACAGACGCTCCAGAAGGTTTCTCCACTTTCGGCTGGGGTCCAGTCATTTTCAATTCAGAGCCCTGCCCTTTGGTCTCACTACAGCCCCCAGAGTGTTCACCAAATGCATGGCAGTGGTCACGGCTCACCTGAGACGTCAAGGATTCCAGGTGTTTCCGTATCTCGACGACTGGCTCCTCTCCGCCACTACCAGGCATCAACTTCTCCAAGCCAGAGATTACATCCTAAATCTCTGCACTCAATTAGGAATTTCGATCAACTACGAAAAGTCCTCCTTATTGCCCTGCCAGTCTATTACTTTTATAGGCGCAAATTTAGACACTGTTCGGATGTCAGCAAACCTCACAAGCCAGAGAATCCTAGATATCCAAAACCATGTGCGGATCATCCTTGCCAGCAGAAAGGTGCAAGCGAGACTGGTCCTAAAAGTATTGGGCCTCATGGCAGTGGCCATTACTCTTCTTCCCTTGGCCCGTTTTTACATGCGTCTCCTTCAATGGATGTTGTTCACCCAATGGTCCTTCCAACAGCTTCCCATGCGTCACCAGATTCTGGTGACACAAACTTGCAAAAACCACCTTTCCTGGTGTATTTCTTCTCCCCAGCTACATTAGGACAGACCCTTTGTTTCCCCGGCCCTGGTAGCCACAGTCACTACGGCCGCCTCCCTGATCGGGTGGGGGGGGTCATTATCAGGGCAGGATGGTTCATGGGATGTGGCAACCGTTCGAATACCACCTGCACATAAATGTCCTAGAGATGAGAGCAGTGCTTTTAACGTTGCAAGCCCTCAATGACTTTCTTCCCTTGGGAACAATTGCAGTTCACACGGACAACATGTCCGTAGTATGGTACATCAACAAGCAGGGCGGAACCAAGTCCTACCCCTTGTGTCGAGAGGCTCTCAGACTTTGGCAATGGGCGATCTCCTCTCATCGGTTTCTGGTAGCAACGCATATCCCTGGGAAAACCAACATTTTAGCGGACAAATTGAGCAGAGCTATACTCATGCCTCACAAGTGGTGTCTCAAACAATCTATAGTGGAGGAGATTTTTCAGAAGTGGGGCTGCCCATGTTGCGATCTTTTTGCTACTCCCCAAAACAGCACATGCCCAGCCTTCTTCTCTATCTTCCCACTTCCGGGCCATCCCCCCAGAGACGCTCTTACCCTAGATTGGCCCCAGGGGACTTATTTATGCCTTTCCTCCCTTTCCATTGATACCACAGGTACTCCAGAAAGCTACTGTTTTGAGAGCCAAAATGATCCTCATTGCCCCGTATTGGCCTCGACAAATTTGGTTTCCGTTCCTTCATCATCATCTTTTAGTGCAGCCTTGGCATCTGGACCCAGTGCCAGATCTTCTGATCCACCAATCGGGTCAGCTTTATCGGTCAATTCCTTCTCTCAACCTCACAGCTTGGTTGCTCCACTTCCTTCCTTAGCCAGGCTTCCTATGATCTCTAACCCTGTTAGGGATATCATAGTGGCTTCCCTTAAATCCTCTACTAGAAGGATTTACTCTAGTAAGTGGAAACGTTTCTCCCTTTGGGTGAAATCAAGGAACATAGATCCCTTTACTGCCCCTGTTCATGCAGTTTTGGATTTTCTAGCGGAAATCTTTCACTCGGGTTCTTCATCTTCCACGGTCAAAGTTCAGTTGGCTGCAATCTCGAACTTTCATGTCGGGTTTGCAGATCACAACTTTATGTCCCACAAGCTTTGTAAAGCTTTTCTGAAAGGAGTTTTTCTCCTCAAACCTCCTGTCAGGAGTCCTCCTCCTCAATGGGACCTAAATCTAGTGCTGACATCCTTAATTCTTCCTCCCTTTGAGCCAGCTGCTTCATGCTCACTAAAGTTTCTTTCGTGGAAGACACTCTTCCTTGTCGCTATTACCTCGGCTAGGAGAGTGTCAGAACTTCATGCCTTCTCTGTTCGTCCCCCATATTTGGTCTTCCACAAGGACAGAGTATCCTTGAGAACTAATCCATCCTTTTTGCCCAAGGTTGCTTCAAAAACAAATTTAAACCAATCCATTGATCTCCCTGTATTTTTTCCTAACTATTCCAACAGGTCGGAACAAAAATTACATTATCTTGATGTTCACCGCAAACTCAGATATTATTTGGACAGAACAAAACAATTCAGGAAGTCTGATTAGCTCTTTCTTTCTTATGCTGAAAATAAGAAAGGCTTCCCTGTTTCCAAAGTGACCTTGTCTAGATGGCTATCTTCCACCATTTCTGACATTTATCTACTTAGGGGCAAACAGCTGTGCTCAAAACCTAAGGCACATTCCACTAGAGGCCTAGCCACTTCTACAGCCTTTCAGGCTAGGCTACCCTTAGATACTATTTGTGCAGCAGCCACTTGGGCCACTCCTCATACCTTTGTTTCTCATTATAAATTGGATTTGGCCTCCAGGGATAGAGCCAGTTTTGGTTCCACGGTTCTCAAGAGTCTGTTCCATTGAGCCACCCAGGATAGAGGTGCTAGGGATGCGGTCCCATCCAGCAAGAATGAAGGCGAGATTGACAACTTAACATTTAGAAGTTATGTACCTACCATAACGTTCCATGTTAGTTGTCTTCTCGCCTTCTTTCTTGCGACCCTCCCTCCTGCCCCCTTGCCTGGACAGACCTTGATCTCCTTTGGCTCTGGTAGTTTTTTGTTTCTTTGGGCACCAGTTAGTTCTAGATGTTCTTCGTCTCACATTGCTGCAGTCATAACCTGTGGGTAGTCCGCTGTCCTCGGTCGGCCCGAATACCAAAGTGTGAGGCTGGCGTCGGTCATGGTCGCTCAGATCTGACGTCAGTACGCAGTGGTAGTAAAGCGCATGACCGACGCCATATCCTCAGTCTTTCTTGCCGCATGGTCCGAAGCAGAAGCAGCGTTTGCAAGTGCCGTTCGGCGTCCTGAAATTTTCGTATTCTGAGTTTCAGACCGAAGACCAAGTTGGGCTAAGTACCCGTTAGAATATTTTTGTCTTTTCTTGCCTCAGTTAAATCCGGATGTCAGAAAAAGTTAATGATTGTATTTCTTGTGGGAAACAGATACCTCATAGGGACTACCACTCTCTCTGTATTCCTTGCTTGGGGCCTGAGCACGACGTAGTCGGGTGTCGCTTTTGCACTAGATTTAATAAGCGCACCATTAAACGCAGGTTAGATTGTGCTAGACTTGTTTTCGGTAAGCGGTGTAACTACATGCCGTCGGACCCTCCGACGCCCGCTACCGCTAAGAAGCGAAAAGAAAAATCGTTAAAGTCCAAGCAGGATGAGTCGTCCGTTGCGGACGCCGGTTCTTTGGAAACTACGGTGGAATCTGTGGATCCAGCCGAGGTTTCAGCTGAATCTCAGGGGGAGCCTTTAATCTTACAGGAAGTGGCCTCTCAGGAGTTAGGTCAGGCCGAGGGGGCCTCCCAAGTTTCTGTAGTTCCTTCTTTACATAAGGTTGTTAGGCCTTCTACTTCTGTCACTAAAGCCCCTTCTAAAGCCAGGCCTGGTCTTTCTGGCACAGGCGTCAGCCCTAGTTCTGCAGGTTCTGTTCCTAAAAAACATATGCTGAAAATGGCAGAGGATTTGATTACTTTAATCAGAGGTTCTATGCGGCCTCCGGATAAGAGGCCTAGGGTGGAGACAGAGGTGGAGGGATTGGAGCATTCCTCAGATTACTCTGAGTCTTCAGCTGAGGACATTCAGGATTTTCCTCCTTATTCTGATTCGGATGCAGAGGATTCCTGTCCTTCTGCTTCTCCTCCAGAGGATTTTTCCTTTTCTGAAACCCTGCATTCCATGAGGGAGCATTTTAAGTGGGAAGGTCAGGATTTCTCAGATTCTCGTAAGAGGCTTAGGGAATTTTGTTTTACCACAGCATAGGCCCTTGGCCATTCCCCCTGTTTTGGATGTTGTTCAAGATGTTTTTTCTGAGGCTTCCCTTAATCCTGATTCTTTACCTCCTGCCCCTGTCAAGCCAGACAGGTATTACAGAGTGCCAGAGGCTCATAAATATTTGTATAAGAGTCCTAGAGCTGACCCGGAAACTATTAGCCAGGGACCTAAGGGTGTCAGGGCTTCTGTTGTAAAGAATCCAGTTCCTCTGGATAAAGATTCTAGAGCTTTGGATAGGTGGGGTAAAAAAGTGTATACCTCCTCCACACTAGCTATGAGGGCTTTAAATTGCCAGTTTCATATGCTGAAGTACCAAAATTTTCTGTTAAGTCAGTTGAAATCTAAGGTAGATGCTTTAGCTGAGGGTATAGAGTGTAAGGAATTGCAGGATTTAGTTCATGCCTCTGATCAGGTAGGTAAGCATTCCTTGCAGTGTGGCTTTGATGCTCTTCAGGCTTCTTCCAGGGTGGCTGCCACTGGTTCAGTTATTCGTAGGCACGCCTGGCTTAAGGATCAGAATTTGTCAGAGCATGTTAAAGCTCGAATTTTGGATGCTCCCCTTCAATCTGAAGTTCTGTTTGGTTCTCCTGTGGAGTCAGTTTTGAAGAAAATGGAAGACAAAGCTAAGTCCATGCAGACAGTTAAGGAATTTTTACAAGTGCAGCCCCCTAAGTTTAGCAGAAATTGGCCTGCAAAAGGATGGGCTTATCCTTCTTCTGATTTACAGTCTAAGGGCAGATCTAGACGTGGTAGGGGCAGAGCTCATGCTCAGGGTTCTTTCAGACCTAGGACGTGGAGTTCCCCTGCACAATCTTCTGGTGAGGGCAGGGGTCAGCCTTTTCGTAAACAGACCCAATGACCTGTATCTCCAGCTGCCAGATCCCTCCTGTCTGGCAGCTCCTCTAGGAGGAAAGTTGGCACTTTTCCAGCAAAATTGGCTTTTAGTCACCCAGGACAAATGGGTGTTGGACATTATAGATCGAGGCTACAAGTTTTATTTTCACACCTTGCCTCCTTTCAAAGGCATGCCGGACGTTCCACCTCAGCAAAAGCTGGAGGCTCACAAGCAGATTTCTTTACTTTTAAAAATGGGGGCTATCCAGGGGGTCCCTCCGTCAGAAGTAGGCCTAGGATTTTATTC
Source organism: Protopterus annectens (assembly GCF_019279795.1). Lineage (NCBI taxonomy): Eukaryota > Metazoa > Chordata > Ceratodontiformes > Protopteridae > Protopterus > Protopterus annectens. The sequence goes on from NC_056733.1 coordinate 880,362,512, forward strand.
TCGCCTGTTCCTTGTGCCAAAGAAAGGAAACACTTGGAGGCCAATTCTGGATTTGTCTATTCTCAACACATACCTAGACATTCCAAAATTCAAGATGTTAACTTTGCAGCAACTTCTGCCTCTGCTAGGCAAAGATCACTGGATGGTAACTCTGGATCTCAAAGAGGCTTATCTTCACATTCCTATCAGGCACAGCTGCAGGAAGTTCCTGCGTTTTCGGGCTGGTACTTTTTCATTATCAGTTCTCTGCATTGCCCTTTGGCTTATCTACTGCGCCCAGGGTGTTCACAAAGGTCCTGGCTCCTGTGATAGCCTTCTTAAGACTAAGAGGAATACAAATTTATCCTGATCTGGACGATTGCCTGATTCTTGCTCAAGACAAAGTCAAGTTACTTCAGCATCTACAGTATGTCATGGCAGTGTTAAGGTGCCTAGGGTATTCTGTGAACGAAACAGTCCAGTCTAGTACCCTCTCAGGACATGTGCTTTCTGGGTGTGAGACTGAATACAGCCTCTCAGATGGCTTTTCTGACCCCGGACAAACAAAGAAATCTTCCCCTTTACTTCCAGCAATTATCCCTACTGTCCAGGCTGACTGCAAGGACAGTCCTTCAAGCCTTGGGGTTCATGGCATCTTGTATTCTGGTACTTCCCAATGCCAAACTACATATGAGGAAGCTACAATGGTATCTCAAAAGTGTATGGACTCAACACTGCCACGATTTGGACACTGTCATTCAAATAATACCTTGCATCCAAAGGGAATTTTTGTGGTGGGCTCAGGAATGTCACCTAAACAAGGGACTCTCTGTGACCCGACCAGAGGCGAGTCAGATCTTAACGACAGATGCCTCAGACATGGCTTGGGGAGCACACTTCAATGGGAAATGGATTCAAGACATGTGGCCTCCCAGACTACAGCATTTGCATATCAACATGAAGGAGATGTTAGCAGTCCAATTTGCACTGATGGCTTTCAAGGATCTACTTCAACCCCGGGACAGGTGTTGATTCAAACAGACAACACAACAGTCATGTGGTACATCAACAAGCAAGGGGGAACCCATTCGTACCCTCTTTGCAGACAAGCTATGATTTTGTGGGAGACTGCTCTGAGTTTGCACCTCACTCTTCAAGCAAGGTTTCTGCCAGGAGCACAGAACTCCTTAGCAGATGTTTTGAGCAGACAGATGGTGGATCCCCACGAGTGGAAATTGGATCCTCATGTATTTCAACAGTTGACAGTGGCTTGGGGAACTCCAGACATAGATCTGCCAAAATTTTGCACAAAGATGTTTCACCCAAAAGCTTGGAAAGTGGATGCTCTATCTTTCAGTTGGAACAACCTTCACGTCTATGCCTTTCCTCCTCTGCCTCTCCTTCCCAAGGTGCTCTTGAAGGTCAGACAGGACAAGCCTTGCATGATTCTAATAGCTCCAGATTGGCCACGTCAGCACTGGTACCCTCTGCTGAGGAGTTTAGTACGGGAGCCTCCTTGGCCTTTGCCATCAATTCCACACCTTTTATCCCAGGCAAGCAATCATTTCCTAAATATCAGGATACAGTCCCTGCATCTGACAGCCTGGCATATTCTGTTTTAGACCCTGGGGGGTCGCAGCTTCCTCAACAAGTTTTGAATGTCATTTTGGAAGCCAGACGGCCTAGTACAAGGAAAGTTTATGCTGATAAATGAAGGAGATTTTTTCTTTGGAGCACAACAAAGAGCTTTGATGTTTCAGTGCCTAATTTGAGTGTTACACTACAGTACCTTACAGAATTATTAAACAAGGGTTTGTCTTTCTCCTCCGTGAAAGTTCATGCTGCAGCCATTTCTGCTCACTATGACTGTGACCCACCATTATTCTCTCACCCTTTGTTTAAGCAATTTCTTAGAGGGCAAAGAACATAAGACCCCCGTAGAGCTCCTACTCCTTCCTGGGATCTCAATTTTGTGTTGGAAAAGCTTACTTTACCTCCTTTTGAACCTGCAGCTACGTCTGAGTTGAAGTTTTTGTCTTGGAAGACTGCTTTTTTGTTGGCCATTACGTCTGCTAGGAGGGTATCTGAATTACAGGCTCTAATGGCAGTTGAACCCTTCCTGATATTTCATAAGGATAGGGTATCCCTGCGTACTAACCCTACTTTTATGCCTAAAGTTGTTTCTAATGTGGCCTTAAACCAATCTATTCATTTGCCTACTTTTTATGCTGATCCCCAAAATAAAGGGGAAAAAATGTTGCACTCTTTGGATATTCACAGGCAGTTGTTATTATTTGAGCAGAACTAAAGGGTTCGGGCTGTCTCAACAGTTATTCATTTCTTTTGCCTTGGGTTCACAAGGAAAACCGGTTTCAAAACAAACTATTTCTAAGTGGATTGGCCATTGTATTGCTTTTTGTTATTCTCATCATGGAAAGGATGTTCCGGCTGGGATCAGACCTCATTCCACTAGGGCGACTGCCACTTCTACTGCCTTTTTAAGGGGAGTAGCTACTAAGGATATTTTGGAGGCAGCTACTTGGAGTTCAGTGCACACTTTTACTAAACATTACCATCTCCCTCTTTATTCCAAATCTAGGGCTGGGTTTGCCACTGCAGTTTTACAGGGCATGTTAGCAGCTCCTAATGCTTTCTGATTTTGCCAACCTCCCTTACCTTTGCTTTGGGATTCTACCCACAGGTTATGACTGCAGCAATGTGAGACGAAGAACATAGTACAGTTTTGTACCTACCATAAATGTAGATGTTCGAGGATCCACATTGCTGCAGTCCAATTTTCCTCCCTCCTTCCCTCTGTAGTTTAGGGTTGCTGTGTTGCTTTTGGGGTAATTATTTTTTCTATATTGGTAGTTGGGTATTTTTCTATTTTTGGCTATGGCCTTTCTTTTTTAGGCCTTCTGACATCTGGGGCAAGAAAGGCTGAGGATATGGCGTCGGTCATGCGCTTTAGTACCACTGCGTACTGACGTCAGATCTGAGCGACCATGACCGACGCCAGCCTAACACTTTGGTATTCGGGCCGACCGAGGACAGCGGACTACCCACAGGTTATGACTGCAGCAATGTGGATCCTCGAACATCTACATTTATGGTAGGTACAAAACTGTACTTTTTAGTTATCTGGTTTCCAGCCTTTTTAGGCTTATTGCTCTTCTTTCCTTAGTGGAAAGTTTTTATGCTAGGTAGTTTTCCCTCTGGGTACCAAATGAGATCTGGGTACTTACCGCCTTGCATCATGGGATATGGGGCTGCCTCGAGCTGGTAAAAGTGACTCTCGAGCTTAGCAAGTGCCGAGTCGGAGCCTAGGATCGGCTCCGAACCCATCCAGCAAGAAAGAAGGCGAGAGAAGACAACTAACATGGAACATTATGGTAGGTACATAACTTCTAATTTACCGCTACTCTCAAGCTAAGTGATGCATTATTTATCAAAAGTGATACTTCCTTAACTAAACTTGTTTAATTTTTAGGTCTCTTTACTCTCCCTTAGCCTCAAGTTTCCTTTCATTACAGTTTCTTCAAAATTAATCTATCTTTTCTGTCATACGTCCTGTACTTTTGAATACTGTTGTCAGTGTTCTCTCTTTCTCATTCCTTCTTACAGTTGTCTGGAGCTTTTCGCCTCTGGTCTCCACTGAAAATGGGCCACTGGCTCAGTTGGACTAACCTGGTTAACATGTGACAAATAAATTGTGTAACTTTAATTAAATAACTATTACTAATATTTTTTTTCAGTAGCTGTGACTGTTTAAAAAAAGAGAAAAAAAAAGTTATCGCTTCTTTACCTTTCTGCTAACTTCTCTTTTTGCTGGTTTAATTTTGGAGTTATGACTGACAGGGGGAAAAGGCCCTGCGAGGTTCAAAAAATTTAAGTGTCGACAAAATTCCTTTTTTACATGCACACACTTTATATATGTATACTGCTTAGGCCCCCTGCACTCACAGGAAGACTCTGCCATATGTCATGGTTTTAATCCCAGAGCTGTTACGGAAAGGAAAAAATAAATTCATTCTCAAAGGATTGCTTCCTTCCTCTTTTGAAGAGGCTTCACCTGTGAAATCTAAGAAATCTAAATTGCCATCTCCAAGCCCTTCCATTTCTTACTCAAGGGCAATGGATCGGTCTGGGAAAATTGGATCAAACTCCTCCATCGAATCATAAGAAGAGAAAATCAAAAATGTTGGATCTGACTTCATCCTTGGATCCGAACCAAAAAAGAAAAGAATTATTGGGTCTAACCTCAGTGTCAGTCCGAAACACAAAAAGATAGACTCATTGGATCAGACTGAATGAGATCAGTCAACAAAATTGTCCAGTCCATCAAGACTAATTATCTTACCGAGGACCAGATATTGCTCTTCCATGGACCTTGTCACCTCCAGAGTCCCTTCACCGTTTTTGGAAAGACCCAAGTCTCCCATCTGTAATTTCCACTTGCTCTTCCAGAAGTCTTAAGGAAGATGTTGAGAGATTGGTGAGAAGAATTCTCTGGGCACAGAGCCTGACAGGTGTTCCTTCAGCTCCTACCCCTTTTGGTCCAGTTCCTCCTCTGACTCTTACCATGGGTTCAGAATATTTGGATCTGGGCTTTCCAGCTCCATCTGCCTCAGATCCGAGGATATCCTTATCCACTAATCCAAGACTTGCTCTGAGCAGTTCAGTTCAGTCAGATCTGTAGAGCTGTCAGAGCCGAGACTGCCCTGTCAGATCCAAAGTGTTAGTTGACTCCGAAGTTGTCAGAGCTGTCTTGGGACCTCGGCGTTGGTTAGTTCAGCTCTGACTTCTGCCTCTGGAGGATTCTCTTCAGAGCAGGGAAGGAATGTGGTCCAGAAGCTTGCTTTTTTGGACCTGAGGTCCTATCCCTTCCTGGGGAGGTCTATCCTTGAGGTTATGTAGAGAGCCTTGTCTGGCTAGACAGCGCAGACGGTTCCTAACCCCTAGGATCCTAAGTCCGCAGCCTTGCCATCTCTGCTTTTGGAGTCTGAAACTCCAGGCTTCCCAACAGGGTTTCCTGACCTCTTCTCTTACCTCCTCAAAGCATCCTATTGAAGAGGTCCCTAAGAAGACATGCAAGAAGAAGCAATTGGATTCCCCAAAGAAATCTATCACAGAAGATAAGACTTTGATGAAAGTGTAGGGTCTCTGCAGTCACCTGCTGACAATGTCTCATTCGGAGACATTCTTGAAATCCTGAAACACAGAGGTGGCTGGAAGCCCAGCAACCCTTTTCCGAGGCGTCTGTATTCCTGGAGGTGTTTGGTACCGGCCTGTCTACCTCCTGGGTGACTCTGCCCACCGATCTCATTGAGTTGATATCTTGGCGTGCATGTAAGGATCCCAACACCATTGAATCAATACCTCAGACACCTAACAAAATTATGGCAGCATCAGAAGACAAGCAGCTTTGGGCAAAAGGGGTGTCTGCTGATACCATGTCCGTGGCGGCAGCCAGTAAGAAGCACCTTGCTGTGGAGAGTTTCACTGTTTGTCCCCCCAGTAAGGAGTCTCTGATGATGGATGGGTTTGAAAAGCATGTCTGTGCTTCAGCGACCTATACTCTACGGTCACTGAACTCTCTGGCACATTTCACCAAGTTACAGAGACACCTCATTAAGCAACTTTCTGACCGCCTCTCAAGATTCGTTCCTGAAGAAATGCAAGCATCTGTGACTTCTCATTTGGCTACCCTGCAGTCAATTTCCATTTCTCCCATGAGGCTTATTTTGAACGTAGCCAAAGGAACCTCAAGGGCAATGAGTTTAGGCATTTCTGTAAGGAGGCACGCCTGGATGAGCTTATGGCATATTGCAGAGGCCTTCAAGTCTTCATTCATCAGTGCTTCTTTTGACAGCACATCTTTGTTTGGCCCCAAGGTAAAAGACACCTTATCCAGGTGTGAAAAGGACAGAAAGACCCTGTCTGCCGTGGGTATATGATGAGCTTCGTATTTCACTGTTGCAGTCATCACACTTGAGTTCATCTGCCTGCAGGTAGCCCTCAGTCGGCCCGAATACCAGAGACTTAGTATTTCTGCGTCGAATGCTGTCGCTCCAGGACTGACGTCAGGTCATCAGGGGTATAAAAACAGGCAGCCGACACCAATTACACCAGTCCTTCTTGCCGAGGAGCCCAAAGCAGAAGCAGTCCACAAGTGCTAGTCGTCCGCTACCTGTAGTCCATTTACAAATTGAATAATCCTGAAGTCTTCTAAAGCTAAATACCCCCTTGGGGATCCTTTTTTCTTGCTCTAACTGATGTCAGAAAAAGTTAACAATTGTCTTGCCTGTGGAAAGCAAATACCTCAAAGAGATTTTCATTCTTACTGCGTCATCTGTTTAGGCCCAGACCACGACGTCCCCCACTGTCGATTTTGTGCCTTGTTTAACACCCAAACCTTTCGTCTTCGGGCTCTCTTTATCACTAAATTCTTTCACTCTCTATCTCCGTATTCTTAAATGGCTTTGGTAAGCCATCCAACTATCGATATTCCGAAAAAACGTAAGGGTAATGACAGAGACAGACCGCATAGGTCCAAAACTGCCGACGACGCTACCATTAAGGTAGTCAGTTGCCAGTCCGACAGTACTTAGTGAGGCACCTTCGCAGCCCCTGATGCCCACTTCAGTGGATTTGCAGGCCTCTACCGAGACCCATTCGGAGTCCGGTATGCTGCGAGACTCTTCTTCAGCTATGGAACCTGCAGATGTCTCTACCTTGGATGGGTCCGGAGCCGCTGTGCAGGCACCGGCTTCTGAGGCAGTTCTTCATTCTACCGATGTTCGACTCAAACAGACAACTTCCTTTTTAACCAAAACTACCAAGTTTCTTAGGCCAAGATTACGCACTGCAGCTAGTAAACTGAAGACCAAAGCGCATGCACCCTGCTCCCATGCCACAAAAACAAATGCTTAGAATGGCCGAAGACCTTATTACGTTGCTATGGGAAAGTCAGCCTTCCCCTGCTAAGAGACAGAGTTCAGTCCCCTTCAGCTTCTACAGACCATGAGTCAGATGACTCTGGGATTTCTGATTATGAAGACTTGCCCTTATCTGCTTATTAGGATTCAGATGCAGAGGAATCCATTCTTTCTGACTCCCCTCCAGAGTATTTTTTTTTTTGGGTGAAACCTTACATAACTTACGAGAGCATTTCCACTGGGAATGTCAAGACTATCCTCAGTCCAAAAAGAGACTCAGAGAATTTCTAGAGTTGCCTCAGAACAGACCTTTAGCAATACTCCCTGTACTGGATGTTGTGGATGATGTTTTTATGGAATCCAGTCTAAGCCCTGACACTTTACCTCCTGCCCCTAGGAAACCAGGCGGGTACTACAGAGTACCCGACTCTCACAAATTCCTTTTCAAGAATCCTACTGCTGACCCAGCGATTATTTCCCAGGAATCTCACCCTTTCGGACAGGGATTCCAGAGCCTTGGACAGATGGGGTAAGAAGGTATATACCTCTGCAACTCTTGCTAGTAGGGCATTGAATTGTCAGTTTCACAAGCTGAAGTTCCAGCAACATATTATGGAACTTTTTAAACAAAAAGTGGCAACCTTCCCAGACTGTGCAGAGAATAAAGAATTGCAGGAGCTTATGCACTCTGCAAGCCAAGTCAGCAAGCATACTTTGCAGTGTGGCTTTGATGCCCTAGAAGCATCTTGCCGGGCAGCAGTCACTGGCTCTGTACTGGGAAGACATGCTTGGCTGAAGGAGCAGACCTTGCCAGACCATGTCAAATGAAAGCTTCTTCATGCTCCTTTGAATAAGGACTGTTTGTTTGGCACCAAAGTAGAAGAGGTTCTTAAAAAGATGGAAGAAAAAGCTAAGTCTATGAAGACTGTCAAGGATTTTTTGCAAGTGCAAACCCCTAGATTCAGTAGGCATTGCCCTTCCAAACACTGGTCCTTTCCAGCCCCCTCAAGGCTTTCTCTGACCAGACCCATGGGTAACAGACCACTCAGACTACAGTCTCAGGGTATGCAGCGATCTAAGCAATGGAGTGCTCCCACCCCCCAAAGCAGAGAGTGATAAGCATCCTCCTTACGGAAATAGTTCACAATGATTTACTAACTCCACTTCCTAGCCCTGCCCGGTTACTTGTGCCCCTAAGAGGAAAACTTGACCTTCATGCAAAAAACTGGTTGTCCATCTCTCAGGACCGATGGGTCCTCAACATTGTATCCCAGGGGTAGAAATTTTAATTCTATTCACTGCCAACCCCAAGAGGGTTCCCAGATCTTCCTCCAAACCAGTGGGCAGAGGCTTAAAACCAAGTCCTTTCCCTGCTCAATATCAGAGCTATTCAGCCAGTTCCTGTAGAATAGAGGGGTGAGGGTTTCTACTCCAGACTCTTCCTGGTACCCAGGAAAGAGGGCTCTTGGCGCCCAATCCTGGATCTTTCAATTCTCAACACCTTCCTGGTGCTAGCAAAATTCAAAATGCTTACACTGCAATAGCTTCTTCCCATGCTAGCCAAGGATGCCTGGTTAGTCACTCTAGACTTAAGCCTATCTACACATCCCCATAAGGGAGTCGTACAGGAAGTATCTACGTTTCAGGGCAGGATCTATGCATTATCAGTTCTCTGCACTTCCTTTTGGCTTATCTACTGCGCCCAGAGTATTCACAAAATGCCTGACTCCAGCCATTGCATACTGCAGGCAGAGAAATATCCAAATTTACCTGTACTTGGGACTGCCTGATTCAGGCAGACAGTCAGGAATTGCTGCTGCAGCATCTGACGTTTGTGAAAAACCTCATTTCCTTAGGGTACACCATCAACGAAAAGAAATCAAAACCGGTACCCAGTCAAAAGATTGTATTCCTGGGAGCAAGCTTGGAAACAACTTCCCAGATGGCATTCCTCACTTCATAAAAACAAGTCTGACAGACTTCAAAAAAATCGCCACCAGAACCCAGCTATCCCCAAGAGAAATACGGCAAGCCCTAGGGTTCATGGCCTCATGTATACTACTAATTCCATATGCAAGACTGCATATGAGGAAACTTCAATGGTACTTAGAGTCTTTGGTGCCAACATTCGCAAGACCTGGAAACTGTCATTCCAAACATACCCTGTTTGGCAGAAGCATGCAACCACAACAAGGGACTGCCTTTTACTCAACCCCACGCTGCCCAGACCCTAACCATAGATGCATCAGACTATGGCTTGGGGGCACACATGGACGGCAAGTATATTCAGGGCCACTGGGGCCCAAGTCAAATTCAGCTACACATCAACCAAAAAGAGATGCTAGCTTTACAAAATGCACTAACAGCTTTCAGATCCCTACTCCTCCCAGGACATTTGCTAATAAAAACAGACAATATCACAAGTTATGTGGTACATCAACAAAGAGGGGGGGAACCCATTCCTACCCACTCTGCATGTTCGCTATGACCCTGTGGCACACGGCCTTGAACATTCAAGTCCATCTGCAAGCTCAATTCCTGCCAGGCAAACAAAACTCATTGGGAGACATGAGTGGCAATTGGAGCCCAGCACCTTCAACCTTCTTATTCAGAAATGGGGGATCCCAGAGGTGGATCTCTTTGCCTCCCCCCAGAACCAGCAGCTCAGCAAATTCTGCACCAGGAATCCTCACAGCAGGGCCAGGAAAGTGGATGCCCTATCTTTTCAGTGGGTAAATCTCTTAGTCTATGCCTTTCCTCTCTGCCCCTTGTCTCAAGAGTATTACTCAAGATAAGACAGGACAGACCAAGGACAGTTCTGATTGCCCCGGACTGGCCACGCCAGGACTGGTACCCACTCCTGCGCATTCTGTCACCGGTGCCACCCTGGCACCTACACCGGAACCCAACCCTGCTCTCACAGCAGCAGGGACTGATTTTGCATCAACAACTGCAAACCCTAAGTCTTGCAACAGCCTGGCTTATTCCTTGATTTCTCCCCCAGCAAGCAGGTGCTGGACATCATTTTTGAAGCCAGAAGACCCAGTACAAGAAAATCCTATGCAAAATCCTATGCTGAAAAGGTTCTGCTCCTGGATTCTGTCTAAAGGAGAGGACAGAACTCTGCACTCCCTGCCTCTAATCCTGGATTACTTAGCAGATGTACTCCACAAGGCCTGTCTTCCTCCTCCATTAAGATACATGCCTCAGCCATTTCGGCTCATTACCACACTGAGCCACCTCTCCTTCTCGCACCCTCTTATCAAGCAGTTACTGAGAGGGGCAGACAACTTAAGGCCGCCAAGGAGAGCATGCACCCTTGCTTGGGACCTTAACTTTGTACTGGAAAAGTTCACACTTCCCCCCTTTGAACCTGCTGCGTCAGCGGAGTTAAAATTCCTCTCTTGGAAAACAGCCTTGCTTCTGGCCTTCACTTCAGCAAGAAGAGTGTCTGAGCTACAAGCACTTACGGTTGTGGAACCCTTCATTATTTTCCATGCTGACAGGGTTTCCCTCAGGACTAACCCTTCCTTTATGCCTAAAGTGGTGTCCAGTGTGGCTGTCAACCAATCCATCCATTTGCCAACTTTCTTCTGTAATCCTCAAAATAAAGTGGAAAGGATCCTGCACTCCTTGGATGTGCTCAGACAGCCCAGATTCTACCTTGATAGGACTAAGCCCTTCAGAAAATCTGACCAGTTACTAATCAGCTTTGCAACAGGGTCAGAGGGCAAGGCCATTTCAAAACAATTTCCAAATGGATAGCACACTGCATCCATTTCTGCTACAAGCACCATGGGAAAACAACCCCTCAGGGGGTCAGAACACATTCCACTAGGGCAACATCTACCTCTGCAGCATTTCTCAGAGGAGTCCCTACAAGGGACATCCTGGAAGCTGCTACCTGGAGTTCTGTACACACCTTCACCAAGCATTACCACCTGCCAGTCTTTTCCAAATCCAGGACAGATTTTGCATCAGCAGTCCTGCAAGGCATACTAGCCAGGCCCATCTCTTCTTGACTGCCTCCACCCTTCTTCAGCTTTGGGAATCCACCCAAGTGTGATGACTGTAACAGTGAAACACGAACATAGTACAGTTGTGTACATTTGCCATAAAATGTAGATGTTCAAGTGTATTCACTGTTGCAGTCCTGGTTTCCCTCCCTCCAGCCCCCTGTTTTTCTCTCTCTCCTGTCTATGGCTATTACTCATCCCTTCATGGGCATTGGCATTTACTTTTTACTGGTGATGTTTTCCCCACCATAACTTAGCTCCCTATTTGGGGGGCTCTTGACATTTGGGTCAAGAAAAAATTATGTAATGGCGTCGGCTGCCTGTTTTTCTACCCCTGGTGACCTGACATCAGTCCCGTTGTGACGGCATCCAATGCAGAAATACTAAGTCTCTGGTATTCGGGCTGACTGAGGGCTACCTGCAGGCAGATAACCCAATTGTGATGACTGCAACAGTGAATACATTTGAACATCTACATTTATGGAAAGTGCATACAACTTTACTTTTTTCCACCCGTCAAAGATCCTTTTCCAGGAATCAACAAGGTGGTAGGAAAATGTGGTTCAGAAAGTCCCAGGGACCTTTCCAGGATACACGTGGAGATGGTTCCCCCAGGGGTAGAGGGGGATCTCCAGTGTTAGATGCCACCTCCAAGGTGATTCGTTGGCAGACCCTTCCAGCATTCCTGAAAGAAAGCCCGATTACCTCCTCTTGCAGCAATCGGGGGTTGACTTTCCCTGCACCAGAGAGGCTGCCTAGAAATAACATATGTGGGTACAGAGGATCATTTCCAGAGGTTATATAGTACCATTTTCCCTTCCTCCTCCAACTTCAAGAAAAATCCCTTATGTTCCACCCAGTTCGGGTACAAAGGCTGCTAGAAAAAAGGGTCATCCAAGAGGGTCCTGCCAGACCAGATAGAATCCGGAACTTACTAAAGATTCTTTAGTGCCAAAGAAAACGGGGGACTGGAGATCAATTTTGGATCTCAGTGTATTGAACAAGTCAGTTCAAGACACAAAGTTCCGGATGGTCACAGTTCAGTCCATTCTGCCCTTTCTGGGCGAGGATGACTGGATCTGCTCGACAGATCTTCAGGTTATATACTGTCACATAAAGATGAACAGACAAATCAGAAGATATGTACACTTCTAGTTGGGAGCCAGTTATTACCAGTTAAGAGTTTTGCCCTTTGGTTTCACCACAGCCCTCAGGGTGTTTGCCAAATGCATGGCAGTAGTTGCAGCTCACTTGAGACTGCAGGAATTCCAAGTGTTTACATATCTAAGCAATTGGCTCATTTCCACCCCAACCAGGCATCAACTGTTAAAGGCAAAAGACCAGGTTCTCCAGACATGTTCTGTTCTGAGGGGGGATCTACTCTACAAGCTCGAAGTTTCAAAACTTCGAACTGCAAATGGTCGAGACCATAAGATCGACATCTTGAAACTTTGAACGTTTTGAATGAAGATAGCCATACAGTGCGTAATGGGAAATTTAAGTTTTTCTCACTGTAGTGCGATCTTGAAATTGGTATATTTATTTAGCATGGGGGTGCAGGGGGGCTTGCCCCCCCTGCAAAAACATTAAAAACTATATATTTATATATATATTTTTTTTTATTACAATTTCAAAGTTTCAAAACTTCAATCTTATGGTCTCGACCATTTTCAAGTTGAAGTTTTAAAACTTTGAGCTTGTAAAGTAGATCCCTTCTGGGGGACAACCATGAATTACAAAAGTCTCAACTAGAGCAAAGTCAAGGTTTCGAATTCATAGGAGCCCTTCTCAACATAAAATCATCCATAGAATCACTACCTCCCTCAAGAGTTCAGACAATAAGATCACAGATCAGAATGATAATCTGCAGTACCAGGATTCAGCCTGTTTGGTTCTTCAAGCTCTGCGTTCAATCACAGGTGCTGTAACTCTAGTACTGGTAGCCAGATTTCACATGAGGATTTTACACTGGATGTTATCAAAACAATAGTCGATACTCTACCAACCCATGTCCACTCCAATATGAATCATCCACACATGCAGAAGACATTCAGGTGGTGGGTTTAGTCAGATCAGGTTCTACAAGGTCGTTCGTTCATTCCCCCAAGGCCATAGTGACCACTGATGCTTCCCAGTTGAGTTGGGGGAAGGGGTATTATCTGGGAAACACAGTCCAAGGCACTTGGTCCACCGAAGAGACCAACTTGCATATCAGTGTCCTAGAAATGAGAGTAGTGTTTTTAGTGTTGCAGGCCCTTCAAGATGCTCTCACCTTGGAAGCAATTGCAATTCAAATGGACAATATGTCAGTAGTTTGGTACATCAACAAACAAGGAGGGACCATATCTTACCCTTTCTGTTGAGAAGTGCTCAGGGTGTGCCAGTGGGTGATCTCATCCAGCCACTTTCTTATAGCAACGCACATTCCGGGAAGTCCAGCGTGATAGCAGACAAGCTGAGCAGGTGCATTCTTCTACCTCATGAGTGGCCTCTCAGCAAAAACGTGACAGAAATGATTTTTTGCCAGTGGGGCCAGCCTTGCTGCAATCATTTTGCATCTCCCCTAAACAGCAAATACAGCAGCTACTTTGCTCTAATCCCCCCCACAGGGGGAATCATCAAGGGATGCTCTACGTCACTATTACCCTGACCCCCCCCCCCCTCCGGTTTACTTTACTGTTATCCACCCATTATGCTAATTCCAAAATTCCTTCAGAAAGCTGCCATTGTTGAAGAGCAAAGTCATCTTCATTGCACCTTACTGGCCTCAACGCAATTGGTTCCCCTTCCTTTCACCTCCCTTACTTCTCAAACCATGGATTCTGGTTCAGACTGCAGAACTCCTGTCTCACCCGACAGGCATGACCCAACCAGATATACCAAGCCTCAGGCTTGACCGCCTGGCTTCTCCAATTCCATTAATAGCCAGACAAACCTAAGCTCTCTTCCCTTGTCCAGCACATACTTTTATCTTCCCATAAACATTCTATACATAAGCTCTACTCCAGTAAATGGAGGTTTATTTACTGGGCACATCAAAATACTGTTGATCCTTTTTCAGTTCCTATACATAACATCCTTGAATTTTTGGCCCTACTTTTTAAAGAAGGAGCTAGTTCCTCAATAGTTACGGTCCTTAGCAGCAATGTCGAATTTTCACATTGGATTTGAAGGTTCTTCCATTGCCTCTCATATCCTCTGCAAAGCCTTTTTGCAAGGCACTCTTCTTTTAAGGTCTCCTATTAAAGACATAGCTCCACCATTAGATCTAAATCTGGTATTGCAGGCACTTATCCATCTCCACTTTGAATCAGCAGCTGGTTGTGATCTTAAATATCTTGTCTTGGAAAACAGTGTTTCTAATTATCATTACTTCTGCCAGGTTAAATTCAGAAATTAAAGCCTTGTCTTCAAAACCACCATACTTGATCTTTCACAAGGATAGAGTTACATTACTGACTAATGCATCCCTTTCCCTTAAGATGCCATCAGACTTCAGTATTAATCAGTCAATTCATTTGTCAGTATTCTTTCCCAGATTTGCTAACAAGGGCAGGTACATGTTACACTTGTTGGATGTTCACAGACAATTACATTTTTACGTACATAGAACAAAAAAACATCAGTAAAACTGACCAGTTTGTTTCATTTGTAGAAATAAAGTTGGGGAAACCATTTGCCAAAGTAATTTTAGCCAAATGGCTGGCTGACTATTTATTTTATTTATAACAAATTGGGCATTGCTTTATGAAAACCGTTATGAGTTCATTCAGCTAGATCCATGGCAGCTTCTTCAGCTTTCCAGTCTAGAGCTTCCACGGATGACATGTGCAGCAGCAACCTGGGCCACTCCCCATACCTTTATTACTTATTACAAATTAATCTCCTCTCCAGAGATAGAGCATCTTTTGGTTCAGTGGTTCTTGGGAGTATACTTCCTTGAGTCCACCTGGGATTTTAGGTAGCTGGGGACTCTGTCCCATAAGTTGAGGACAGAATGCAACTTGATAACATCACATAAAGAAGTTATGTACTCACCGTAATGTTCCATCTGTGTTGTCCATTTTCATTCTTCTTCATCTCCCCTCCCTCTAACCCCATCCATAGAAAACTACTAGAAGAGTGAATGATTAGGGGATGTCACTTCGCTGTTATTGAGCTCCAGATATAGTTTCATTACTATATGATGACTAATATTTCTTTCTAGTAAAGTTTGCAAACAAGATCTGAGGTAATTGGGGTTGATGCATTGTGGGTGAGGGAGACTCTCGAGAGTTTGGTTGCCACAAGCTTTAGCAAAATCCAAGTCTGATCCAACGGATCGGATCCAAACCTATAAGTTGAGGAAGAATGAAAATGGTCAACACAGATGGAACGTTATGGTGAATACATAACTTATTTTTTACTTGCATTTTGCGGAGACTTTCTTTTCTTTTTGCTAAATTTAGATGAGTGAACAAAGAAACCCTTGCGAAATTTGAAGAAAGAGGGCTGAAAATATGAAACGCCTCTTGAATCATCTTTTTCTTTCCTCATGTTTTTTGGTAACCTCTGCAGCAAAAGGTCCAAAAACAAGATCTAATGTTGACCCTTCCTTCCCTCAACGGATGGGTTATTGGATCTGACTTTCGCTTTTGTCAGACTTTGTATGCAGAGCTCAGGCTTTTCCCCTTAGCCATAATCCCCTTTAACTGGTAAGCTACCTCATATCTTGTTTGCCGCTCGTTTGCATCAGACACGATCTCCATTACTCAGGCTGGCTTTTTAGCTAAGTGATATTTTTGATATTTCTGGGGCTTTCTCCTTTTCTGGTAGTCTTTGCTGCTGTTGTGATATACATTCTCCTGCCATTACTCTGTAAAAGAAACACTTGAATGTCACTCTTGGCACGTGGGTTCCCTTGAACCTGTAGTTTATTTATCCCATGCCTATTTATTTAGCTGGCAGAAATTCTGTTTATACTGAGGTGTTCATCAGGTATCCCAGGAAAAACAATCCTATTGAAAGGAGTCAGAAAAGATGTGTGAATTTTCTCCTGGAATTCCAGCCTGTGCAGGAAATCCCTTACCCAAGAGAGAGATTCCAGAAACTTTGAAAGTCTCTGCAAAGACAAATGAGTTGTCTAGCTTAGTGTTTTAGTGGGAGTAGTGTAGTTTTCTCTGTTTTGTTAACTCGTGTAGTGTTTGCCTTGTTGTTCGATGTCATGACCAAAAGAAAAGTGTGTGTCTACAAAACAAGTTGCCAGACTATTCATCTACCTTTGGTGCAACCCTAAGGTTCTTAAAACTTTGGGTCCAGCTCCATCGTCAGATCCTGTCTTTCTTGGATCCCTCACTTGTCCTTGGCCAGCACTGCCCTTCTTCTCTCCGAGACTATGATCCACTTTTCTCCAGGAAAAGTCCCTTACACTGCACTTCCAGACTCTATTCCACAGCTTCAATCTACCATCTTTCTGTGCAATCCTACAGGAGCCTTTCTGAGGTGGACATGGATAGCATGATGAAGTTCCTCGGCACTCAGTTCCAGTAGGGGTAATCCAGCCTCCGACCCTTGTCAGTGCTATAGGCCTGGACCCATCCCCTCTACATATCATTGCTCCTTCCTTTATCCAACCCTCTTATTCGAGGCTTTTGGATTCTGGCTTTTCCTGGGGTTTGTCTGCATCATATCCAAAGACTTGATTTGGTCTTGGGCGACTCACAGCATCTCTGATCTGAATAGGTTGGACCCTGGTGGATCTCAGAGCTAAGGTGTTGGCATAGGACTTGGGAAGCTTGGCTTGACTCTGACGCTTTTGGAGCTGTCCTTGCCTTTTGGAGCCTTGGCACTAGACAGCTTTACTACTTTGTCTGATTAGGTGCACAGTTGAGTTGGCTTTGTGGACCAATCTGTGTTAAGTGCTGCAGCTCCTACCCTAGGAGGGCTCAAGTCCTGTCTCAGCTTCTGCTTTTGAAGCCTTCAAGAGGGTGCATCCTCACTCTAAGGAGTGGACTTCCCATTCCTGCTTAGATGTATCCCTCCACAATAGGAGTCCCCTGAGTCCTGATCCTACACATTCTGCCCAGTCGGGACAGCTAGCTCCTCAAAGTCTTAAGGCTGTCCACATTAAGGACTCCCCATTGGCTCTCAAGTCATCCCAAGAACACCCCAAGGGGAGATTTGGTGGAAACATTCATGCAAAAAGAGAGAGACTGACTCCCCTCAAGAGGGGTCTGTATTTCTCAACACTTTTGTGGCTAGCTTGTCTACCTCTTGGATGACTCCTGCTGAGGACAAGATGGTGGAATTAATCTCAAAGCATAATTGGAGAAAAAAAATGCAAGTAACACCCCAGGGGAGGTTTGGTGGAAGGATTCATGCAAAAAGAGAGAGATTGACTCCCCTCAGGAGTCTTTGACTGAAGATACTGATTTTGATGAGAAGGAGGGGCTCTCTAGATTCCCCCCTTGAGGACCTGTTATTCAGTGAAATCCTGGAGCTTCTTAGAAAGGGGGGTCCTCCGACCCCCCCCCAAGAAGAGTCTGTATTTCTGAAAGCTTTTGTGGCTAGCCTTTCTACCTCTTAGATGATCCCGCTGAGGACAAGATGGTGGATTTAATCTCAAAGCACCACTGGAGAAAAAAAATGGACGTAGCTGAACCTATAAGATGTTCATTGTGTTTCAGTGCTGCAGTAATGACATTTGGGTTATGTGCTTGCAGTAGCCCTCAGTTGGCCTGATTAACAAAGTCTTGGGTCCTGCGTCGGTTGCTGTCTCTTCTTCCGTGACGTCAGGGGTATAAAACATGCAGCCGACGCCATTACATCAGTCTTTCTTGCCATGCAGTGCCCGAAACAGAAGCAGTTTGCAAGTGCCGGCCAATTCCTGAAATTTTCGTTTTCGAGTTTCAGAACCGAAGTCTTAAGTACCCCGTTGAGGAAACTTTTTCTTGCTCTAAACCAATGTCAGTATTTATTTATTTATTTATATTTGTTGACTGGGAGTGTCCGACTGGACTTAGGTCAATTTTCAGCGGAGGCCCGGGGAGAAAAGATCCACAGTTAAAATAAACAGACAGTAGTTACATTGGATTACATAGCAATTAACAATTTACATAGCAATTACTTGCAACATATTTACAGATGAAGAACATAGTACATCCGTAGACAACGATAATCTATCTGTGAAGTACATAACAGACATTAACAAATGTTACAATAAGAAGTTCCTGCTGTACAATAAGTACTAGGCTTATGAGCATTTGAGCTTGCTATAATCAAGGTAGTTAGTGGATTGGAAAGAAAGGTAGTGGTTGGATAAGGGTGGGTGTGGGTGATATTAGAGTTGGAGTTGCAAGGGCATAGCCAGCATGTTTTTAGGTGTGCTTTTAGTAAAGTTTTGAAGTGGGTGCATGATGGTATGGAGGTAATTGTGTGTGGGAGGGAGTACCATAATTTGGCTATGGTGCAAGAGAATAGTGCTTCACCAGCAGTATTATTGGCTTTGGTGATTTGCAAGTGATTTTTGTTGCTGGATCTTAGTGGTCTGGTGGTGCGATAGGGTTGGAGTAGATTCTGGAGGGATGGGACATTTAGTGGATGGTTTACTAGTTTGTGGGCGAGTGAGAGTTGATACCATTGAAGGAGGTGAGGGAGTTCAAGCCAGCCAAGTTCGGCAAGTGAGAGACAGTGGTGACTACGGTAGGATGCCCCTATGGCGAATTTGACGATTTTTTGTTGTAGCAGGTCTCTAGCTTGTTTAGATCGCATTGCCTTAGGTTGGTATATATTGGAGAGGCATAAAGTAGGGTGGAGATAAGGTGGGAATTTGCTATTGAAATCTTTGCTGCTTTGGTGAGAAATTGCTTATTTCTGTATAACGCTCCTAGTTTTTTGTGGACTTTTTTTATGGTCATGGATATGTGAATGTCAAATTTTAGTTTATTGTCTATTTCCACTCCTAGCAATGTGGTGTGTTCAGTTGGGTATATAGTGGTGTTGTCTTTTGCTGTGATGTTAAAGTGAGAGTTGTTTTGAGTATGTTTGGTGTGTTGGAAGATGAGTAGTTTAGTTTTGTTTGGGTTGAGTATTAATTGAGCATCGGATAACCAAGTTTCAACAGAGGAAAAGGCTTCCTGTGTGACTTTTTGCAGTTTGGGTAGGGACTGGGCTGAGCAGATGATGATTGAGTCATCTGCGTATTGTACGAGTGTGCCATGTTTGGTGGCAGAGGCTAGATTATTGGTGAAAACAAGAGAAGAGTTTAGGTCCAAGGATGGATCCTTGGGGGGAACCCCTATGGAGACAGGTAGTTGTGGAGATATGTCATTCTGCCATACAACGGATTGTTGTCGGTCAGACAGTTAACTCTGAAACCAGTTGGTGACTGATTGTGAGAAGGATAGGTTATTGAGGACAGGAATAAGTTGTTTGTGTGGGACCATGTCAAATGCTTTAGATAGGTCTAGGAAAGTAGCCGAGGAGAGATAGCCATTGTTTTTATGCTGAAGGATAGTGTTAGTATAGGAGAGTAAGGCAGTGGTGGTGCTGTGGTTTGGTCGGAAACCATGCTGAGTATTGGAAAGGAGGTTGTTAGTAAGGAGGTAGTCTGAGACCTGAGAATGTATGCATCTCTAGTATTTTGGAGAGTGGAGAGAGAATAGCTATGGGGCGGTAATTGGTTAGTTCTGTGGAGGGTCCGCCTTTGTGGAGGGGAATTATGTGATACTGTCCACAGTGTTGGAACGTAACTTTCTGACAGAGATCGGTTAATCAAGATGGATACTGGGTAGGCCAGAGCATCAGCTGCGATTTGTAGGTATTCACTTGGGAAGTTGTCTGCTGCTAATTTGGTGGGCTTAAGTTTAGTTAAAAGTTTTTTTATGTTGGAGGTAGGTACAGGAGAAAAAGAGAAGGCAGTGGGGAGATTACTAGTTGAAGGTGTGGGTTGGAGGGGAGGGGGTTGTGTTGTTTAGCTAGTGATAGTATGGTTTGTATGAAGTGTGTGTTGAATGAGGTAGCAATATTTTCTGAGGAGTGAGTGATGTTTGGAGGAGGGGTATTGACTTTACCTGGGTGGAGGATGGAGTTTATGGAGGACCAGAATTGTTTGGGGCTGAGTTGGGAGGAGTCTAGGGCAGACTGGTAGTATTGGAATTTGTCCTGTTTTATTAGCTTTTTTACTCTATTGCATAGTTCTAGGAATTTCTGTCCAGTTGAGGGGTTTTGGTTTTGCGCCAGTGCTCCCAGGATTTATCCCTGTTTTTCATTTCTGACTTAGTGGTTTTCTGTAGCCATGGAAAATAATTGTATTTCTTGTGGAAAGCAAATACCTCATAAAGATTTCCGTTCGTACTGTATTCCTTGCCCAGGCCCTGACCACGACGTACCTCACTGTCAGTTTTGTGCCTTATTTAAGCAATGATCTATCCATTGTCTGTATATTTACGCTTTTAAATATTTTGGTACTCTGTACAGTTATCCAGATATGTCTTCGGTAAGCCATCCGATTACCGACATGCCAAAAAAATACAAAGATAAAGCAGAGACAGGTTGCCTAGGTCCAAAGCTGCCAACGACGCTTCTCCTAAGCCAGTTCGTCAGTACCAGTGAGGTGCTTTCACAGCCCCTGATACCCACTACTTCAGATTCTTAGGCCTCTACTGAAACCCATTCGGAGTCCAGTATGCCGCGAGATGCTTCAACTGTGGAACCTGCGGATGTCTACCTTGGATGGGTCCGGAGCCACTGTGCAGGCACCGGCTTCTGAGGGTATATTCAGGCCTACTGACTTGCATATTAAACCAACGCCATCTTCTTCTTCAAGGCCTAAAACTCGAACCATGCCTAGAAAACCGATGCCCAGACCGCATGGTCAGGCTTCTATGCCTAAAAAACAAATAAGAATGGCTGAAGACCTTATTACTTTAATCAGGGGAAGCCAACCTTTCCCCTCTGAAACCTAGGACTGAGTTTGCTTATGATACTTCTGACCAGGATTCTGAAATTTCTGTTTCCTCTGATATCCAGGATTTACCCTTATCTACCTATGAGGATTCTGATGCTGAGGACTGTATTCCCTCTGCTTTTCCCCAGAGGATTTCTCTTTTGGTGAAACTTTGCATACTGTTAGGGAGCATTTTCGTTGGGAAAGTCAGGATTGCTCTGATTCTAAAAAGAGGCTTAGGGATTTCTTACTCCTGCCCCAGCACAGGCCTTTAGCTATCCCTCCTGTATTAGACATTGTTGATGATGCCTTTTCGGAATCTAGCTTGGCCCCTGACTCTTTACCTCCTGCTCCCAGGAAAAACCTGATAGATATTACAGGGTTCCTGACTCTCATAAGTTCCTTTTTAAAAATCCTACTGCGGATCCTGAGACCATTTCATAGGGACCCAAGGGAATTAAAGCTACTACTGCCAAAAATCCTACCCCCTCTGATAGAGACTGCAGGGCGCTGGATAGATGAAGTAAGAAGGTATACACTTCTGCAACCTTGGCCATTATGGCCTTAAACTGCCAGTTTCATATGTTAAAGTATCAGCAGCATATTATTGGATTGCTTAAACAGAAAATTATATTTATTCCTGATTGTGTTGAAAATAAGGATTTACAGGATTTAATGCATTCTGCTGAACAGGTTGGAAAACATACTTTGCAATGTGGTTTTGATTCACTAGAGGCATCTTGCAGGGCTGCTGTCACTGGGTCTGCACTTAGAAGGCATGCTTGGCTTAAGGAGCAATCCTTGCCAGAACATGTTAAAGCTAAATTACTGGATGCTCCCTTAAATCAGGACTGCCTGTTTTGGCTACAAGGCAGAAGTTCTTAAAAAGATGGAGGAAAAAGCTAAATCTATGCAAACTGTAAAGATTTCCTACAGGTACAACCTGCAAGATTTAGTAGGCATTGACCCTCTAAGAATTGGTCCTTTCCTGCCTCTTCCAGGCCTTCTAAGTCCAAACCCAGACCCAGCAGAACACCGAGGCTTCAGTCCAAGGGTACACACAGGACTCCCCCCTATGGTAAACGGTCTGTCTCAATGACTTAACTTTAAAACTTCCAAGCACTTCTGGACTGCCTGCTCCTTTAGGGGGAAAGATGGTTCTGCAGGCAAAAAACTGGGAACACATTACCCAGGACAAATGGGTTTTAAATATAGTTTCTCCAAGGATACAGATTTCACTTCCACACGTTACCAGCCCCAAACGGTTGGCCAGATCTACCCCCAAATCAGTGGGCAGAGGCTCAAAAGCAAGTACTGACTCTCTTAAGCATAAAGGCTATTCAAACTGTACCAGTAGAGGAAAAGGGACAAGGTTTCTACTCAAGACTTTTCCTGGTACCCAGGAAAGATAGCTCATAGCATCCTATCCTGGACCTCTCTACCTTAAACACCTTTTTGAGGATTCCAAAATTCAAGATGCTAACTCTTCACCAGTTGCTTCCTATGCTTAGGCAAACATGCCTGGTTGGCAATACTCGTTTAAAGGAAGTCTAGCTGCACATCCCAGTCAGGGAATCTTGCAGAAGATACCTATGCTTCAAAGCAGGCTACATGCACTATTCAGTTCTCTGCACTGCCCTTTGGCTTATCTACTGCGCCCAGGGTATTCACAAAGTGCCTAGCTCCAGTCATTGCATTTTGCAGCCAAAGAAATATTCAAATATACCCATACCTGGACGATTGTCTAATTCAGGCAGAAAGCCAGGACATACTTTTGAATCATCTGGCGTTTGTAAAAAAGGTTTTAACTTGTCTAGGGTACACCATAAACGAAAATAAATCACAACTGGTACCCTGTCAACAAATTACATTCCTGGGAGCAAGCTTGAGTACAGCTTCCCAGATGGCTTTCCTCACGCCAGAGAAACAAATTCATTTGACAACCTGCTTCAAACTAATGGCCACAAAAACCCTGCTATCTGCAAGGCAAATACTGCAAGCCTTTGGGTTCATGGCCTCGTGCATTCTTCTAATTCCATATGCAAGACTGCATATGAGGAAACTGTAATGGTATCTAAAAAGCCAATGGTGTCAACATTCTTCTGATCTAGAAGCAATGATTCCTATCATACGTTGCCTAAAGTTAGAGATGTTCTTCGTGTTTCACTGTTGCAGTCATTACATTTGGGTTATCTGCTTGCAGTAGCCCTCAGTTGGCCTGATTAACAAAATCTTGGGTTCTTCATCAGTTGCAGTCTCTTCTTCCGTGACGTCAGGTCGTCAGGGGTATAAAACATGCAGGTGACGCCATTACATCAGTCTTTCTTGCCGTGCTGTGCCCGAAGCAGAAGCAGTTCACATGTGCCGGTCGGCCGACTCCTGAAATTTTCATTTTCGAGTTTCAGAACAGAAGTCTTCAACAAAAGCTAAGTACCCTGTTGGGGAAACTTTTTCTCGCTCCTTACCAATGTCAGTAAAATTAATAATTGCATTTCTTGTGGAAAGCAAATACCTCATAAAGGTTTTCATTCATACTGTATTCCTTGCCTAGGCCATGACCGTGAAGTACCTTGCTGTCAGTTCGTGCCTTATTTAATCAACGCACTGTCCGTCGTCGGTATATTTTCACCTCTAAATATTTCGGTTCTCGGTTCAATTATCCAGAAATGTTGTCGGTTAGCCATCCGACTACTGGAATTCCGAAAAACCGCAAAGATAAAGACAGAGACAGGCCGCCTAGGTTCAAAGCTGCCAACGGCACTTCTCCTAAGCCAGTCGCCAGTTCGCCGGTACTCGGTGAGGCGCTTTCGCAGCCCCTGATACCTGCTACTTCTGATTCACAGGCCTCTACTGAGACCCATTCAGAGTCCGGTATGCTGAGAGATGCTTCAACTGTGGAACCTGCAGATGTCTCTACCTTGGATGGGTCCTGAGCCGCTGTGCAGGCACTGGCTTCTGAGGGTGTATTCAGACCTACAGACTTGCATATTAAACCGACACCTCCTCCTTCTTTAAGGCCTAAGCCTCGAACCATGCCTAAGAAACTGATGCCCAGGCCACATGCACAGGCTTCTATGCCTAAAAAACAAATAAGAATGGCTGATGATCTTATAACTCTAATCAGGGGAAGTCAACCACCCCCTTCTGAGAGACGTAGGACGGAATTTGTTTATGAATCCTCTGACCAGATTCTGATTTTTCTGATTCTTCTGATGATCTGGATTTACCCTTATCTGCTTATGAGGATTCTGATGCAGAGGACTCTATTCCCGCTGCTTCCCCTCTAAAAGGATTTTTTTTTTGGTGAAACTTTGCACACTCTAAGGGAACATTTTCACTGGGAAAGCCAGGATTTTTCTGATTTGAAAAAGAGGCTTAGTGATTTCTTACTCCTGCCTCAGCATAGGCCTTTAGCTATACCTCCTGTACTGGACATTATTGATGATGCTTTTTCGGAATCTAGTTTGGCCACTGATTCTTTGCCTCCTACTCCCAGAAAACCTGATAGATATTACAGGGTCTCTGATTCTCACAAGTTCCTTTTTAAAAATCATATTGCGGATCCAGAGACTATTTCACAGGGACCCAAGGGCATTAAGGCTTCTATTGCTAAAAACTCCCTCTGATAGAGATTTCAGGGCACTGGATAGATGGGGTAAGAAGGTTTACACGTTATTAGATTGCTTAAACAGAAAATGATGTTGATTCCTGACTGTGCTGAAAATAAAGAATTACAGGATTTAATGCATGCTGCTGAACAGGTTGGAAAACATACTTTGCAATGTGGATTTGATTCATTAGAGGCCTCTTGCAGGGCTGCTATCACTGGGTCAGTACTCAGAAGGCATGCTTGGCTTAAGGAGCAATCTTTGCCTGACCATGTTAAAGCTAAGTTGGATGCTCCCTTAAATCAGGACCGCCTGTTTGGCAACAAAGCTGAGGAAGTTCTTAAAAAGATGGAAGATAAAAATAAATCTATGCAAACTGTTAGATTGCTTACAGGATCAGCCTCCAAGATTTAGTAGGCAATTGGTCCTTTCCAGCACCGTCCAAGTCTTCTCAGTGCAAACCCAGACACAGCAGAAACACCAGGTTTCAGTCCCAGGATACGCACAAGACAAAGCAATGGGGGGCTTCTGGATCCAAATTTGGGAGTAGTAAGACTCCCCCCTATGGAAAACTGTCTCAATGACTTGCTCTTAAAACTTCCAAGCACTTCTCAACTGAATGCTCCTTTAGGCGGAAAGATTGGTCTGCAGGCAAAAATCTGGGAACTCATTACCTTTCACTTCCACACGATACCAACACCAAGGGGGTGGCCCGATCTACCCCCAAATCAATGGGCAGAGGACTAAAAGCAAATACTTTCTCTCTTACACATGGGGACTATTCAGTTGGCACCAGAAGAGGAGAAGGGACAAGGTTTCTATTCCAGACTTTTCCTCGTACCCAGAAAAGACAGTTCATGGCGTCCTATACTGGACCTTTCTATTCTAAACACCTTTTTGGTGATTCCAAAATTCAAGATGCTGACTCTTCACCAGTTGCTTCCTATGCTGGGCAAAGATGCTTGGTTGGCAACACTAGGTTTAAAAGAAGCATACCTGCACATCCCTATCAGGGAACCTTGCAGAAGATACCTACGCTTCAAAGCAGGCAACATGCACTATCAGTTCTCTGCACTGCCCTTTGGCTAATCTACTGCACCCAGGGTATTCACAATGTGCCTAGCTCCAGTTATTGCATTTTGCAGGCAAAGAAATATTCAAATATACCCATACCTGTACGATTGTCTAATTCAGGCAGAAAGCCAGGACATACATTTGAATCATCTGGCCTTTGTACAAAGGGTGCTGACCTGTCTGGGGTACACTGTAAACTAAAAGAAATCACATCTGGTACCCTGTCAACAAATTATATTCCTCACACCAGGGAAAAAGATTCATTTGACAACCTACTTCAAACAAGTGGTCTCAAAAACCCTGCTATCTGCAAGGCAAATACGGCAAGCGTTGGGGTTCATGGCCTCCTGCATCCTTCTAATTCCATATGCAAGACTGCATACGAGGAAACTACAATGGTATCTAAAAAGCCTATGGTGTCAACATTCTCAGGATCTAGAAACAATGATTCCTATCATACCTTGCCTACGCCTAGAGTTCCTTTGGTGGGCGGAGGCCTGCCACCAAAACAAGGAATTACCATTCATGCTACCTCCTGCCGTCCAATCCCTAACAGACGCATCAGACTGTGCATGGGAGGCTCACCTGGCAGGGAAGTGCATTCAGGGCAAATGGAAACCAAGTTAAATGTATCTACATATCAATCAAAAACAAATGTTAGCTGTACAGAATGCTCTGACAGCCTTCAAGGACCCCATTCTTCCATGACAACTAATGGTAAAGACGTAGAACACCACTGTTATGTGGTACATAAACAAGCAGGGGGGGGTACACATTCTTACCCCCTCTGCAGACTAGCCATGGCATTGTGGAACACAGCCTTGAGCTACCAAGTAAATCTACAAGCTCAATTCCTGCCAGGAAAACTAAATACACTGGCAGATGGACTAAGCAGAAACTTCTTCGACCCACATGAGTGGAAACTGGAACCAAGGATTTTCAACATGTTGACGAGCAAATGGGGGAGCCCAGATATAGACCTATTCACCTCCCCCCAGAACTATCAATTGAACAAATTTTGCACAAGGATTCTCCACAAACAAGCTTGGAAAGTGGATGCTCTGTCCTTCATCTGGAAAAACCTATCAGTTTATGCCTTTCCTCCTCTAACTGTGCTCTCCAAAGTACTATTAAAGATCAAACAGGACAAGCCAAGGATGATTTTGATTGCACCAGACTGGCCACGCCAACACTGGTACCCCCTCTTGCGCAGTGTGTCACGGATGGCCCCTTGGCACCTGCCTCAGATGCCTTCCCTGTTGTCTCAGCAGGAGAACCATGTTCCGCACCCTCAGCTCCAAACACTGAACCTAACAGCCTGGATAATTACCTAATCTCCCTTTTACCATCCCTCAGTAAACCATGATGGATATCATTTTAGAGGCAAGGAGGCTTAGTATCAGAAAGTCTTATGCTGCAAAATGGAAAAGATTCTGTGCCTGGAACCAATCTCAAGGGATGAGCACAGCAGCACCCAATTTACCTCAGATTTTACAATACTTAACTGAGATGCTTCACAAGGGCTTGTCCTTTTCCTCCAAAATTCACGCCTCAGCCATTTCAGCTCATTATAACACAGAACCTCCCCTCTTCTCTCACCCACTGCTCAAGTAGTTCCTCAGAGGGGCCAAAAATTTAAGGCCACCCAGGAGAGCTCCTACTCCAGCCTAGGACATTAACTTTGTTTTGGAGAAACTCACTCTTCCTCCTTTCGAGCCAGCTGCTACTGCAGATTGAAAATTTCTTTCTTGGAAAAGAGCATTCCTTTTAGCAATCACTTCAGCAAGAAGGGTATCTGAATTACAGGCCCTTATGGCAGTGAAGCCTTTCATCATCTTTCATGTGGACAGGGTGTCCCTCAGAACCAATCCCTCCTTCATGCCAAGGTGGTATCCAGTGTGGCTCTTAATCAGTCCATTCATTTGCCAACCTTCTTTCCTAATCCACAGAACAAAGGGGAATGGATGCTGCACTCCTTAGATGTGCACAGACAACTTAGATTCTACTTGGACAGGACTAAACCTCAAAGGAAATCTGAACAACTGCTGGTGGTATTTGCTGCAGGGACAGAGGGGAGGGCTATTTCTAAGCAAACCATTTCTAAATGGATAGGCCATTGCATTCATTTCTGCTATAAGCACCATGGAAAACCTATCCCACAGGGCATCAGACCCCCACTCTACCAGGAGTGCATCTGCCGCTACAGCCTTTCTCAGTGGTGTCCCTACCAGGGACAGCCTAGAAGCTGCTACCTTGAGTTCTGTACACGACCTAGCATTATCATTTACCAATTTTCTCTAAATCCAGAGCTGGCATTGCCACTGCAGTCTTGCAGGGCCTTATAGCTGGTCCTAATGCTATTTAAATTCCTCCTCCGAACCTTAGCTTTGGGAATCTACCCAAATGTAATGACTGTAACAGTGAAACATGAAGAACATAGTACAGTTGTGTACACTTACCATAAATGTAGATGTTCGAGTGTATTCACTGTTGCAGTCCTGGTTTCCCTCCCTCCAGCCCCCTGACTTCTTTTTGCTTTACCTCTCCTTTCCTTTGCTATGCTTAAAAGCTTTTTAGTGTATTTGTTTTTTTGTTGGAGGTATAACCTTGTATTTTTTATATATTTAATTTCCTCCCGTTAGAGGGGCACCTGACATCTGGTGCAAGAAAAACTGATGTAATGGTGTCTGCTGCATTTTTTATACCCCTGACAACCTGACGTGACACCAACTGACACAGAACCCAAGACTTTGGTAATTAGGCCGACTGAGGGCTACTGTAAGCAGATAACCCAAATGTAATGATTGCAACAGTGAGTACACTCTAACATCTACATTTATGGTAAGTGTACACATCTCTACTTTCCTGTGCATGGACATCTGCTCATAACCTCCCCCACAAGAAATCGTCTTCAAGCCAGGAACTCCTTGCTCCAACTTGGCTCACAGCTAGGGATAACTGTGAACACAGCCAAGTTCAGACCTCATCCTGTTAAAGCTGTAGAGTTCATTAAAGTGCACTTGGATACCAAGTTACACCGGACTCCAGAATTCTCACTTCAGCAACAGGCAGTGGCAGTAACTTTCCTGTTACAAGCCTCCAGCTAGGTTGATTTTGCGTCTTCTCTGTTTGATGGCAACTGCCATCGCTGTAGTTTGCTTGGCCAGATCTTATATGAGGGTGTTTCACTGGACCCTTGCAGTACATTGATCCATGAGATGTCAACCCATGAGCTTTCCAGTATCTCTCATAAGAATTTGCAAAACTCTTATTCAGTGGTGGCAGAAATCCCCAGTTGTATAACAAGGTTGCTCCTTCATTGTCCCCTGTTCCCAGGCTACATTGACCATGAACACTTCCTAACTAGGGTAGTGGGGTTGTTTTTGGGGGTCTGTCCAAGGCACGTAGTCCCCTTCAGAGGCCAGTCTTCACATCAGTATCCTGGAGATGAGAGCAGTTCTTGTAGCATTGCAGGCCTTCCAGGACTTCCTTCCCAGGGGTGTGATCTCCGTTCATATGGACAGTATGAGCCTGGTACATCAGCAAACAGGGAAGAGCACACTCTTACTGTTATTTTGAGAGAGGCCACAAAGGTTAGGCAGTGGGCAATGTGTTTTCACCACTTTCTGATAGTGCACATACTGTGGAAGTCCACTGTTCTAGCAGATAGCTTGAGCCTGTCTAGCCTGTCCTCTCTTTCAAGTTGTTCCTCATTCCAGTATTGTCAAGTCAGATTTTCAGCCACTGAGGCCGATTGGGCTGCATCCAGTGTTTTCCCCTCCAGCACCAAGTGCAGCGTTTTTTTTCCCTAATTCCCCAAGGGAGGGAATCGTTGAGGGTACCCTGATCCACACTTGGTCCCCCCAGTCTCCTTTGTCTGCCCTGACACTCCACTCATCCTGAAGTTTCTGTAGCTAGCAATGCAGAGCAAAATTGCAGTGATCCTCACTGTTTCGCCCCAACAGGTGTAGTTTCCCTACCTCTGGTTTCATCCAATTCACCCTCCTTTGGAGCAGGAACCTGCTGCCAATCTTCTGTCTCCCTTCCACTAGGCTTCACCCTGGCATGCAAATCCTGAAGTTGACAACATGGTTTCTTCAGTTCTAGTGGTGGTTAGATAGACCAGGCTTTCATTCCAAGTCATTAACATTTTTGTCTTTGCACAGAAACCCTCTGCCAGAAAGATCTCCATGAGTAAATAGAGAAGATTTTTAATCCAGACTTCCAGTGGGAACTTGATTCCCTTTTCAGCTCCACTCTCAGTGATCTTAGACTTCCAAGGCTTCTCTCTTTCTCAGTGGCGTTAGATACTCTACTGTCAAGGTACAAATAGCAGCCGTTTCCAGTTTTCACATTGGGGAAAAAAATCAGTCCTCCATTGCTTCCCTTAGATTGTCCAATGCCTTTCTAAGGGGTATCTTCCTTTTTGGTTGGGTTCCACTCAGAGGTTGTCAGAGCTGTCCCTGCCCCTTGGCGCTTCGGCGTTGGACAACTCTGGTCCACCCCCCTTCGAGGCATGGGTCCTGACACATTCAGGGCATGGTGGCATCAGCAGCTTTGGCTCTGATGCTGTCAGCTACTGCATCTCTGGTCCTTCTGCTTTCGAGGTGGTGGAGAGGGTCTTCTCTCATCTGACATGACCTTTCAGGCCCTCTGGAATTGCTATTTAACTGTAGATTCCAAACGTGCTTCATGCCTCATGAAAGGAGAGCATTGACGATCATCCCTCTGCACAAAGGTGGGCCAGCTATAGACCCTGGAAACTTCAGACCCATAAGTCTCACTAGTCTTATATGCAAAGCCATTGAAAGAATTACCATGGAAATGATCATTAATGATACAGTAAACCTCCAGACACTGGACCCAGCCCATTTTGGTTTCATCAAGGGTAGGACATGATTACTCAACCTGGTGGACTTCTTTGACAAGGTCACCAAAGCAGTGGATGAGGGGAGAATGGTTCACACTGCCTACCTTGACCTGGCCAAGGCATTTGACACAATACCCCACTCGGGCGTTGTTGACAAACTCAGGAAGTTGGATACAAACCCGTATGTCACCCAGTGTATAGCCAGGTGGCTCACCGAGAGAACCCAGGAAGTTAGAACTGGGGACTCCACCTCTAGAAAGAGGCCAGGCACAAGTGGAGTCCCTCAGGGATCAGTCCTTGGACCGCTCCTTTTTGGCATTTACTTCTCTGAAGTCAAGGCCAATGTCAGTGGTCTCT
Organism: Protopterus annectens; assembly: GCF_019279795.1. Taxonomy (NCBI): domain Eukaryota; kingdom Metazoa; phylum Chordata; order Ceratodontiformes; family Protopteridae; genus Protopterus; species Protopterus annectens. The sequence continues at coordinate 880,393,279 of NC_056733.1, forward strand.
GGCTGTCTAAATTTGCAGATTGCAAATCTGAAGTGGTCATTGAATCCCACACTTACACAAATGTTCTCCAGGAAGGGCTGACACAGACAAACTGGTGTCAGAGCCATGGGCTAAAGCTAAATGCCAATAAATGCATAACACTGTCATTCAGGAAGTCATTCACCCCTGGTAACTATCATATTGACAAAACTCCCTTTAGAGTTGACCCGTTAGTCAGGGACTTGGGGACAGACATAAGACAGTAAGCTATCCTTTGACCATCATGTATGTATCTACAGTAGTGAGGAAATCATTCTATGTTGCACAACTTATAAACAAAGGTATGACATCTAGGTCCAAAGAAGTCATTATTCTACTGTATTTGGCATTCATCAGATCCATCATTGAGTATAGTGCCCCCCTTTGGTATGTACCTAACTAGGCATATCCAACAAATGGAACGTCCACAGAAGTTCCTCACTAAAAGAATACAGAGTATAAGTAAAATGACATATGCAGACAGCCTCGTGATCCTATCCCTGCATTCTGTCTCATGCAGGCTCTTGAGGGGAGATCTATGTTTGGCATGCAGGGCATTATCAGACCCCATTCTGGTGAACCTCCTTCATATCTGCAAAACAAACAGCATCAGCTTTACCTGTTCAAAAGACTTAAAACTTGCCTATGATATAAATAGGGCCTGCTGGAGAGACAGATATGTATCCCAGGGACTGCCACATCTCTGGAACAGGCTCTCCATCCACGTAAAGCATTGTTCCTCCCTAACCTAATCCAGGTGTACCGTGGACAGTTGGAAAGGGAACAGGAAATTCATCCCTGGCTTGGCACCTATGTCTCTAATGGACACAGGCAACCTGTAAATGGTTCATCTCCCAGGCCCCTGCTTGTAAATGTTTAATCTCCCAAGCTTCTGTTTACACTTATGAAGGGTACCAGAACTTGTCAGAGATTTGGGATGCATGGCTAGGCTTAAAAAGGTTCTTGTGGTTGTTAGCCTAGTAAACGCCTATGAACCTAAGAGATTCAACTAGTCTTTCCTCTTCGAATTCTAAAGCCTTGCCTTCTTCAGGTCTGAGCTCTGATCCTCTCAGGTCTATTTCCCAGGGACAGCCAGCCCCACCAAGCATCCAGTCACCCTTGTGTGTTTTCCCTCTCTTCAGATACCTGTCCAAATCATCCCACTGTGGAGGTTCCCTGAAAGAGAATGTGTAAGAGGAGACTTGTAGATTACCCTTAGGAGTATCTTACCAAAGACACAGACTTAGATCAAGGGGAGGGATGCCCCCGATCTCCATTGGATGATGTCTCCTTCAGAGACATCTTAGAACTTCTCAAGCAAAAAGGTGGTTGGTCTTCTGATACACCCTCCCAAGAGGAGTCAGTGTTTCTCTTTTGGGTCAGCCCCTTCTACATCTTGGGTGACTCCCCCGGCAGATGAACTTATAGATCTAGTGTCCTGCTGGGTATGGAAGTAACCAGATACTGTAGAACCCATCCCCTGTCATCCCGATACATTTCTTGCCCCTCCCACCCCCAAGGACAGGCTACAATGGAGCAAAGGAGTTCTTATAGGTTCATAGGTAGGTACTAGGCTGTCGGCCCTGGGGCCTATACAAGCCCAGCCAAAAAGGTACCCTGGCTTTTGCCACCCAAGAAAATTATTTTCCTGTGCCACTATCTTGTTGATGATATGGTTGTGGCAGCAGCCACAAAGGAGGAGCTGCCTGAACAGTCCCCCTAACAGAGAGTCCAGGATATTGGACACATCTGGGGAGTGATTTTTTTTCCTCAGCGACCTTTGCTTTACAGTCTCTGAATTACTTGCCACTTTCACAAAACTACAATGGGATTTGACCAAAGAAGTTTCCAGATCCCTTTCAAAGTCCATGTAGGACTACAAGAAGTCTTCTTCACAATTGGCCACTCTCTTAACTAGCGCCAGAGAAAGCTTGTTTATGGTTTTCCAAAGCAGACCAGAAAGGATTTGTAACTTACTCAAGATTCCTTTTAGTGCTAAAGAAAACTGGGAACCTGAAAGCAGTTCTGGATTTAAGCAAACTGAATCAGTTTGTGAAGGAATCAAAATTCCAAATGGTCACAGTTCAGTCCATTATGCCATTTCTAAACAAGGGCGATTGCATGTTCTCCATTAATCTTCAGGATGCATACTATCACATCAAGATGAACATATAATCCCAAAGATTTCTGCGCTTTCAGCTGGGGCTAGTCACTATCAGTTCAGAACCCTGCCCTTTAGTGGCAGCACAGCCCCGAGGGCATTTATCTAATGTATGGCAGTGGTAGCAAGTCACCTGAGACTTTCTACTTGAGATATCCAGGGGCTACTTGCTCCAGTTATCTAAGTCTGTAGGCATCTCAGTCAACATCTGCATGTCTCATCCAAGAGCCTGGAATTCATAGGTGTGCATTTGAACACAGTCAATCAGATAGCCTCTCTTCCACCACATTGTAGACCATCAGGTGCCAAGTGGAGCAAATTTTCACACCCTTCTCCCCCAGTCAGACTTGTTCTTCAGGCCGTAGGGTCATTGGCAGCTGCCATAACTTTGGTTCTTTTTGGCCCGTTTTTATATGAGCATTCTTCAGTGGACCCTAGCTGTTCAGTGGTCAGTTCTTCTCCATCCCTTGTCCTTTCCATTCAAAATCATTTGAGTATCCAAAGACTGTCTACATTGATGGATTCAGTCAGCCAAATTTTCCCAAGTCAACCCTCTTGTACTTCTGCCCCCACAGTATCCACGGTTACTACAGATGCTTCCCAACTGGGGTGGGGGACATTTCTGGGGATGGATGGTCCAAGGCACATGGTCCCCAGAAGAAACCAATTTGCACATAAATGTCCTAGAAAAGAGAATGGTCCCCACCTTCCAGGACACCCTTTCTCTTGAGACAGTTGCAATACAAACTGACATATGTGGGGTTTGGTACATCAAAAAGGGGGGGGGGTGCAATCTTATCCCCTTTGTGAAGAGGCCGTGTGTGTGTGGCAGTGTACAATCTCCTCCATCTACTTTCTTATGGCAATGCACATACTGGGGAAATCCAACATGCTAGCAGTTAAACTCAGCAGGTCCACTGTCTTGCCTCATGAGTGGTCTCTCAGTCAGTGGTAGAGAGGATTTTCCATCGATGGGGTCAGCTTTGCTGCGACCTCTTTGCATCTCCCCATAACAACTGCAGCAATTTCTTTGCCATAATCTTCCCTCGGGGGGGGGGGGGTCACCAAGAGATGCTGTAGTCCACATTTGGCTCTCCAGTCTCCTTAGCTTACCCCTCGATACCTCTAATTGTCAAATTCTTACAGAAGGCAGTTTGGTTGAAGAGCACGGTTATCCTCATTGCCCCTTTTTGACCTCATCTAGTGGGCTTACCCTGCCTTTGGTCTTACCTTCGCTTTCCACCCTAGATATTGGACCCCAGTCCAGACCCGTCTGTCTCATCCCACAGGGATGGTTCATCCAGATTTTACAGGCCTCAAGTTGACTGCATGGTTTCTCCAGATGTTCTTCATCCCACATTGCTGCAGTCCTAACACTTGGGTAGTCCGCTGTCCCAGTCGGCCCGAATACCAAAGTATATGGCTGACGTCGGTCAAGGCGCATTAGTCTGACGTCAGGACGTCAGGGTACAAATGCGCATGACCGACGTCATATCCTCAGTCTTTTTTGCCGCATGGTCCGATGCAGAAGCAGTTTTGCGAGTGCAGGTTGGCGTTCTGAAATTTTCTGAAGTCGGAGTTTCAGACCGAATCAAAGTTGGCTAAGTACCCGCTAGAATATTTTGGTTTTTCTTGCCTCAGTATTTAACCGGATGTCAGAAAAGTGAATAACTGTATTTCTTGTGGGAAACGGATACCTCATAGGGATTACCATACCTTGTGTATACCTTGCTTAGGGCCTGAGCACGACGTTGTTGGATGTCGCTCTTGTGCTAGATTTAACAAACGCACTATAAAGAGAAGATTAGACTGTGCCAGGTTAGTTTTTGGGAAGCGTTGTAATTATAAAATGCCGTCGGGTGCTCCGACGCCCGCTTCGTCCAAAAAACGCAAGGACAAAGCAGCAAAGCCTAGGTTGGAAGAACCGTCAGTCCCGGACGTCGGTTCTTTAGAAGGCTCGGTGGAGCCGGTGGTTCTGCCAGGAGTTTCTTTGGAGTCTCAGGGAGAGACTTTACTGTTACAAGATGTGTCCTCTCAGGAGGTAGGCCAGGCTGAAGGGGCTTCTCAGGTGGCTGTTCTCCCCTCCCTTCCTAAGGTGGTTAGGCCCTCCCCTTCTGTTTCCAAGGCTTCTTTGAGAGGCAGGCCAGGTTTAACTTCAGTGGGTGTCTCTCCTAGTTCTTCAGGATCTTTGCCTAAGAAACATATGCTTAAAATGGCAGAAGATTTGATTACTATGATTAGAGGTTCTATGCCCCCTCCTGATAAGAGGCCTAGGGTGGAACCTGAGCTTGAGAGTTTTGAGCAGTGTTCGGAGGCTTCTGAGTCTTTGGCTGAAGACTTGCAGGAGTATCCTCCTTATTCTGATTCTGATGTAGATGATTCTACTCCTTCGGCTTCTCCTCCTGAAGATTTTTCTTTTTCAGAGACTCTTCATTCCATGAGGGAGCATTTTAAATGGGAAGGTCAAGATTTCTCTGATTCCAGGAAGAGGCTTAGGGAATTTTTGTTTTTACCCCAGCATAGGCCTTTAGCTATACCTCCTGTTCTGGATGTGGTGGAAGATGTTTTGCAGAGGCTTCCTGAACCCTGATTCTTTGCCTCCTGCCCCAGTTAAACCAGATAGGTATTATAGGGTGCCTGAAGCTCATAAGTATCTTTTTAAGAGTCCGAGGGCAGACCCAGAAACTGTTTCTCAGGGGCCTAAAGGTGTTAAGGCTTCTGTTGTTAAAAATCCTGTTCCTCCTGATAAAGAGGCAAGGGCTTTGGATAGATGGGGAAAGAAGGTGTATACTTCTTCCACTTTAGCCATGAGGGCTTTGAATTGCCAGTTCCACATGTTAAAATATCAAAATTATCTCCTTTCACAATTGAAGTCTAAGGTGGATGCTCTGGCGGAAGGTATTGAGTGTAAAGAGTTGCAGGATTTAGTTCATGTGTCTGAACAGGTGGGTAAGCATTCCTTGCAATGTGGTTTTGATGCTGTGCAGGCCTCTTCGAGGGTGGCTGCCACTGGTTCTGTTCTTCGCAGGCACGCCTGGCTGAGGGATCAGAATTTAGCTGAGCATGTTAAGACAAGGATTTTGGATGCTCCGTTGCAGTCTGATGTGTTGTTTGGTTCGCCTGTGGAAGCAGTTTTAAAGAAAATGGAGGACAAGGCTAAGTCTATGCAGACTGTTAAAGATTTTTTGCAGGTTCAGCCTCCAAGTTTAGTAGAAATTGGCCTACTAAGGGATGGACATATCCTTCTTATGATTCCCAGTCTAGGGGTAGGTCTAGACATGGTAGGGGCAGAGCTCAAGGTTCTTTTAGGCCTAGAACAGGGAGTTCACCTGCTCAGTCTTCTGGTGAGGGCAGGGTCAGCCCTTTCAGAACAGACCCAATGACCTGCCTTTTCAGCTGCCAGTGCTTTCGCCTGGCAGCACCTTTGGGAGGAAGGCTGGCACTTTTCAAAGAAAATTGGAGTTTAATTACCCAGGACAGATGGGTATTGGATATCATTCACCACGGTTACAGGTTTTATTTCCATACCTTGCCTCCTTTCAAAGGCATGCCAGACATTCCTCCTCTACAAAGAAAAGAGGCTCACAAGCAAATTTCTCTGTTACTCCAAATAGGGGCCATTCAGCCGGTTCCTGTGCCAGAAAGGGGCCTAGGATTTTATTCTCGCCTGTTCCTAGTTCCAAAAAAGGGGAACACGTGGAGACCAATTTTGGATTTATCTATCCTCAACACTTATCTGGACATTCCCAAGTTCAAAATGTTGACGTTACAACAGCTTTTACCTCTGCTGGGCAAAGATCACTGGATGGTAACTTTAGATCTCAAGGAGGCTTACCTTCATGTGCCTATCACACTAAGTTGCAGGAAGTATCTGCGTTTTCGAGCTGGGAATTCCCATTATCAGTTCTCTGCATTGCCCTTTGGCTTATCTACTGCGCCCAGAGTATTCACAAAAACTCTGGCTCCAGTGATAGCTTACTTCAGGCTAAAAGGAATACAAATCTATCCTTACTTGGACGACTGCCTGATTCTGGCTCAAGAAAAGGAAGACCTTTTACAGCATTTGGAATATGTGATAGCAGTGCTAAGATGCCTGGGGTATTCTGTGAACGAAATAAAGTCCAGTCTAGTACCCTCTCAAGACATGTGCTTTCTGGGTGTGAGACTGAATACAGCAACCCAGATGGCCTTTTTAACCCCGGACAAACAAAAGAATCTTTCCCTTTACTTCCATCAACTATCTCTTCAGTCCGGGCTGACTGCAAGGACAGTCCTTCAAGCCTTAGGGTTCATGGCATCTTGTATTCTGGTGCTTCCCAATGCCAAACTGCATATGAGGAAGCTGCAATGGTATCTCAAAATGTATGGACACAGCACTGCCAGGATGTGGACACTGTCATTCAAATAATACCTTGCATTCAAAAGGAATTTTTGTGGTGGGCTCAGGAATGTCACCTAAACAAGGGACTCTCTGTGACCCGGCCAGAGGCGAGTCAGATTCTAACGACAGATGCCTCAGACATAGCTTGGGGAGCTCATCTGAATGGAAAGTGGATACAAGACAAGTGGCCTGCCAGACTACAGCATCTACATATCAACATGAAGGAGATGTTAGCAGTCCAGTTTGCATTAATGGCTTTCAAGGAGTTACTTCTTTCAGGGCAGGTGTTGATTCTAACAGACAACACAACTGTCATGTAGTACATCAACAAACAAGGGGGAACACATTCTTATCCTCTATGCAGGCAAGCAATGATTTTGTGGGAGACTGCGCTCAGCTTGCAACTAACTCTTCAGGCAAGGTTTCTGCCGAGCACAGAACTCCTTAGCAGATGTGTTAAGCAGGCAAATCATGGATCCCCACGAGTGGAAACTGGATCTTCATGTATTTCGGAAATTGACAGTGTCATGGGGAACTCCAGACATAGATCTGTTCGCTTCTCCACTAAACCACCAGCTGCCAAAGTTTTGCACAAAGGTTTCATCACACAGCTTGGAAAGTGGATGCTCTTTCTTTCAGTTGGAAAAATCTTCATGTGTATGCCTTTCCACCTCTGCCTCTTCTCCCAAAGGTACTCCTAAAGGTCAGACAAGACAAGCCAAGGATGATTTTAATAGCTCCAGATTGGCCTCGGCAACACTGGTACCCATTACTGAGGAGTCTGGTAAGGAAGCCTCCATGGCCTTTACCTTTGATTCCACACCTATTGTCTCAGAGGGACGGTCATCTACTCAATGTCAAGCTTCACTCTCTTCATCTAACAGCCTGGCATATTCTGTTTTGAAACACAGCAGGTCTCAACTTCCTCAACAAGTTTTGAATGTGATTATGGAAGCCAGAAGACCTAGTACAAGGAAAGTGTACGCAGAAAAATGGAAGAGATTTTTATTTTGGAGTGCAGCAAAGGATTTGGAGGTTTCTGAGCCTAATTTGAGTGTGGCTCTTCAATATCTTACTGAGTTATTGGACAAAGGTTTGTCTTTCTCTTCCATTAAGATTCATGCTGCAGCAATTTCAGCTCACTATGATTGTGACCCACCATTGTTTTCTCATCCTTTTTTTCAAGCAATTTCTTAGAGGGGCAAAGAATATAAGACCCCCACGTAGAGCTCCTACTCCTGCTTGGGATCTCAATTTTGTGTTGGAGAAACTTACTCTACAACCTTTTGAGCCTGCGGCTACTGCTGAATTGAAATACTTGTCATGGAAGACTGCTTTTTTGTTGGCCATTACTTCTGCAAGAAGGGTTTCTGAATTGCAGGCCCTTATGGCAGTTGAGCCTTTTTTGATTTTCCATAAGGATAGGGTATCATTACGTACTAATCCTTCCTTTATGCCTAAGGTGGTTTCTAGTGTGGCTTTAAACCAAACTATTCATTTGCCTACTTTTTATGCAGATCCCCAAAATAAGGGGAAAAGATTTTGCACACTTTAGATGTACACAGGCAGTTGCGTTATTATTTAAGCAGGACTAAGGATTTTAGGCAGTCTCAGCAATTGTTTGTTTCTTTTGCTTTGAGTTCTCAGGGCAAGCCTGTGTCAAAACAAACTATTTCTAAGTGGATTGGGTTTTGCATTGCATTTTGTTATTCCCATCATGGCAAGGAGATTCCAGCTGGGATTAGGCCTCATTCCACTAGGGCTACTGCCACTTCAACAGCATTTCTAAGGGGTGGCAACTAAGGATATTTTGGAGGCAGCTACTTGGAGTTCAGTGCATACTTTCTCTAAGCACTACCACCTTCCTCTCTACTCTAAATCTAGGGCTGGTTTTGCCACGGCTATTTTGCAGGGCATGTTGACAGCTCCTGCTTCCTTATGATTTGCCAGCCTCCCTTACCTCTGCTTTGGGATTCTACCCAAGTGTTAGGACTGCAGCAATGTGGGATGAAGAACATAGTACAGTTTTGTACCTACCATAAATGTAGATGTTCAAGATCCACATTGCTGCAGTCCAATTTACCCTCCCTCCTTCCCTCTGTGTTTAGGGGTGGTTGTGTGGGTGGGGTTGTACCTTTGTAAATTTGTATATATTGTACATATATTTGGTACAGGAGTGTTTGGTGTTTTTTGGTTTTGGCCTTATCTTTTTAGGGTCTTCTGACATCTGGGGCAAGAAAAGACTGAGGATATGACGTCGGTCATGCGCATTTGTACCCTGACGTCCTGACGTCAGACTAATGCGCCTTGACCGACGTCAGCCATATACTTTGGTATTCGGGCCGACTGGGACAGCGGACTACCCAAGTGTTAGGACTGCAGCAATGTGGATCTTCGAACATCTACATTTATGGTAGGTACAAAACTGTACTTTTCATTGATAGGCAGCCCAGGCTTTCCTGTGTAGTCCGACAGTTACTTTTGTCTTACCATAAGGCCTCTACGAGGAAGATTTACAAAAATAAATGCAAACGATTCTCTGCTTGGCCTCTACAGAGAGAATTTGTCCCCTCACTGCTCCTACTTTTACTGCCATATCTGATTTTCATTCAGGTAAAAATGCTTCCTCATTAACTTCTTCAGAGTTGTGCAAGGCGTTTCTCCTAGAAAGTACTTTCTTGCTTATGGCCCTACTGAAGGACCCCAGCCCTCCCTGGGATTTAACAGTCATGCTGCAAGGGTTAACTCTAAACCCTTTAAACCATCTAATTATCATTTAAAATTTTTATCCTAGAAAACTGCCTTTCTACTGGCCATTACATCTGCAAGACAAGTTTCTGAACTCCAAGCTGTCTTCCAAATCTCCTTAATCTTATCTTTCACAAAGGCCGGGTTACAGGACCAATCCATCCTTTTTGCTTAAAGTAGCCTCTGAATCGAATATTAATCAAGCCATTAATTTGCCTGTTTTCTTTCCCTACCATGCTAACAAAGGAGAATACATGTTCCATCTTTTGGATGTACATAGACTACATTTTTATCTCCATAGGATGAAAGAGCAATTGTTTGTCTCTCTCCCCAAACAAATTGGGCTCACCAGTTTCTAAAATTATCCTAGCCAAATGGCTTAGTGATTGCATTTTCTTTGTTTGCAGTCAGTGAGACTTGTTCCCTACCCAGGCTTCCTAAAGCACACTCCACCAGGTCCATGGCCAAGTCATCCGCCTTTTGGTCTAGAACTTCTGTTAACATTTGCAAATCAGCTACCTGGTCTAATGCTCATATCTTTATTGCTTGCCACAAACTGGATTTGACTTCAGTAGCAGAGCAGCCTTTGTTTCTGCAGTACTCCAGAATATCCTTCCATGAGGGCCACCCAAGGTCCATGCAGCTTGGGACTCTGTCCCAAGTAGTTGAGGAATGAATGAAAAGGATGACATCAGATATTAGTTATGTACTTACCATAACTATGCATCTATTTTGCCCACTTACATTCTTAAACAGCACACCCTCCATCCCCCTTACTATTAGCTCCTGGAGTGTTGGCCATATGGTTATTGTGGAACCTCCGTTCCAGGTTTGAGTTCTAGTTCTGCTGCTACTAGTCTTAACTTTGTCCTACAGTAGAGCTAGTTCTTCTATTGTTTGTATGGCAGCAAACTCCATCTGAGGTATAGCATGTTGACTGGGGCATTATGGGTAGAGGGAGGAGCTCAAGAGTTGGATCTGAGAGTCTAGAAAATGCGGCCGAGTTGGATCCAAGGTCAGATGTGATGCCCAATAGTTTAGGATGAATGAAAATGGACAACACAGATGCGTAGATGTCCTTCAAGGATGCATCTGCAGTCCTTACAAATGGGTAGTCCTGTCGTCAGCCTTCGGTCGGCCGGATTCCAAAGTCTGGGTCTGGCTTCGGCTGGTGTCGCGCTTCACCCGACGTCATAGCTACAGTTCTTCGGGTATAAAGGCATCAGCCGACGCCATTTTCCTCAGTCTTTCTTGCCGCGTGGCGCCCGAAGCAGAAGCTGTTCGCAAGTGCCGGTCGGTCAGAACCAGAGATTACTACTACCGAATACTACTTCGAAGACTTCTAAAAAGCTAAGTACCCCGTTGGGGACTCTTTCTTGCCTCAGCCGATGTCAGAAAAAGTGAATAACTGTTTAACTTGTGGGAAACAAATACCTCATAAAGATTTCCACTCTTACTGCTTACCTTGTTTAGGCCCAGACCACGACGTAGCAGCTTGTCTAGCCTGTGCTTCTTTTAACCGACGGACGCTTAGACGTCGGTCGGAATTTGCAGAACAGTTTTTCGGCTCTGATTTTGCTTATATCATGCCGTCGGATCCTCCGACTTCACAAATTACCAAAAAACGCAGGGAAAAGGATCGACACTCGCGGTCCGCGGTTTCGGCCGAAACCGCGGTTAAGCCAACCACGAGTGTCTCGGTTTCGGCTGAAACCGAGCAAGCGGTTCTTCCCCCAGCCGAAAACATGCCTTCTACCGAGGCCTCTTCTAACCTGGTGGAATCGGCTTCTGAAATCCAACCTGCAGTTGCGGTTTCTCAGGAATTATCAGACACTATTCCCTTGGATATTTCAACCCCTGCACGTGGAGCTGCTAGGCCTCCTGCAGCCATGTCTATTAAGGCCTTTGCCAGGGCTAAAGCAGCCAAAGCTTCAAAAACGGTGCCTGTCAAACCCCCCTCTCACAGGCCCAGCACCAGTTCCCATATGCTTTCTTTGGCTGAGGATCTAATTTCTTTAATTCGTGGATCCCAGCCTCATCCAGACAGGACCTCTCATCCACCTCCAGAGAAGAGGCCTAGAGCAGAGCCCCCAGAGCCAGTATCCACAGATGATTCCTCTGATGACTCAGAACATACAGACCCTCCTGAGGCTCCTTATTCCCCTTACGAAGACTCTGATGCTGAAGAGTCCATTCCTTCAGCCTCTCCACCTGAGGAATTTTCCTTTGGGGAAACCTTGCATGCTATGAGGGAACAATTTCAGTGGCAGGGCCAAGATTTCTCAGACTCCAGAAAAAGGCTTAGAACCTTTCTACATTTGCCACAGCATAGGCCTTTAGCTATACCTCCAGTTCTTTCTGTTGTAGATGATGCATTTAATGATGCTTGCACTGCTCCTGATTCATTACCTCCGGCCCCTGCTAAGCCCGATAGGTTCTACAGGGTCCCGGACACTCATCACCATTTATACAAGGCTCCTTTTGCAGATCCAGAGACTATCTCCCAGGGCCCTAAAGCTGTAGCAACTACATCTACTAAAACCCTCCCTCTGAAAGGGAATCCAGGTCCTTAGAGAGATGGGGTAAAAAAGTTTACACCACTGCTACTTTGTCAGCTAGGGCTTTGAACTGCCAATTTCATATGATTCAATATCAAGAGTTTATGCTTGACCAGTTAACTAAAAAGCTGTCCTCTGAAGAATCTTTAGATAAGAAATATGTTCAGGAAATGGTACATAACATACAGCAGGTTAGTAACCATTCTTTAAAATGTGGCTATGATGCACTGGAGGCTTCCTTTAGATCAGCCATGACTGGCACAGTTATCAGGAGACATGCATGGTTGAAAGAGCAGGCATTACCAGACCATGTCAAATCAAAGCTTTTGGATGCACCCATGGACAAAGTCAATTTATTTGGTTCCCTGCACAGCAGGTACTAAAAAGATGGAAGAGAATGCAAATCTGTACAAACAGTGAAAGATTTCTTACAGGTTCAACCTCCAAGGTTTAGCAGGAACTGGCCCTCCAAGAATTGGTCCTTTCCGGACTCCTCTAAGACACAGAGAGGCAGGAATAGGCGTTCAAGAGGCAGAAACCAATCCAGGGGTGCCTACAGGGGACGCCAGTGGCAAGGTAACAACCAGCGAGGCACGGACGCAGCCACCACCACTACAACAACACAATCACAGTGACTTGGCTGTGGCACCGCCTACCAGGGAACAACTGGAAGCACCCTTAGGCGGAAAGCTAACCTTATTTTCAAAGAACTGGCATTGCATCACAACTGAAAAATGGATTTTGCAAACTATAGACCAAGGTTACAGGTTCCATTTCCATACTCTACCAGGAAAGAGAGGAATGCCAAACCTACCACCTACTCAAAGGGCAGAAGCTCTAAAGCAAATATCTCAATTATTAAGAATGAGAGCTGTGGAAAAGGTACCATCTATGGAACAAGGAAAGGGATTTTACTCCAGACTCTTCCTGGTACCAAGAAAAGAGAGCAAATGGAGGCCTATTCTCGACCTGTCCACTTTAAACACATTCCTCATTGTTCCAAAATTCAAAATGCTGACCCTACAGCAGCTTCTTCCCATGCTGGGCAAGGAGTCTTGGCTGGTAACTCTAGATCTCAAGGAGGCATACCTGCACGTCCCCATATGACCAATTTGCAGAAGATACCTCAGATTTCTTGCAGGATCAGAGCATTATCAATTCTCAGCATTGCCCTTTGGCTTATCTACTGCGCCCAGAGTGTTCACGAAATGCCTGGCATCAGTAATTGCTCATTGCAGACTTCAGGGGATCCAAATTTATCCCTACCTGGACGACTGCCTGATACAAGCGGACAACAAAAGCAAGCTAACAGAAGACTTACAAAGAGTCATTTACCTGCTGCAAGCCCTGGGATATACAGTCAATATAAAAAGTCAAGGCTGATTCCATCCCAAAGAATAACCTTTCTGGGTGCAGAGCTGGACACATCAAAACAAATGGCATTCCTAACTGCAGAAAAGAAAGAGCAACTACCTCTCTACTTCTTGGCATTAACAAAGCAGAACCATCTAACTGCAAGAAAAGTACTGCAAGCCCTAGGCTTCATGGCATCCTGCATAATTCTGGTCCCTCATGCCAGACTGCATATGAGAAAGCTACAGTGGTACCTAAAGAATTTGTGGTCCCAACACAAGCACAGCCTAGAAACCAAAATTCCAATAATCCCATGCCTGAAGCAAGAGTTCCTATGGTGGGCTCAGGCCTGTCAATCAAACACAGGATTGCCCTTCTGCAACAGTCAACCAAGCCAAACCATCACAACAGATGCCTCAGACCTCGGTTGGGGGGCACACATGCTGGGCAAGTGCATACAAGGCTTATGGACTCAAGACCAGCTGCGCCTGCACATAAATCTAAAGGAAATGCTGGCAGTAAAATTGGCAATCCAGTCATTCAGACCATTTCTCCAAGTAGGTCAGTTGATGATAAGGACAGACAACACCACAGTTATGTGGTACATCAACAAACAGGGAGGCACACATTCATATCCTCTATGCCGGCTGGCACTGGACCTATGGGATGTGGCTCTGAGCTACAACATTCAGTTACAAGCAATTTTTGTACCGGGAAAAGAAAACATTCTAGCAGACATATTAAGCAGAACTACCACAGATGCCCACGAATGGATGCTGCATCCGGACATCTTCAAACTTGGAAGGTGGACTCCCTATCTTTCAGTTGGAAAAACCTGACAGCATACGCATTCCCACCACTTCCTTTGATGCACAAGGTGCTTTTGAAGATCAAAGAGGAACGTCCAAGGATCATTCTGATAGCTCCAGACTGGCCAAGACAACATTGGTACCCATTGCTGAGGAGCATGTCTCGGGAACAAATATGGGCACTACCCCTGATCCCATTGCTGTTAACACAGAACAACTACAACATCCTGCATCCAAACCTGAAAACTCTGCCGCTAACTGCCTGGAACATTACATAAGAACAATTAACCCAAATTTATCCCAAAGGGTTAAAGACATAATCCTTGAGGCTCGTAGACCTTCAACAAGAAAGAATTATGCAGCAAAATGGAAAAGATATCTCATTTGGAGTACTGCAAAGGGAGAAGATGTGGCACTGGTAAACATAGCCAACATCCTGGAGTACTTGGCAGAGCTCTTCCATACAGGCCTGTCCTGTTCTTCCATCAAGATACATGCATCAGCTATTTCAGCAGAATACAGCTTGGATCCTCCTGTCTTCTCTCATCCTCTGCTCAGACAGTTTCTGAGAGGAATTAAAAATGTAAAACCTCCCAGGAAACCACCATTGCCAGCATGGGACTTGAACTTTGTGCTAGAAAAATTGACACTTCCTCCTTTCGAACCAGCAGCAACGGCAGAATTACAATACTTATCCTGGAAGACTGCTTTCCTGCTGGCAATCACCTCAGCAAGAAGGGTCTCTGAACTACAGGTATTAATGGCAGTGCAACCCTTCCTGATCTTCCATCAAGATAGTGTCCATGAGAACAAATCCTACATTTATGCCAAAGGTGGTATCCAGAGTGTCTTTAAATCAGGCTATCCACCTACCTACATTCTTCCCCAACCCACAGAACAGGGGAGAAAGACTGTTGCATACCTTGGATGTACATAGACAATTACGCTACTACCTGGACAGGACCAAGTCCAATAGAAAAACTGACCAGCTTCTGGTAGCATATGCAACAGGAAAGGAAGGAAAACCAATTTCAAAACAGACAATCTCCAAATGGATAGGAAATTGCATTAGATTTTGTTACTCCTACCATGGAAAGAAAACTCCAGAGAACATCAGGCCTCACTCCACAAGGGCTACAGCCACTACCACAGCTTTCTTACGAGGAGTGGCTACCAAGGACATTATAGAGGCTGCTACTTGGACCTCCGTGCATACATTTGCCAAGCATTACAATTTACCTTTATACTCTAGATCCCGAGCAGGTTTTGCCACTGCTGTTTTGCAAGGGATCCTAACTACACCATAATCTCTCCTTTTTCCTCCCCTAGTTTAGCTATGGTATTCTACCCATTTGTAAGGACTGCAGATGCATCCTTGAAGGACATAGTACAGTTTTATACCTACCATAAATGTAGATGTCCGATAGGAATGCATCTGCAGTCAGGATTACCACCACCTTCCCTCTGTGGTACTCCTAGGGTATTTGCCATCCTTCAGCTAGCTTGGGGGGGATCTATTATGGTGTATTTGTTTGTATATATGTACATACATGCTTATTTTATGTGTTTGCTCTCTACTATTTGGAAACATTGGCATTTATCCAAATTTAGCCATCCAAGAGGGCACCTGGCATCTGGGGCAAGAAACACTGAGGAAAATGGCGTCGGCTGATGCCTGTATACCCGAAGAACTGCAGCTATGACGTCGGGTGAAGCGCGACACCAGCCGAAGCCAGACCCAGACTTTGGAATCCGGCCGACCGAAGGGCTGCCTGACGACAGGACTACCCATTTGTAAGGACTGCAGATGCATTCCTATCGGACATCTACATTTATGGTAGGTACAAAACTGTACTTTATGATGAGTGCATAACTTTAATTTTTTTTCTCTGAGGGATTAAGAAACATCAGCTTCATCCTGGAAATAGTTTCAGGGAAAGAGAATCCTTCATAGGGGCTATGAAATGCCACACTCTCTCCTGAATCTGTATCAGAAATTTGAGGAGATAAAGGTACCTCTGTCCCTTCACATTCTCTCACAGGTTCACTCTCTTCAGGGAAGGAGGAATCCTTTTTTCCTCTTACCAGAAACAGACTTAAAAGAAAAGTCAAGAGCCTGCATTAAATCCTGAGCTAAACCTAATTATTCCTGTCCAGTGTAAATGAAACAGGAGGAGAGATACAATTAGTTTTTTTTTTCTTTTTGACAGAAATTTCTGAAGAAAACAGAACCAGAATTGCCAGGAAAAAAATCCCTAGGGATGGGCACATCATTCTGACTAAGCAAAGACCTTCTCCAGGAAGAAGCAAGAGTGGTTCTCCCTTACCTGGTAAGGGCAGACCAACAGCTGCAGTGGATGTGTCTAACTTTGGTCCATGGTGGCTATATGGATTACACCAGAAGGATCTGAAGAAAAAGTTGAGTGGTCCAAGGAATCAGCTTTAGCCATAGCAGAGTCACTCACCTGTGGGCTGAGGCCCAACTACCACCCTGTAGTGGTGGCAGTGGCTGCTTTACAGTCTTTCGTTATGTGGCTGGAAGAAGAAGATACAACCAAGGAACCAATATGAAAGGTGCTTGATTCTTGGGGAAGCTTAGCAGCAAGAGTTGGTAAATCAAGTAAGATGTATAAAAGTAACCTTTTCCCAGGAGGGAAAAAGGTAAAAAGAACTTTACTTTTTTGAGCTGGGGTAAATGTTTAACAGCATCTCTACAGAAAAAAAAATAGCATGTTGTGTAGTCCAGTCTCGCCTTTAGTTTTACATATGGGTTCAGAGCCTATCCTCTGCTCCGATTCGGCTGATTTACAAGCTCGAAGACTTCTGGTTGGCTTGTGGTTAAACAGGTATCCCATAGTGCACCAGTACAAACCCCAGATCTCGTTTGCCATGTCGACGAGTTCACTTGTGCTTCTCTTGGCTCCTGGCTCTGGCTAAGTGTTAAAATTCTTCTATATAAATTTTGTATTACAGTTATTATGGTGTTGTAAGATAATATTATCTTAGGCAGTAGTGGCCCTTTTCGGTGCATTCTTAGCGTAAACTTGTTGTTAGTTTGGTGTCCTGTGTGCCAGTTTAGAGTTCATGTAGGTGCCGTTGCGCTTTTTTCCTGATCAGGTAGTTTGTGGCGTTTTTCCGCTGATAGTTAATAGGGGCTCCTGTTTTTCTGTTGTCTTTCTAGACCATTATTGGCAGCTTAGTTTCCTTAATCTGCGATTATATTTTTAGCGGGGATCCACTGGTTATTTGCTAAGGGTTGGAGTTCCTCCCTTAGTTTTTTCTTCTAATTGCTCCACATAGAGTTATATACAGGTTTCTGTGTGTGTGCATTTTCTGGTCTGTTTAAATTAGAAAACCCAGTTTCTGTCCCACTGGGCTAGGCCTGTTTAAGTTAGAGGACCTAGTTCTCGTGGTACTTTCTGTACGGCTAGGCCCGTTTTAGTTACAGGACCTAAAAATTGTTACCACATAGAGTTATTTACAGTTTTCTGGTCTGTTTAAATTAGAAGACCTAGTTTCTGTTACACTGGGCTAGGCCCATTTAAGTTAGAGGACCTAGTCATCGTGGTACTTTCTTCTGTAGGGCTATGCCCATCTTAGTTAGAGGACCTAGTCCTCTTCCCTCATTCTTTTACTTCTTCCTTTCCTGTGTGTGTGTGTGTGTGTGTGTGTGTGTGTGTGTGTGTGTGTGTGTGTGTGTGTGTTCTAAAGAGAGTAAGGAGCACAAACCTTCAGGTTTTAAGAAGTGCATGAAATTCTCCCAAAAGATGACTTTAACGGATGGTCACAGTAGCTGTGTCTACTGTTTAGGTGCCATCCACCTGCAGGAATCATGCTTGTTCTGCCATGCTTTCTCTCCTAGGGTGTTACAGGAGAGAAAGAACAAGCTTATACTCAAGGGTCTACTAAAACCATCTTTTGAGGAAGTTCTATTCAGTTCTTCGGCTTCCTCCAAGTCTGGCAAATCGAAGTCTTCAAAAAGGCCTTCTCTGTCGCCGGCTGGTGTCTCGGAGCCGCCTTCTAAACAGTCAAAATCTGCCTCCTCGACTCCACTGCCTTCGGAGCCGAAGGAGATCACTATTGTGGTGTCAGAGTCGGTTCCAAGTGTTTCGGAGCCGATCTCTGAACCGATTGAATCAGCAATTGAATCTGCTTCTCGGTGCCGGTCTGTGGATTCCCTACTGGTTTCCGTGTTTCTAAATTCTCCAGTGCCCTCTAGATCAAGATCCATTACTGTGTCTTCCAGATCTTCCAGGAGCCTTTCAGAAGAAGATGTGGAGAGGGTAGTGTTGAGACTCCTGAAGTCATCTGCTTTACCAAAATTATTGTTTGCTCCCACCCAGTTGGATCCGGAGCCACTTGATACAGCTTTGCCCTTGTCTGCTATTCCTCTTCCTCCGAGCCATGTTGCCCCTTTGGAGCCGGAAGGCTTGGTGCCACCGGAGGTACTATCGGTTCAAGCTC
Organism: Protopterus annectens; assembly: GCF_019279795.1. Classification (NCBI taxonomy): domain Eukaryota; kingdom Metazoa; phylum Chordata; order Ceratodontiformes; family Protopteridae; genus Protopterus; species Protopterus annectens. Next base: position 880,411,771 of record NC_056733.1, read on the forward strand.
CCTTTGTCGCTGTTTTGGAGCTGGATTCGACTCCGCTCGATGCCATCCGTCATGTCCAGGGGCCGAAGCTCTCCTGTCTGCACCAACAGGGAGGGTTGGAATCTATCTTCGGTTCCGAGCCTTCCTCTCGGTGTGTCAGCCAGGGTGAGCTCGGACTCTGCATCTGTCTCGGAGCTGATGGCTTTGGCTATGACGTCAACCTTTGTCTCTTCGGAGTGGGGGAGGTCTTAGAAGCCAGAGAGGTCGGCGTTTGAAATGATGAGGAGTGTGCTGTCTCATTCTCCTGCCCCTACCAGTGGTACCAGCACTCTTCCCCCGAGAGCACCCACTTCGGTCTCGGCCCCTACTCTCTCCAGAGACAGCAGAGACCCTCAGCCTCAGGAGCCATCGGCTGGTGGCCCCCACTCTTCCGAGGCCTCCCTGGAATGCCCTTTCGAGGAGCCTCCCCGGAAGAGGCTATATAAGAGGAAGCATGTTGACTCCTCCTAGGATGAGTCCTTGAGATCGGACACTGACCTCGAGGAGTCGAAGGGTCCCCCAAGTCATCCTCTGATGTCTCCTTCGTGGACATCTTGAAGATTCTTAAGCAGAGGTGCGACTGGTCCACTGTCAACCCTTCTGATGAGGAGTCAGTGTACCTGAAGGCTTTCGGGTCTCAACCTTCTGCTTCTTGGTGTCTCCACCTTTTGACGAACTAATGGATCTAGTTAGTCGAAAGGTGTGGGATACTCCTGATGCCATGGAGCCAGTCCCCAGGAGACCCAATAAGTTTCTGTCTGCCCCTCCTGGTAAAGAGTTTTTGCCTAAGGGCGTTCCCGTAGATGCCATGGCGGTGGCCACAAAGAAGGAGCTGGCGGAGACTTCTTCCTCTGTTCATCCGCCAAATAAGGATTCTCAACAGATGGACAGATTTGGGAAGCGTATCTTTAGTTCAGCATTTACCTTTCGATCGTTGAACTATCTCACTCACTTCACGCGATTACAGAGGGATCTCCTCAAGTAGTTAGGAGATTCTATACAAGGTGCATGTACTGAGGGAGTCCCTGACAAAATCTCTGCTCAGTTGTCCACCTTAAATTCTATAGTTAACTCCTCCATGCGGCTTATCTCCTATGCAGCTGATGGAGCGAGTAGAGAAGCGGGTTCAGAAGTTGCCCTGAGGCGTCACTCCTGGATGCGCTTGTGTAATTTTGAAGAACCGTTCAAGTCTACTTTCACCAACGCCCCACTTGATGGTTCCTCATTGTTTGGTTCCAAGGTGAAGGACACACTCACTCGGTGTGAGCAAGAAGGAAAGACGCTTTCTGCCATGGGAGTACGTTTTACTGTTCCCTCTCGACCATACCCCAAAGGTCAAAGGCGCTGTAAAATGTGGTTCAAAAAGTCCCAGAGGGTCTTCCCGGACACACACACGGTGAATCCTCCTTCAGAGGAGGAGGAGGAAATGGGAGATGTCGCCCTAGAAGCAGGGGCGTTGCACAATACCAGCAAGGCCATGATTCCTTTCGGGGATGGCCTTATCAGCGCTCCTGATGTGAGGCCCGACTGCGTTTCTCTGTGGCTGGTTGGGGGTCGCATTTCTTTGTATCCAGAAACCTGGCTAAATATCACTCAGGACAAGTGGGTACAAAGAGTTGTTACCAGAGGCTATATCGTACCCTTTTCCCTTCCACCGTTTGTTCCCAAGAAGATCCCAGATGTACTACCCAATCACAGAGATCAGGCAACTGTGGCGATCAACAAGTTGCTTTTAAAGAGAGTCATCCAGTCCGTCCCAGCAGACCAGATAGGATCTGGAACTTACTCCAGGTTCTTTTTAGTACCAAAACGAACTGGAGATTGGAGGCCAATATTGGACCTCAGCAGGTTAAACAAATCCATGAAGAAAGACAAGTTTCGGATGGTAACTCTGCAGTCGATACTCCCATTGTTAGGGAAAGACTATTGGATGTGCTGTCTAGATCTTCAAGACGCCTACTACCATATAAAAATGGACAAGGTGTACAGGAGCCATCTACGCTTCCGGCTGGGAGCCAGTCATTATCAGTTTCATGCTCTGCCCTTTGGTCTCTCCACAGTCCCCAGGGTGTTCACCAAATGCATGGCAGTAGTGACCGCTCACCTGAGACATCAAGGATTCCAGGTGTTTCTGTATTTGGACGACTGGCTCCTGACCGCCCCCACCAGGCATCTACTCCTCCAAAACAGAGACGCCACTATTCAACTTTGTGCTCAGTTAGGGATCTCCATAAATTGGGAAAAATCTGCATTATTGCCCCCTCAATCTGTGATTTTTATAGGCACAGAGGTAGATACAGTGAACATAACTGCTAGTCTCCCCGCCAACAGGGCACAAAACTTAATCTTTCGAATTCAACGTCGTCTTCCATTGCGGAAGGTCAAAGCAAAGTGGGTTCTTCAGCTCCTCGGGACTATGGCTTTCACCATTCTATTAGTACTATTAGCCAGGTTGCACATGAGAATTCTCCAGTGGCTTCTGTCTTCCCAATGGTCCTTCCAACATCTCCTGCTGAGTCATCCTATCCAGCTGACGGAATCATGCAAGAAGGACCTTCGTTGGTGGATAGCTCTCAACCAGTTGATCACGGGCGCCCCCTTTGTTTATGCCCAACCCGTTGCCAGTGTGACCAAGGATGCCTCCCAGATCGGGGGGGGGGCATTATCTTTGCAGGACTGTCCAAGGCACATTGCAAGAACACGAGGCTCACCTGCATATCTGTGTTCTGGAGATGAGGGCAGTGCTCCTGGCGTTGCAAACACTTCAAGACCTTCTTCCTCTCGGGACTATTGCGATACAATCAGACATCATGTCGGTAGTTTGGTATATCAACAAACAGGGTGGTACCAGATCTTACCCACTCTTGTCGAGAGGCCATGCAAGTTTGGGAATGGGCAATTTCTTCCCAGTGTTTTCGAGTTGCAACGCACATTCCAAGGACGACTAACATTGATAGCCAACAATCTCAGCCAGGCAATCATACTGCCTCATGAGTGGTCTCTGAAACAGGAAACAGTGGAACAGATTTTCCGCAAATGAGGACAGCCTTACTGCGACCCCCTTGCCAGCCCAGTCAATACCAAATGCAGCAGCAATTTTTCCCTCATTCCCCCTCTGGGGGAGACACCCAGAGACACTCTGGCTCACGATTGGCCCATTGGACTTCTGTATGCTTTTCCTTCATCTCCTCTCATTTCCAAAGTGATTTAGAAAGCCAGTCAGCTGGGAAGCAAGTTGATCCTCATTGCTCCTTACTGGCCTTGTCAGGTCTGGTTCCCTTTTCTCGAGCCTCTTCTCCAGGACGATCCTTGGATCCTGGACCTAGCTCCAGATCTGTTGACTCAAATTTCAGGTTCACTACATCCCTCAGTCCACACACTCAGGTTGACAGCGTGGCTGCTCCAGTTCCATCCCTAGTCAGGCTTCATGATGTATCATCCTCAGTATCACATACTCTTATGCCCTCCCATAAACCTTCAACTAGGAGGCTGTATGCAGTATATGGAAAAGAGTTTTCTATATGGTCACAGAAAATGAATTTAGATCCCTACACTTCTATCCCTGTGATTTTGGAATTTCTCTCTGAGCTTTTTCAACAAGGAGCTGCCGCCGCCACTATCAGAGTCCAATTGGCGGCGATTTCTCATTTTCACTTAGATTTCCAGATAATTTAATGTCTCATAAGCTATGCAAGACCTTTTTGAAAGGAATCACTCTTTTGAGACCACCACTGCAAGAACCTGTGGCTTCTTGGGATTTAAATTTTGTGTTGTTCAAACTGACTTTTCCCCCATTTGAACCTTCACACTCATCTTCATTGAAATTTTTGTTTTGGAAGACTTCGTTTTTGGTAGCTATGACGTCAGCTAGACTGGTATCGGAGCTACAAGCCTGGTCTGTTTAAGCCACCTTATTTGATCTTTCACAAGGACAGGGTGTCACTGCGTACTAATCCCTCCTTTGTCCCCAAAGTTTGTTCCCCTGCTACCTTAAATCAATCCATAGAACTCCCAGTTTTCTTCCCTAATCACTGTAATGCAGCTGAATGCCATTTTCATCAGCTGAACGTTCATAGACAACTACGTTTTTATTTACAGCAGACCAAGGAATTTAGGAAATCAGATCAACTATTCATTTCCTTTTCTGACTCCAGATTGTGCTTACCAGTTTCTAAAGTGACACTATCTAACTGGATTTCCAGTTGCATAGCCTTTATCTACAGTTCAGAGGGCAGACCTTTACCCTGCAGGATCAAGGCTCATTCTACTAGGTCGCTGTCTACCTCTGCAGCCTTTCAAGCCAGGATCCCACTTGATAATATTTGTGCAGCAGCTACATGGACTAACCCTCACACTTTTATTACACATTACAAATTGGATTTAGCTTCCAGGGATAGGGCATCCTTTGGCTCCACGGTGCTTAGGAGTATTTTCCAGTGAGCCACCCAAGAATAAGGAGCTAGGGACACTGAGACGGTGAGATTTGACTACACTACATAAAGAAGTTATGTACTCACCATAATGTTCTATGTTGGTAGTCCATCTCACCCTTCATTTATACCAACTCACCCTCCTGTCCCCATCCTGGAAGATCTGGAGATGATAATAATAATAATAATTTGGTTATCTTTGGTTGGAGACGCTCTAGTATTGGTTTGTCTGTTAAGGGTTTTTTCTTCTAGTGAGCAGCAAACAAGATCTGAGGTTTGTACTGGTGCACTATGGGATAACTGCTTAGCCACGAGCCAACCAGAAGACTTTGAGCTTGTAAATCGGCTGAGTCGGAGCTGAGGATCGGCTCCGAACCCATATATAAAAATGAAGGGTGAGATGGACTACCAACATGGAACGTTATGGTGAGTTGCATAACTTCTTTTTTAAACAACTTTTTACCACAAAAGTGAAAAAAGTAGCACTGTTTAAATACAAAAGTCACATGACATTTTTAAATCCCAACTCTAGCTGTCTGTATCCACTGGCCTTGTGTGCATGCCTGTTTCACCTTCTTGCTCCTTGAGTCCCTGTACTGTTCCTCCCTACCTTCATCTGGAACTGGGTGTTTGTGGACTTCAGCCTGCGGCTGTGGGTTTGGGACCCCTCAAGGAAGTTCCAGTGGGTGACTGTGCCCTTTAATAATAAGTGTAGCTTATCGTCACGGGCTCTCTTTTTAATCCCACAGCATCCCTAGCTGATGTGCACACACCCAAGGTCAGCAGCTTCTTACTATTTATGTTCCATTACCCTTCTTATTGATTACCAGTCTGTCCTTAAAGCCCTTTCTAAGCCAAACTCCAGAAACTTGTCTACAGTGTAGTTGTTGGTCATTTTTGTTTTTTTGTTTTTTTTGTTTTTGTTTTTTTTATCATTAGTCCCACTCTCCTTAGCCCCCAACTAATGATACTCTTATAGACTTCCCACAACCAGCGAATGAGAGTGTATTAAGTTATTAGAACACAAAGCAGCTGCATAGCGGACTGCTGTTTTACTTACCCCACTGTCTCACAGTTTTTAGATAGTTTTCTTTAAAGTTGCAGAGAGCTAGTTCTTCATGGTTCAGCCTGCTCCATTCTCCCTTGCTTCCCTCAGGCTCACTCTGCTCCCCTTCCCTACTCGCATTCCCACCTACTCCCACTTTCATTATATTTATACCCATACCCACTTGCTCCATCCCCTCCCACATCTCCTAATCATCCAATCCACACACTCCCCACCCAACTCTCACCACACCTGTCTGAAATACATTACTTCCCCACTCCAGCCCCAACCCACCTGCAACATCTTAATTTCACTCAACCCACTTTCCATATCTTACTGAATAACTGTCACCTTCAACTTTACCTTGTCCCCTACCCTCCTCCCAGGGGTAACCTTACCTACTAATATCTTAACCCTCATCACTAAATATTTCTCACTTTTCACTACCCATGTCTCACTCACAGATTACACCCTCTCTTCACCCAATAGCTATTCTACTACTATACCTGTCATTCCACACCTCCTATCCTACAAACCTACACTATGTTTACACACTGCTCCATTAATTCACAAGGAACCCTCCTTGCTTTTCCTAATCTCACCCTCTCTTTTCAATTCCTCCTTTACTCAATTCCACAAATTCAAATTTCTCTCTCTACAAGCACCCTAAGTAAGTCTATAAACACAAACCATGCAGTTCCTACTTTTACATTATTAAACCATCCTTTACCCCCCTATATCCCTAATTAGTAGATGGTGGCATCCACCCCAATCCTGGCCCTTCCATCCCATTTACAATGCATACCAGCCCAACTAAACACTTCTCTGTCTATGCCATTGACGTACAGTCTACCTAAGAAATTCACTGAGCTCCATTCTTGGATCAGCCACTACTCCCATTATATCTTAGCCCTGTCTGAAACCTGGTTAAAACCACACATCTCAAGTACTGCCTCCCCACTATAACATATATTGTCTTGATAGAACCAACAAGAAAGGTGGTGGTATTGAAATTGTGTACTCCAAGCACCTCAACCTCTCCCCCTCCCAATATCTCTGCCTGACCTTCACCCAGCTGAACTACATATTCTAGTCAACTCACCCCCCCCAAAAAAAAATTTGCCATTGCAGCTATTTACATACCACCAGGTAACAACATTCCCATCCTTGAAAGTGTCCTATCTTGGATCTTGCTACACATCCCCTATGAGACCATTCTTCTTGGAGACGTAAATATTGACTGGCTAAAACTATCCTCTACCTTTTCTTCCACTCGTATTAACCTCCATGGTTTCCATTAACTTATTACTGCCCCTACTCATTTTAACACCATCAATACTAACTGCTCTACCTTTGACTGGATTCTTACTTCTGACCCTATCCTCTATCATAGCTGCAGCACACTCCGTGACTCACTAAGTGACCACCTTCCTACTCGAGTCATAAGATATTCCCTCCAAATACCTAGGACCCACCACTACAGACTGTCGAAACCTCTCTTCCTTTAGTGATGTAACCTTTAATAATAAACTAGCTTCTATTAACTGGACCCTCCTTAAATACCTTCCCCTTAATGAAGCAGTTCTGCATTTCAGTTGCACTTTTTTGGAAATCCTCGACTCTTTAGCCCCTCTAAGAAGCATTAGGGTTAAAGCTACTTTCTCTCCCTGGCTCTCCAACGGTAACGTCTCTCTCATGAAAAAAGGGACAAGTATTGGAAACAATCATTACAAACTAAATCCTCAACTTTTTCAAAAATATAAAGTATTTTGAAACCTTGCTAAACAAATGAATACAAATAAGAAAAAATATTACTACAATGCCCAGTCCACCTGTAATTCTAACCTAAGAAATTCTGGCACTCCATCAACAAAGTCTTGCACCCTGGCAACCCTACCACCCCAAATCCCTGTCCTAACAATACTTCCCAAGAAACTGCCACCCTACTCAATACCCACTTCATTGAATCTATCCAAAAACATACACAAACATATTCATCTAATAACTATTCTCCTACCACACAAATTGTAAACTCAAACACCCCTTTCTGTCTTTAACCTGTCTCCACTGCTTACATGAAGTCCCTTTTACTTGAACTAAAACCATGCTCTATCTACTGACAACTTCCCTCCCCTATCTCTATGCTAGTTAACAGATCTGTCCAAGAATTCACTCTCCCCGATATCTGGAAATCGTCCTACACCATACCACTACACAAAGGAGGTGACTCCACAGATCCTTCTAAGTACAGACCCATTGCAATTCTTTGCCCACTCTCCAAAGTCCTCAAAAAATGTATTCGCAACCAGCTCCTTAAGAGATATGCTAACCTCTACACAACATGGTTTCCGGCCCAAACATAGTACTTCCACAGCCATCTTATCCTTCACTCACACTGTTGCTGAAGCCAGAGACCAAAATCTAGTATCCTGCCTCTTCCTCGACTTGTCTAAAGCTTTGATACTGCCTCTCACTTTAAACTAATTTCCAAACTAACTGAACTTAACCTCTCCCCCTGCTATTCACTGGTTCTCAAGCTATCTCTCAAATAGACTGCAGTCTGTCAGATGGCAGTCCTGCTGTTCCCCTTTCCTACCTATCCAGACTGGCATCTGGCGAGGCTCAATCTTTGGCCCTCTGTTTAACATCTTCACGCCTCCTCCACCTCTTCCTCCCTTATACAATACGCTGATGACTCTGCTGTCATTTCTGTCTCCAATAATATATCTAACCTTTTTACCATCACTCAAAGCACTTTCTCATCTGTTAAAAAATGATTAACTGAACATCAACTTGTACTTAACCCCAAAAAGACTTAAGCTCCTACCTTTCCTTCAAAAAATCCCTCTCCCACCATAAATCCACCCTTACCATTTTTTCTCTCAATAGCACCCCTAGCAAAGCTGATTCTTGCACTAAACTACGTGGCACAATAATCAATCACCAGCTAAAATTTGACTTCCACATACAGCACTGTATCAAAAAAAAAAACAAAAATTAGGTCTTCTGTATAGAAATAAAAAATTCCTAGCTCCAAATTCCAAACCCACCCTAGCTCAAGCCCTTCTCCTCCTCCTTAGCCTTCTCTACGATTCTCCTGTCCTTACTCATCTCCAGTCGTCCCTACTAAGCAAACTTAAACCAAACCTATAACAACATAACCAGATTCACCAGTGACCAACCATACAAATCACATCATTGCCTTGCCTTAAAACAACTTAAATGGCTTGAAATCCCCCAGCTCTTGCTTTTTTCTCAACTGCAGCTCACGCACTCCTCTATCAATCTACGGCCTGCCCCCGCTCTTTCTTCTATGGTATCCCCTTATATCCCTACTCTCTCACTTCGTAGCTCTGACCAAAACCTTCTAGATATCTATAAACCAAACAAAAACATTGGCAAACTCCTTTATAGAAACTGTGTGTCCCAAGCTTGGAATAGGCTACCCACTGACATTCGTAACATTATTAATACTAACTGCTTCAAAACAGAAGTCAAAAATTACTTCCTGAACTCAAGGTCTTGCCCTTGCCTTAATCCCCCATGAAATCCTATTCAAAACATTTCCTATAACATGTTAGGCTCAGTCTGTCAAAAGTCCACCATTAGGATTTTGCAAGATTATTTGTACTTTCTCCCATTGTACATTTTATTTTTACTGTTTTTTTTTGTATATCTGCTTGTGTTGTTAACTCTATTTTTTGTATTATTTATTCTAGGATTTTTGTACTCCTGCTTGTAGCCACATTTTTTTTCTACAATGATTGTATATCTCATCTTGATTTGTTTGTCTCTTGATCTAATTTTTTTTACATTGCATTAATTTCCTTTTGTAGTAATACTTATGTGAATTCCTGTATCCTTGGAGCTTGTCTCCTCGGGTCTCCACTGAAAATTGGCCACATGGCTCAGCTGGACTAACCCGGTTAACAAATGGCAAATAAATAAAATAATAAATGACCATCAACAAAAACACTTTTCATAGCTTAAAAGTTAATCTTTTACAGAAAAGCAAGATGTCCTGACTAAAATCTTTGTTGCAGTATTCCTGACACATGGGTTGTCATCAATGACATCCAGCTGTGGTACCAGAGCTTTACCTTCCCTACGTCACACATCTGATGCATGACTTCAGCTCATATGCATTGGGGTATAAAGACAGACATACGAGCGTGGATCCCCAAAGGCAGGTTTTGCATCTGTCGGACTGATCACCGTTTGGTCATTTTTATCCAGTTAAATGCTTCATTGCGGAACCTTTCTTTTTACTTACACTATTTTGTTGAAAGTTGTTAGATTTCAGCTGAGAGAGGTAAGTGCAAGTGTAGTAGGCAGATGTTGTATAAGGATTCGCCTACCAAGTGTCTGTCTTGCCTAGGTCCAGAACATGATCACAAATTTCACTCCGTCTGTCAGTTGTTTGTTCCTAAAACCATTCGGATGAGGCTTTCCTCTCTCCTCGCCTTTCTTGTGACTCAGCATCTTAAGCTCTTGACCCAGTCCAGATGACCAAATCCACATCCTTAGATGTCCATGTTCTTCTGAAGAAAAAGCTAAAGAGGCCTAGAACAGATCCATAGTTCAGCATTTCAGACTGTAGGGTGTACACTGAGGTTTCAGAACCAGCAGTGCACCAGGTTACCTCTCAGTTGTCCATATCTGAAACCCTGTCTGAGGTCAGTATGGCTCCTGAGGCCTTACAGATTGCTGATACTTCCGCTAAACCATGACTTTTCATCTCTGAGGGACCTCATGGCATCCCTTAAATTATAGTTAGGGAAGAGACCCCAGCCTCTTTAACAGAAGTTAGACAGGGTTCTGAACCTCCATGTGTCGTCCAGATAGACATCACGCCTAAAAAAAACAAAAACTAGGCTTGAAGCCTATCCCTTAGCAGCTAGGAAAAACAACTGTTTTCTCACAGGGGTTGTTCAAAGCTGTTATGTCTTTGAAACCTCCCTTCTTCAGATCTCCACAGGCTACTCCTCAAAAACCTGCTTTGGTTTTCTGTTCCTCTGATGAAGAACAAGACTTGATTCTAACCATTCACTAGACTGTTCCTCTCAGCTACATTCTCCAGGGCAGATATCTTCTGATGAGGAGGACGTCCTCTCCCCAGATTCCCCTATTGAGGAAGCTTCTATTTGGGTGACTGACTAGAACGTGATGAAACACTTTGAATGGCAATCCACTCAAATATATGATGATCAGAAGAGGGTATTACATTCTTTTGGAAATGGGTACCCCTACCCCTTCTCCAGTCCCTCCTGTCCTTGAGGCTTTCCGGGTTGCTTTTAAGTCCACCAGTTCTGCACCTGATTCTCAACTGCCAGCTTCTAAAAGATTAAACAGGTTTTACAAGGCGCCTGATGTCCTAAAATACTTATACAGGAATCCAGTAATAGACCCCTCTGCAATATTTCTCTCCCTTTAGATAAACCCTCTGTTTCTGCCCAGTGCTAATGTCCTACCTACCGACAAAGATAATAGGGCCATAGATAGATGGGTAAAGAAGGTTTACACCTCTGTTACACTTGTGTTTAGGGCAATTAACTGCTAGTCTCAAATGACAAAGTATTTGATCTCTGTCTTGCATTCCTCTCCTATAGCAGAGTCAAAGTAACAAATGCAAAGCCTACTATCCCAGGCCGCTGAAATTGCCAGGCATAGCATTAAGTGCACTTAAGATGCTGTGGATGTTTCTTCTTGGGCAGATGCCACTAGATCGGTTAATCGCAGATGTGGATGGCTTTGCAATCAACCTGTCCCTGAAAATTTCAAATCTAAACTTTGACTCACCCTTGGAGAAAGAATTATTGTTTGGTCCTCAGGCTGCCAGTCTCTTGAAAACTGTCCAAGACGAAGGTAAGACCATGAAAGACTGCAGGCAGATTTTACTCTCCTGAGTTCCTAGATACCACAGGAACTACCCATCTAAATGTACCTCCTTTTTAGAAGGGATACTAGGACATCTCAAAGGAAACCCCCTAGGAAAAGAGACTGAAAAAAACTCATATGGAACCTCCAGCGGGGAGACATCCCTTTGGAAACAAAAATCTGACTTACCACCGCAGCACCCCTCCCCGTGCCCTCAGTCCAACTACTCTTCTTTCTCAAAGACTGCTGTTGTCTCTGGCCAGGTGGGAGGCTACTGCCACAGACAAGTGGGTCCTTTCCATCATTAAGGACAGTTATGCTATGTCTTGGGAAAATAATCCCCTTCTGAAAGGGATGCCATAGTTTCATCTCAACCAAATATCTTTTCTTGTCCCCATTATTCAAGACCTCTTGAATCAGGGCACCATCAAGCAAGTCTTAAAGTACTTCATGGGAAAAAATTTTACTCTCAAGATTTTTCTGGTGCCTAGGTTAAAAGGGCAGTGAAACCCCACTTTCTTGAGGGTGCCATATTTCTAAATACTCTCTCTCTGCACTCTTCTGCCTTTCATCCCCAAGCTTTCTTAGTGTCACTGGATCTGAAGAACCCCTACTTACCTATCTGTCCTTCTTGCAGAAGATTCCTCAGGTTTTCCTGAGGTTCCTCGCATTTTCAATTTACAGCTCTGCCTTTTGTTCTTTTCACAGCTCCAAGAGTGTTCACAAAGTGCCTAGCTCCAGTAGTGGCTTTCTGCCATACTCATTGACTTCAGATTTTCCCCTGTGTGGATGACCTGTTGATCCAGGCTGTCTCTCCAGAATTCTCCTCCAACATCTACGCTTTACTCTTCAACTTCTGACCGGTCTGGTTTTTTACTAAAAGTTACAAGTAATGCCACTTTGTTCCTACTCAGGATTTGGTTTTCCAAGCCTGCAGACTGCACACACAGAAAATGGATGCCTTCTTCCCCCAGAAGAAAGTTGAGAGTCAATTTTTTCAAAAGCCTGTCCTCCACAACTCATTGCTCAGCAAAGTAGATGCCAAGAACTTTAGAGTTTTCGGCAGTCACCATCCCTATGCTTCCCCTGGTCAAACTTCACATGAGAAACATCCAGTGGTACCTGAAGTTTGGATGGTCCCAGCACCATCAACCCTTGGACACCCTGATTCCCCTCCTTCCTTGTCTGAAGAAGTTGCTGCTTTGGTGGAAGTGGCAGGTTGTCCTCAACCCCGAAGTGCCATTCACACCACCACCTCCTCAACAAGTTCACACAGATGCCTGGGACAAGAAGTGGGGGGCATGAATAGGATCACATCAAGAGCAGGGGAAATGTCAGCCTCACTTCCTGAAGGAGCATATCAATCTGAAGGAAACGAGGACTCTTCTACAAGCATATAGGTTCATAGGTTGGTACTAGGCTATCAGCCCTAGAGCCTATACAAGCCTAGCCATAACAATTCCCTGGCTATTTCTTCCCACATTATTTACTTTCCTGGACCCCTGTCTAGCAGGGCGACTGACGTGATCCCTGGGGTGAATTTCCTTTCTCCCATCCAATCGTCAAGGTTCCTCTTGAAGAGGTCCAAAGAGGCACTCTGCTTGACATGTATGGGCAATCTTTTCCAGAGTCTGGGGAGTCTCTGGGTCAGGAACCTATCCCTCCAGCATGTTTTGTTTATTGTGATGACAAGGTTTAGATCCCTGAAGCGTGTAGCTCTGAGGCATTGGGATTTCTTTAAGTGTAGCATGTCCAACAGCTCTGGGTTTGACATGGCCTTGTATGTTAAGCAGAGATCGCCTCTGAGTAGACGATATGCGACAGAGTATAGCTGGAGTTTTTTAAGGCGGTCAGCGTAGGGCATCTGCTTTAGGCCTGTGATTCTTTTAGTGAGGTATTTCTGAGGCCTTCCCAGTTGTTGCAGATGTCTTGAGAGGTACATACCAAATGGGGCGTTGTATTCTATAATGGGTCTAATGAGGGATGAGTACAGTGGGACAATGACCTCCTTTTTTCTGGATGAAAAGCCCTTTGTGATGAGATGTGCCACATAGAAGGATTTCCTGACTGTTGTGACGATGTGGTTATCGAAGGTGAGACCACTGTCCACCTGTGTCCCTAAGTCTCTTATCACACTTTCTGTGTTTAGTGTACTGCCACCTATATGGTAATTCATGGATACATGTTTTTTCCCAAAGGGGATAACAATACATTTCTTGGCATTGAGCTTGAGCCAATGGCTCTGGCACCAAGCATCTATTTCTGTAAGGCCCTTTTGTAGAGTATCAACATCATTTGGGGATTCAATAATGGCTCCCAGTTTGCAGTCATCTGCAAACTTTGTTAGCCAGAGTCCCTTAGTGTTGACCTGTACTTCAGAGAAGTAGATGCCAAACAAGAGCGGCCCCAGGACTGAACCCTGAGGTACTCCACTTGTCTGGAGCTGGATTTGGAGTCGGCTACTTTTACAGTGTGGGTTCTATCAGTAAGCCATTTAGCAACCCATTGGGTGACATAGGGATTAATGCCCAACTTAGTAAGTTTATCTATGATTCCAGAGTGGGGGATGGTTTCAAAGGCCTTGGCAAGGTCTAGATAGGCTGTGTGGACCACCTTACCCTTGTCCGTGGCTCTGGAGACTGATTCAAAGAAGTCAATCAGGTTCAGGAGAAAAGATCGGCCCTTCACAAACCCAAACTGGGTGGGGTCCAGTGTTTGAAGGTTGCCAATGTCTTTGTTTATAAGTTCCATGATAATACGCTCCATGGCCTTGCAGATAATGCTTGTCAGACTTTCTCCCACCTATGGAAATTCAGACCACTCCTAGTGTACACAGACAACACCTTATTCATGTGGTACATAAACAGGGAGGCACCAGGTTTTAACAGCTGTCCAGATTAACACAGAAGGCATGGAACTTGGCCATCCAGATGGACATCCCACTCACAGCCAATACATTCCTTCTCAGGACAGTGTACTAGCAGACTCCCTAGGCCGTACCCTGGAGAACCTCCACAATAAACGTTGAACAGACAGGTTTTCCAGACTATTACTCTTCACTGGTGTGCTCTATAGACCTCTTTGTGTTACCAACCAAACATCAGCTGCCCCAGTTGTGCACAAGTGACTCTTGTACCATAGCCTGAAGGACAGATACCTTTTCATTCCAGCTGTTTGCATCATTTATGAGCTCTTAAGCTGGGCCAGCCAGTCTCCAAACAAACTACTGCAGCTTGGATTTATAAGGATATCTCTTTCTGCTACTTGCACTATGATAAGACCTTCTCTTCCTGCCTAAAGCACATTCCAGTAGGGCAGTGGCTTCCTCAAGAACATTTCAGAAAGGAATAGACTCCAGGTCTGGGAGGCTGCCACTTGGTCCTCTTTACACACCTTTAACAAACACTACAAAATTGATGTTTTGTCCAGGTCCAGGGCAGCCTTTGCTAGGTCAGTCCTGTCCAGACTGCTGGACAACTCTCTTATTCAGTAGTCAACCCACCCTTCCTTCCTCTTTGTGCTCTGGGAATCACCTATATGTTAGGAATACTGTAGCAGTGATTTCAGTCACTACATAATACAGTTGAGTAAGAATTTACTGTAACAGTAGGTGTCCTGCTGATCACTGTTAAAGTATTCCATCCCACCTTCCTATTCCTCTCCCCGTATACTTTAACCTCTGCTCTGTTTCATGGGAACGGGGGAGTTTTCTTACCTATGTGAGCTGCACCCCTATTAGCTAACCACTGACCCTCTTTCAGTATTTTTCAGCCAACTGGTTTGGAGATGGTCTGAGGATCCACACTGTTATGTCCGTCTGTATACCTCAGCACATACAGTGGATATAAAAAGTGTACACACCCCTGTTAAAATGCCAGGTTTTTCTGATATAAAAAAAAATGAGACCACAATAAATCATTTCAAAATTTTTCCCACCTTTAATGTGACCTATAACCTGTACAATTCAATTGAAAAACAAACAAATATGTTAGGGGAAAAAATGTAAAAGGAAAAAAAAACGTACAGTAAGCTGGTTGCATAAGTGTGCACACCCTTAAACTAATACTTTGTGGAAGCACCTTTTGATTTGATTACAGCGTTCAGTCTTCTGGGGTAGAAGTCTATCACCATGGCACATCTTGATTTGGCAATATTTGCCCAATGTTCCTTGCAAAAGCACACAAAGTCTGTCAAATTGCAAGGGCATCTCTTGTGCACAGCCCTCTTCAAGTCACCCCACAGATTTTCTATTGGATTTAGGTCTGGGCTGTGGCTGGGCCATTCCAAAACTTTAATTTTCTTCTGGTGAAGCCATTCTTTGGTTGATTTGGATGTATGCTTGGGGTCATTGTCATGTTGAAAGGTGAAATTCCTCTTCATCTTCAGCTCTTTAGTAGACAACTGAAGGTTTTGGGCCAGAAGTGACTAGTATTTAGAACTGTTCATAATTACCCCCACCTTGACTAAAGCCCCAGTTCCAGATGAAGAAAAGCAACCCTAAAGCATGATACTGCCACCACCATGCTTTACAGTGGTGATGCAAAGTGTTATTTTTGCGTTAAATGTACCTTTTGGAATTGTTGCCAAAAAGTTCAACCTTGGTCTCATCAGACCATAACACATTTTCCCACATGCTTTTGGGAGAGTTGATGTATTTTGCAAATTGTAGCCAGGCCTGGATGTTTTTCTGTGTAAGAAAAGTTTTCCGTCTTGCAACCCTACCCCCGTAGTCCAGACATATGGAGAATACAGGAGATTGTTGTCACATGTAGTACATAACCAGTACTTGCCAGAAATTCCTGCAGCTCCTTCAGTGCTGCTGTAGGTCTCTTGGCAGCCTCCCTGACCAGTTTTCGTCTTGTCTTTTCATCAGTTTTGGTGGGACGTCCAGTTATTTGCAACATCACTGTTGTCCCATATTTTTGCACTTTTTGATTACTGTCTTCACTGTGTTCCATGGTATATACAATGCTGTGGAACTTTTTTGTACCTTACTCCTGACTGATGCCTTTCAACAATGAGAGATCCCTTTGATGCTTTGTAAGCTCTCTGCCAACCATGGCTTTTGCTGTAACAGGCAACTGAGTAAATCTCAGGAAAATCCTACTAGGACAGCTGAACTTTATTTGGAGTTAATCAGAGTCTCTTTAATTGATGGCAGGTGTGTACCCAAGAAGATTTAATGGTGTAATTAAATCAAAAGGTGCTTCAACAAAGTATTAGTTTAGGGGTGTGCACACTTATGCAACCAGCTTATTGTACATTTTTTATTTTTATATTTTTCCCGTATTAGATTTGTTTGTTTTTCAATTGAATTGTACAGGTTATAGGTCACATTAAAGGTTGGAAAAGTTTTTGAAATGATTTATTGTGGTCTCATTTTTTTATATCACAAAAACCTGGCATTTCAACAGGGATGTGTACACTTTTTATATCCACTGTATGAGCTGAGGTCTTGCATCAGGTGTACGACCTAGGGAAGGTAAAGCTTTAGTACCCCAGCCTGACATTAGCTATTAACTGTTTGAATACATGGCAGTTGCTCTGAAGCTTTGGCCTGCTGTTGTATAACTCAGGTAGCTTAGGTTATTGCAACAGTAATCATGGTAATGAACATCTCTCCTGGACCCAAGCATATGAATGTTAAAAAGGGAATATCTGATGTTGTCCTCTTCATTTCTGCTCACAATAGGGTCTGTCATCCGATCCTTGGATCCAGCACGGCCACATTATATAGATTTGGATCTGACTGTTGAGCTCCTCCCTCTTACCCATAATGCACTATACCCACCCAAGCACTCCAGCTCGTTTGCCGCTTCAGCGTCCAGACGCAGATCTCTGTGCTCTCAAGCAGTGATTACTAATTTGGCTGCTAAGTACAAATTGCTTCATCTTCTCTTCTTTCCTCCCATTGGCTCTGTAAGTGACATCCCTCACTCTTTCCAGTCAAATTAGGTGTGTGTGTGTGTGTGTGTGTGTGTGTGTGTGTGTGTGTGTGTGTGTGTGTGTGTGTGTGTGTGTGTGTGTGTGTGGTTATCTCTAGTTAAGTCACCTCTAATTCTTAGCTTTAATCCTTTTGCCTTTAGATGACTCATAAAAAATAGTTATAACTAGTAGATCTGAAGTAGTTACTTCATTTGATCTGCAACCTGTGGGTAGTCGGATCCGACCTCTGATCCGAACCGGCAGCTTTCCAAGATCCGAGCTCCTAGCTCCTCCCCCCTGCCCATAATCCCTCACTACCAACCACATTACCTCAGATCGTTTTTTGCCGCGGCTAAAGACAGTTGCTTCATAGTGAAGAGCTCCTGGCCTGGTGAGATTGTTCTAATTATAGACTTTTTTTGTTGGTTAAACTTGTGTGTGTGTGTTTTAAAATCAAACCCTTAAAAACCCTTTAAAAAAAAAAAAAAAAAAAAACTAATCTTCCCTTAGTTTAACTTTATCTCTCCCCGCCCCCCCTAGTGTTTGGGTGTGTGTGTGAGAGGGCTTTATGGCTGAAGGATCTAAGGCCTTATTTTCAAAATGTACTAAGTGTGGCCACAAGCTTTCCCTAGCTGATGGCCACACTCAGTGCGTTTTGTGCCTGGGGGCAGCCCATCTATCGGAGGCCTGCCAGATATGTGCGGCCTTCAACCCCCGGGCACTCAGGGACAGGAAGAACAAGCTGATCCTGGCGGGAAAACTCCCCCAGGAATCAGCTTCTTCTTCCTCTCCCAGCCGGGTTCAAGCTACTCCTGTAGCTTCGGCACCTGCTACTCCCTTAGCTGTACCCGGGACTCAACCTCCCTTATCAGGTACCAGCTCTGTGGAGTCTAGTGCTTCTTCCCACAGGGAGAAGAAGCACAAAGACAGAGAGGGTCACAGATCAAAAAGGCGGGCCGAGTCTCATCCCTTGGCTCCGCCTGAGAAAATTCTGAAGTCCCCAGTGAGGGTCTCCGGATCCTCGTCCTCTCGGCTCCGTTCACCTTCTTTTTCTCCGGAGCCGGAGGAGGAGGATAGGTCTCCTCGAGGTCTTCGCGGCGGCCCTCCCGGCCCGCCTCAACTGCCTCTTCGCAGTCTACACGGAGCATCTCCGAAGCAGACATGGATCAGATGATGCGAAGATTTCTGCAGACCCAGATGCAGATGGGGATGCTCTTGCCTCCCCCCCCCCCCTTTGGGAGGGAGTGCAGCCCCCATTTTTGCCCAGATCGCTCCTTCTCCGACCCGTTTTCGGGTCTCGGAGTTGTCGGATCCAGGCCCTTTCGGACCCGGGGTATATGTCGGCGCCGATAGCGATTGTGTCTTCGACGCCGACTATACCTTCGAGCTTGTCGGATCCGAGCTCTCGGGGCCGAGGGTTGAGCATCGGATCTGAGGGGGTGGTTGTGTCTTCGGCGCTGATTGGGTCGGAGCTCACCACTACCTCGGGTCCGACTGCTTCGGCTCCAACCCCGATCCCATCCTCGGAGCCAGGGAGGTTACTTTCTCAGGCTGGGGACAGTGAATCTCCCTCGGCTTTTGAGGTAGTGGAGAGTACTGTTGAGGTCATCCAGGTCCCCGACCGGGCCTTCGGATCCACCCGTGCCCCCACTGTATCAGGGTCTGTCTTCGATCATCCGTCCATCTGGACAGCCTGCCCAAGCCCTCCAGTTGGTTCCTATGGAGGAACACCACCCTGCGGACGAGCCCTCTTCGGACAGTCCAGCCGAAGAGGCACCTTGTAAGCATCAGTGCAAAAGGAGGCACCTGGACTCCCCCGAGTCCATTACCACGGATACGGATTTGGATGATACGGAGGGCTCCCCAAGGTCACCCCCTGAGGATGTCTCCTTCGGAGACATCATGGAAATGTTGCGTATAAGAGGGGGTTGGTCTGCCCAAAAGCCCTCCCTGGACGAGTCTGTATTTCTGGAGGCCTTTGAGGCAGGCCCATCTACCTCCTGGGTGTCCCCCCCCCCCAGCCGACCCCTTGGTGGATCTAATTACCACCAGGGCTTGGAAAGATCCCGACACCGTGGAGCCTATCCCTAGATGCCCGGAAAGGTCCTCAGCCCTCCCTCTGATAGACCTTCTTGGTCCAAAGGCACGCCGGTTGATGCTATGTTGGTGGCGGCGGCCACTAGGAAAGAACTTGCCCAGGAAAGTTCTTCGGTCCACCCGCCGGACAAGGAGTACCGGGCGTTGGACCGTATTGGGAAGCGGATGTTTGCTTCAGCGACCTTTGCCATAAGGTCGCTGAACTACATGGCACACACCATTAGGCTACAGCGTGACTTAATTAAAGAATACGCTGCAGCTCCTCCGGAGTCCATGTCGGTCCCAGACAAAAAGGATTTTGAGACTCGAATGGCCACTCTGAAGTCCATATCAAACACATCTATGCGGCTTCTTTCCCATGCCACGGAAGGAGCCGCTAGAGCTAGCGGAGCTGGAGTGGTCTTACGACGTCACTCCTGGCTCCACCTTTGCGACTTTACGGAACCCTTTAAGGCGTCCTTCGCGAACGCCCCTTATGACGGTTCGGCCTAATTTGGCTCAACAGTTCACGACACGCTGGTCCAAAGCGAGAAGGATGGGAAGACGCTGTCGGCCGTCGGGGTCCACTTCTCTAGCCCCCAAAGATCCTTCTCTAGGAATCAGAGGAGGCAAAAGAAGCTGTGGTTCAGTAAATCTCAGCAATCCCGTCCTGCTGCGGACAACTCGTCCTCTAGAGGCAGAGGAGGACAAGGTGGACGCCGGCCCAGAGGCAGAGGGGGGCTGCGTAACTTCGGGTCTAGAGAACCTTTCTCGGACAGACCCGCGCAACAGCCCTGAGGGCTTGCCCGACTGTCCCTCTCTGGAGGCAGTCGGGGGGCGATTATCAGAGCACCTGTCAAACTGGGAGTCCATTACAACAGATCGATGGGTGCTCCGGATTATATCCAGAGGTTACACTATACCGTTAACACACACACCCCCAAAACCCAAAGGTCTCCCCGATGTTCCACCCCATCAGAGGGAGACTGCAACTCTGGAAATTTCAGAGTTGCTAAGAAAAAGAGCCATCCAGCCCGTCCCCCCAGATCAGTCCGGGTTGGGTTATTACTCCAGGTTCTTCTTGGTGCCAAAGAAAACGGGGGACCTCAGACCCATCCTAGACCTCTCATCCCTGAACCTGTTCATACCCAAGGAAAAGTTCCGGATGGTCACCCTCCAATCTATTCTCCCCCTTCTGCGGGAGAATGACTGGATGTGCTCTTTAGACCTCAAAGATGCGTACTACCATATACTAATGGACAGACGATCCAGGAGGTTCCTCCGCTTCCGGCTAGGAGCCAGTCATTATCAGTTCAGGGTTCTTCCATTTGGCCTAACCTCAGCCCCCAGAGTGTTTACCAAAGTCATGGCAGTGGTTGCAGCCCATCTGAGACTCCAGGGCATTCAGGTGTTCCCTTACCTAGACGACTGGCTCCTCACCGCCCCCAACAGGCATCTACTGGGTGTGGCGAGAGATTACGCCCTCTCTCTGGCCCGTCGTTTGGGCATTTCAGTGAATCTAAAGAAATCCTGCCTGTGCCCCACTCAAGCCCTAGAATTCATAGGGAGCCAGGTTGGATACTCGGATCTCCAAAGTGGTTCTTACATCGGTCAGGCTGAACAGTTTGTCTCTCCAAGTCTTAGACATTCTTCGGAGCCCCGCTCTTCCAGCAGAATTAGTCCTGAGGGCGCTAGGGTCTATGTCAGCAGCGATCGGCCTTTCTCTTCATGCCCGTCTGCGAATGCGAGTGTTAGTGGACTCTCCAGGTCCAATGGTCGCTATCGGTCTATCCTTTAGACATGCCGATTCCCCTGAGCAGGGCATGCAGGGACTCCCTTCTTTGGTGGTTACAGGCACGGGAGCTCAAAGAAGGGAGACCCTTTGTGATTCCCCCAGTCAAAGCCACGTTGACCACGGACGCTTCGGGCAAGTCCTTCCAAGGCACATGGACTCCTCTAGAGACTGCATTGCATATCAACATCCTAGAGATGAGGGCAGTGCTTTTGGCATTGCAAGCTCTTCATCACCTTCTTCCTCTAGGGACTATTGCAATCCAGACGGACAACATGCCCGTTGTCTGGTATATAAACAAACAGGGAGGGACCAGATCTTACCCCCTGTGTCGAGAAGCCATGAGAGTGCGGGAATGGGCGATTTCCACCAACCGCTTTCTGGTAGCAACGCATATTCCGGGACGGTCCAACATATTAGCGGACAAGTTGAGTCGGGTATTCCTCAGCCCTTAAGAGTGGTCTCTGAATCCATCTGTCGCGAAGCAGATATTCCTCAAGTGGGGTCAACCTCGCTGCGACCTTTTCGCTTCTCCCCTAAACACAAAATGCAGCGATTACTTCGCAATAGTTCCCCCCAGAGGGGAATCCCCCAGGGACTCTCTGGTTCATGCTTGGCCGCCCGGTCTCCTTTATGCGTATCCTCCTCTTCCTCTGATGATGAAATTCATCCAGAAAGCCTGTCGGTTGGGGAGCAGAGTGATTCTCATAGCCCCATTCTGGCCTCGACAAATCTGGTTCCCCTTTCTGCAGTCTCACAGTGTGGCTCCCCCATGGATTCTGGACCCCAGACCAGACCTAATCTCGCATCCGACGAGATGCTACACTCCGAACCTGGTCAACCTCAGGCTCACAGCTTGGTTGATCCAGTTCCGTTAATGGCTAGGACTCCCGGTATCTCGTCCCCTGTTAAGGCCATTCTGGTGGCAGCTCATAAGCCATCCACCAGAAAGCTCTACAACAGTAAATGGAAACGCTTTTCCATCTGGGCAAAGGATAAGGAATTGGATCCCTTTACGGTTCCTATTCCTACTATCCTGGATTTCCTGTCCCTTCTTTTTAGACAAGGAGCTAGTGCGTCCACGGTTAAGGTCCAGCTAGCAGCCATCTCTCATTATCACGTAGGGGATGGCGTAGATTCTTTGGCGTCAGCAAAAATATGCAAGACCTTCTTAAAAGGCGTGTTTCTCTTAAAGCCCCCTATTAAGCCGGCAGTTCCTCCATGGGATCTTACCTTGGTCTTACAAGCATTAACAAGACCACCTTTCGAGCCGGCGGCCTCGGTGCCATTGAAATTCTTATCTTGGAAAATGGCTTTTTTGGTCGCTATTACTTCAGCCAAACGAGTCTCAGAATTGCAAGCTCTGTGCATTAAGCATCCATATCTTATTTTTCACAAAGATAGAGTGGCCCTCAGGACTAATCCTTCCTTTCTGCCTAAGGTAGCCACAGAGGCTAACATTAATCAGTCAATTAACCTTCCTGTTTTCTTCCTGAATTTCCAAAACAAGGGTGAATACACATTGCACAAATTGGATGTACACAGACAATTACGTTTTTACTTGCATAGGACTAAAGATTTTCGTAAGTCAGACCAGTTGTTTGTTTCTTATCCTAAGTCAGCCATGGGCAAACCAATTTCTAAGGTGACAGTGGCAAATTGGATCTCTCAGTGTATTAGACAGGGATACACTTCATCTGGGAAGCCAGCTCCGGTTGGCGTGCGTGCGCATTCTACTAGATCTGTGGCTACCTCGACGGCTTTTTGGTCTAGAGTTCTGGTAGACGATATTTGTTCAGCAGCTACCTGGTCCTCTTCCCATACGTTCATTTCTCATTACAAACTGGACATGATCTCCAGAAGTAGGGCTTCCTTTGGCTCCGCGGTGCTTCGGAATATCCTTCCGTAGGGACCACCCAGGGTCTTTAGGTAAGCTGGGGACTCTGTCCCACAGGTTGCAGATCAAATGAAGTAACTACTTCAGATAAAAAAGTTATGTACTCACCATAACGTTCCATCTGAGTAGATACTTCATTTGTCTGCATCCCCCGAACCTCGGTAAGGTATTGTTCCTTTGGAGATTTTTCTCCGTCTTTAGCCTATAGGGCAAAATAACCAATCTGAGGTAATGTGGTTGGTAGTGAGGGATTATGGGTAGGGGGAGGAGCTCGGATCTTGGAGCTTGGAAAGCTGCCGGTTCTGATCCGAGGTCGGATCCGACTACCCACAGGTTGCAGACAAATGAAGTATCTACTCAGATGGAACGTTATGGTGAGTACATAACTTCTTTTTTTTCTTGCCTTCTGTGTGTATTGCTGGTAGAGTGTTCAATTTTTTGGCGGTTCTTAGGACCAGTTCTCGGGGTGAATCATGTCTGACAAACCCTCCCTGGGGTTCAAACATTATGCTTCTTGTGAGCACAAGATTTCCAGTCAAGATGCCCACAAGGAATGCATATATTGTTTAGGTGCAGGTAATTTCAAAGGCGATTGTGAAGTATGTGCGTCCTTCAATCCACAAGTGCTCGCCGATAGGTGCAGTAAGTTCATCTTAAGTGGTGGTCTTCCATCTTTGGCTCCTGAGGCTCAGACCCCCCTCTGTGGCTTCTTCTTTTCTTCTAAAGAAGCAAAAAAAAAGGGTCTCTCGCTGCCTCCCAAAGACAACCTCTGGAACCGAAGTCCAAAACTAAGAAAACTTGTGATCCGAAGAAGGTGCCTAACATGTCGGATCCACAAGCCTCCTCAGATCCAAGGGAAGTAATAACATTGTCGCTTCCTTTTCTCATCGGCTCTGGTTTTGGATCCTAGGGCTCTGGATCCGAGAGCTTGGAGCAAGTCTCCAAGCCAAGTCCAAACTCTCCCAAGCCCCCTCGTCGGCTTCTTCCAGGTCCTCTAAAAGCTGGTCTGAGGCAGACATGGACAGGATGATGAGATTCCCAGATTCAGATGGGGATAGTGTTGGCTCCATCCCCTATCAGATCCATGAGCTACTGGAGTCATACCATCAGGGCTCCTTCTCCAGTCTGACTCTTGGCTTTGGAGTTGCAGGTTTCAGAACTCCCGAGTGCGTCCGGTTCAGTGTGGTGTTGGGGAAGCCTCCTTCCTCGACACTGATGGGTGCTCCCTGATCAACTTTGTTCCTATCCCCTTGGAGCAGAGGGATCTCAGAGCTGAGGTGTCGGTGCCGGGTCCACCAGAATGGGGTCAGCTCCATCCTTGTCTGAACCTTCCCTTTCCTTGGGCACCTCGGCCTTCAACAGTTTGGATTCGATTCGCTCTGGAGGTCACGGATCTGGTGTGAGTCATGTCTGCCTGCCCTTTGTTGCTTTGTGGAAGGCTGAGCGGGCCTCTCTGGATCTGTTGGCCTTCCAAGAAGTAAAGAGAGTTTTACTCGAGGTGGAGAACCGTCACCTCATGTCCCACAACCCATTCTAGTACCCTCCTTTGGGTCGGGGCCTTGAGCCCATTAATTCTGTACTGAATCAACCCGTCCTAAGCAGTCTCCAGGATCGCCCTGCCCGGGAGGGATCCCCTTCTTCAGGTACTTCCCCAGAGTACACCACCGACGAAGTTCCCTGGAAGAAGACATGCAAAAGGAGGCACATTGACTTTCCAATGTAGTTGTTAACCAAAGACACTGACTTCTATGCGGGAGAAGGATCCCCCCCCCGATCCCTACCTGATTATGTCTCCTTTGTAGACATCCTGGAAATCCTGAAACAGAAAGGTGGATGATCTCTCCAGCCTCCTACTCCTCAGGAGTCAGTGTTCTTGGAGGTCCCATCTGCGTCCTGGGTTACTTCCCCGGCGGACAACCTCATTGTTTTGGTTTCTTGCCAGGCATGGAAGGAACCGGATACCATCGAGCCCATTGCCAAGCACCCTGACAGATTTCTTGTTCCACCAGCTGATAGAAAACACTGGAGTAAGGGGCCTATAGTTTATGCCACCGTGGTGGAGGCAGCCACTAAGAAAGAACTGACAGAGAAAAGTGCCAGTGTCCATCCACCTAACAAGGAGTTTAGAGCACTGGACAGGTTCAGTAAGCACATTTATGCCTCACCAACCTTTGCACTGTGGTATTTAAACTACCTAGCTCATTTTACCTGGCTTCAGAAAGATCTGATCAAGGAGCTTTCAGTTTCTCTCTGAGTCCATGCATGCGGAGGAGCTTAAGAAAATTTCTCCGAAGCTTGCCACTCTGTTGTCCATTGCTAATTCCTCGATGAGACTGATCTCCCATGCACTGGAAGGTACTTCACTAGCTGCTGATTCAGGACTGTCCCTAAGGAGGCATGCCTGGATGAGGCTATTTGATTTTACGAAATCCTTTAAGGTAGCCTTTGTTAATGCCCCCCTTTAATGGCTCATCGCTGTTTGGACCATCTGTTAGAGATGCACTCACCCACAGAGAAAAGGATGGGAAGACCCTTTATGCCATAGGAATCAAATTTTCTATGCTTCAGAGGTCCTTCTCCAGGAAGCAGTATGGAGGCAAGAAAA
The DNA here is from genome assembly GCF_019279795.1 of Protopterus annectens. Lineage (NCBI taxonomy): Eukaryota > Metazoa > Chordata > Ceratodontiformes > Protopteridae > Protopterus > Protopterus annectens. The sequence continues at coordinate 880,437,436 of NC_056733.1, forward strand.
TCTGGTTCCGTAAATCCAAGGGCCTTTCCAGGACCTGCGTGGGGAACCCTCCTTTAGAGGCAGAGAGAGAGAGGGTTTAATGGTCGATGTTGCCCTAGAGGTAGAGCGGGTCCACAAAACCAGGGCTTCAGAGAGACATTCTCCGTCAAGCCTTATCAGTTCTCTGGAGGCAGTCGGGTGTCATCTTGCCTTGCAAGCAGAAGCCTGGACGCACTTGACACAAAATCCATGGGTGCCAAGCATAATAACTAGAGGCTACTACATTCCTTTTTTCCTCCCTCTCCAAACACCAACAAGAAACTCCCCGATGTGCCACCCAGGAAAAGTTCAAAAAGTGCTGCACACAGAGTCATCCAAGAGGTCCCGACCGAACAAAAGGGATTTGGAACCTACTCCCTTTTATTTTGGTGCTGAAAAAGAGAGGGGACCTAAGACCCTTACTGGATCTAAGCAAATGGAATCCTTATGTAAAGAAGTCAAGGCTCTGAATGGTTGCATTCCAGTCCATTCTGCCAGTATTGCACAAGACAATTGGATGTGCTCAGTAGATCTTAAGGATGCATACTATCACATTAAAATAGACAGGCACTCTAGGACATACCTACACTTTCAGCTGGGAGCCGATCACTTTCTGTTCAGAGCACTGCCCTTTTGGACTCACCACAGCCCTCCAGGTGTTTGTCAGATGCATGACAGTTGTAGCAGCTCACATGTGACTCGAAGGATTCCAGGTGTTTCACATTCCCTGGTAGTCATTGTAAATCTAAACAAACCAGTCTGACTCCTGTATATAACCTAGAATTCACAGGAATACAGTTGAACATGAGGGATCAAATAGTTTTTCTTCCCTTACACCACACAAAAACACTGATGAATCAAGTCTGTGAACTACTATCCCACCAGCCTCCTGCACGGCTATTCTTACAAGTCCTAGGATCCATGTCATCAGCAATTTTGTTCTTCTAGCAAGGTTTTTATTGAAATTCTTCACTGGACATTAGCTGTGCAATGGTCCATTCTCTGCCAACTACTATCTATTCCCGTCAACTTGACACCAATCTGCAAATGTCACATCCGTTGGATTCAGTCGGGCAATCTCCTTTTAGGCAGACCCTTCTCAACTCCCACTCCAATAGCTACAGTGACCACGGACGCTTCCCATCTGGAGTGGGGGGGCATTACATGGGGAATATGGTCCAAGGCACGTGGTCCCACCTGGAGACCAGGTTGCATGTCAGTGTCCTCATGATGACAGCAGTTCTCCTAACATTGGAAGCCTTTCAGGCCACTCTCCCTCTGGGGACTATTGCGGTTCACACTGACAACATGTCTGTTGTCTGGTACATCAACAAGCAAAGAGGAACCCATTCTTGCCCTTTGTGTAGGAAGGCCTTGAGGATGTGGGAATGGGTGATATCTTCTGACCGCCTTCTGGTTGCAACACATGTTCCGGGGGAAACCAGCAAGCTGACTGGCAGACTCAGCAGATCTATCCTGATTCCACACGAGTGGACCCTCAGTCAGTCAATGGCAAACATGATCTTCAGCTGCTGTGGTCAGCCTTGCTGCTACTTTTTTGCCTTTCCCCTCAATAACAAATGCAGAGAGTTCTTTGCTCTGATTCCCCCCCCCTCCGGAGGAGTCCCCAAGGGACGGTCTGGTGCACGATTGGCCCCCAGGTCTCCTTTATGCTTATCCCCCTCTTCCACTTATCCCAAAATTTCTGCAGAAGGCAAGCAGGCTGAAGAGCTCAGTCATCCTGTTGCCCCCTTCTAGCCTTGACAAGTATGGTTCCCTTCCTTCTAGTCTCATCCAAGATATCTTTCATGGATACTGGAGCCAAGACAGGACCTCCTGTTTCACCCATCAGGACTGCAGCACCCAAATCGTCATGCCCTCAAGTTTTGACCACATGGTTTCTCCACTTCCAACAATAGTGAGACAGTCCAGGCTTGCTTCCACAGTTCGTAAGATAATCCTAGCCTCGCAAAAGGTTTTAACTAAGAAAGTTTACAGCAGTGAGTGGAAGAGGTTCACTCTTTGGTCTACAGATAAAAATATTGATCCCTTCTCAGCACCAGTTTCAAATATTTTGCTTTTTCTTAGTACCCTGTTTAAGGAAGGAGCAAGCTTCTCTACCATCAAGCTTCAATTAGCTGCAATTTCTACGTTTCATACTGCTAGCCAATCTTGATCCTTATCTGCCTTTAGATTATGCAAAGTGTTTGTAAAAGGTATCTTCTTGCTGAGACCTCCCACTAAGGACCCCTTCCCTCCTTCAGACCTCACTGTCGTGCTGCAGAGTTTGATGCAGAGACTCTTCGAGCCAGTAGTGACATGAAGTTTTTGTCATGGAAGACCGCCCTTTTAGTAGCCATTACTTCAGCAAAGAGAATTTTTCAAACTACAGGCATTATCTTCCAAATCTCCTTACATAATTTTTCATTAGGACAGGCTGTTTCTATGTACCAGTCCCTCATTTACGTAGAGTAGCCATGGAAAATATTAACCAGTCCATTTAGTTACCAGTACCAGTGCTTTTTCAAAATTTTTCTAACAAAGTAAAGTATATTCTACATTATCTTGATGTTCATAGATAAATACGTTTTTATCTGCACAGAGCAAGGCAGCACAGGAAGTCAGACCAATTGTGTGTAAACTTCTCTACTAACAAACTAGGCTGAACATTGTCTAAAATCACATTGGCAAAATGGATCAGTGGTTATATCACCTTCATTTATTCACAAAAAGGCTTAGACCTGCCCCAACCTCCTAGTGCACACTCAGATCTATGGCTACTACTTCTGCCTTCTCATCTATAATCTCCATTGATATTTGTGCATTACATACATAGTCCAACAGTCACACCTTTGATGCACACTATAAATTAGGTGGCATCTAGAGGGGCAGGGTTTCCTTTGGCTCAGTGGTGTTCCGGCATATTCTTCCATGAGGGCCACCCTGGAGTCATGTAACTGGGGACTCTGACCCTATCATGAGGAGGAAAGAGGAATATATCAGATTAGAAAGTTATGTCTTAGCATAACTTGGCATCTGTGTTGTCCATCTTCATTCCTCCTCACTTTTCCACCCAGCCATCCCCTTGTCTTGTTCTTCTAGAGGATTTATGGAAGATGACAGGACACTTATGTCCCGTGTCTGAGCCTCATTTGCCTTTCTTCTATCCTGTCCTGGTTATAGATGTATGGTGAATCAGCTAACTCAATCTGATGTACTTGGGTAGGTGTAGTGCATTATGGGAAAGATGGAGGAGCTCGAGAGTCAGATCGAAGTCTGGAGAATGTGACCAAGCTGGATATGAGGATCAGATCTGAGACCCTATCATGAGTAGGAATGAAGATGGACAACACAGATGCCAAGTTATGGTAAGATGTAACTTTGTATTTTCCTGGCTCTCATTCACCACTTGGGAGTTTCAGACATTTATTTTGTGCATCAGCAGAAAACAGGCAGCTGGACAAATTCTGTTTGAGACGTCAGCTGACATGGTCATGGAGAACATGGTCCTTTACCTTCTAGTGGACAGACCTGGTATATGCCTTTCCACGGATACCTTTTCATCTACAGTGTACTTCTAAAGGTAGGGTCAGACAGGCCCAAATGATTCTAGACGCTCATTTCTGGCCCTGGCGGCATTAGTTCTCCCTTCTCCTGACCCGTAGTATGGGAGGGAGATGAAGACACTACCAGACAGGAAGGTTATCTTACTGTAGCATCTAGGTTCATACTTCTGCCATCTCTGCTTGCCTCCTAGTCTCCCCATGTATTTTTTTAACTCCTGTATGAGAAGTAATTTCTGAAATGAATAATAGACCTCAGGCCACCCAGAAGGGAGCCTGGCCCTCCAGGAACCTGACCAGACACATGCAGCAGCCGGAATATCCACAAAGGTTCTGTACAAAAAGAATATACAGAGTAAACACAATGCCCTACACTGATAACCTCAAAGCCCTGTCTTTTTACTCAGTGTCATGCAGACTTCTGAGAGGTGGTCTTTGCCTGGCATACAAGGCATCTCTGGAACCTGTTTTGATTAACCTTTTGTACATCCACAAAACAAACAGCATCAGAACTACTAGATTAAAAGATCTAAATTTTGCTTGCAACATAAGTAGGGCATGTTGGAGAGAAAGATGAAAATTCGCATTCTCTCAAACAGGCTTCCACATCCATGTGGCCCAGAGTCCCTCCTTATCCCTGTTTAAGTGGAACTTGGACCAATAGATGGATAATCTGAAATTCACCCCCTGGTCTGGCACCTATGTCCCTGATGGACAGAGGCAGTCAGTAAATCACGTATATAAATCAAATTTGTAGGTCACATAGCTAATCTTATAATTGCCGTAGTGGTCGTTAGCTTAGTATATACCTATGAACCTTTGAAATTAAGGGGGAGAAGAATTTTGCACTGCCTAGATGTACACAGACAATTAAGATTCTGCCTCCACAGAACCAGCTTCCCAACATCAGTCCAGCTTTTGGTAGTCTTTGCACAGAGTAAACAATGGAAACCAGTGAGCACACAAACTACTTCCAAATGGATACCAAACTGCATCTGGTATGTCCGAGTAGTAAATAGCTTCTTGGTAAGTCAGAGCTCATTTCACCATTAATAAAGCCAGCACTATTGCCTTTTATAAAGAGGTGCCCGCATGGGTCATTTGAAAATCTGCCACATGCTCATCTTTTCACACTTTCACTAAAACACAACTGTCTTGAGGGCAAGAGCTGGCTTTGCCTCTTCTATCCTGCGGAGCTTGCTGTCCTCAGATAATAGTCCTAGCTAACCACCCACATAGAAGCTCTAGGAGTCTTCTGTCAGGAATTAGTACTGTAGCCTTGACTATGATGGCCGTTAGTACTGCAACTTTGACTATGATGGCCGTTAGTACTGCAGCATTGACTATGATGAAGATTAGTACTGCAGCTTTGACTATGATGAAGATTAGTACTGCAGCATTGACTATGATAGCCATTAGTACTGCAGCATTGACCAAGATGAACATAGTGCAGTTGTTTCCACTTAACCATAGTTGTAGCTGTTTGAGTAAATCAATTTTGTACCCGTTCCCACCCTCCTTCCTCTCTCTGCCTCCAGTTGGGGCGTGTGCTCTCATCCCATTCCTGGTCCCTGCCCCTTCCTTCATCTTCGTTTTCCTTTAGGTCAGTGTTTTTGCCTCATAAGACAGCCTGGAAGGTTGTGTTCCACCTCATGATCATTGGACTTCAGTCTTGACAAAAAAACCTGAAGATAGCACCAGTTAACACCAACATTTTTGTAGCCCAGCATCTTGCAGCTGTGGGGATGAGGGGAAAAAGTCTGGTATTCTGGCCAGCTGCTAACTTCTGCACATCAGGAAGACCCAGGAGTACCTCACTGGGGACTCTTCCTTTTCTAGTTGCTACTTCTAATTTTTATGTCATCTAAGAAAGGGAAGTGTGACTGGGGAAAGCGAATTCCTCACAGAGAATTGCCATCATGGTCTCTTTTTTTTGCTTTGGTGTTGAGCATAACCAAAAATGACTGCTATTTGTAGATGTCTGTCTTCTTTAACAACTTATTTGGAAAAACCAAAGGCTAAAAGAACTTGTGCATGGCACCATTTCATCTGTACCTTCCCATCCTAGTATTTAGCTGTTACCAAAGAAGATGACTAAGGCGGCCAAGCACGAGGCTTTGACTGTCCATCTCAATCCAGATGCCTCCATTCTGTCTCTTGGAGTCCTCGGACAGTCTGTCTCCTTTGGTTGCCCCCACTATCGCATCCCTTTCAGAAGCCGATATGAGGCATCCCACTCTGTCCACTGTTGGTGACCAAACGTCTGCATCAAATAAGAAGGGGAAACTGCGACCAGTTGTCTCCAAGAGACCAGAAAGTATTCCTCATATATTAATTAGGAAGTACTTGGCTCCCTGATAGAAGCTCGTCAGGGATCTGAACCACTTCGATTCATTCAGACAGACATCCAAACAAAGAAAAAGCATACTTCTCCTCGTATTCTTTGGTCTGCCAAAGAAAAACATCAAGGAGTTGGAAGCTCTGATTCTGACCCTTCAGTCCTTGGATCATCATTGAGCTCCATGATCCCGGTTCCCTCAGGGTATTCACAGACAACACCGCATGGTACATAAGCTAAGGTGGTACCAAGTCTTACCACTTCTGCATATTAGCCATGATGACATGGGATATTGCCCATTCAACACAACGTTCTCCAGGCAGTTTACATTCCCTCAGAAAGGAAGACTGTGGCAGACGCCCTGAGTAGGTCCAGAACAGATCCTCATGAGTGGATGCTAAACAAGGAGGTCTTCCTAGACGTTGTCTGTCAGTAGGGTATTCCCCAAATAGATCTTTATGCCTTTAACTACAACAGGCAGTTAAATCTTTTCTGTTCCAGGAAACTATGCCTTTTCTTGTTAAGGGGAGATTCCTTTATGGCTTCCCTCCCCTGCCACTATTACCAAAGGTCATTCACAAAATAATGAGCAAGTTTATAATCTTGTCAGTGAGACTGTTTTGGCCCAGACCGCACTGGCTCCCCTTTTCCATCTGGCAGGGACAATCATCACAAGATAGACTTGCTGACACAGAACAAGGTCTCTGTCATTCACCCTAGTTTCCAAACTCTACAGTTAACTGTGTGACAGAGCTTTGATTCTTTTTAAGCACCATTTTTCTGGGGATGTGCTTAAGATTTTTACAGGAGGCTAGAAAACCAACTACTAGAAAATGTGTTTCAAAATGGATTTCTTTTTTTTTTTGTGGTAACAAAAGAAGATTCAGGACCTTTTTTAAGTGGGAATTTCCACTGTCCTATCTATGTGTGCGTTCAGGTCTGGCCAAGCTTACAATTCTGTAAAAGCTTATTTGTCAGCCACATCTGCTTGTCTGCCTGCAGACCCACCTATTTCTGCACACTTTGAATTCAAGCAATTTCTGAAAGACCTCTTCCACATCAGATAACCAAGAAAGCCTGATGTCCTTCAAGGATGCATCTGCAGTCCTTACAAATGGGTTGTCCTGTCGTCAGGCAGCCCTTCGGTCGGTCGGCCGGATTCCAAAGTCTGGGTCTGGCCTCGGCTGGTGTCGCACTTCACCCGACGTCATAGCTGCAGTTCTTCGGGTATAAAGGTATCAGACGACGCCATTTTCCCCAGTCTTTCTTGCCGCGTGGCGCCCGAAGCAGAAGCTGTTCGCAAGTGCCGGTCGGTCAGAACCAGAGATTACTACTACAAGTACCAAAGACTTCTAAAAAGCTAAGTACCCCGTTGGAGACTCTTTCTTGCCTCAGCCGATGTCAGAAAAAGTGAATAACTGTTTAAATTGTGGGAAACAAATACCTCATAAAGATTTCCACTCTTACTGCTTACCTTGCTTAGGCCCAGACCACGACGTAGCAGCTTGTCTAGCCTGTGCTTCTTTCAACCGACGAACGCTTAGACGTCGGTCGGAATTTGCTGAAGAGTTTTTCGGCTCCGCTTTTGCTTACATTATGCCGTCGGATACTCAGACTACGCAAATTTCTAAAAAACGCAAGGAAAAGGACCGACACTCGCGGTCCACGGTTTCGGCCGAAACCGCGGTTAAGTCAACCGCGAGTGTCTCTGTTTCGGCTGAAACCGAGTCCACGGTTCTTCCTTCGGCCGAAAGCTTGCCACTTACCGAGGCCTCATCCAGCTTGGCTGTATCTGCTACTGAAATCCCACCTGCTCTTGCAGGTTCACAGGATTTATCCGATACTATTCCTTTGGATATTTCTACCCCTGCACGTGGAGCTGCTAGGCCTCCTGCATCCATGTCGATTAAGGCCTTTGCCAGGGCTAAAGCAGCAAAAACTACCAAAACTGTGCCTGCTAAGACCCCCTCTCACAGGCCCAGTTCTAGTTCACAAATGCTTAGTCTAGCAGAGGACTTTGGGGACCTTTAACTATGCCATGGAAAAACTGACCCTCGTGCCTTTTTGATCTAGCTGCCGGTTCTTCCTTAAAACTTTGTACTTTGAAAAACATTTTGTTAGTGGCACTTACTTCAGCTAAAAGAATATATCAGCTGCAAGTTTTGATGACCCTTCTACCATTCCTTGTTTTCTACAAACACAGGGTTACTCTTAGAACTAATCCTTCCTACATACCCAAGGTGGTTAACGAATTGTCCTTGAACCAGTCCATCAATCTCCCATCCTCCTTTCATTCTTAAAATCGAAGGCAATTGGTTGTGCATAGGCAAATTAGGTTTTATCTTGACAAAACTGAGTACATTATATAATCACAGCAGCTGTTTGCTTATTTTTAAGGAAGTAGATAAAGTTTTCCTATCTATTAACAGACCATTTCTTCCTGAATCTCTAAAGCCATTTCCTTTTGTTACTCCTTTCATGAGAAACCTGTGCTTGCCTCTGTCAAGGCTCATTTCACCAGGGTTTAGGTCCTACAACTGTTGAATCAGTGACCTCTGTCCACACATTTACTAAACACCACAAGTTGGATGTGTTCTCTAGAGATAGAACAGGATTTGCAAGGTCAGTCCTGCAGGGCTTGTTGGGCCACAACTCTTTTTCTCCCTACCTTCCTTCTGAGCAGCTTTAGTATTGTGTCATGAGTCAGTAATACTGCAATGGTGATTTTGATAGGAAGTAGTACAGTTGTGTAAGAATTTAACATAACAGTAGATATCCTACTAATAACTGTTGCAGTAATTCTCTCCTATTTCCTAATGGGCTTGTTCTGTTTTTCCTAGCTGAAGTGGTGCGATTTCTTTTCCTTTTCTTTAGTGGACATTCACATATGTATATAGTTACCTCTCCTACTGCTTCATTGTTTTGGACTGGGGCAAACAAGTTCTGATGTAATTCAGACTCGTACAGAGACAGCATTTGGTCAGCTGGTGCCCTAGGCAAAAGAACTCCACAGAGTGCCCCAACACCACTTGGTGCCCCCATCCTGGTTTACCAACATCATCCAGATTGCTGGAATAGATTGAGCCTTGACCCTGTCTGAGCCTTTGCTTTATCCGTGGCTTTTTGGAAAGAGCCTGATTGTAGAAGCAGCAACTTGATCATCTGTACACACCTTTACAAAGCACTGCAAACTGGATTTCTTGTCCAGGTCTAGTGCAGACTTTGCTAGGTCCATTCTCCAGGGGCTCCAGGACCCTCATTCTTCCTACTCCCAGTTAGTGTAAGCTGTGATAGTCTACCCATATAACCAAAGCACCTAAAGCAGCAATCAAATGATGAACACACTAGTTATGGAGGTAAACTTATTGTAACAGTAGATATTAGAATGCTCACTGTTGTAGTAGCCGATCCCTCACATACACTTTGTTGTATTTTGCTGCCAAGATGAGGATTTTTAGTTTTAATTTTCTAATACTGTCCTTTTCAGGGCTTTTGCCTTCCTCTCTTAGTTGACACTATAACTGTAAAGGACTCGCACCCAAACCACCCTGTTTTCTGCTCTGCTTGAGCTTCTTAAAGGTTTGGGCACGTGGAGTGTTAAGCCTTTGAAGCTGACAGTTTGTTATATCTTTATAAAGTTATAACACATATGGCTAACGCTACTGCATCAGTGATCATTTAAGCATCTGTTGTTATAAGTTTACTTACACAGTTGTACTTGTTCCTTTCTTTGTTATTGATAAACTTATTGTAGTATTATTTTACAGTTAAGTAATTGTCGCTGTAACAAAAGAAATAAAAATACACACCGGAACCATAACTGAACAGGTTAATCCTTAATCCTTTATTGAGAGCTGACTTAAAACACAGTCCTTAAAATCCTTGAAAACATGCAAGTTAAAAACCTTCACCAGAGGGCTTCATCAGGCTGTTATGAAAAAGGAACAACTTTAAGTAAATTTTATGGTTTTTAAAAATAGTTCGCAAACCATTATGTGGAAGAAACATTGTACATCTGACAAAGTCAGGAACTAAAATGGATTTTGAGGCTGAGAGCACACATTGCACCTGGTTTAAATGGAACAGTGCCTTTAAAACCCTTCTTACGTGAACTCCATCAACAGGTGCACTGAATCACATGACATTTCCTTTCCTTTAAATTTGCTTGGAGTTTTTCCCTTTTCATAACAGCCCGATGAAGCCCTCTGGTGAAAGTTTTTAACTTGCATGTTTTCAAGCATGTTAAGGAGTGTGTTTTAATTCCGCATTCAATAAAGGGTTAAGGATTATCCTGTTCAGTCGTGGTTCTGGTGTGTATTTTTATTGCTTTTGTTACACTGGATGTTGAATACCACCTGATTAATCACCTAACACTGCTTTTATCTACTTTAAGTAGCTGCCTATATTTACTTATGGATAATAGCTTCAGAAAACGTTCCCAATGCTGGCAAAAAGTTCCACCCTGAGATACTCTCAAGTTTTGTATGGTATGCTTTGTTCTGGAGTATTTGTTGGCCACCTCTCCACATTTGTAAAGGTTTCAGTCCTCACTCCTTACAGGAATATAAAGCTAATCTTGAAGGGTCTTTCACTGTTTTCCTCTCGGGATACGGACAAGTAGAAGGAAAAGGAAAAAGAGGAGAATGGTCAGATATTCCACCTCATTTTTTTTCCTCCTGCTAAAATCCCTCACAAAGGTCCCCCTCTTAGAAAACCTTAGCTCAGAAGACTTCAGCCTCATCTTTGTCTCCAGTGCCAGTAACTTCCCACACCTAGCAGATAGTTGTTCCAAATCTTTCTCTCAAAATGACCATCAACAGCTGATCTCACAGAGGGAACTTTCCAAGTTTCTCCCTTACTATTCCCATTCTACCTTTCCTCTAAGGTTGTCAGAGGCCACTCACACCTCTTCAGGTACTGATTGGGACAGGGCAATGAGGGCCTTCATTAAGTAGAAGTGAATATAAGTATTATCCAGTCCCCTTCTGTTTCTATGGCATTTAGGGTTGTCCTTTGGTTCTCACCCAGAGAGAGACTCCTTTCCCAGTGCAAGTTGTGGTATAAGAGGCATCTGAGCTGTTGTCTGTCCTGGAGAGTTCTCCTTCTGTATGGTAAGATTGGATAATTTTGTGCCATATCCAAAGCATCTAATTCAACTCCAGTTCAGTCAATTGCTGTATCTCTATATCAGCCTCTTGATGATGGCGCTGACTCTCTTGGCATCCTTTTCACTGTATGGCTCATCAGTGTTTGAGATGTCTGCTGTGATCTTGACATTGGCGCCAGCAGTGCTGGAGGCTCCATTCTAAGGAATGTCAACATCCACAAATCTTTGGACTGACTTGGTATTCAAGCAGCAGAAGTCTTTGATACTGAAGAATTTCACATTGGCTTTCGAGGTCACTGAGAGGATGATAGCCCACCCTGTGATGCAGGCTTCTCCACCTGCTATGGCTTCATCCCCTGACACTGATCTGTCTGCATCATTTAGTTCTCATCATCCTTGCCAGGGACAAAGCATTCTGAGCTTCTCAAGTCATCCCATTGTAATGGTTGCCATTCTCTTCAAGACTTCTCTCTGACTTTCCCTTGGTACTGTTCATGAGGAAATTCCTTCAGAAGGCATTCCTGTGCAGGGCTTCAGTAATCATCTTAGCCCTTGTGTGGCTGAGAAAATTTGGTTTTCCTCGTGGCCTCACCTCAAGATGCAGCCATGACGTCTAGATTCGGAACAAGATCTCCCATCCTACTCTTAAGGCAAGCGTGACCTGGATGTCCCTTCTGTGAAATTGACCTCATAGTTTCTCCAGTTCCATTGATGGCCAGGAATCCGGTTTATACTTCAAGTGATCCAAATTGTCTTCTGCTATGCAGAAAGACTCTGCAAGCAAATTCTACCAAAGTGAAAGGAAATTTTCAATTGGAGTATGCCAACAGGGTTTTAATCTCTTCTTTGCTCCATTTCCCTCAGTCTTAAAATTTTAATTCACTCTTAATCACTATCTGATTTTCATCAAGGATTCAGTTCCTTGTCCATAGCAGTGTTGGTGGTTTGTAAGACCTTTCTCGAAAAAGACTGTGCTCCTACGACTTCATATTAAGGACCCAGTCCTCTGTGGGATCTCATTCTGGTCTTTGAAGTGTTGACTTGTTCCCCTATTGAACAAGCCATTTTTTCTGACTTTGAAGTTCTTGTCCTGGAAAACCTTGCTTTTGGTGGCCATTACCTCTGTCAGAAGGGTGTCAGGGCTTTCTCCTTCAAACCACTGTACTTAGACTTTTACAAGTTTCCCTAAGGACCAACTTTCCTTTATGCCAAAGATTGACTCAGAATTTTCTTTGTCAAACAGTTCATCTTCCTGTCTTTTTCCAGATTTACTCCAACAAATTGGAGTAAAACTATTATGCTTTTGCCTGCATTATATTAATATAGCCAGAAAACACAGACAACTATTTATCTCTTATGCACCTTCCAAACTGAAACAAGGCTTCTGAATTAACCTTGTCAAAATGGCTTTCTGTTTGTATAACCAGTGTATACCACTATAATAAAAAATGGCAAAATCTAAAGCTAATTCCGCAAGATCCATTGCAGCTTTTATATGCTTCTTTATAAACTTAATTGTGCAGCAACAAAAATGGTATACTTTGCACACCTTCACCAAGCATTGTATATTGTTTGTGATCTGTAGGGTTGAGGTTTTGCTTTGGGGTTGCTGTTCTTAAGGACATCATGTCATGATTCCACCCAGCAAGATTGGCAGCTTGAGAATCTATCCCGTCATTTAAAGTGGGCAGTGAGGATAATGTAAGGTACAGAAGTTAGGAACTTACCATAATGCTGAATATTCCTTAACCCTACTCAGTACACTTTGAAAACCCGGCCTCTATCCGCCTCCAAATTCTCTTGTCCTTATTTTGCGGAACAGAGCTAGTAGACCTAACCTGGAGTCCATCCCTCTTGTTTACAGATTCTTCATGACTAGAGGTCCTCTGCTTATGGTTTACATGGCAAACTTGATTTCAGGACTCATAAGTGACAAGTGCATTGTGGGAGTAGGGAAGGAGCCTGGGCATTCGGACTGAAGTCTGCCAAACCAGATCCACCTTGCAGTGTTATCCATCAGTCAAAGTGGACGTTCTAGGGATAGTGAAGGTCCTGCATTATATTTATTGACATTTGATTACTGGGAAAGTCCAACTGCTTAGAAGCCCATTTTCAGAGGTGGCCTACAGAGAAAAGCTCCAAATTATTACAAAATATTTTCAAAAATAAAACAAAAACATCTGCAGTTTAAATAAATATAACAAATTAGACATAATATAAAAACATTGGTTAAAAATTGATGCAAAGTAAATAAATTTTAGATCAGTTTGTAGAGAAATTAAAGAAAAGTTAGCCCAAAACAAATAGGAATTGCAACAGGAAATAAGGAAAAACAGGCTTATGGTATATTTAGAGAGAAAGTCAGGGAAGAGTAATAGCAGTAAGGAAGTAATTGAAGAAAGGAGAGTAAGGAAGTATAAGGAATGAAAAGATATCTGTTCACGTTTATGGACATAGTTTATCCTGGGTGTGAGCAGAGACAGATTTTAGCAAGGAAGTTTTTCAGAGTGGTTTTGAAAGACGGGAGAGGAGGGTATAGACCTCATGGATACAGGTAAGGGTTCCAGGCCTTAGCAACCTTGAACGAGTACAGTCAATGCCCAGCAGATTTACTAGGTTTGTAGATGGACAGGAATTTTTGGTCACTGGATTGCAGTGACCGACTGGCAGCATAGTTAGGTAGAATTTTTTTTTTAGTGCTGGACGGGCAGATGGATGCTCAATAGTTTTTTAGGTGGTAAGAAGTTGTGTATATGTTAGTTGATGTTGCAGTTCTAACCATTTTAGGCTTTTCAGTGCTATACATTGGTGGGTTCTGAAAGGGGTATGTGCTGCAAATTTGGCAACTTTGTTATAGCGTTGTTCAAGTTTTCATTTATTTGAAGCCTGGAGGTTAGTAAGGATGGAACTGCCATAAATAAGAGTGGGGAGGAGGTGAGTAGTGTTATGTACTTAAGTCCTGTTTTCTGTATCTACTTATAGAATGTGCCCTACCAGTGACTAGAATCCTTAGAAAAATGTTACTGTGAAAGGTATACCATCCAGTCCGATGTTTTTCATCAGTTCAACTTTTGAGTAGTCCTATCTGATCGGTTCCAACCTCAGTGCCATTTTCTGAAGCTGTGGATCTAAGGCTGACTCCTTCTCTACCCATAATTCCCTCCTTTCCACTGTATTACCTTCGATCTCATTTGCCACCTGAACCTTCCAGACATGTCCAGGAGCTCTGCTTTTCATGGTAAGTGAAGGTGTTCATTCTTTTAAAAAACTGTAGCTACTTTTTGGCCTCTCCCTAACCCTTTTTAGCTTATTATCACAGTTATGGAGAAGTGTTTTTTTTTTTTCGCTTTTTTCTCTGTAGATAGTTTTTTCATAGTATTAAAATATTAGTGGGGTTATAGTTTTAAGATGGTTATTAAATAGTTATTAGAGATAGGTTAGCTGTTAGAACTTTTTTCTGTGTGAGTGTTTTTTTAAGAAAAGTTTTCAGGAAAACTAATAGTATATAACTTTGTAAATTTTCTAAATAGTAGTTTCTTAGAGTGAGTCTTCTAATGTCAGAAGAAGCACCAGGATTTAATAAGTGCTCAGCCTGTGGACAGAAAATTCCACTCAAGCCCCACACTTTGTGTGTACACTATTTAGGCTCTGCCCATCTAGATGCTGACTGTAACATCTGTGCTCCTTTAGCGTCCAAGGCCATTAAGGCAAGAAACCGAAACTTGTTTTGAAAGGTTTGCGCTTCTCTCTGACAGGATCTTCTTCCTCTCTAGCCACGTCTTCTACTTCTAGGCCAGCTGCAGCTTCACCAGGCAGTAAAATAGAAAAAAGAAAAAGAAGGGAGAAGTCTAAGGAAAAACAAAGAGAAGCAGAGAAATCTGCAGTGAAAATATCTGAGGAGAAAAGTTCCAAGAAATGCAGAAAAAGGTCTCTGGATCCAGCAGATCCTCTACTTACGGCACCTAAAACTCCAAGGAAGTCAGATCCACCAGTTATCCAGATCCAATCTCCCTCTCCTCAAGCTACATTTTCACCTGAGTCAGTGAGTCCTAGGCTGCATTCGACATCCTTTGGCATCATCATCGAGGTTGGCTAGGTCCACCAGAAGACTTAACAAAATGGGTGTCGATTGTATCAAAAGGAAATCCTTAAGGACACAAATCTAGCTGGGAGTTCTCCTGGCGCTGACCCAGCGGGGTACTCCAGTTGTGGGTTCAACTAACCCTCCCCTTTCCTCTCAGGTACTGGCCCCCACCCTTCAGATCCAGTCCCCACAAGCCTGAGCCTTTCTGGCACACTTCATTCAGAGCCTACAGTTTGAGGAACTTTGGCGTCAACAATATTCTTTACTCTCTGTACTCCAATTTTGTCTCTCATCAAGTGAGCTTCAGAGCTGAAGTGTCAGTACCATGGTTTCATTGAAGTTTTCGGAGCCATCTCTGCCTCTCTGAGCCTCTGCATTCAATAACTTAGGTCTGAAGTCTTTCTCGGAGCTGACCTCAATTGGACTGGGGAATGTTCCTGAGATCTTGGCTAGAGAAGACATTTCCTCTGCTCTGGTCACTGCATTGGCTTTCAAGGATTTCAGATGGGACTTTGCTGGGTCAAGAAGTCAAGTGTGACCCTCAAGTTTGGATTAGTTCCAACTCTCAGTGGACTCTGTGACTTATTCCTATCATTTTGATCATCTGGGACAGTCAGTATCTATAGGCTTGGAGGATAGGTGGCATTCGAGTTCCCAATCTGATTCAGACCTGTTTTCAGAGGTCCCCCAGATACAAGGTCCTATAAAAGATGTGCACACACAGCACTTACACTTCTCCAGAGTCTTGTCACTGAAGACGCAGATTTGGATGAAGGTTAAGGGTCCCCTAGATCCCACCCCCAAGAAGACGTTGGATGTGGTGACATCCTAGAATTGATGAAACAGAAGGAGGGGGGGGTCCATGAAAACCCATTCTCCAGACAACTGTTCCTCAAGGCCTTTGGTACTAGCTCACATGCGTCCTGGGTGCTGCTGCCCACAAATGCCCTCACAGATCTTGTAGCCCAGCAAGCTTGGAAGGACTCTGACATAGTGAATCCTATTCCTAAAAAGCCAGACAGGATTTTAGTGGCCCCAGTAGACTGAAAATGTTGGACTAAGTAACCACCAGTAAATGCCATGGTAGTAGCGACAGTCATGAAAAATAAACTGTCTGAGGAGAATTCTTCTGTTTGTCCGTCCAACGGAGCAAGGGTGCTGGACAGATTGGTGAAATGGGCTTTTGCTTCAACATCTTTTGTACATAGAGCTCTGAATTACCTCACACACAGGACTCTTTCAGCGGCATCTGACCAAGGAGCTTTCCAGATCCCTCAGAGTTGACCAGCAGATTTTCAAAAAACAATGAACACCCAACTGTCTACCCCACAGTCCACTTCTAATGCAGCAGATACGGTACAGTTAGAGCAGCAAGCAGTGGCATCACCATGTGTCAGTATGCCTTGATGAGTCTTTACAATCTTACAGAAAACCTTGAGGTCCTTTATTAGTGCCCCATTCTATGACTTCACCTTTTTTAGGCCAAACGTTAAAGAAATGCTCACTAGGGGTGAGCAGGACAGTAAGACCCTGTCTGCCATGGGAATCTGTTTCTCCACCCCATAGGGAACCTTTTCTAGGAAGCTAAGAGTAGATTGACCCCACCCCAAGGCAGAGTGAGAGATAACTCAAATGGAAATTACCCCAGGGGCAGAGGCAGACCTCATAATTAGGGTGTGGTCCTTTCACCAAGAAACCCTATCAGCGTTCCTGAAAGATGACTCAGCTGCTGCACTCTTGAAGCAGTCTGGGTAGGGGGGTACTTATCCTTACATCCACAAGCCTGGCAAAATATTACATTGGATGCCTTGGTCCTAAGGTTAATCTCCAGGGACTACATCATTCTCTTTTCGTATCTTACAAAAGAGAAGTCAAAGGCTTCCGATGTTCCACCCGGTCAGGTGGAACCTGCAGCAACAGAGGTTTCAAAGTTGCTAGAAAAAAAGCCATCCAGCAGGTCCCCTGAGACTAACTAGGGTCCCGAGTCTGTTCCAGGTTTTTTTAGTCAAAAAGAAGACAGGGAAACTCGGGCCAATTTTGGCTTCAAGCATCTCAAAACAATTTGTGAGACAGACAAAGTTCTGAATGGTCACAATACAGTCCATATTGCTATGCTAAGGATGGATGATTGGATGTGTTCTGTAGATCTCCAAGATGTCTACTATCGCATATAGTTACAGAAATGAACCAGGAGATTCCTCCATTTCTAGCTGGGAGCCAGTCATTTTCAATTCAGAGCACTGCCCTTTGGTATCTCCACAACTCTGTGGGTGTTCATGAAGGTTATAGCAATGGTAGTAGCTCATCTTCAACCGCAAGGAATTCAGGTCTTTCCATACCTAGACAATTAGCTCCTTACTACTACTTCCAGGAATCTGCTTGTACAACAGGCGCTACTAGTCTGCCTTACAGACCTACTGTGGATCTCAGTAAATCAGTCAAAAAGCCAACTACATCCTATGCAAGAGAGGTTATAGGCTGTCACATCAGTACAGTTCTTCAAATTGCCAAAGCTTCCAGATACCAAAGTTGCTATCCTTACAAATAATTGCCTGTCAAGGTAATTAAGTATCCTCTTCTGCAAGTAAAATTAAGTCGTCTTCTGTTAGGGTCGATGGTCTCTATCACCACATTAGTTCCCCCTGGCAAGATACTATATGAGAGTGTTACAGTGGACTCTGTCAAGTCCAGTGGTAGCAAATCTACATCCTTTCTGTGTCAAAATTAATCTCACACATGTTTGCAGAGATCATATCACATGGTGGATAACCTCTCTGTAGGTAACAGGGGAAGATTTTTTTTATTCACTAGGACACAGTAACTATGGATGCTTCCCTTCTCGGGTGGGGTAGGCATTTCGAGGAGAAGACCATTCAAGGTGCTTGGTCACCCTTAGATGTCAAACCTCATATCAGTCATGGAGTTGAGAACAAACCTCCTAGCATTGCAGGCCTTTTAAGATCTCCTCCCCAAGGGTGTGATTTCCATTCAGAAGGATAACATGGCAGTGGTCTGGTTCATAGGTTTGTACTAGGCTAATGACCCTAGAGCCTTTACAAGCCTAGCCCATAGAAGTGCCCTGGCATCGTGTCACCCAACATTAGTTCCCAGTGCCTCTCAAGTAGAGCCACTAGAGTGATCCCTGGGGAGAACTTTCTATTACCCATCCATTCGTCAAGATTTCTCTTGAAGAGAGACAGCGGGGTGCTCTGCTTGAAATGCATTGGAAGTCTATTCTAGAGCACAGGCAGTCTCTGGGTGAGGAACCTGTCCCTCCAGCATGTTCTGTTGATTGTGGTAATGAGGTTGAGGTCTGTGGAGCATGTGGTGTGAAGGGATTGGGATTTCTTTTGTTGTAGCATTTCTAACAGAGCTGGGTTAGACATGGCTTTGTAAGTCAAGCAGAGATCGCCTCTAAGTAGGTGATATGAGACAGAGAATAGCTGGAGTCTTTTGAGTCTGTTCTTGTAGGACATGTGTTTAATGCCTAGGATCCTCTTTGTGAGGTGCTTCCAGGGCCTCTCCAGCTGTTGCAGGTGTCTAGTGAGGTACATGCCAAATGGGGCATTATACTCAATGATTGGTCTAATGAGGGAAGAGTAGAGAGAGACAATGACCTCTTTCTTCCTGGTTGCAAAACCCTTGATAATGAGATATGCCACATAGAAGGACTTTTTGACCACTGTGGCAATGTGGTGGTTGAAGGAGAGGTTGCTGCCAGCCTGCAACCCCAGATCTCTTATGACGCCTTCAGTGTTCCGTGGGACCCCATCGATGTGGTAATTAGTGGAAACTGATTTTACCAAAGGGGATGACAATGCATTTTTTGGCATTAAGCTTAAGGCCATGGTTTCGACACCAGTCATTGGTCTCAGTGAGGCCCTTCTGTAGGATGCCTGCATCACTTGGGGAGTTAATAATGGCTCCCAGCTTGCAGTCATCTGCGAATTTTGTCAGCCAGAGTCCCTTTGTGTTTTCCTGGACTTCTGAGAAGTAGATGCCGAACAGGAGAGGACCCAGGATTGATCCCTGTAGGACTCCACTCGTGACTGGTCGGCAGTCTGACTTGGAGTCTGCTACTTTCACATTGTGTATTCTATCTGTGAGCCATTTTGCAATCCACCTAGTGATATATGCGTTGATGCCTAATTTGGTGAGTTTATCAATAATTCCCGAGTAAGGAATGGTATCAAAGCCCTTGGCCGGATTGAGGTAGGCTGTATGCACTGTCTTACCTTCATCCACAGCCCTGGTCACTGACTCAGAGACGTCAACCAGGTTGAGCAGGCATTGAGCTCCCTTTCATAAAGCCAAATTGCATTGGATGAAGAGTTTGGAGATTTCCTATATCTTTGTTAATCAGGTCTATGATGATGCGCTCCATAGCTTTACATATCAGACTTGTCAGGCTAATGAGCCGATAATTCCCAGGGTCTGTAGTCGCTCCCCCTTTATGGAGAGGGATGATTGTAGCAGTGTGCCATTCAGTAGGGACAAAGACTGAGGTAAGGCTGTGACTGAACAGGGCACACAGATGTGGTGCCAGTTCACTTTGTAGTTCATGTAGAACACAGCCAGGGATATTATTGGGTCCCATGGAAGCTGTATTCTTGGTCTTAGACAATGCAGCATTAACTTGTGCTGTAGTAATATTGGGTGCCTGGCATTCTTCTGGTATTGTGATTGGTCCTTTAGGGGGAGCGAGGGGTAAAGTTGGCACTGAGTCTGTCTGCTCAGTATAGGAGGTTCCATTGTGCAGTAACTCAGAGCAAATCTGGGTATTGCAGTGGAAGTTCTTGATATAACTCTAGAAGGCTTTTGTGATTGTTTTTAGTGTATGCCACAATTCTGCCTTCATAGCTGGCTTTGGAGGATTTGATGAGGGATCTCAACTTTTTGTTGAGGCTAATAAGGGAGTTTTTCCAGTCTTGGGACTTCACCTTTCAGCAACAGTTTCTTCCTTCTGTTGTAGAGTTTATTAATGGCAGGGGACCACCAAATTGGCTTCCTTTTTTTGGAGGAGAGCATCTTGGTTCTGTTGGGTATGGTTAATTCCATACATTTATGTACATGTTTGTACAGTGCATTGGTGTATGATTCGGAAGTCATGCAGCTATTTTCTATTGGCATGGGTGCCATGAAGTTAGCCACCTCTGTTTTTAGAAGCCCAAAGTTAGCTTTGGAGAAGTTTTTCAAGGTAGTTATGTTTGTGGGGGGTGTGGGTGAGATGTGGATTTCCATGGTGATTAGTTTATGTTCGGAGCTAACCAGGAAGGAATTGACTATTGGTGTAGAGCAGTGGTTGCCCATGTTAGTAATAACCAGGTCAAGGATGTTGCTTCCTCTAGTGGGTGTCAGAGTGAGCTGGTCCAGGGCATTGGAATTGATGAATTCCAGGAAGCGTTGGGCCAGTGTATTGGTGCTTGAGTAGTTTTCCCAGTTGATGGAGGGGTAGCTGAAGTCTCCTAGTGTGAGAGTGTTGGGCTGGACCTTGATAGATTCCAGGGTGCTTAGGAATGTGGAGTGAGAGTCTAGGGACATGGTTGGGGACCTATAGCAGGCTATGACCTGGATCGCCATCTTACTCAATGTTAGTTGTACCTAAAATATCTTAGATGTGTTATGCTGGGCTACTAGTCTGGAGGTGTGCATATCCTTTATGAATATGGAGACACCACTGCCTTTGGAGCTTCAGTCTATGTTTCGGGGCCAGAAGGTGTTGAATAAGTTATAGCCTGGTAGCTCAGGGGTGCTTTCTGCCACTTTAAACCAGGTCTTCGTTACAGCACAAATGTTGATGTTCTCCATTTTGAGGAGTTCTTCAAGCGAGTACATCTTGAGATTGACTTCTAGCGTTGAGCAGTATGATCCTCAGATTACATTTATTTTTAGCTGTTACAGTGGTAATTTGGTCTTTGGAACACTGCCTAAAAAAGGCACTATAGGGGTGGCAAGAGCTTAGGCCAGTACCTAGAAACTCAGGGGTGACAGATGCAGGCCATCTCTGGCAAAGCATTGAGCTCTGTCAGTCATGTCATCCCAAGCAGATAGATACTGGATCACCTTAGAATGACACCAGAAACCTAGCCAATTGTTGAAGTCTATCATTTTTTGTTTACTGCGGTATCATTCTGGGTGATGGTAGAATACTGCTCAGGGCTAGGGTCATACCTTTCTGGGCCACATAATCCGAGGGCTCCACCATGTTTCTTTTCATGTAGTCCAGGGAGGTGCGTCTCAGGTCATTCACTCCCACATGGACAATGACGGAGTCACACTTGTACTTCTTGTGGAGTGACCTGAGTGCATGTGTCTGATTCTGGCACCTGATAGACAGGTGACTGTTATTCAACCTAGCACACTATTGAGTCATCTATGATTAGTGTATTGGGCAAGGTGTTTAGCTTTAGGGGCTTATGTTGAGGGGGCACACTGTGGAGGTGAGCTATGTGTCTTGTGGTTTGTGCTGTGTTGTGGTGGTGACTGTACTTTTTGTCTTGGTGGTCTGTGCTGTTTGGGTAAATTTCTATTGAGAGCCTCTGCGAAGGTGGGTGTGTGGTTTGTGTTTTTATGTGAGAGCTGTGATGATGTGTGTTCTGGAGGGCTATGTGTTCCATGCGGTGTGGTGCAGGTGTTGACCTTCTCCTCTTGACCAGCTAGTCCAGTCTTGGCTGGAGAGTGCATAGCTTCCAGTTTGGTGATATAAATGCATCTCTCACAAGTCTGAGTGTTGGGAGTTAAGAGGAATGGGTCCTCTGTGTACATGAAGTAGTTGCTACACTGCCTCAGAATGCCCAAGTGAACCATGTTAATAGGAGAAAGCACAGGGAGTTGCCGTTTGATCATCCCAGGGAGGGGTGGTTGTAACTAAGTACTGGAGCTATTTCTGTGAAGAACAACTAGTGCTGATGGCACTTAGTTGTGTTACAGTAATTGCTACAAAAACCTGTTGAAGTGCAAGAGAGAAAGAACTAGCAAGATCTAAGGGAAAAACTGAAGAGCAGACTTTTTGGCACCAGTAATAGCTTACCTCAGTTCGGCGCCGCTGTGCGGAGCTTAAAGAAGCACAAACCCATGCATACATAAGGTTTTAAACCAGAAAGTTGAAAGGGATGGAGAAACTGCCCCAACGGCCAATAAACTACTATTTATGGGACGGAAACCACTCCTCTTGTGGTAGATAGGCTACCTAGTGCTCATCACTCCCACTGATAAGCTAGAAGGCTTCTCTCCAACACAAAAAGGCTTGGGGGTGAGTGCTCAGAAGCTTACAAACAGTCCTGGATACAGCAAATCTATATCTGGACTAGACTAGTTACATCAGTAAACAAGGGGGATCATATCCACTTTGCTGGGAAGCCCTTAGTGTATGGCAGTGGGCAATGTCTTCCTGTCTTTTTTTGATAGCAGTGCATTTCCTAGGGACATCAGATGTGCTAGTGGATAAGTTGAGCAGATTAATTTTACTTCCTCATGAGTGATCCTTCAACCAGACAGTGATGACAAAGATTTTCAGCCACTGGGAACAACGTAGCTGCAACCTTGTTGCCTCATAACTGAACAAAAAGTGCAACAGTTACTTTGCCTTGATCCCTCCATAGAGACAGTCACCGAGGGATGCTGTAGTACATAAATTGCCCTTGGGTCACCTTTACACCTTTGCCCATATTACACTCTTGAAAAAATTCATTCAGAAAGCCAGGAGGTGCAAGACTAGTGTGATCGTCATTGCCCCCTTTGGCCTTAGCATGTTTGGTTTCCCTTCCTTTGGCCTCATTTAATTCATCCTCCTTGGATGATGTTCTTCATCTCACATTGCTGCAGTCCTTACATATGGGTAGTCCGCTGTCCTCGGTCGGCCCGAATACCAAAGTATTAGGCTGACGTCGGTCATGGGCGCTCAGATCTGACATCAGAGCGTCAGGGTATAAAAGCGCATGACCGACGTCATATCCTCAGTCTTTTTTGCCGCATGGTCCGATGCAGAAGCAGCGTTTGCAAGTGCCGTTCGGCGTTCTGAAATTTTCGTATTCTGAGTTTCAGACCGAAACCAAGTTGGGCTAAGTACCCGTTGGGAATATTTTTGTTTTTCTTGCCTCAGTTAATTCCGGATGTCAGAAAAAGTGAATAATTGTATTTCTTGTGGGAAACAGATACCGCATAGGGATTACCACTCTCTTTGTATTCCTTGTTTGGGACCTGAGCACGACGTAGTCGGGTGTCGCTTTTGTGCTAGGTTTAATAAGCGCACCATTAAACGTAGGTTAGATTGCGCTAGGCTTGTCTTGATGGCGGTGTAATTATAATATGCCGTCAGATCCTCCGACGCCCGCTACCGCGAAGAAGTGCAAAGACAAATCTCTAAAGTCCAGGCAGGATGAGTCGTCCGTTCCGGACGCCGGTTCTTTAGAAACTACGGTGGAATCTGTGGATCCAGCCGAGGTTTCAGTTGAGTCTCAGGGGGAGGCTTTGATTTTGCAAGATGTGGCCACTCAGGAGTCAGGTCAGGCTGAGGGGGCCTCTCGGGTTACTGTTCTCCCTTCCTTGCCTAAGGTGGTTAGGCCTTCTCCTTCTGTCTCTAAGGCTCCTTCCAAAGGCAGGCCTGGTTTGCCTTCCACGGGTGTCAGTCCTAGTTCTGCAGGCTCTGTGCCTAAAAAACACATGCTTAAAATGGCAGAAGATTTAATTTCTTTAATCAGAGGTTCTATGCCCCCTCCTGATAAGAGGCCTAGGGTGGAGCCAGAGGTGGAAAGTTTGGAGCAGGCTTCAGATTACTCAGAGTCTTCGGCTGAAGACATTCAGGATTTTCCTCCTTATTCTGATTCAGACGCAGAGGATTCCACTCCTTCTGCTTCTCCTCCAGAGGATTTTTCTTTTTCAGAAACCCTGCATTCTATGAGGGAACATTTTAAAAGGGAAGGTCAGGATTTCTCAGATTCCCGAGAGGCTTAGGGAATTTTTGTTTTTGCCACAACATAGGCCCTTGGCTATACCTCCTGTTTTGGATGTTGTTCAAGACGTTTTCTCCGAGGCTTCCCTTAATCCAGACTCTCTGCCTCCTGCGCCAGTTAAGCCAGACAGGTATTACAGAGTACCTGAGGCTCATAAATATCTGTATAAGAGTCCAAGGGCTGACCCAGAAACTATTAGCCAGGGACCTAAGGGTGTCAGGGCTTCTGTTGTAAAGAATCCAGTTCCTATAGATAAAGATGCTAGAGCTCTGGATAGATGGGGTAAGAAAGTGTATACCTCTTCCACTTTAGCAATGAGGGCTTTGAATTGCCAGTTTCATATGTTGAAGTATCAGAATTTTCTCCTTACTCAACTAAAATCGAAAGTGGATGCTTTGGCAGAGGGCATAGAGTGTAAAGAATTACAGGATTTGGTACATGCCTCTGAACAGGTGGGTAAGCATTCTTTGCAGTGTGGTTTCGATGCTTTACAGGCTTCTTCCAGGGTGGCTGCCACTGGTTCAGTTCTTCGCAGGCACGCCTGGCTTAAGGATCAGAATTTGTCAGAGCATGTTAAAACTAGAATTTTGGATGCTCCTTTACAGTCTGAAGTTTTGTTTGGTTCTCCTGTGGAGTCTGTCTTGAAGAAAATGGAAGACAAGGCTAAGTCTATGCAGACTGTTAAAGATTTTTGCAGGTGCAGCCTCCTAAGTTTAGCAGGAATTGGCCTACTAAGGGATGGGCTTATCCTTCTTCTGATTTACAGTCTAGGGGTAGATCTAGACGTGGTAGGGGCAGAGCTCAGAGTTCTTTCAGGCCTAGAACATGGAGTTCACCTGCACAAGCTACAGGTGAGGGCAGGGGCCAGTCCTTTCGTAAACAGGCCCAATGACCTGCATCTTCAGCTGCCAGATTCTTCCTGTCTGGCAGCTCCTTTGGGAGGAAAGTTGGCACTCTTCAAGCAAAACTGGCTTTTAATCACCCAGGACAAATGGGTGTTGGACATTATAGACCGAGGCTACAAGTTTTATTTCCATACATTGCCTCCTTTCAAAGGCGTGCCAGACGTTCCTCCTCAGCAAAGGGTAGAGGCTCACAAGCAGATTTCTTTACTTCTTCAAATGGGGGCTATACAGCAGGTCCCTCTGTCAGAAGTGGGCCTAGGATTTTATTCTCGCCTGTTTCTAGTACCAAAGAAAGGAAACACTTGGAGGCCAATTTTGGATTTATCTGTCCTCAACACATACCTGGACATTCCAAAATTCAAAATGTTGACGTTGCAACAACTTCTACCTCTGTTGGGCAAAGATCACTGGATGGTAACTCTGGATCTCAAAGAGGCTTATCTTCATGTTTCTATCAGGCCCAGTTGCAGGAGATACCTGCGTTTTCGGGCTGGGACTTTACATTATCAGTTCTCTGCATTGCCCTTTGGCTTATCTACTGCGCCCAGGGTGTTCACAAAGGTTCTGGCTCCAGTGATAGCCTTCTTACGGTTAAGAATACAAATTTATCCTTATTTGGACGATTGCCTGATTCTTGCTCAAGACAAGTACGAACAACTTCATCATCTACAGTATGTGATGGCAGTGTTAAGGTGCCTAGGGTATTCTGTGAACGAAATAAAGTCCAGTCTAGTACCCTCTCAGGAAATGTGCTTTCTGGGTTTGAGACTGAATACAGCTTCCCAGATGGCCTTTTTGACCCCGGACAAGCAAAAGAACCTTACACTTTACTTCCATCAATTGTCTCTACGGTCCAGGCTGACTGCAAGGACAGTCCTTCAAGCCTTGGGGTTCATGGCATCTTGTATTCTGGTGCTTCCCAATGCCAAACTGCATATGAGGAAGCTACAATGGTATCTCAAAAATGTATGGGCCTTAACACTGCCAAGATCTGGACACTGTCATTCAAATAATACCTTGCATTCAAAAGGAATTTTTGTGGTGGGCTCAGGAATGTCACCTAAACAAGGGACTCTCTGTGACCCGACCAGAGGCGAGTCAGATTTTAACGACAGATGCCTCGGACAAGGCTTGGGGAGCACACCTCAATGGAAAATGGGTTCAAGACACGTGGCCTGCCAGACTTCAACATTTACATATCAACTTGAAGGAGATGTTAGCAGTCCAATTTGCATTGATGGCTTTCAGGGATTTACTTCAGCCAGGGCAAGTGTTGATTCTAACAGACAACACAACTGTCATGTGGTACATCAACAAGCAAGGGGGAACCCATTCATACCCTCTTTGCAGGCAAGCAATGATTTTGTGGGAGACTGCTCTCAGTTTACACCTCAATCTTCAGGCAAGGTTTCTACCAGGAGCACAGAACTCCTTAGCAGATGTTTTGAGCAGACAGATAGTGGATCCCCACGAGTGGAAATTGGATCCTCATGTATTTTGAAAATTGACAGTGATATGGGGAACTCAGACATAGATCTGTTCGCTTCTCCACTAAATTTCCAGTTGCCAAAGTTTTGCACAAAAATGTTTCATCCCACAGCTTGGAAAGTGGATGCTCTATCATTCAGTTGGAGCAATCTTCACGTCTATGCCTTTCCGCCTCTGCCTCTCCTCCCCATGAAGGTCAGACAAGACAAGCCCTCCATGATTCTAATAGCTCCAGATTGGCCTCGACAGCACTGGTACCCTCTGCTGAGGAGTTTAGTACGGGAGCCTCCATGGCCTCTGCCTTCGATTCTGCACCTTTTGTCTCAGGAGGGCAATCATTTCCTCAATGTCAGGATTCAGTCCCTGCATCTAACAGCCTGGCATATTCTGTTCTAGAACCTGGAGAGTCGCAGCTTCCACAACAAGTTTTGAATGTTATTTTGGAGGCCAGAAGGCCTAGTACAAGGAAAGTTTATGCTGATAAATGGAGGAGATTTTTGATTTGGAGCAAAACAAGGAGCTTTGATGTTTCCAAGCCTGATTTAAGTGTTTCTCTTCAATATCGTACAGAATTATTAGACAAGGGTTTGTCTTTCTCCTCTATAAAAGTTCATGCTGCAGCCATTTCTGCTCACTATGACTGTGACCCTCCATTATTCTCTCATCCTTTGTTTAAGCAATTTCTTAGAGGGGCAAAGAACATAAGACCCCCGCGTAGAGCTCCTACTCCTACTTGGGATCTCAATTTTGTGTTGGAAAAACTTACTTTACCTCCTTTTGAACCTGCAGCTACTGCTGAGTTAAAGTTTTTGTCTTGGAAGACTGCTTTTTTGTTGGCCATTACGTCTGCTAGAAGGGTTTCTGAATTACAGGCTCTTATGGCAGTTGAACCCTTCCTAATTTTTCATAAGGATAGGGTATCTCTGTGTACTAATCCTACTTTTATGCCTAAAGTGGTTTCAAATGTGGCCTTGAACCAATCAATTCATTTGCCTACTCTTTATGCAGATCCCCAAAATAAAGGGGAGAAAATTTTGCACACTTTGGATATTCACAGGCAGTTGCGTTATTATTTGAGCAGGACTAAAGGGTTCAGACAGTCTCAGCAGTTGTTTGTTTCTTTTGCTTTCGGTTCTCAGGGGAAACCTGTTTCAAAGCAAACTATTTCTAAGTGGATTGGCTTTTGTATTGCTTTTTATTATTCTCATCATGGTAAGGAGATTCCGGCTGGAATCAGACCTCACTCCACTAGGGCTACTGCCACTTCTACAGCTTTTTTAAGGGGAGTAGCTACTAAAGATATTTTGGAAGCAGCTACTTGGAGTTCAGTGCATACTTTTTCTAAACATTACCACCTTCCTCTTTATTCCAAATCTAGGGCTGGATTTGCCACTGCAATCTTACAGGGCATTTTGGCAGCTCCCAATGCTTTATGATTTTGCCAGCCTCCCTTTACCTCTGCTTTGGGATTCTACCCATATGTAAGGACTGCAGCAATGTGAGATGAAGAACATAGTACAGTTTTGTACCTACCGTAAATGTAGATGTTCGAAGATCCACATTGCTGCAGTCCAATTTACCCTCCCTCCTTCCCCTCTGTAGTTTGGAATGGTTGTATGATTTGGGTGGTAGCTGTTATTTGTACATGCCTTTTGGGAAGTATTCTATTTTTGGCTATGGCCTTTCTTTTTAGGGCCTTCTGACACCTGGGGCAAGAAAAGACTGAGGATATGACGTCGGTCATGCGCTTTTATACCCTGATGCTCTGATGTCAGATCTGAGCGCCCATGACCGACGTCAGCCTAATACTTTGGTATTCGGGCCGACCGAGGACAGCGGACTACCCATATGTAAGGACTGCAGCAATGTGGATCTTCGAACATCTACATTTATGGTAGGTACAAAACTGTACTTTGTGTCTTTCATGGAAGACCATTTTTCTGTTTGCAATTACATCTGCTAGACAGATTTGTGCATTACAAGCACTGTCTTGCAAAGCATCATACCACGTTTTCCATAAAGACAGAGTGGCATTGAGAAAAAAATATTTCTTTGTACCAAAGGTGAGATCCAAAGTAAATCTGAATCAGTCAATTACTTTACCATTTTCCCCCCAGGTTTTCAAACAAAGGAGAATATTTATTGCACACATTAGATGTTCGCACACATGAAGTCTGATCAACTGTTTGTGTCCTGTAAAGTGAAATTGGTGAAAATTGCATCAAAAGTCACAATTTCTAAGTGGCTGCTGGATTGCATTTACTTTATTTACAAGGATTGGGGTTTACCCCTACACACAACCAAAAGCCCATTCTACAAGAGCAATAGCTACTTCTGCAGCGTTCACAAAGAGAGTTCCCATTGATGACATTTGTGCAGCAGCAACGTGGTCCCGCCTTTGAATCTCATTACAAATTGGACGTGCAGTCCAGAGCACATTCATCCTTTGGTTCCACTGTTCTCAGGAATGTCCTTCCTTGATGCCACCCTCGTGATTTTTGCAGCTTGGGAAACTGTCCCAGAGGTTAAATAGGATGAATATATACATCTGATACAAAAGTTCTTTACTTACCCTAACGATAGATCCTTGTTCTCATTTTCATCCAGTTCAACATCCCTCCCTCCTTCCCCCTTCCAACATTGTCACAGGCAGTTTCTGCTGACCTCACCTAAGAAACTGTCAAAAATTTCCTTTTGTACCTTACTATGGTATTAACATCTTCCTCACCTATAACACCTTAAAGGTTTATTCATTCGTAGGTGGGAAGTAATGTTATGTACAAGTCCGCAAACTCAGTCTGAGATAATTCATTGGACAGGAGGGAATTTGTGAGTAGGAGAGAAGTTAGAGCCTCTGATCCAAAGCTTCAGAAGAAGGCGCTGAGGTTGGAGTCAATCGAATTAGATTACCCAAAGGTTGAATCAGACAAAAATGAGATGGCACATGTCTGTCTTTATTGTAAGTACATAACTTTTGCTTTAATTCATTACAGCTGAGTGCGCCTCCAGGCACTCCTGTTGATGTCTCTAGGCATCAAATATTGCTTGTTCATATTTGTATTAATTATTCCAAAACCATGCTACACATAAGGTATCAGAAGATTTAATCAAATGATGGTAAACACAATTATATTGATATTTTATCAGTGTCTAATTAAGCAAGAGATATTGAGTATTATTGTATTTTTTATTTTTATTGTAATAATTTTCATATTTCTCGAAATATCTCAGCTTTCAGGTAACACAGATAGCATTGCATAGTCTCATATGAAAGCTCACAGCTGTATGAAGAAACTTCTGCTTGGCAGTATGCGTCTTCCTTGAATGGCTACTGAGATATCATAAGTTGTTTATACAACATTAGAAAATTAATATTCACTGCCTTTGTTTTGTCTTATAAAATCCTGTTTAAAAGCATCAAACTGAATGAATGCCACTAATGTAAAGATTAATGTATGTTGAATATTTGCTATTTACATTTTTTTAGTAACACTTATGGTTTCAGAAATATAAATATTTGTTTGAGCTGTAATGTGATAACTTCATTATTTAAAAGCTCAAGCCACACCCACTGGGAGTTAAAAGTACACACTCAAAAGAGCTGTACTGGAGGGAAAGAGTTAAGCTGACAGTTCAGTTATACATATTTCTGTAGTGTGAATATAAGTTGAAGTAATTTATTTTAACAAATAGTCTTTAATCTGCGGTGGTGGTGCTGCAGTAGCATTGTCGCCTCACAGTAAGACGTTGTTCGGTTCGACTCTCAGCTAGAGCGTCTTCTGCATGGAGACGTGCGTGAATGGGCGTTCCTTCATTGAAGGTTGTGCATCAGGGCTGGCAACTCGTTACGTAAAAATCAACTGCCAATCATTAGCGGACCGGAGTTCCGCTGTGGCGACCGCTAACCGGGAAAAGCCGAAAGACACAACAACAAGTCTTTTGGATGTTTCTGCAATGCAGCTTGAGATTTCACCCATTCCTTAGAAGACCAGTTGTAGTTCATTTTAAGGCATTTGATGGTCCTTGCTTATTACTTGTGCAGTATTCTTTACTCTTGGGATATCCTTCCAAGGATAGCCTAATGTCCAGCCAGCATACTAAAGCCCTTACACCTTCCAGACATCATATGTTAGATGTATTTCTTTTGTGCAAGGCATGAGGTACATATCTGACATACAGAGGCCTAATCCACAGAACTTCTTTGCTGCCAGTCCAGACGCTACCGCTGAATTCGGTCTGTACTCTACCCACCAAGTTGGTTCATTTGCTGAGCCTTCTAAAGATAAGTGCCCCATTGGGGTTCTTTTCTTTTTTCTCCTTGTAGTTTGTTTTCATGTCATCCAGGAAGGGAAAATGTGAGTGTAGAGGGAGACTCCCAATAAAGACAGACGCAAGGATTGTCTTTTTTGTTTGGGTGTTATGTGCAACCATACTCCGTGTATTATCTGTCAGGCATTTGTCCCTAAGACACTGTATAGCCATCTGTCGTTCCTTCCTATTTTTTTGGAAAACCAGTGTTTGAAGCTATTGACTCTGGGTACCATGGCCGAATCTGACCACTCCGAAGTTAATCTAACACTTAAGAAAAAGCTAAAAGAGCTTGTTCTGAACCTGCTGCTGTCCATCCTCCACTGGATGCCACCACCAAGAACCTGAGGACTCTGGCAAGTGCCAGCCCCAATTTTCTCTTGCCACAATCCAGTTGGAGGCCAACAGGGAGCTGCCTACCTGCATGTCCACTGAGGCTATGCATACGTCTGGTGCAGATGTAGAGGGGAAACCACAGCTGATTATATCTGAAGGGTCTAGGGGAATTCCCCAAATTTTAGTTAGGGAAGAGGTGCCTGGTACCCTCATTGAATCTAGGCAGAGGTCTGAACCTCCTAGATTTGTTAAGGCAGATGTTCCTTTTCAAAAAGAAACTGAAAGCCACATATGTGGTTACTTTGACTTAAGGATCCTCACAAAGTGTGGCAGGACTGTATTCAGGGACTGTTTAATGCCCTTATGGCTCTGAAATTCCCCACAAGGATTGTCTGTCCCTGCTGCTGCTCCCCAGTGTTCCACCCCATCTAAGAGACCTAAGGAGTCTGCTGCTTCTGATGAAGAGCTGGAGTCTGGGAGGAATATGTTACGTATTCTTCATCAAATGCACTCTCTGTTGGCACTGGTGTCAGATGAAAAACAATTCTTTGTCCCCTGAGTCTCAGGAATTATCTTTTGGAGACATAGTGGAACACTTCAAATGGGACTGTTCCCAAGTTTCAGAGGTTCAAAAGAGATAATTATGAACTCTTGCAAATGGACTCTGCCAGACATTCTGCAGTCCCTCTTGTCTTAGGTGCTCTCTTGTACACATTTACAACAGCTTCACAGGTTTCTGTCAACCTTCAGCCCCTAAGAAAGTAGACCGTGCTTTACAAAGTTTCAGAGGATAGTAAATACTTGTGTAAAAGTTCTTTCTCTGATCCTACTGTTTAAATGTCCAAAGGTAAGCCATCCACACTGCTTTCCTCTTCCAAGCTTTTACCTTCTGACAAGGACAGCTGTGCTTTGGAGAAGTATGGGGAAAAAGTATATGCTTCTACTGTGGCTTTTAGGGTGATTGACAGACCCACATAACTAATAACGTACTGGCTTTTCTCTCCCAGCTTGGGGGGGGGGGGGGGGGTTGAATGATATGTCTGATTCGAACAGTAAAACTTCTGCCTCTCTGGTAGCTTGCCATTCCATTAAATGCAGTGTCATCTGGTTCTGTCATGAGGAGAGGCTTTACCTGTGGACATTAAGGCCAACCTTTTAGATTCTCCCTTAGACAACTGGAATCTTTTAGCACTGCTGCTGCAGAATTGTTTAAATCCCAGCAGGATAAATGCAGGGTGTTATGCAAGACCTAAAACAAATTTTTTGTTTCTCCTTTAAGTGCCAGAGGGAAGTATCTGTCAGTCGTCTTCTCTGTGTAGATAGCCTGGACAACCTCCTAGGAGTAACCCACTCGGACGTCTAGAGACCAAAACCCTTCTTTTCCTGACAAATCTGCCTTTATCTGACATCTATGACACCTTCCTCTTCAGTAAAAATCCTCAATAACTCAGGCTAACCCTTTCTTTTTCTGTTTAGCAACAGAAAATCACAGATCTCTGGGTTCTGTCCATTATCCAACATGGTTATCATATGGCTTGGATGCCCCTTCCTCTGTTTTCTGACCTTATTAAGCCTCCTCCTTGCCATCTTCTTCATTTTCCTTTGGTTTTGCGAGATTTGGTGGAAAAGAGAACCATCCAGCAGCCTTTTGCCTTGTCAAAGCAGGGGACATGTTTTAGCTAAAGCTAAATTACTGGATGCACCTTTACAGCATGATACTCTGTTTGGTATTAAGGCAGAAGAGGTTTTAAAGAAAATGGAAGACAAAGCTAAGACTATGCAAACTGTAAAATACTTCTTATAAGTGCAGCCACCAAGATTCAGTAGACACTGGCCTACAAAAAATTGGTCCTTTCCTGTGTCACACAGAGCTCAAAAGGGCAAATCCAGACGCTCTAAGGGTTCCAGATACCAGACACAAAATTCTTACAGGTCAAAGCAACGGGGTGATTCTACCTCCAAATCTGGAGGAGATAAAGCGCAAACCTACAGAAAACAGTCCCAATGACTTCTTCTGCCTTCACCAAGCACTTACCTTTTGGCAGCACCCTTAGGGGGAAAATTAACACTTTTTGCTCAAAATTGGCAGTTAATAACCCAGAACAAGTGAGTGCTAAACATAGTATCACAGGGATTCAGATTCCATTTCCATACTCTGCCACCGGCAAACGGTTGGCCGGATCTGCCAAAAAATCAATGGGCAGAGGCACAGAAACAGGTTATGTCCCTCATGGATATGGGGTCATTCGGCCAGTACCAGAACAGGAAAAAGGACAAGCTTTTTACTCAAGAAAGGACAAGGCCTGGTGGCCAATATTGGATTTATCGATTTTGAACACATACCTGGACATTCCGAAATTCAAAATGCTGACTTTGCAGCAGCTTCTGCCCATGCTGGGCAAGAATGCTTGGCTGGTGACATTAGACCTGAAAGAGGCATACCTGCATGTCCCATTAAGGCAATCGTGCAGAAGATACCTCCGATTCAAGGCTGGCTTAATGCATTACCAATTCTCTGCACTGCCCTTTGGCTTATCTACTGCGCCCAGGGTCTTTACAAAGTGCCTGGCACAGTAATTGCTTTTTGCAGACAAAGAAGTATACAAATATATCCTTACTTGGATGTACTTGGATGGCTGTCTCATTCAAGCAGAGAAACAGGGCCATTCTTCTTCAACACCTGGCGTTTGTGAAAAGACCTCTAACATGCCTAGGATGCACAATAAACGAAAAGAAATCACAACTGGTACCCTCTCAAAAGATAACAGTCCTGGGTGCAAGCTTGAATACAACTGCCCAGATGGCTTACCTCACGCCAGACAAACAAAGGCAACTGACTACTTACTTCAAACTGATGGCAACAAAACCCCAGTTATCTCCAAGACAAACTCTGCAGGCTTTGGGCTTCATGGCATCATGCATCCTACTGATTCCATATGCAAGACTGCATATGCGGAAACTTCAGTGGTACCTAAAAAGTTTAGAGTCAACATTGTCACAGTCTGGAAACCATGATTCCTCTCATTCCCTGCCTACGACAGGAGTTTCTATGGTGGGCAAAGGCATGTCACCAAAACAACGGACGGGCCTTCACTCTACCCCATGCCAGCCAAACCTTAACAACAGACGCATCAGATTATGCCTGGGGGGCCCACATGGTGGGAAGATGCATTCAGGGCATAGGAACCCAAAACAAATGCATCTGCATATCAACCAAAAAGAGATGCTAGCTGTTCAGAATGCCCTGACAGCCTTCAAGGACTTAACTTCATCCAGGACAACTACTGATAAAGACAGACAACACCACGGTTATGTGGTATATAAACAAGCGGGGGGGGGCATGCACTCATACCTCCTTTGCAGATTATCCATGGCAATGTGGGACACAGCTTTGACTTACCAAATACATCTTCAAGCTCAATTCCTGCCAGGAAAACAAAATATTGTGGCAGACGACTTAAGCAAACACCTTATGGACCCTCACGAGTGAAAACTAGATCCACAAGTCTTCAGCATGATAACAAAGAAATGGGGGAGACTGGACATAGATCTGTTTGCCTCTTCTCAAAATTACCAATTGAAAAGATTCTGCACAAGGACGTATCACAGACAAGCATGGAAAGTGGACGCCCTATCCTTCAGTTGGAAAAACCTATCAGTTTACGCCTTTCCTCCTCTGCCTCTTCTTCTCAGGGTCCTATTAAAAGTCAGACAAGAGAAACCAAAGATGATACTAATTGCCCCGGACTGACCCCAACAATACTGGTACCCAGTCCTAAGGACCTTGTCTCAATACCCAGCTTGGTCCTTACCTCAATGACCTCAACTACTGTCCCAACAAAACAATCAGATTTTGCACAATCAACTCCAGACACTGAACTTGGCAGCATGGCTGATCATGTAGTTATACAAACAACACCTCTCAGTAAAGCTGTGATGGATGTCATTTTGGCAGCCAGAAGGCCTAGTACTAGAAAATCTTATGCAGATAAATGGAAGAGATTTTGTGCTTGGAATCGAGCACAAGGAAACAGCAGAACCAAATATTCCTCAGATATTACAGTGCTTGACAAAGGCCTATCTTTCTCATCAATTAAAATCCATGCCTCTGCCATTTCGGCTCATTACAATACAGAGCCACCAATCTTTTCTCATCCTTTACTATAAAAGCAGTATCTTAGAGGAGCCAAACATTTAAGGCCTCCTAGAAGATCACCAATACCTGCATGGAACCTCAATTATGTGTTGGAAAAGCTCACCCTGCCTCCATTTGAACGAGCTGCTACTGCTGATATAAAGTTCTTATCATGGAAAACAGCTCTGCTACTAGCAATTACTTCAGCAAGAAGAGTCTCAGAGCTACAGGCCCTCATGGCTGTGGAGCCTTTTATCATATTTTACCCAGACAGGGTGTTTCTGAGGACAAATCCTTCCTTTATGCCTAAGGAGGTTTCCACGTGGCTCTTAACCAAACTATTCATCTGCCAACCTTTTATCCAAATCCGCAGAACAAGGGGGAGAGAATTCTGCATTCCTTGGACGTACACAGACAGCTAAGATTCTACTTGAGCAGGACTAAAGCTAAGAAAAACTGAGCAATTACTAGTGACATATGCTGCAGGATCAGAAGGAAAGGCTATTTCATAGCAGACTATTTCAAAGTGGATAAGCCACTGCATTCGTTTCTGCTACTTACACCATGGGAAACCTGTGCCCAAGGGCATTAGGTCTCATTCCACCAGAGCTGCAGCTACTTCAGCAACCTTTCTCAGAGGAGTACCAACCAAAGACATTCTAGAGGCTGCTACTTAGAGTTCTTTTCACACCTTTTCAGAGCATTATCATTTGCCTCTCTACTCTAAGTCCAGGGCAGGCTTTGCCACTGCAGTTTTGCAGGGCCTTATAGCCGCACCTAATGCTGTTTAGCTCCAGCCTCCCATCCATAGCTTTGGGATTCTACCAAAATGTAATGACTGCAACAGTGAAACACGAAGAACATAATACAGTTGTGTACACTTACCATAAATGTAGATGTTCGAGTGTATTCACTGTTGCAGTCCAGGTTACCCGCCCACAATCCCCCTTTCATTCTGGAGTTTATCTTTCTTTGTCTATTTTCTACAACCTATGTGGTGTATTTACTTGTAGATGAAGGTAAAGTTTGTATTGATGCTTGTATATAGAGTGTGTGTGTGTGTGTGTGTGTGTGTGTGTGTGTGTGTGTGTGTGTGTGTGTGTGTGTGTATATATATATATATATATATATATATATATATATATATATATATATATATATACTTTTTGGGGGCACCTGACATCTGGGACAAGAAAAACTGAAGATAATAGCTTCAGCTGCTTGTTTTATACCCCTGACAACCTGACGTCATGAAAGAGGAGACAGCAACCGACGCAGGACCCAAAACTTTGGAATTCAGGCCGACTGAGGGTAACCTGCCAGCAGATTACCCAAATGTAATGACTGCAACAGTGAATACACTTGAACATCTACATTTATGGTAAGTGTACACGACTGTACTTTATTGCTTTTCTGGGGGTTGCCCCAGTTCTCCTTGGGCACTTTAGATCGCCTTCCATTATCACTGTTGCAATATTGTTTAAAATAGGGATCCCCTGCCAAGACCGATGTCCGGCCAGTATACCAAAGCGTTTTGCTTGTAAAGGGTACGCCGTACGTCACATGTATGCTCTCTTACACTGCATAGGCATAAAGGTGATGTCCAGACATACCATCATCAGAACTTTTTTGCCACCAGTCCAAACATTATCTTCAGTCATCGGTCTGCATGCCCATTTGTTTGCTGGTTCTGCTGCTTTCGTATAAGTGTCCCATTGAAGTTTTTGATTTTATTACCTCGTGTTTGCCTTGTAACCTGGTTATTGAGTGTCATGTCATCCAGAGAGTGGAAATGCCAGTGCGGGAGACAAGTTCATGACCATACATTGTGTGAGATTTGTCAGTCCTTTGTTGAGAAGTCAGCTTTTTTCCTTAGCGATTTATCTTGAGAACCAACAACTTAAATTGTTGGCTAAGGATAACATGGAAGGATCTTCCCGGCCAGAAGGTCAGCCATCTATGAAGAAAAAGACCAAGAAAGCTTGGCCTGATTCTTAAAATGTACCTCCTCCATCGGATGTCTCTCTTGAGACTGGTGAAAGCCCAGAAGAACATCCGGTTTCTTTCTCGGATTCTACTGCCGCAACAACTTCCATGGCTGGCATAGACCTGATGCCACAGACATCTGCCTCTGATGTTCAGGGGAAACCATGGTTGGTTATTAACAAAATCCAAGGCAGGTACCAAACAATGCCAATAAACGAAAAAAAGGTACCAGGTCCCCAGCGAAAGTGCACCAAAAGTTTAATGAGCAGCAGGTAACACAAACAGTGACAGTTAGGCAAACACAGTAAGAGTATTAAAATACTTTGTGAATTTAAGAAAAGTAGTAGTCCCATTAATGTAATCTACGAATAGGTCAAACTCTTCTTCAGTACCTTTCCATAAAAACATAGGTCATCAAGGAATCTACAATACAATGTCCACTTATTTTTATAATTTAAAATATATTTACTTTCCCAATATGCCATAATGATATTAGCATAAGTTGGTGCACAATGTGCACCCATCGCTACACCCCTAACCTGTCTATAGTATTCCCCTTCAAAAAATAAAAAGTTGTTTTTAAGAACAACTTCCATAAGAACAAGTATAGTTCTAAAATCATTGTTAGAAATACCTTTACTAGATATTAACATCTCTTCGAACCACTCTAGTCCTACTTCATGGGGAATACTAGTAAACAGGTCAACAACATCAAGCGTACCAAAACCTCTTGTTTCTTTATGTTTAGAAATATCCAATTTCCTCAAAAAATCCCATGAATCTTTTAATATAGAGCCATTTTCATCAATAATTATCTTAATCTTAGTGTCAATAAATTTAGCAAGTGGTGCTGTTATTGATCCCTCAGAAGATACAATAGCCCTTAAAGGGGGGTTATTTATATCCTTATGTACCTTAGGGATCCCGAAGATTGATGGTATTTTTGGTTTTTCTACATGTAAAAATTTATACGTTTTTAGATCAATTGACCCTTCTAATAACAAGTCATTTAATAAAATATTTATTTTTTTGTATGCTAAATTTATCTCATGAATAGAAGTTCTACTATATTTGTCTATGTCATTTAAAATGTCCAACATTTTGCCCTCATAAATAATATGATCCATGAATACTGCCCCCCACCCCCCACCCTTGTTTGGCTTCATAACTCTGACATTTCTATCATTGCTCAAATTATCTAAAATTTCTTTCTCCGCAAGTGTTAAATTTGGGTGTACTGTATACTTGCCAAGCGTTTTCCTTAATTCCTTCTCCAATGTCAATTCAAAGTTTTTTTAACTGAGGGTGTAAAGGGGGATTAAAAGTACTCTTACGCACCAATTTGCCATCCGTATCATTAAAATGTTTACCTTTAAAAAAAATTTCAAAATTCTTTTTCCTAATAAATAATTTAAAATCAACTAATAATTTAAAAATATTCGCCTTCCTTTGTGGTATGAAACCAAATCCTTTGGAAAACAAATCAAAGTGGGTTTTAGTAGGAACAACAGTAGAGTAATTAAAAATATTAAAATCATTAAAGGTCCACTTTCCACCCACTTTATTTCCTCTAATGGTTCCAATATTCCTGTCTCGGTACAGGGTTGCCCCAACCCCTCCCCTTGTAGTTTTTTGAATTGTAATTCACCAGTTCCTTTTGCATCAATCTTTCCGATCTACGTAATGGGGGAAACTCATCCAGGTCCACGTCCTTAGCACCCAATGTACATACATCATCAAACAGGGCCCTATCTGTACCCTCATTTATATTTTCAAATGTTCTCCTAACCCATGTTTTAGGTTTAGGGTAATGGGTTTTAGTTTTATATTCATGTAAGTCCCTGTCTATTTTACTTGATTTTCTGTTCTGTACTTCAATACATTTCATTTCTATTTCTTTTAGTAACTCTCTGTATTTTTTCTTTTGTTCATCCACAGTAAATAAGTCATTTACCACATCTTTGTTAATACGTTCAATATAAGCATACAGTTTCTCCATCTCACATTCATTATTATTAATAATAGCCCGCATGATAGCAAAGCCACAATTGTCAAAAGCAATAATTAAATTGTTATAAAACTCAGTACCCTCTTCAACATTGTTAGGGAATTTGCTAACCCTTAAGCCTTTAGGTACTATTTCCAACTGTAGACAATGCTTCAAATAAGCGTTGTCCATCTCAAGCATTTTGTACTTGTTCAGGTAAAAATGTAAGTCATTAAGCATTTGTGCATAAGTACCATTAGGCTTGCTAACTCTCTTGTTAGAAAAATCAAATTTCACATTGAAAATATCAGTTAAAAGCTTGTCAGTACCTCGTTTTAACCCTGCCACATTTGTCGAGTCTGTAGCAGGAATATTTAAGCGACTGCGTTCACCCAACAATCTCTCCTGTCTCTCTTGCGTTTTCTCAAAAGAAATGCGAGGAAAACCGTCCAAACTGTCAGTAGTAGATCCATTACGCTCAACGATGTTGCTCCTGACATTGTTGTCATGCCCTGGCGTTCCTTCATTCGAATCAGAACGCCTCAAAACTTCCTGGTTGCCTGGAACTGCAAGAGACGTTAAAAGCGTTGCCATAGATTGGCTAACAGGCGTGAGAAGACCCACAAGCTGAGTGAGTTGCCCAATGAGCTTCCTAAGCTCGCCCGTTTCATTTCTCCTGCCCTCCACATCTGATGTACCAGACGCTGAGTTCTCCATAATGAAACTAAAAACAAAATCCAAGGCAGGTACCAAACAATGCCGATAAACAAAAAAAGGTACCAGGTCCCCAGCGAAAGTGCACCAAAAGTTTAATGAGCAGCAGGTAACACAAACAGCGACAGTTAGGCAAACACAGTAAGAGTATTAAAATACTTAGTGAATTTAAGAAAAGTAGTAGTCCCATTAATGTAATCTACGAATAGGTCAAACTCTTCTTCAGTACCTTTCCATAAAAAACATAGGTCATCAAGGAATCTACAATACAATGTCCACTTATTTTTATAATTTAACCATTAGAACCATTAGAGGAAATAATTAGAGTGGGTGGAAAGTGGACCTTTAATGATTTTAATATTTTTCATTACTCTAATGTTGTTCCTACTAAAACCCACTTTGATTTGTTTTCCAAAGGATTTGGTTTCATACCACAAAGGAAGGCGAATATTTTTAAATTATTAGTTGATTTTAAATTATTTATTAGGAAAAAGAATCTTGAAATTTTTTTTAAAGGTAAACATTTTAATGATACGGATGGCAAATTGGTGCGTAAGGGTACTTTTAATCCCCCTTTACACCCTCAGTTAAAAAACTTTGAATTGACATTGGAGAAGGAATTAAGGAAAACGCTTGGCATGTATACAGTACACCCAAATTTAACACTTGCGGAGAAAGAAATTTTAGATCATTTGAGCAATGATAGAAATGTCAGAGTTATGAAGCCAGACAAGGGTGGGGGGTAGTATTCATGGATCATATTATTTATGAGGGCAAAATGTTGGACATTTTAAATGTCATAGACAAATATAGTAGAACTTCTATTCATGAGATAAATTTAGCATACAAAAAAATAAATATTTTATTAAATGACTTGTTATTAGAAGGGTCAATTGATCTAAAAACGTATAAATTTTTACATGTAGAAAAACCAAAAATACCATCAATCTTCGGGATCCCTAAGGTACATAAGGATATAAATGACCCTCCTTTAAGGGCTATTGTATCTTCTGAGGGATCAATAACAGCACCACTTGCTAAATTTATTGACACTAAGATTAAGATAATTATTGATGAAAATGGCTCTATATTAAAAGATTCATGGGATTTTTTGAGGAAATTGGATATTTCTAAACATAAAGAAACAAGAGGTTTTGGTACGCTTGATGTTGTTGACCTGTTTACTAGTATTCCCCATGAAGTAGGACTAGAGTGGTTCGAAGAGATGTTAATATCTAGTAAAGGTATTTCTAACAATGATTTTAGAACTATACTTGTTCTTATGGAAGTTGTTCTTAAAAACAACTTTTTATTTTTTGAAGGGGAATACTATAGACAGGTTAGGGGTGTAGCGATGGGTGCACATTGTGCACCAACTTATGCAAATATCATTATGGCATATTGGGAAAGTAAATATATTTTAAATTATAAAAATAAGTGGACATTGTATTGTAGATTCCTTGATGACCTATGTTTTTTATGGAAAGGTACTGAAGAAAGAGTTTGACCTATTCATAGATTGCATTAATGGGACTACTACTTTTCTTAAATTCACTAAGTATTTTAATACTGTTACTGTGTTTGCCTAACTGTCGCTGTTTGTGTTACCTGCTGCTCATTAAACTTTTGGTGCACTTTCGCTGGGGACCTGGTACCTTTTTTTATGGTTGGTTATTACTGAAGGGCCTAAGGGTGTTCATAGATAGGTACTAGGCTATCTGCCCAAGGGCATTTATAAGCCTAGCCAGAGTGTGTTAGCTTTCGCCACCCCATTGATTAATTAATTGATCCTCTGTCGAGCAGAGCCAATGAAGTGATCCCAGGGATGTATTTTCTGTTACCCATTCACTCCTCAAGGTTTCTCTTGAAGAATGTTAGTGAGGGGCTCTGCCTGATGTAATTTGGAATTTTGTTCCAAAGCATGGGGAGTCTCTGTGACAGGAATCTATCCCTCCAGCATGTTCTATTTATTGTTGTGGCGAGGTTTAGCTCACTAGAGCACGTGGCTCGCAGTGACTTGGATTTCTTTAGCTGGAGCATGTCCATCAATTTTGAGTTGGACATGGCTTTGTAAGTCAGGCAGAGATCACCTCTGAGTAAGCGATATGCCACTGAGTACAGCCAAAGTTTTTTCAGTCGGGCTGCATAGGACATATGTTTGAGGCCAGTAATCCTCTTGGTGAGGTACTTTTGTGATCTTTCCAGCTGTGTCTTGTGAGGTACATCCCAAATGGGGCATTGTACTCTATGATGGGTCTAATGAGTGACGTGTAGAGTGGCACTATAACCTCTTTATTTCTAGATGCGAACCCTTTAGTAATTAGATGGGCCACATAGAAGGATTTCTTAACTACTTTGGCAATATAATTGCCAAAGGAGAGATTACTATCTACCTGGGTCCCCAGATCTCTTATCACCTCTTCTGTATTAAGGGGGCTGCCACCTGTGTGGTAATTAGTGGGTGTTTTGTTTTTCCCAAATGGGATGAGTATGCATTTTTTGGCATTTAGCTTGAGGCCATGACTTTGACACCAGGTGTCCGTCTCAGTAAGGCTTTTTTTGGAGAATGTCCATGTCAGCCGGAGAGTCAATTATGGCTCCCAGTTTTTCAGTCATCGGCAAACTTGGTTAGCCATAGTCCTCCTGTGTTTGCCTGTACTTCTGAGAAGTATATGCCGAACAGTAGAGGTCCCAGGACCGAGCCTTGCGGGACCCCACTTGTGACTGGTTTAGAGTCGGACCTGGAGCCCACTATTCTTACAGTGTGAGTTCTGTCTGTAAGCCATTTGGCAACCCATCTTGTGACATAGGGGTTTATGTTCAGGCTGGTGAGTTTTTCTGTAATACCCGAGTGGGGAATGGTGTTGATAGCATTGGCGAGGTCAAGGTAGGCTGTGTGAACCACCTTTCCCTCGTTTATGGCCTTGGTGACTGTCTTGAAGAAGTCAACCAGGTTTAGTAGGCATGATCTGCTCTTAAAGCCGAACTGGGTCGGGTCAAGTGTTTGGAGGTTCCCAATGTCTTTGTTAAAGAGTTCCATGATGATGCGCTCCATAGCCTTGCAGACTAGGCTAGTCAGGCTTATGGGGCGATAGTTACCAGGGTCAGTTTTGGCCCCTCCTTTGTGGAGAGGAATAACCGTTGTTGTGCGCCATTCTATGGGCACGTAGCTTGTGGGAGAGGCTGAGGTTGAACAGTGTGTTTAGGTGGGTTAGTTCATTCTGTAGTTCTTGCAAGACGCAG
This sequence comes from Protopterus annectens, assembly GCF_019279795.1. Lineage (NCBI taxonomy): Eukaryota > Metazoa > Chordata > Ceratodontiformes > Protopteridae > Protopterus > Protopterus annectens. Next base: position 880,480,599 of record NC_056733.1, read on the forward strand.
CTTGGGACACCATCTGGTCCCATTGACGCTGTGTTTTTGGCTTTTGAAAGGGCTGTTTTCATCTGTGCGTCTGTGATTTTTTGGACACTACACTTTTCTGGTATTGTTATTAAAAGGGCTTTTGAGGTGAGACGGGGGTGAAGTTTGCACTGAATCTATCTGCCAGGATGTTGTCTATATCAGTAGGTTCAGTATATTTTGTGCTATTTTACACTAGTTCGGTGCATATCTGCGAGTTGCCACTTAGATTCTTAACATAGCTAAAGAAGGCTTTGTGGTTATCTTTTGAATCCTTGGCTATTTTTCTTTCAAAGTTAGCCTTGGATGATTTCATGAGGGACCTTAGTTTCTTACTGATACTGATCAGGGATGCCTTTCCTTCTTGGGATTTGCTTTTTTTCTGAACTAGATTCCTCCTATTGTATAGCCTGTTTATTGCAGGGGTCCACCAAACTGGTTTCCTTCTCTTAGAGGGAGTGAGTCTTGGTTTTGCTAGGGATGGCACAATCCATGCATCCTTGTAGGTGCTCATAGAGTGCATTTGTAAAGGTTTCTGCATCTTGGGCAGTGTTATCCTTTAGCGTGGGGGCTGTGAAACTTACCACCTCTGTCTTAAGTAAGGTGAAGTTTGCTTTAGAAAAGTTTTTTGCTGTGGTTTCCTTAGTTGGGGGGGGGGGGTGGTGGTGGCGTGTGGACATCCAGAGTGATTAGTTTATGGTCTGATCTAACCAGTGACTGGTTGACCTCCAGTGTGGAACACCTGTTGCCCATGTTGATGACCAGGACCAATATGTTTTCACCTCTGGTAGGGGAGTTTACCAGCTGATCCAGCGTGTTTGAGGTGATGAATTCCAGGAAGCGCTGGCCTTGGGAACTTGTACTCAAGTAGTTTTTCCAGTGAATGGTGGGGTAATTGAAATTGCCCAATATCAGGGTGTTCAGTAGGACCTTCATGTTTTCCAGTGTCTCCAGAAAGGTGGAGTGGTGTTTCTGGGTCATGGAGGATGATCTGTAGCAGGCCATAATTTGCATTGCAGATTTGTCCGGTTAGTTGCACATGGATGACCTCAGAGGTATCATGCTGAGCCACTAACCTGGAGGTGTAGGTATCCTTGATGACTATGGATACACCCCGTCCTTTGTTTTGGTCCATGTTCTATGACCGAAATGTGTGGTATGAGTTGTAGCCCGGTAGTGCTGGGGTGCTCTCTGGAGCCTTGAACCAGGTTTCAGTTACTGCACAGATGTCAACGTTCTCCATACTGAGGAGTGCTTCGAGCGCGTGCATTTTGAGATTTAAACTCCTGTATTGAGTAGCATAACCCTCAGTTTTTTGTTAATTGTGCTATTTACAGAGGTGGGTTTAACTTTTGAGCCCTGCCTAAAAAAGGCACTATGGGGGCAGCAAGAGCCTTGGCCAGTATTCAAAAGCCTTGGGGTGACAGGTGCAAGCTGTCTCTTGCGAAGCAACGCGGCTTGTCGAGCATGTCGTCCCAGGCTGACAGACACTGGATCCCCTTTGAATGACACCAGAAGTTTAGCCAATTGTTGAAATTCATCATTTTTTTCTTTATGCTAAGGTATCATTCTTGGTGAGGGTAGGATGCTGCTCAGGGTCATGGTCATACCATCCTGAGCTGCATGATCAGAGAGCTCTTCCATGTCTCTTTTCATGTAGTCCAGGGAGGTATGTCTCAAGTCATTCACACCAACATGAATGACAGAGTGATATTTGTACTTGTTCTTGAGTGATCTGAGTGCTTGTGTTTTGTGGCGGATTCTGGCTCCTGACAGGCAACCAACAGTAACTTTCTGCTTGTCCAGCCTAGTGAGTCGGACGTCAGTGTGCCTGACTATAGAGTCACCTATTACTAGTGTGTTAGCTATGTTATTTCGCCTTAAAGGCTGTGATTGTGCGGCACACTGATTTTGTGTTTTATGTGTTGTCTGGTTTGTGACAGGAAGTGCAGGTTGTTTGGGTATCTGCTTTGGAGGTCTCTGATGCTTTTGCAGGTTTTTATTTAGAGCCTCCGAGTATGATTTTGTGTATTTATGTGTATTTTTTGCCAATGCTGTTTTAGTAGGTCTGTGTGCGGCTGGAGGTGTGGTGCAAGTGTTAACCTTCTCCTCTTTGACTGTCTGTTCCAATCTTGGGTGGAGACACTGGATACAGCTTAGCTTCCAGTTTGGCTGTATAATTGCATCTCTCGCATATGTTAGTGTTTTGTGGTAGGAGGAGAGGGTTGTCTGTGTACGTGGCAGTTGTAACATTGCCTCAGGATACCCAGATTCACCAGCTGGACTGGAGAGTGCACCTAAAGTTGCCCTTTGGTCATGCCTGAATAGTAGGGTGATCTGCTTAGTTGCTTGGTTGGTGAGGGGTGAATAAAGAGCCTTGCCCTGCTGGGCGATCAGTGTCAGGGTATATTAGTGCTTGCTACTAGGTCTGAGCAAGTGCTGGGCTGTAAGATGCTTTTTGAGTGCTTAGGTTGAGAGTTAGACTAGTTTCAAGGGGAAAACTGGAGGAGACTTAGTGGAACCGAGAATAATTGCCTCCAGTTTTCGTTAGGTACCATTATTGACTGGTATCAGAGGTCAGAGCCTCCATATTTTTCAAGGCTAACGTCCCACTCATAAAGAAGCAGAAAATTAAACGTATTTCGCCTGCTCCCAGGGATCCTCGGAGTGAATGGCAGAACTTCACTCGGGGCTTGTTTAATGTTTTTATGGCTCTAAAGCCTCCACAGGGTGTTTCTGTTCCTGCTCCCCCAGTCTTCTTACCGCTTTTAAGAGGCCTGTGGAACAGGATTCTTCTGAGGAGGATGATTCTGATTCTGATGAAGAGCCCTTAACTTACTTCTCCCAGATTCCTTCGCCACTGAACTGTGGTTCTGAGGAAGTCCTGACTCTCCTTTTGAGATTTCATTTTGTTATCCAGTTTCCAGAATGATGGAATTTTTCAGTCTGGACTGCTAAAGTATCTGATGTTCAGAAGAGGTACTATCAACTTTTACAAATTGAGTCTCCTAGGCCCTCTGCTGTTCCAGTATTTCTTGCTACCTTGCTGGATGCTTTTTCTATTGCTTCTCAGGCTCCTGATTCTCAACCCCCTGCTCCCAAAAAAAACTGATAGGTTTTATAAAGTTTCTGAGGACTGCACATTTCTGTATAAGTGTCCCGCTGCCTACCCTTCTTTGGTGTCAGTGGCTTCTGATAAGGCTTCCAAATTGTTGCCTTCCACGGAATTGTTGCCATCTGATAAGGATAGCTGAACCATGGATAGACTGGGTAAGAAGACTGTGTATGTACTTCTGCTACCTTAGCCTGTAGAGCTGCTATCAGGCACACATGGCTAGGTATGTTTTGGCAGTTCTCTCAAGGCTGTCAGGCTATTTCTGATCTCCCTGATTCTGAGGGCAAGGCCACTGTTCTTTCTTTGCTTGGGACATCCTCCCAAGAAGCTTGCCATTTCATTAAGTACAGCTATGATGCAGTTGATGCTTCATCTATGGCTGCTGCTTTTGGATCTGTTTTGAGGCGATATTCCTGATTTTATCAAGGCTAAACTGATGGATGCGCCTCTAGATAATAAACATTTGCTTGGTGCTACTGCTGCAAATTTAAATCCCTGCCTGTTTGGGTAAAAATCACCCAAGACTCCTGGGTTCTTTCCATAATTTGCAAGGATTATTACATAATTTGGAAATCTCTTCCTCCCCCTTTTTGTGCCTTCCTCAGAACAGTTGCCCTTTTTTCCAGAGGTGCTTCAGGGCCTGCTGACTCGAACAATTCAAGGGGTTCCAACTCCTTACAGGAGGAAAGGTTTTACTCCAGAATGTTCTTGGCCCCCAGGAAAGAAGGCACCTGGAGAAATATTTAGGATATTTATCAGCAAAACACACTTTTGAAGGTTCTTTGCTTTCGGATGCTATCCCTTCAAAACCTTGTTTCCTCTGTTACATCCTCGGGCTTTTCTAGTTTCCCTGGATCTCAAGGATACTGATCTACACATTCCTATTTATCCCCTTTTCAGGAAGGTTTTACATTTCTCTGTTGCTTCCTGGCATTTTCAGTTATGTGCTTTGTCCTTTGGCGCCTCTACTCCCCCAAGGGTCTTCACCAAATGAATCTCTCCTGTAATTGCCTTCTGCAGACTAATGGGATTCAGGTCTTTCCCTAGCTGGACAACCTGCTTATTCAGGCCTCCTGTCAAGAGATCTTGCTTCAGCATCTACACTTTACCATTTCTCTCTTGCAAAACCTCGGGTTTACAGTAAATTTCCAGAAATCATTCCTAACTTCTTCTAAGGATCATGTTTTTCTGGGCTGCTGGATATAGACTGTTCCAGTGCTGGCATCCCTGCCTCTTCCCCAAGGCCTTAACTCTCATTGCTTTCTTTCAATCCCTTCTTGTGGCTACAGTAATAGTCAGATAATTTCTGAGGGCTCTCGGTTATATGGCTTCCACCATTCCTGTGCTACCTGTAGCCAAGGTCCACTTGAGAAAGCTTCAGTGGTTTCTAAAGTCAATTTGGCTTCAGCATTCTCCTCTTCTAGATTTTTTAGTCCATGTACTTCCATGCCTCAAGCTGGAACTTCAGCTGTGGATTCTTCAGTTGTCTCTCAACCCAGGGCTTCCTTTTCAAAGTCTAATCCCCTCTCAGGAACTTTTCACAGATGCTTCGGGCGTAGAATGGAAAGTTCAGTGCCTTTGGTCTCTTTGACGAAAGACAAACCATATCAGTATCAGAGATGAGAGCTCTTCTGCTGACTGTTCAGGCCTTTTTATTTTTTCCCCGGGTCTCTCAAGATTCTAACAGACAGTACCACGATGATGTGCTGTGTCAGCAAGCAAGAGGGGACGAGATCTTACCTCCTATGCAGGTTAGCCCTTCAGATTTGGGAGCTAGCTGTCCAGTATCAGATGACTCTTCAGGCGGCTTACACTCCTTCAGACCAGAACATAGTGGTAGATTCTCAGACCAGGTCCATAACACCATCCCACAAGTGGATGCTTCACAGGGATGTGTTTCTGTACATTGTGTACCAGTGGGGTACTCCTCAAGTAGATCTGTTTGCTTCCCCTCTGAACAGACGGCTTCCTCTGTTTTATGCAAGAGTCCCATGCCCTCTGGCCTGGAAGGTGGACGCCCTCTCTTTTTCTTGGAAGGGGATGTTTCTTTATGCCTTCCCTCCCGTTCCTCTCATTCTAAAAGTCCTGTTCAAAATAAAACAGGGTGTTCCCAAAATCTTGCTGGTGACTTCCTTTTGGCCTTGACAGTATTGGTTCCCTCTTCCTCTGCATCTTGCCAAGGGCAGTCATCACAAGCTACCTCACAAGGTCATGTTCATCATGTTTCACTGTTGCAGTCATGACTGTAGGGCTCTCCCCTGCCGGCAGGCAGTCCTCGGTCGGCCAGAATCCCAAAGTCTGGGTCCGGCGTTGGCTGCTCAGCCATGCTCCCTGATGTCAGAGCGCCAGGAGTATAAAGCTGACAGCCAACGCCATGTTCTCCAGTCTTTCTTGCCGTGCAGTTATAGCAGTTCGCAAGTGCCGGTCGGCTGACTCCTGACAATTTTTTCTAACCGTACTTCAGTCCGAAGACTGACTTCTCCTACTCAAAGCTAAGTACCCCGTTGGGGAAACTTTTTTCTTGCTCCAGTCCGATGTCAGAAAAAGTTAATAATTGTATTTCATGTGGGAAGCAAGTACCTCATAAGGATTTTCATTCTTACTGTATTCCTTGCTTTAGGCCCTGACCACGACGTAGCTAGTTGTCGGTTTTGTGCTAGATTCAATCAATGTACAATTAAACGAAGGTACGATTTTGCATTTCATTACTTCGGTAGGCGTTTTAATTACAAAATGTCGTCCGATACGGTTCCAGCTACCGGAGTTCACAAACGACGCAAGGATAAAGACAGGCCTCCGAGGTCCAAATCAGACGATATCATACAAGCAGAGCCAGCTTCAGGTTCGGCCGTCGTCAGTGAGGTGCTTTTGCAGCCCCTGTCGTCGGCCATTTTGGAACCGATGGCCGAAACGGACTCCCATGAGGAGCCAACTAGGCCTTTGAATATTTCTGTAGCAGGACCTTCGGACAATGCTTCTTCGGATGGGTCCGGAGCCGCTGTGCAGGTAATGGCTTCCGAAGGGGTTTTCAGGCCTACTTAGCTTCTAATAAAGGCAAAGACAAAGGCAAAGACTCCTTCCAAATCAAAGACTGCAGCCCAGGCCTCTTCTGATCCGGCACCCAAGTCTCAGAAACAGTTTCTCAAGATGGCTGAAGACTTACTTACTATGATTAGGGGTTCACATCCCCCTCCAGATAAAAGGCCAAGGCAGGAAGTGTATTATGACTCCTCTGATCAGGCTTCTGTTTCTTCAGTTTCTTCTTCTGACCAGGAATATTCTTTCCCTCCTTATGAGGATTCTGATGCTGAGGAATCCATTCCTTCAGCTTCTCCCCCTGAGGATTTCTCTTTTGGGGAAACTTTGCATGAAATGAGGGAACATTTTCACTGGGAAGGACAGGAGTACTCGGAATCTAAGAAAAGGCTTAGGGATTTTCTTCTTCTTCCCCAACATAGACCCCTGGCTATTCCTCCTATTTTGGATATTGTGGATGAAGCCTTTTCTGAGGCTAACTTAACTCCCGACTCTTTTCCTCCAGCTCCTGTTAAGCCAGACAGATATTATAGAGTTCCTGATTCCCACCAGTTTTTATACAAGAATCCTACTGCTGACCCTGAAACCATTTCTCAGAACCCTAAGGGGGTTAAGGCCGCTTCTGCTAAAAACCCCATTCCCACTGAGAAGGATTCCAGATCTTTAGAAAGATGGGGCAAAAAAGTGTACACTTCTGCTACTTTATCTATTAGGGCTTTAAACTGTCAGTTTCACATGCTGAAATACCAGCAATTTCTTCTGTCTGTTTTAAAACAAAAGTTAACTTCCATTTCCGCCTGTGCAGATAAGGAATTACATGACTTAATGCATGCCACTGAACAAGTTGGGAAGCATGATTTACACTGTGGATTTGATGCCTTGGAGGCTTCTTGTAGGGCTGCTGCCTCTGGCACAGTCATGAGAAGGCATGCATGGTTAAAGGAACAAAACTTGCCAGATCAAGTAAAAGCTAAATTATTGGATGCTCCTGTTCAGCATAATGTTTTGTTTGGATCTAAAGCTGAAGAGGTGATAAAGAAGATGGATGACAAGGCAAAATCCATGCAAACGGTCAAAGATTTCTTACAAGTACAGCCACCCAGATTTAGTAGGAATTGGCCTACTAAAAATTGGTCCTTTCCCAATTCTGACAGGCCTCAGAGGGGTAGGTACAGATGCTCCCGAGGAAGGCCTCAAACGCAAGCTTCTTCTAGACCAAGACAATGGACTGCTTCCACCCCTAGGGGAGGAGAGGACAGGTCGCAAGCTCATAGAAAACAGACTCAATGACTCCTTCTGTTGGGCTGTAGGAACATCTTGCCTGGAAGCCCCCCTCGGAGGAAAACTTTCTCTTTTTCACCTAAATTGGACTCATATAACCCAAGACAAGTGGGTTCTGGATGTGGTTTCAAGAGGTTACAAATTCCATTTTCATACCCTACCAAGACCAAGCGGATGGCCGGATCTTCCAAAACATCAATGGTTAGAGGCCTTAAACCAGGTGGAAGCTCTCTTAGCTATGAAAGCCATAGAACTGGTTCCACTTTCAGAGAAGGGACAAGGTTTTTACTCAAGGCTCTTTCTAGTCCCCAGAAAGCAAAATTCATGGAGACCCATTCTGGATCTGTCAGTCCTGAACACTTTTCTCGAGATACCAAAATTCAAGATGCTTACTCTACAGCAGCTACTTCCAATGCTGACCAAGAATGCATGGATGGTAACTTTGGATTTAAAGGAGGCATATTTACACATTCCCATCAGGCAGGAATGCAGAAAATACCTCAGGTTCAAGGCTGGATGGAGGCACTTTCAATTCTCTGCGCTGCCCTTTGGATTGTCTACTGCGCCCAGGGTCTTCACCAAATGCCTTACTCCAGTAGTAGCTTATTGCAGACTCAAGGGAATTCAAATTTACCCTTATCTGGACGACTGTCTTATTCAGGCAGACAGCAAGGATGTCTTACTCCAGCATCTAGAATTTGTTCAGAATCTTCTCAAGTTCTTGGGATTCACTGTAAACATAAAAAAGTCAAATTTGACACCCTCTCAACAAATAACTTTTCTGGGTGCTCTTCTCAACACAACAACCCAGATGGCGTTTCTGACATACGAAAAGCAATTACAGCTGGCTTCAACTTTCAAAATCTTGGCAACATTAACTCTGCTATCTGCAAGGAAATTCCTGCAGGCTTTGGGTTACATGGCCTCCTGCATCCTTCTCGTACCATATGCAAGACTACATATGAGGAAAATACAGTGGTACCTAAAAAGTGTATGGTCTCAGCATTGCCACAGTTTAGACATACAGATTACCGTCCTGCCTTGTCTTCAAAAGGAATTCCTTTGGTGGTCCAAGGCATGTACTCTAAACAAAGGAAAGCCCTTCAGTCTGCCTTCAGCCACTCAGATACTAACCACGGACGCCTCAGATTATGCATGGGGAGCCCATTTTCAGGGCAACTGTCTACAGGGCCTTTGGACAAAGGATCAGAAGCTCCTGCATATCAATTTAAAAGAAATGTTAGCCATTTAGAAGGCTCTATTGGCCTTCAGGAATCTTCTACATCCAGGACCACTACTGATACGAACAGACAACACCACAGTTATGTGGTACATAAACAAGCAAGGGGGATCTCATTCCTATCCCCTTTGCAGACTAGCCATGAATCTATGGAACACAGCTCTAGCTTGCAATCTGAACCTTCAAGCTCAGTTTCTACCAGGGAAGCAAAACTTCCTGGCAGACAGTCTGAGCAGGAACCTGTCGGACCCACACGAATGGATGCTGGACACCGAAATATTCAAGATGATTACAGCAGTCTGGGGATGTCCTCACATAGACCTCTTTGCATCCCACCTCAATCATCAACTACAGATTTTTTGCACTAGGACATTCCACGAACTAGCTTGGAAAGTGGATGCACTATCATTCAGTTGGAGAAACCTCTCGAGGTATGCCTTCCCGCCTCTACCTCTTCTTCCACGGGTGTTATTAAAGATCAAACAGGACAAGCCCAAGATGATAATCTTGCTGGCCCCAAATTGGCCTTGACAGTTTTGGTACCCAACACTAAAAAACCTTTGTCTGGAGCCCCCTTGGGTTTTACCACAGACTCCGAACCTTCCGTCCCAACACCAGGGTCAGGTTCTGCACTCCCATGTCAAAACTCTCAGCCTGGCGGCATGGTTAATCCAGGGTCTATGATTCATTCTCTCCTACCCAAGCAGGTTATGGATATCATTTTAGAAGCCAGACGTCCTAGCACTAGAAAATCTTATGCAGGAAAATGGAAAAGATTTTGCTCCTGGATGCAGGCTCGGGATTCAGATCCTCTTATTCCTAACATTCCTCTGATTTTACTTTACCTGACAGACCTCTTACATAAGGGTCTCTCTTTCTCTTCCATAAAAATACATGCCTGTGCTATTTCTGCTCATTATAATACAGACCCGCCAATCTTTTCCCACCAGCTCATGAGACAGTTTCTCAGAGGAGCTAAGAACTTAAGGCCCCCTAGATCTTCACCCATTCCTGCTTGGGATCTCAACTATGTTTTGGAAAAGCTCACCTTACCTCCTTTTGAGCCTGCTGCCACATCTGACTTCAAGTTTTTATCTTGGAAGACAGCCATCCTGTTAGCTCTGACCTCTGCCAGGAGAGTTTCAGAGTTGCAAGCTCTTATGGCTGTGGAACCTTATATTATTTTTCATCAAGACAGGGTGTCTTTAAGGACTAATCCTACTTGTATGCCTAAGGTGGTTTCCAAAGTGGCTTTAAATCAAACTATTCACTTGCCAACTTTTTCCCCCACCCCTCAAAATAAAGGGGAAAGGATCTTACATTCTTTGGATGTACACAGACAACTACGTTTTTACCTGGACAGAACCAAGGACATCAGGAAATCAGAGCAATTGTTTGTTTTTTATGCTTCAAGTTCCCAAGGTAAAGCCATTTCAAAATGGACCATTTCTAAATGGATTGCTTATGGAATCAGATTTTGCTATTCACACCATGGAAAGCAAATCCCAGGGCGTATAAGGATTCACTCTACCAGAGCTGCTGCCACTTCAGCTGCCTTCCTCAGGGGAGTTCCTACCAAAGACATTTTGGAAGCTGCAACTTGGAGTTCAGTGCATACTTTTTCCAAGCACTACAATCTACCTCTCTACTCTGTCTAGGGCAGGCTTTGCTTCTGCAGTCTTGCAGGGCCTTTTAGCCGCCCCCTCTACTTTATGACCACCTCCCTTTTATTCTGCTTTGGGATTCAACCCTACAGTCATGACTGCAACAGTGAAACACGATGAACATAGTACAGTTGTGTACACTTACCATAAATGTAGATGTTCGAGTGTCTTCACTGTTGCAGTCTGGGTTACCCTCCCTCCTGTCCCCTCTTATTTTTTCCTTTGTGTGGTTCCCTTCTTCACCCTTCTTCTGAGGTGTATTTGCAAAGGGTATGGGATCTTACTCATTTTGGAACACCTGACATCTGGGGCAAGAAAACCTGGAGAACATGGCGTCGGCTATGAGCTTTATACTCCTGGCGCTCTGACGTCAGGGAGCATGGCTGAGCAGCCGACGCCGTACCCAGACTTTGGGATTCTGGCCGACCGAGTATTGCCTGCCGGCAGGGGAGAACCCTACAGTCATGACTGCAACAGTGAAGACACTCGAACATCTACATTTATGGTAAGTGTACACAACTGTACTTTCCTACTTGCACAAAACAAAGGATTTCATATCCATCCCCACTTGTTTACTCTTCAACTGACATTGTGGGTGAAAGGGTTTTTATCCCCTACAGACACTTTTTTTTGAAGACGTGCTTCGGGTCCTGCAGGCGGTCAGGAAACCCACTACTAGGAAATCCTACTTATCCAAACGGAAGAAGTTTTCTATTTGTTGTCTTTCTCTTAACTTGGATCCACTATCTATGGATCTTCCTTGGGTTATCTCCTATTTGTGTGAATTGCTCAATTCTAGGTTGGCTTATTCTTCTGTTAAGACCCACTTATCAGTTGTCTCTACTTGTCTTCCTTTTACTCCCCCTTTAGCCTCTAGATTTGAGGCTAAACAGTTTCTTAAAGGCATCCTTCATATTAGGCCTTTCAAAGGCCTGACTCTCCTTCTTGGAACCTAAATTTTGTTTTAGAAGAATTGACTCAGGCTCCTTTTGTACCTGCTGCTTCAGCTTCCTTACAGCATTGTTCTTGGACGACTGTTCTTCTTTTGGCCCTTACTTCTGCCAGACGGGTGTCTGAGCTGCAAGCCCTTATGGCTGTTCCTCCTTTTTTAATTTTTCATAAGGACAGGTTGCCCCTTCATACTAATCCTTCTTTTATGCCCAAGGTGGTCAATGAGTTATCTCTGAATCAGTCCGTTTATTTGCCCACTTTTTTCCCTTCTCTGTAGTCTGCCATTGAGAAGGTTTTGCACACCTTGGATTTGCATAGACAACTCTTGTGTTATTTGGATAAGACTAAAGCTTTTTGTACATTTGATCAGCTTTTTGTTTTTCATTCTAGGTCTTTAGGTTTGGCTGTTTCCAAGCAAACCATTTCTTCTTGGATATCTAAAGCCATTTCTTTTTGCTATTCTTTTCATGGGAAGACCTTCCCTCTTATGTTGAAGCTCATTTCACTAGAGTTATTGCTTCTTTTGGTGGTTTTTTTTCAAGGGTTTAGATACTTAATTCTATTCTTGAGGCAGCAACTGTGCATACCTTTACTAAGCACTATAAGTTGGATGTGATTTCTAGGACCAGAGCTGTATTTGCCAGGGCCATTCTCAATGGCTTCCTAGAGGGCTCTGTTGGCCCTTTGTCCTCCCAATCTACTTCCTGAGCTTTTGTACTGTCTTTATTGTAAAGAATACTGCAACAGTGATATGGCAGGACATAGTACAGTTGTGTGCAAAATCTTACCATAGCAGTAGATGTCCTTCTCTTCACTGTTGCAGTATTTGCTCCTTCCTCATCCCCCTGGTCCTTTTTCCTTATGGATGTGTTTGTTACCTATTTTTATCCTTGTACTATCGTTTCTTTTGGGGATTTTTCAGCTCTGAGGATGGTACGTCCGGGCGTCTCGTTTATGCCCTACTCCTTGCACAGGGAGCATACACGTGACTTAGTGTACCCTTTGCAACCAAAAGGCTTTGGTATACTGGCTGGATGTCAGGCTGCTCTTGGAAGGGGATCCCTATTGTAAAGAATACTGCAGCAGTGAAGAGGGCATCTACTGTTAAGGTAAGATTTTGCACAACTGTACTTTCTGAGGATTAAACATCTGTATGCCACATATGTACCTTACGTCTTTCACACTGAGCATACGTCTGATGTATGACACATGGACGGTGTAAAGGTTTTGTTATCCTGGACAATTTTTAGGTTATCCTCAGCAGGATACCTGTAAAGTAAAGTATACTACAACAGTGAGAAGTGGGACATCTACTGTTACAGTAAGATCTTGTACAACTGTACTTTCATGTTGATGCATGTCTTTTACTTTGAATAGTTAATGTCTAAAAGGTGATTTCATACTTTACACATGGCACTGTTCCTGAAAGATACCCCTTTTTGCCTTCCTAATTTAGCTGAGCAGTTGTTCCTGGAGCCAGATCAAGTGCTTCATCGACAGCATCGTATTTTCATGACCCCCAATCAGGGAGGTAGCTTCCTTTCAGCTCGTCAGCCTGTGACCACCGATGCATCTTTCAGAGTGAAGAATCATGTGTACAGCTCGGAGGGACAAGACTGCCAGTACAGACAGATGTTCAGTGCAGAGGTTAAGAACTTGGTGGGTGCTGTCTGTAGCATGCATAATAAGAGAGTGCTGTATTTGTAGTATTGTATGTTCCAATATCAAACCAAGACATTTGTTGGTTATCTGTTGTAATGTCTTTGCAGGGCCATCTTGCATTATTTTCTCCAGTAAAAGTTTATAACACGGACTTTTGTGTAGAGCCACCTACTCTGTATAATTTTTGGAAAAAACACACAAAATGTTTGGCTGGGCCATACATTTAACTCCAGCACCATCTACTTGACAATCTTTAATGCTGTTTTCAAAGATGGTACGCATGCATTGGAGTCCGTAGTTTTTAAACTGGAAAGTTCCCTTTCTTATACTCTTCCATGAACATCAGTGGTCTTCCTTGCAAAATTCTGACTAGTCATGTTTGAAGTGTCAAGTGGGCCTGCTGAGCTTTCTATGTACAACCTGTTTGCCATGATGTAGGCCAAGTGCAGTAAAAAAATTATGCGTAAAGAACTGATGGTGTTGTATAGTAATATCTGCTACATCAGAAAACTTTGTTAGCATCACATGAATTGTGGCAAAGAGCAAATTCAAATATAGGCTCTAAAACTGAATTTTTTCTAGTCATGCAATATTAGTTTATCAGTATTTTAATGGTACAGAAGTTTCCCAAACAGAGGCAAGGAAAATTCTAAGAGGAGGAGAGGACCCTTTTGCTGCATTTGAAGATCGAGTGCATTACACAGATCCCCCTTCTGTGGACAGCAACTTGGTCAAGTGTAGCTGGGAGATGCTATTTTAAACTATGTGGAAATTAGTAAATTTGGCACAAGGGCTGGGTGGAGATCCTTAAGCAAGCTTCCACCTTTTAAAGAGGAGTTTAGTGAATTGAACTGCTTGGACCCTTTTTCAGTCAGTTTTGTTACTATAAGATGATAACTTGAATACACCTAAAGTTTTTTGAGAATATAGATAAGTAATATATTTATGCTCAGGCATATTAAAGGATGCCACCATGTACCCATCTGTAAATAGATGTGCACATGGTGGCATATTAAAGGATGCCACCATGTGCCCATCTATTTACAGATGGGAATTAATTGTAGTGTTGCAGCTACATATTCAGTCTTTTGCTGATGCAGTGCCCGATTTGCCTGAAGAATGCAGATAATGTATGTGTTTCAGTATGCCTGGAATTGCATTTTCTACTTCTGGGTCTTTAGTAGAAGAATTATTGTCTGCACATAGTAGTAAGTGTAGTAGGACTAGTAGAGTTAACATTTTCATTTTTAATTTCATTGTTTAATATCATAATTGAAAGCCTTAAGGCCTTAGAAAAGTTCACCAATACAGGCTGGTGTCTACTGATCTAATAATGCTATCAAGTAATAATTTAATACATTTGAATTTCCTTAGCTGGTGTCTACTGATCCATTTACGCTATCAAATAATAATTTAGTACAGTTGAATCATTTTTTTCCACTTTTTTATCTGGATGGATTTTCTGTCAGCTGCCCAATTCTCCTTTATGTTTGAAAGACTTTCCTTAGTTTCTGTGAACAGTACTGTTATTTGGCTTCTGTGTGAGATAGGAGAAGTGCATGGGTGGAAGTCAATCACTTATAGAGACTCCTGCACAAGCCTGTCTTTTCTGTCTAGGTGAGTAACACATCTGGTCATACTCCCATTTGTTTGTCTTTCAAAACCTAAGAGTCTTAGGGGAAAACTTACATCCCTTGAGCTCTCCATAGAGAATCAAAAGCAATGTCTTTCACATTTTCCCAGTTAGGGGTCACCACAGCGCATCACCGGTCCGCTACTGATTGGCAGTGGAGTTTTTATGGTGTCGAGTGGCCTGCCTGGTGCCCAACCTAAACAGAAGGCGCACACACCTACCTGCATCACTTTAAAGCTCACTCAACCGCAGGCTCCAGCCGAGAGTCAAACCGGAGAACCTCTTGCTGTTGGGCCACAATGCTAACCGCCGCCACAGCTCTTCATAGAGAACCAGCAGAATCATTTCTCAGCTCCCTATAGAGTCTGATACCAGTACTTCTGCCATCCCCTTTCCAGTTGTCAAGAAAAAGAAATTCGCTAAACTGCTGTTTATTTCCATCTTCTCTTTCCTAGGCTTCGACAGCTGATACTGCTGCTGTGGTCATTTTTGGAGACTGTTCTTTGGCTGCTTCCGAGCCTTCTGGTGTTGCTTCTTAGGAAGCCACTAAGGGTTTGGAGTCTGACACATCTTTTAGGGCCAATATGGACAAGGGAAAACTACACTTGACTGATTCAGGAGGAGATGCAGATCTCCTGCAGATAGTAGTTACTGAATAGGTGCTGGATACTTGGGGAGAGGGCTAGATGTCTGGGCAGACTTTTTATCTGAGACTCCTTGGAAAAAATCTCAAAGTAAAACACACTTCCACTCCCTCTGCCTCTTCATCTAAGGAATCAAAAGAAAAGTGGTTCTCCTTTGCTAAAGTTTAGAGAGTTTCATTTGCATCAGACTGCTTCCTGAGCCCATACTGATTAAAAGCGAAAGATCTTCTTCAAAGTCTGAGTTGGATTAATGATATAGAGGGAGCTAGGATTAGGCACTTTCATAATGCCCTAGCTAATCATGTCAGTCAGCATAAAGATCACTTGTTTTCATATAAAGCTATCAAGACCATACATATTGGCCCAAAAAAAGGGGATATTAAGAACATAACTGAACTTAGGGAAACCAAATGGATGATAAACCTTAGAGCTGATCAACATCCGGGGTTGAATAGTGTTATACTGTTGAAACCTGTCTTGAAGAGACGCAGATCGACCATGAGGTAACGAGATCATAAGTGATGAATGATAAATATCTGAAGAGACATGGTGGAATCTTAGTAAAATTTCCTATTGATCTTGAATGGATGGGATGAAGTCAGAAATGTATACATATTGATCTTGGATGGCTGGAATGAAGTCTGAAATTTGCATATATTGCTACAGTGAAATAACATACTTAATTATTTTGTTTTACAAGAGCATATATATCCTAACGGAAGTTTGATTAAGTTCGTTTATGTTAGTGTCAAGATTAGAAGATTTGATGCTGTCGAAATATGCTATTTGTAGTTTAATATGCCCACATCCTTTCCTACTCTGGTTTCATCAATACAAAACTGGACAATATGATAAACATTTGAACAGAGATGGTGGAATTCTAGTAAAAGTTCCCTATTGATCTTGAATGGATGGGATGAAGTCAGAAACTTATATATACTGCCTTTGTATGGATGAAATGAAGTCTGAAATTTGCATACATTGCTAGAGTGAAATAACATACCTATACTCTTCGCAGGGAAAACTTATAGGCAGTCACTATGTGAATTTATCGAGGTACAAATGTGGCCATGCAAGACATGGAGCCTTAACATTTATTGTCGCTTAGTAATTGTCCTGCTATATTCCTGTCTTGAGAAATTAAATTTTAGTAATGACATCGCCTATTTTCTATTGATAGCGATGCTTACTACTATATGTATTATTTTTTATTGATAGCGATGCTTACTACTATATGTATTATTTTTTATTGATAGCGATGCTTACTACTATATATATTATTTTTTATTGATAGCGATGCTTACTACTATATGTATTATTTTTTATTGATAGCGATGCTTACTACTATATGTATTATTTTTTGTCATGCCCATCATTGGACATCAGAGATATCTGAAAAACTTCTTTTGGGTTAACTAGATTAAAGAAAAGAAGTTTCATAATAGGAATTTATGAAAGTCAGCAGATTTGTTTTTTTGCTGCTCCTTGGAAGCCACCATTGGCTACTTAGATCATCCATTTATTGTTCGTGTCATTTTTCCTGTATTGAATATTAGAAATATGTAAAGAACTGCTTTTGGGATTATTTGATAAGTTTTTCAAAAAGAATACATGAAGGCTAGCAGATGTTCATCGTGTTACACTGCTGCAGTCATCACACTTGGGATGTTCTTCATCTCACATTGCTGCAGTCCTAACACTTGGGTAGTCCGCTGTCCCTCGGTCGTTCCGAATATCAGAGTATAAGGCTGACGTCGGTCAAGGCGCATTTGACTGACATCAGAACGTCAGGGTACAAATGCGCATGACCGACGTCATATCCTCAGTCTTTTTTGCCGCATGGTCCGATGCAGAAGCAGTGTTGCAAGTGCCGTTCGGCGTCGTCAGGCGGTCCAGCAGTCGGCCCGAGTTCCAAAGTCTTGGTCCGGCGTCTGTTGCTGTTGCTTCTTCCCTGACGTCAGTGCGACAGGGGTATAAAAGAGGCAGCCGACGCCATTTTCTTCAGTCTTTCTTGCCGCGCGGTGCCCAAAGCAGAAGCAGTTCGCAAGTGCCGGTCGGCCGACTCCTGAGATTTTCAAATCGAATTTCAGACCGAAGTCTTCAATAAAGCTAAGTACCCCGTTGGGGAACCATTTCTTGCCTCAGACCGATGTCAGAAAAAGTTAATAATTGCATTTCTTGTGGGAAGCAAATACCTCATAAGGATTTTCATTCTTATTGCATTCCTTGCCTAGGCTCAGACCACGACGTCACAGGTTGTCGGTTTTGTGCTAGGTTTAACAAACAAACTATTAAATGTCGGTTTGATTTTGCCCGACATTATTTTGGTAGAAAATTTAATTATACCATGCCGTTGGAGCAACCGGCGACCAGGATGCATAATAAGCGCAAAGATAAGGACAGGTAGCCGAGATCCAAACCAGACACCGAGGCCTCTGCTATGCCAGTCGCCGGTTCTCTGGTTTTACATGAGGCACCTACGCAGCCCCTGACGACTGCCGATTTAGAACCCCAGGCTGCATCCGACTCCCAAGCGGAGATTGCTGGGCCTCCAGAACCTTTATCTTTAGGTCCTTCCGATTCCATTGCTGAAGGGGATTCCGGTGTAGTTGAAAGGCCTTCAGTTGCTGAAGGTGTCTTCAGACCGACTACACTTACTGTTAAATCCTATGCAAAGCTAAAAACTCCTTTAAAAGTAAAGAAGCCTGTACAGCAGTCTCCTGTACAAGGCCCCATGCCTAAGAAACAGATGCTCAAGATGGCTGAAGACTTAATTTCCCTAATCAGGGGTTCCCATCCCCCTCCTGACAAAAGGCCTAGACAGGAGGAGGAGGACGCTTCGTCTGACCAGGTTTCCATTTCCTCAGACTCTTCTGAGGAACAGGACTACTCCTTTCCCCCTTATGAAGACACTGATGCTGAAGAGTCAGTTCCTTCAGCTTCTCCCCCAGAAGACTACTCTTTTGGGGAAACTTTACATACCATGAGGGAACATTTCCACTGGGAAGGTCAGGATTACTCTGATTCTAAGAAAAGGCTCCGAGAGTTCCTTTTACTACCCCCAGTACAGACCCCGTGCTATTCCACCTGTGTTAGACATTGTGGATGATGTTTATTCAGAATCTAGCCTTAACCCAGATTCATTACCTCCTGCACCAGTCAAACCAGATAGATACTACAGAGTCCCTGACTCACACAAATTCCTATATAAAGCCCTGTTGCTGACCCAGAAACCATTTCCCAGGGTCCCAAAGGGGTTAAGGCCTCTATTGCTAAAAATCCTGTACCCACTGAAAGGGATTGTAGAGCACTAGACAGATGGGGAAAGAAAGTATATACCTCAGCTACTCTAGCTGTGAGGGCCTTAAACTGCCAGTTTCACATGCTGAAATATCAACAGTATTTGATGTCTCAATTAAAACAAAAAATTATCACACATACGGAGCAGCCTGATTACAAGGAAATGCAAGAATTGTTGCATGCAGCAGAACAAGTGGGAAAACATACTTTGCATTGTGGATTTGATTCATTGGAAGCTTCCAGTAGAGCAGCAGTAACAGGGTCTGTCATTCGTAGGCATGCTTGGTTAAAAGAACAAACTTTACCTGATCGTGTTAAAGCAAAGTTATTGGATGCACCTTTACAGCAGGATGTTTTATTTGGTGTGAAAGCAGAAGAGGTTTTAAAGAAAATGGAGGATAAGGCAAAATCTATGCAAACGTTCAAGGATTTTTTACAGGTTCAACCCCCTCGTTTCAGCAGAAATTGGCCAACCAAAAACTGGTCCTTTCCAACTTCTGACAGACCACAGAGGGGCAAATACAGATGCCGAAAGGGCAGAGGTCAGCCTCAAGGGTCTTACAAGCCTCGACAATGGGATGCCACAACCCAGAAAGGAAGAGAAGACAGGTCTCAAACTATCAGAAGACAATCACATTGACTTACCCTCAGACTGCCAAGAAAATCACTCTTGGCAGCTCCCTTGGGAGGAAAACTTGCACTTTTTGCAGCCAATTGGCATACCATCACGAAAGACAAATGGGTCCTAAATATTGTATCTCAAGTTTACAGGTTCCACTTTCACTCCTTACCAAGGAAAAAAGGAATGCCAAACCTGCCACCAAATCAATGGGCAGAGGCTCAAAGACAAATTACAGCTCTCATGGACATGAGAGCCATTCAACAGGTTCCTACACAGGAGCAAGGACAAGGGTTTTACTCGACTCTTTCTGGTTCCACGAAAGGACAAAGCCTGGAGACCCATTCTGGACCTTTCAATTCTAAACACATACCTGGAAGTACCCAAATTCAAGATGCTCACACTACAGCAACTTCTTCCCATGCTGGGCAAGAAGGCTTGGCTAGTAACGTTGGACCTTAAGGAGGCATACCTGCATGTCCCTATCAGACAAAATTGCAGAAGATACCTCCGATTTATAGCAGGTTCAACTCATTACCAATTCCCTGCACTGCCCTTTGGCTTATCTACTACGCTCAGGGTATTCACAAAGTGCCTGGCACCAGTAATTGCATACTGCAGACAAAGAGGAATCCAAATATATCCATACCTGGACGACTGCCTTATTCACGCAGACAGCAAGGACATTCTTTTAAAACATCTGGCATTTGTAAAAAAACTACTAAGTTGCCTAGGGTACACAGTAAACGAAAAGAAATCAAAACTAGTGCCCTCACAAGACATAATATTCCTGGGTGCCAGCTTAAATACAACGGCCCAGATGACTTATCTCACACCAGACAAGCAAGAACAACTGACTCAATACTTCAAAATGATGGCAACAAAGACCCAACTCCCTGCAAGAAAAATTCTGCAGGCCTTGGGATTCATGGCATCTTGCATACTACTAATACCATATGCCAAACTGCATATGAGGAAATTACAATGGTACCTGAAAAGTGTATGGACTCAATACAGCCACAGCTTGGAAACAATAATACCACTAATTCCCTGCCTTCAACAGGAGTTTCTATGGTGAGCTCAGGCATGTCACCTCAACAAGGGTCAGCCTTTCACCTTGCCCACAGCCAGGCAAACAATGACAACAGATGCATCGGATTACGCCTGGGGTGCACACATGGCAGGACAGTGCATTCAGGGTAAATGGTCTGCAGATCAAATGCATCTCCACATCAATCAAAAAGAGATGTTAGCTGTACAAAATACCATAACAGCTTTCAAGGACCTCCTACATCCAGGACAACTTCTAATAAAGACGGACAACACCACAGTGATGTGGTACATAAACAAGGGGGCACACATTCCTACCCCCTATGCAGGCAAGCAATGACCTTGTGGAACACAGCACTAGCCTACCAAGTTCAACTACAAGCACAATTCCTGCCAGGAAAGAAAAATACATTGGCAGACGAACTAAGCAGAAATATCATGGATCCTCACGAGTGGAAACTAGACCCACAAGTATTCACAGTGATAACTCAAAAATGGGGGAGCCCAGACATAGATCTGTTTGCCTCGCCCCAAAACTACTAACTGCGAAAGTTTTGCACAAGGACATACCACACACTAGCTTGGAAAGTGGACGCCCTCTCATTCAGTTGGAAAACACTAACAGTGTATGCCTTTCCTCCACTACCTCTTCTGGCAAAGGTGCTGGTAAAAGCCAGATTAGAGAGACCACAAATGATACTTATTGCTCCAGACTGGCCACGCCAACACTGGTATCCAATATTAAGGAACATGGCTCAAGGCCCACCATGGATTTTACCTCAAATTCCTCACCTGCTGACTCAGCAAAACAATCAGATTCTACACATCCAGCTCAAGACTTTAAATCTGGCTGCATGGCAGATTATCTAAACAACCAGTCAACACTTCTCTCTACAGCTGTTAGGGATGTCATTCTGGAGGCCAGGAGACCCAGCACCAGGAAAGCCTACTCAGACAAATAGAAAAGATTCTGCGCCTGGAACCAGGCTAAAGGCCAAAATCCTCTTGTCCCAAATATTCCTCAGATTCTGCAATATTTAACTGAGATGTTGCACAAAGGCCTTTCCTTTTCATCTATAAAGATCCACGCTTCAGCTATTTCAGCTCATTGCAACACGGATCCTCCTATTTTTTCACATCCATTATTAAGACAGTACCTCAGAGGGGGCTAAGAACATAAGACCGCCCTGAAGAGCACCAACTTGGGACCACAATTTTGTTTTGGAAAAACTTACACTACCGCCCTTCGAGCCAGCTTTTTCAGCTGATTTACAATTTTTATCATGGAAAACTGCCCTGCTGCTAGCAATAACTTCAGCACGAAGAGTCTCACAGCTACAGGCCCTAATGGCAGTGGAGCCTTTCATCATTTTTCATCAAGACAGAGTGTATTTACGAACTAACCATTCCTTTATGCCAAAGGTAGTATCTAGTGTGGCTCTAAACCAAACCATTCATTTACCCACCTTTTATCCAAACCCCCAGAATAAAGGGGAAAGGCTCCTACACTCTTTGGACATTCACAGACAATTACGTTTCTACTTGGATAAAACAAAGGTTTTCAGAAAATCTGATCAGCTCTTTGTATCCTATGCTGCAGGATCTCAAGGAAAGCCTATATCAAAACAGACCATTTCAAAATGGATAGGACATTGTATCCATTTCTGCTACACACACCATGGAAGCCTGTACCTGGGAACATTAGGCCTCATTCCACCAGGGCTACAGCAACATCATCAGCCTTCCTCAGAGGGGTACCAACCAAGGATATTTTGGAAGCTGCAACTTGGAGTTCAGTGCACACCTTCACCAAGCACTACCACTTACCTCTATACTCAAAAAACAGAGCTGGCAAAGTTCTGCAGGGCCTACTAGCTTCTCCAAACCCTGTTTAGTACCAACCGCCCAGTCTTAGCTTTGGGATTCAACCCAAGTGTGATGACTGCAGCAGTGTAACACGATGAACATAGTACAGCTTTGTACCTACCATAAATGTAGATGTTCGAGTGTTCACACTAATGCAGTCCAGGTTACCCTCCCACCTTCCCCTCTTCTTACCTGGGTTTTACCTATACCTCTCTGTTAATCTCTGAGATGCATTTCTATATGGTGTATTTGCTTACAACTGTAGCTATTGTTTTCTACTTATGTAATTTACTTAGGATTATGTATTGCCTTCCTATTTGGGGGCACCTGACATCTGGGGCAAGAAAAACTGAAGAAAATGGTGTTGGCTGCCTCTTTTATACCCCTGTCGCACTGACGTCAGGGAAGAAGCGACAGCAACCGACGCCGGACCAAGACTTTGGAACTCGGGCCGACTGCGGGACCGCCTGATGGCAGATAACCCAAGTGTGATGACTGCAGCAGTGTGAACACTCGAACATCTACATTTATGGTAGGTACAAAACTGTACTTTTTGTCTTTTGCTGTTTTTTGGAAGCCACTATTGGCTCTTTAGTTTCACCTATTTTTCATATTCTGACTCAATACATTAGTGTGAGGCATGCTGTCAGTCACACACCACCCAGAATACAGATCAACCAGCCTAGACACGAAGATAAGAAGACGCAGCAAACGCAAGAAGACCAAAACCACAGAGATGAAGAAGAGAGAGAGGCCAGGCCTCGGACCTCCATTGTACAGAAGATTCAAGAGTCTAAGTATGCATGAAAGCTAGCTGCTTCATCTATTACTTCTTTTGGAAGTGCTATTAGTTACTAACATCACCTACTGTGCATATTTCATTAGTACTGAACATTAGCAAGCTGTGTGAGGCATCCATTTAGAAAATGGGATTGTTAACCCGGTTTATGCAAATCAGATGGAGAAATCCAAACATGGATTTGCTGGAACCTTGGTGTTGATATTCTTATTGGATGAATAATTTGGACTGGCTTATATATACAGATGAATGTCCCATTTGATTATACGATCTGATGAAGAACTATTCTAAAGCGCTTATCGTTGGACAAGGGACTTAATTTTTATTATTTTTGTTTTTATTTTGTTTTATTTCATTCTTTTCATTAAATTCTGGATTTTAACAGAACTTTTATCACTGGATTGCACAGACAGTTTATTTGCTTTTCAGCACAGTGTTAGCCTGGGTGAACCAGCTGATACTGCTGCTGTGGTCGTTTTTGGAGACTGTTCACTGGCTGCTTCCGATCCTTCTGGTGTTGCTTCGTAGGAAGCCACTAAGGGTTTGGAGTCTGACACATCTTTTAGGGCCAATATGGACAAGGAAAAACTACACTTGACTGATTCAGGAGGAGATGCAGATGATCTGCAGATAGTAGTTACTGAATAGGTGCTGGACACTTGGGGAGAGGACTAGATGTCTGGGCAGAATTTTTATCTAAGACTTCTTGTAAAAAAATGTCAAAGTAAAACACACTTCCACTCCCTCTGCCTCTTCATCTAAGGAATCAAAAGAAAAGTGGTTCTCCTTTGCTAAAGTTTAGAGAGTTTCATTTGCATCAGACTGCTTCCTGAGTCCATACTGATTAAAAGCGAAAGATCTTCTTCAAAGTCTGATTTGGATTTCTGATATAGAGGGAGCTAAGATTAGGCGCTTTCTAAGTCTCTTCTATGGAAAACTGGAAATCAGAATCTGAAGAGAATATTTATTCAGATTCCCCTGTGGAAGAATTGTGTTTCTCTAATACCTTTGGAAGGATGAAGGACATGTTTAAAGGAGAGCATGAGTAGATTCCATAATCTCAACAGAGATACTGTAAGATCTGTTGCAGGTAGAGACGTACAAGCCAGTTGCTATACCCCCTTTATTGTTCCACTGGAGGATGTTTCTAATGCAACTAGTATTTTCCCTGCAACTAAGAAATCAAATAAACTTTGTAAGGTTCCTCAGATCCCCCGTAGGTTATATTTTACAAAACCCCAAAGCTGATCCTTCGGTAATTATATTAACAAAATGGTTGGCTCTAAACATCTAGCTACGTCTAATCCATTTCCCTCTCACAGTGATGACAGAGCCTTTGATAAAGTCAGGAAAAGGGTTTACAGCCTTAGCTTTTTAGTTGTCAGATTCATATCTCCATATTTCTTTTGGCATAAAAAAGCCGTTACTGATTTATCTAATTCAGAATCTAAATTCTCACTGCTTTCCTAAGTCACCCAAATTATCAGTCACTTCCTGAGATGCACTTATGATGCTGCTTATGCAGGGTCTAGGGCTGCATATACTGGATCAGTCATGTTAAGGTTTGCATGATGGACTCAAATTCCACCTGAAGGTGCCAAATCTATTATTCTTAATGCCTCTCTGGATAAAGAGGGTTTCTTTTCACACTTAGCAGATGGCCTAAAGTTATTTGATGAAAGGGAGAAACTGATTCAAGGGCAAAACTAATTTTTCAGTCTCCTTTAACAAAATGCAGCAGAAATTTATCTGCTGGACCAGAACCACTCTATAGAAAAATGTTCATGCTAACATCAAATCAGAAAAGCAACCTTTAAGAAACAGTGGCAGAGTAGTTCTGAGGGGGGCAGGATCTCCTTAGAACCAGTGCCAGTAAAAAATAAAATATTACTGACTGTGCCACCACTTCTTTCCCATCCCCTCCCCACCCCGACAGTCTTCTAAACCTTCAAAGAATCATTCTCTACCTCTTCAAATGTGGCAGCAGGTTGCAAAAGATTATTCAGTGCTAGGTATCATTCGGAACAAGTACAGATGGCAGTGGGATTCTGTTCCTCCATTCCAAGGAATACCATCCCATTCTCAAAAATCAAACACTCCCTTTTCCCCTGTTATTGCCCACTTGCTTTCCCAAGGAAGTGATAGAACCAAAATATCAAAAAGGAGGATCTGTTCAACAAGTGTTCTGGTACACAAGGAGGGAACCTTGACATGTATATTTGGACCAGTGTTTGTTTTCTAAATCTCCATCTCAAGGCTCCAAAATTCAAAATGCTTGCTTTACAGTTTCTGTTTCCCCTGATTTTTCCTCTTAAGTTTTCTAATAATGATTGTTTTCTTCCCTCAGAAGAAAGTAAGATTTTATGAAGGACATCTCCTTCAGAGTTTTCTTCAGACTGTGACAACAGCAACATAATTTCTTTGGTTATTAGGATAGCATGGCTTCTACATTTCTTATGATCTGTCTTGCCAGATTGCATATGAGGAAACGTCAGTGGTTTCTGGAGTCAGTGTGGACTCCACCTGCATCCTCTATCTTTCTAAATCCCTCTGCTGAACTTTGTCAGAAAAGGACTTTGCTTGAGGATTAACCAGTTGACATTGAACCCAAGTCTTCCGATTTCTCCCTCAGCTCTTTTTCAGTTGTAACTACAGATGCTTCAGACATTGCTTTGGGGTTCTGCCTCTGAGGGAATCATGGGGCCATCATTTCAAAAGGATAAGCATAAAAGAAATTATGACATTTGTGAATACTCCAAAACCTCTTTCATTTATGGACTCCAGGATTATTGCTGGTAATCGCAGACACCACTGTCCAGTGGTACATAAGCAGGGGGGGACCACTGGGTTGTATCCCCTCTGCAGACTGACCATGATAGCCTCAGAATTTGCAGTTCTGCACAGCCTATCCCTGCTGCTTACATTCCATCAGAGCAGAATACTGTGGCAGTCACTTTGAGCAGGACCAGGGCAGATCCCTGGATGCTTCACACAGGAGTCTTTGAGAAGATTATCCACCTGTTGGGAAACTCCCCAAATTGATCTGTCTGTCTCCACTGACAACAGAGCATTGAAAAAAATATGTTTCAGGACTCCCTGCAGAAAGGCATTGAAAGCAGATGCCTTTTCTTTCTCATGGACTGGAATATTCCTCTATGCCTTATCTCGAAACCCCATCCACTGATAACCAGAGTTATTTTAGAGATCCAAAAGGACTCCAAAAATAATTCTGGTAATTCCCATTGGCACAGAGAGCAGTGTACTCCATTCCCTTGAAAATGGCCAAGGGCAATTAGCACAAACTTCCCCGCATAATGAACTTACATAGAACAACAGTGCTCTGATTCGCCCCTAACTGTAATCCTTTACCAGGCAGCCTGGTTGATAGTTTTAATACTTGTCAGGTTTCTGTTTTCAGAGCAAGTGCTGCAAGCATTAAAGGCAATTAAGAAACCTGATACTCGAAAATCTTACTAGGTCTAACATAATAGATTTCTAGTGGGTGCCAAAAAAGGAACAAAGGCCCTTTTAAGGCAATTGCTCCTGCAGTTATTCAGTGCCTGTGTGAATGACTAAAATCTGGCCTTTGTTACTCATCTATTTAGATTCATCTTTCAGATATTTTTGTTCATCTGTCCTTCAACCCCTCCCCCTTTTCTTTTCATGGGTAATGCAGTTCTTGAAAGGGGTGCTACATATTCATCCACCTAGAGAACAGGTGGTCCTCCTTGGGATCTTAACTTGTCGTGGAAAAACTGACGCACTTTCCTTTTGAACGAACTCATCAAGCTGATTCAAACTTCCTGACTTGGAAAACCGTGTTGAACACTGCTCTCACTTTGGTTAGGAGAGTGTCTAATTTGCACACTCCTATGGTAATGCAACCATATCTCACTTTTCATAAGGATAGGGTATCCTTAAGAACCAACCTTTTTATGCCAAAGATACTCTGAGAATGTATCTTAATCATTTTATTCATCTCTCATTGTTTTTCCCAGAAACAAAAATAAAGAAGATAGAATCTTGCATACTGTAGATATCTACAGACAACTGAAATACTATATTGACAGAACAAAGGACTTTGGACCCTCCAGTCAACTTATTTACTAAGAAGGTATGAAAAAGGGACAACCATTATCAAAACAAAATTTCTAGATGGCTCTCCCTTGCTGTCCCGTTTTGTTACTCTACAAGAGCTTTGGATACTTCTAGAATTTCTTGGAATGTGGTGAACTGTAAGTATTCTGGAGGTGACAACTTGGCCATCTGTGCACACTTTCAGTAAAGGTTACAGGCTTGACCTTTATTCTAGTTCAAGTGGGTTTTGGAAGGACTTTCCTTCAGGGACTGTTTGCCTCTGACCCATCTTCTTCCTGCCTTGCTGTCTAAGCTTTGGTAATTATCTCATACAGCTTAGCATACAGTGATCTAATGACAGAAATAGTACAGTCATTTAGTAAACGCACCATAACAGTAGATATTTAAATACATTATTGTTGCAGTACTAATATCCTTCCTCCTGCCCACCCGCTTTCTTCCTAACTGTCAGGACGGAGGTACTCCTTGAATCATTCCTTTCCCTTTTCTTTTATAACACAACTTATTTAGGGCTATAGTCAGTTAGCTCACCCAGTATTTCTAACAGAGGAGTCTGCAGGGAATGCCTGCCAGCTCATTAGAATCCCAAAAATATGTTCCCAGTTACCTCTTTCTTCATCGTCATGCCTTCAACATTTGCAGTCTACCAGAGGAAATATTCTTTGGAGTCTGCTTGGAGTGTAAAAATACCTATTCAAACCCTTCCAAAGATTCTAAATCTTCTAGACTCTGTTGCATATATGGGAGCCATACATATGTCCTCCCATTTTATTTGTGAATTGCATATCCAATCTCTCTTCGCAGTCCTTTCCAACCTCCTCTGATTGATTCCAGTAGTTACCATGTAAGATTTTGTCTCTCCTTTTTTAAAAGCAGCTTTTGTTCTAGATTCTCCTAAAACCCCACCAATGCTGGCTTTTCACTTAGGATACCTCCTGTTCCTTTGTTTGCCTGTATTCTGGGGTCCCTTCTATTGATTGAGTTTTCAGAAATTCAAAATTCATATGGTTGAGAACATATGATAGAGTTTTTGAAAACTCAAAGCTTTTGAATGGATATCGCAGTACAGTGAGGATAGGGAAATTTACCTTTTTCCTCACTGTAGTGCAATCTCGGAGTTGACATATATAATTTGCAGGAGGATGTGGAGGTGCAGACGGCGTGCCCCCTGCAAAAATGTTTAAAAAAAGGTAGATTTGTGTGTTTTTTGTTTATTTTTTGATTATCAGGTTTTTGGAAATTCGATCATATGGTGTTGACCATGTGAATTTCAAATTTCTGAAAACTCTATCATCTGACATAGACCCATTTTCTGATATTATTGGTTGATGGTGAAGGCAATGTGTAGCCTGCAGTCTAAATGTATTCTTAGCCTCTTCCCATTCTGTTACCTTTCCCTCTCTAATTATTTGCTTCCAATACATTGGTTCATTTGCCAGTTTTCTCCAGTAAATTCCAGCCCCTCTTGCCTATTATCTGTACCCCTAATTACAGTCATCCTCCTATCAGCAGAATTTTTTTTTCTCCATTCTCACATTGGCAGTTTTTAGTACACTTTAATGCTAGCTACTACTTTATGAATATGTTTTGTATGACTGTTTCATTCTCCTTAAGGATCTGTGTCCAAAATAACATTCTTTCCTTATTTCTTGAATTACCCCTTTACTTCATCATCATCTCTTTCCACTTTGAATTATGAGCCCAGAGTTATTGACCTTTTTGACACTAAACAGAATCTGGATTAATATCTGGACTCTCTGATCTGGCAGGAGCATCATTGCTGGGTATTTTTAAGATGAGACTCAAATCCTTAAGTGTCTTCTTATAATGGGGAGGGACGTCAGGTAAAGAGAGTGTGCACAGCTGAGGTGGGGACAGGAGGAGGATTATATAGCCTCTGGATATTATGTCCAACATACCTCTGTCAACATTAATGGCCTTCCACACTGCAAGATGGAAAGAGATAGCACTAGACTACCTCTGCAGTGAAGTAGCTGTTTACCTGAGCATAGATTTGGCAGTAAAGGATTCCACATAGGCAGTAGGATTATTAAGCTGGAAATGGATTTGGAATTTACCCAGGTCATTTCTCAGTTTTAGTAGATTAGTCTTGGCATTATCTCATAATGCCAAGAATAATGAAAGATGCTTCCGGCTTCAGTTTTATGGTGAATGTGACTGATTTGTGGTCCATTCTGACCAGGAATTAAGTTGCAGTTGATCAGGAGCAATGCTGTCCCATATCAGTAAGGATCAAGTCTTGTTTTTATTGCTTCTGGTCAGGGTGTGGATCTAACTGGTCTTGAGAGTTTGTGGTAATGAAGTCCAAAACTGTCTGGGCATACATGTTAGAGAATGTATTAGCCTTCTGACTGATGAGGCGGGCTAGTTGATGCCTCCTAGGAGAATGTTGTTTGGCCAGCACACAGGGACTCCATACTATTTACTTAGGAGGTACGGAACGGAATGAGGGGGCATAGAGTGTGGAGGAGTTCCAGGTCATTATCTTATCTAACGAGTCCAGAAGTTAATTTTTTTTTGTTTAATCTAGAGACACTGCCACCTCTACTGCTTTCATGTACTGTGATGGGCGTGAATGTGTGGTACACATTGAAACCCTGCACTTGTAGAGTGCACTCACTGGTCTTGATTTAGCTCTCCATGGCGATACATATATTTGATTATCCAGAGAAAGGAATACTTGTAGCGAACGTATTTTTTTGTCAAGGCTGTTAACATTGAGCAGTAATAATTTTGGAATCTGGTTTCTATTTTATGTTAAAAGCTTTAGAAGAATGATGTTGCCTAAAAATGTTACATTGTAGACAGGATGTGTCTGGGGGCCTTGAGGGTAGTAGCTGCCACAGTTTTCCACATACTGCTTGCAAGTCCTCCAGTGTATTATTCAGATTCAGTGGAGCCAGTGATTAGGTTTTATGTCGGATCTGATAGACTCATAGGTCTTTACTAGGCTAACAACCACACAAGACTTTTTAAGTCTAGCCATGCATCCCTAATCTTTAACAAGCTCTGGTACCCTGGATAAGTGGAAACATTTACAAGCAGGGGCCTGGGAAATTAACTATTTACAGGCAGCCTGTGTACATTAGAGACATAGATGCCAAACCAGGGATGAATTTCCTGCTCCCCATCCAGTTGTCCAACTTGCACTTGAATTGGGTTAGGGAGGAACTCTGTTTCACATGGATGGATAGCCTGCCCCAGAGAAGGGGTAATCTCTAGGATACATACCTGTCTCTCCAACATGTCCTCTTTATATCACAGGCATTTTTTACATGTTTAGAATGGGTAATTCTGGTGCTATTTGTTTTATAGATTAAAGACTGTTAGTAGGCGTTTGATTGGGGGGGGGGGAGTCAGCCTTTCTAAGCCTAAACAAGTTTACCCAAAATAATAATTATGCTCCATCTCCAAATAGGACACTGGGGGCCAGGCATTTATAAGCTACCTATGTCCATAAGGGACATGGGTGCCAGGCTTGGTTTAAATTTCCTATTCCCCCATTCACTGGTCTAGGTTGCTCTTAAACTGGGTAATAGATGAATTCAGCTTCAGATGGAAGGGAAGCCTGTTCCATATTAGGGTCAGTCTGTGGGACACACATCTGTCTCTCCATCATGATCTCTTTGTCACAGACAAAATTCAGTCCCTAGGCCATGTATTTCTGGTGTACTTTGACCTACAAATATGTAGGAGATTCATAAGTGTGGGGTTTGCAGATTCCTTGTAAGCCAGTCATATATCACCCTGTTGACAATTTATAGGAGATTAAGTATAGGGAAAGGGCTTTAAGGCGCTCTGCATAAGGCAGGTTTGCTACGCTTTGTATCCTTTTTGAAGGGAATCTCTGAGATTGCTCTAGTTGCTGCATATGCCTGGTCAGGTACATGCCAAAGGAAACATTGTACTCTGGTCTGATAAGGGCAGAGTACAATGGGAAAATTACCTCTTTGGACCTAGATGCCACACTTTTTTGTGGATATGCAGAAGGTCCATCAGGGTGTGGTCTAACAGTCCCCTATATGCCAGACATATATCACCCCTCAACAGCCTGTAGGAGACTGAATACAAGGTTAGCGCCTTGAGGTGGTCTGCACAGGGCATGTTACTTGTGCCCTGTATTCTTTTAGTGAAGAATCTCGGAGTGTACTGAGTGATAGGTTGATGAATGCTGAATACAGTGGAACAGTAACCTCCTTGGACCTAGATGCCATACCTTTGTTTATAAGTTGGACAACAGAATGATTTCTACATTACTGTAGACATGTAATGGTCAAAAGCTAGATTACTGTATATGTGTTTTCCCAAATCCCTGACTGCTGGGTCATCTGTTAGGAGTGTATTGTCAATATGATAGTTACCAGGGGTTGATGAATTTCCAAAGGATACTATTATGCAGTTTTGGCATTTGGTTCAAGTCCATGGTTCTGCACCAGTTATCTGTCTGTTTCAGCCCTTCCTGGAGAACATTTGTGTTGGTGGGGGATTCTATATGTCTCCTCCTAATTTGTAGTCCTCTGCAAATTTAGTCAGCCAGAGGCAATTGACATTGGCCATGACTTCAGAGCAATAATAAAAATGACATTTGAAATCATTACAGATGTCCTTCCATATCACTGTTGTAGTATTCTTTGCAAAAGGGATTCCCTGCCAAGGGTAGCCCAACCTCCAGCCAGTATACCAAAGCCTTAGATTTTATAGACATCTTGCGTCACACACATGCTCCCCACTTAAGGTGTAGGACATAAAGGTGACGTACAGATATACATACCTCTGAACTTCTTCCGAACACCATCATTGATTGTCGGTCTAAACGCTCCTTCTGTGCTGGTTACCAAGCTGCATTTCGGATAAGTGCCTTGTTGGGGGTTCTTGTCTATTTTTATTTTCTATGCGTTTACATGTCATCCTGAAGGAGAAAATGCCCATGTGGGACGCAGATTCCCCTTAAAGATCATCACAAGCAGTGTCTTTTCTATTTAGGTACTTCTCACAACCATACATAGTGTTCTTTCTGCCAAATGTTTGTCCCTAAGACCCTGTGTAGTTGTCTGCCCTCCTTATCAACTTAGCTGTAGAACCAATGTCTTAAATTGTTGGCGCAGGCTGCTTCCTCTCTCGATGATGGTGAAAGCCTAGTGGTTGTATCTGATTCATCTGTTGTGACCCTGTTGGAGGCCAGCGTGGATCCAACTTCTTGCACATCCTCAGAGACTGTGCAGATGTCCAGTACAGATGTTGGGGGGGGGGGAGACCTTGGCTGATTATCTGATTATTTGTGAGGGGCATAGTGGGATGCAGCAAATATTTGTTCAGGAGGAGATTCCCACTACTTTGGTTGAGTTTAGGCAAGGGTCTGAACCACCTAAGGGTTTTAGGGTGGTCATTCCCCAGAAGAAAGAACAGAAAACTAAACACATTTCTCTGCTGCTAAAGATCCCCAGCGTGAATGGCAGGATTTTACCCAGGGGTTGGTTAATGCCTTAATGGCCTTAAAATCTCCTCAAGGAGTTTCTATGCCTGCTCCTCCTTGGTCATCTACTACTCTTTAAGAGTCCCAGAGAGCAAGAATCTGAAGAAGATTTGGATTCTGGGGAAGAATCTTTAGTATGTTATTGTCAAACTCCTTCTGGACATTGTCCATTGGTGCAATGCTCCACAGGTAGATCTTTTTGCCTCTGCTTTGAACAGAAAACTTCCTCTTTTTGCTCCAGAATTCCAAGTCCTCTGGCTTGGAAGGTGGATGCCCTATCTTTTCCTTGGAAGGGGATGTTTCTCTATGCCTTCCCTCCTCTTTCTCTAATTCTAGACTACTGCTCAAATTAAATCAAGACTCCCCCAAAGTCTTGTTGTTGACTCACTGTTGGCCCGGACAGTATTAGTTCCCCCTTTTCATCTAGCCAGGAACATTCGCCACAAGTTACCTCACAGCGTGAACCTTCTCACACAAGATAAGATGTCTCTGATCCATCCCCACTTATCCACTCTTCAACTGACACTGTGGGCAATAGGGTTTTAATCCCCTTTAGGCACCTTTTTTTCAGAAGACATGCTTAGGATTCTACAAGAGGCCAGGAAACCCACTACCTGGAAGTCATATTTGTCCAAATGGAAGACCTTTTCTGCCTGGTGCCATTCTTGTAACTAGGATCCATTTTCTGTGGGATTTCCTCTGGTTCTGTCTCATCTGTGTAAATTTCTCCATGCTGGGTTAGTATATTCTTTTGATGAAGCTCTCCTTTCAGCTGTTTCTGCTCGTTTACCATTGACTCCTCTTGCTTCTAGGTTTGAAGTTAAACAATTTCTTAAAGGTGTCCTTCATATCAGGCCTCCCAAGAAGCTTATTCCACCTCCTGAGACATCAGTTTTGTTCTTGAAAAATTAACTCGGGCTCCTTTTGAGCCTGCAGCTTCAGCTTCCTTGCAACATTGTACTTAGAATACTGTTCTTCTTTTGGCCCTTACTTCAGCTAAGAGAGCGTCTTACTCCAGGCTGTTATGGCTGTTCTTCCTTGCTTACTTTTTCATAGGGTCAGGGTCTGTCTTCATACGAATCCTTCTTTTTCGCCCAAGGTGGTTAATGGGTTGTCTCTTGATCAGTCTGATTTGCCCTCCTTTGTTCCTTCTCTGCAGTCTGCTAGAGAGAAGGTTCTTCACACTTTGGAATGGCACAGACAACGTTGATATTATTTGGATAACACTAAGGCCATTTGCAAATCTGAGTGATTTTTTTTGTAGCTTTTCATCCCAGATCTCTAGGTTTCGTTGTTTGTAAATAAACCATATCCTTCTGGATCTTTAAGGCCATTTCTGTCTGTTGTTCCTTTAATGGAAAATGTCTTTCTACCGCTGTAATGGCTAATTATACTAGAGCTCTTGCTTCCTCTGGTGCTTTTTCCAAAGGTGTGGATACCATTTCCATCTTTGCAGCTGCTACATGAACTTCTACCCATACCTTCACTAAACATTACAAATTGGATGTTGTTTTAAGAGCAGCAACTGACAATGCCAGAGCTGTCCTGCATGAATTTCTAGAGGGCTCTTCTGTGTCTTCCTCCTCCTGAGTTTCCTGTTGAGCTTTTGTACTATCCCTTTTGTAAAGAATATGCAATGTGATATGGAAGGACATAGTACAGTTGTGTAAAATCTTGCCATAGTAGATGTCCTTCTCTTCACTGTTGCATTATTCCCTCCCTCCTGCTGATGTGCTCTTTTCCTTCTGTTTTCTTGGCTTGGAATTCTTCTCTTTTTTTCTTCCTCCTGAATGCACATGTTCCTCCTAGTTCCTAGTAGTAATTGTTCCTCCTGGTGCTTTTCAGTTTTGTGGTACGTAGGTCCATAAGTCACCTTTATGTTCTATGCCTTGAACATGGAGCATGTATGTGACAAACGGCATCTATAAAATGTAAGACGTTGCTGTACTGGCCGGACATTGCACTGCCCTTGGCAGGAAATCTGTTTTATAAAGAATACTACAACAGTGAATAGGACATCTACTGTTATGGTAAGATTTTACACAGCTGTACTTTTTCCACTGTGCCTGCTGAACTAAAGAAGGAATTTCTGAAGCACATTGGAGAAACTGGACATATTGGTTCCTTAACACTAGCTTCTCCCTGAGTAGCCCCTTTGAAATTCTAAGCATCGGGTGATTGTCACCACAGATGCTTCAGCCGGGGGGGGGGGGGTATTGTCCGTGACAGTTCAAGTTGTGTGGTCAAAGAACAAGGATGATCTGCATATCAGTATGTTGGAAATAAAGGCAGCTGCTCTTATCCTTGCAGGCCTTTCAAGGTTCTCCCATAATGTGCAATTGCCATATATTCTTAACTGTATAGTAGTGGTGTAGTACGTCAGCAAGACAAGGAAGAGGGAAGTCGCTCCATTTCCTGAGGTCACTTTCTGGTCAGTGATAACATATATTCGGAGAATCCAGCTATAGAATCAGGCTCAGCCAATGCCTGCTGATGCTTGAGTGGTCCCTCAGCTGGAAGATGCCCTACCACCAGTAGCAGAAGCCATGCTGTGATCTCTCACCCTCCTCTGACCATGTCACATGTAGTGACTTCATTTACCTGCTTTCCCTCTCTGAAGTGGCAGGTCAGGAGTGTTCTAGTCCAGGAATGGCCTCCAGGTCTTCTGTATGCATTTCCATCCTTTTTTCCTCATTCCCAGTGTCTTACAGAAGGTCAGAGTCATCCTAATAATTCCCATATTGGCTTGAAAAGGTTTGTGGAAACCTTTCAGGTTAAGGCCCTTACCCAGAGATTCATGTCCTGAAGCTACACATCTTGGAAAAAGTATTGCATTTAATCACTTTAAGGGAGGAATTCAGGTAATGGTCATACCAGCTGTGGGCCAACCCATGGGTGTCTTTTGCAACACCAGAGAGCACCTAGAATTTGACTACAGATATTTTGCCAGAGAATGGCATTTGCTGCTTAACTAAAGGCTTATGGGAACACCACTCGAGTGAGCAAACACAAATGTGAAGTAAACAGTGGTCCTGATCTTTGCTCTGCAGATAGTCAAAATGTGGAGGGAGTTGCACATTTCACTCACTATGCAGACTTGCTATATTGGTTTGGAACCTAACCTCACATCAAGGCTTGTGTGTCATAGCTGCACATGCCCCTTCAGACCACTTCAGCAAGTCCTTTTCCAACTTTCATGAGTGGAAATTAAACAGTAAAGTATTTTGGTGGTTGGAATACATCACAAGAAAATTACCACCTGAAGAAGTTTTGTGCCATCTTCATATGTAGAGGTGGTTTGGACAGTGAGTATCTTCTCCTTCACATGGATTTGGAGATGACTTTTTGTTGATGTTCTTTGTGTTTCACTGTTGCAGTCATCACACTTGGGTTATCTGCCTGCAGGTAGCCCTCAGTCGGCCCGAATACCAGAGATGTAGTATTTCTGCGTCGCTTGCTGTTTCGTCAGGGGTATATAAACAGGCAGCTGACGCCATTACATCAGTCTTTCTTGCCAAGGAGTCCGAAGCAGAAGCAGTTTGCATGAGTGCCGGTTGGCCACTACCTGAGTTTTTGTTTCCATATTGAATCATCCTGAAGTCTTCTAAAGCTAAGTACACCATTGGGGATCCTTTTTTCTTGCTCTAACCGATGTCTGAAAAATTTAACAATTGTCTCGCCTGTGAAAAGCAAATACCACACCGAGATTTCCATTCTTACTGCGTCACCTGTTTAGGCCCAGACCACGACGTACCTCACTGTCGGTTTTGTGCTTTGTTCAATGCCCAAACTATTCATTTTCAGGCACTTATTGTCTCCAAATACTTTCGCTCTCTATCTCCGTATTCCGAAATGGCTTCGGTAAGCCATCCGACTACTGATCTTCCGAAAAAACGTAAGGATAAAGACAGACAGACCACACAGGTCCAAAACTGCCGACGATGCTTCCGTTAAGGTAGTCGCCAGTTTGCCAGTACTCAGTGAGGCACTTTCGCAGCCCCTGATGCTCTTTTCGATGGATTCGCAGGCACTATCGAGACCCATTCGGAGTTCCGGAATGCCGCGAGACTATGGAATGTTCAGATGTCTCTATCTTGGATGGGTCCGGAGCCACTGTGCAGGCACCGGCTTCTGAGGAAGTTCTTCGCATTACCGATATTTGACACAAACCGACTTCTTTCGCGTTTTCAGTTCGGTCTAAAACTGCCGAGTTTCTAAGGCCAAGAGTACAAGCTATGCTTAAAAAAAACGATGACCCAAACTCAAGCACCTGCTTCCTTGCCACAATCTCAAATGCTTAAAATGGCAGAAGACCTGATCATGCTGATTAGGGGAAGCCAGCCTTCCCCCGCTAAAAGAAAGAGACCTGTCCCCTGAAGCTTTAACTGACCAAGAGTCCAACGACTCTGAGGTTTCTGAATATGAAGACATGACTCTATCTGCTTATGTTTCAGATGCAGAGGAATCCATTCATAGGTTCATAGGTAGGTACTAGGCTGTCGGCCCAAAGGCCTATGTAAGCCTAGCCAACAAGGTTCCCTGGCTTACGCCACCCAAGAAAGTTATTTTCCTGTGCCACTGTCGAGCAGAGACACAGAAGTGATCTCTGGGGTGTATTTCCCATTTCTCATCCACTCATCAAGATTTTTCTTGGAGTGCTAATGAACTTGAAATAGATGGGTAGCCTGTTCCAGAGTATGGGAAGTCTCTGGGACAGGAATCTATCCCTCCAGCATGTTCTATTTATTGTGGTGACAAGGTTTAAATCCCTAGAGCATGTAGCTTGGAGGGATTGGGATTTCTTTAGGTGTAGCATGTCCAACAGCTCTGGGTTTGACATAGCTTTATATGTTAGGCAGAAATCACCTCGGAGTAGGCGATATGCTATGGAGTAAACCTGGAGTTTTTTGAGACAGTCAGTGTAGGGCATTTGTTTGAGGCCAGTAATTCTCTTTGTGAGGTACTTTTGTGGCCTTTCCAGCTGCTGCAGATGTCTTGATAGGTACATTCCAAAAGGGGTGTTGTACTCTATAATGGGTCTAATGAGTGTCGCGTAGAGAGGAACAATGACCTCTTTTTTCTTGGATGAGAACCCTTTTATGATGAGGTGCGCCACGTAGAAGGACTTCCTGACTAATGTGGTGATGTGACTATCAAAGGAGAGACTACTGTCCACCTGGGTCCCAAGGTCTCTTATCACAAATTAAGTGTTAAGTAGATTACTGCCTATGTGATAGTTCATGAGTACAAAGTTTTTACCAAAGGGGATGACACTGCACTTTTTGGCATTGAGCTTGAGGCCATGGCTGTGACACCAGGCATCTTGTCTCAGCGAGGCCCTTCTGTAGGATGTCCTCATCATTTGGGGACTTGACTATGGCTCCTAGTTTGCAGTCATCTGCAAACTTCGTTGGTCAGAGGCCTTCTGTGTTAGCCTGTATTTCAGAGAAGTAGATACCAAACAGGAGAGGTCCCAGGACCCCTGTGGTACTCCACTTGTCACTGCTTTGAGGTCAGATTTGGAGTCTGCAACTTTTACAGTGTGGTCACTGCTTTGAGGTCAGATTTGGAGTCTGCAACTTTTATAGTGTGGGTTCTGTCAGTGAGCCAGTTGGCAACCCATCTTGTGACATAGGGATTTATACCTAGTTTAGTGAGTTTAGCTATAATTCCAGAATGGGGGATGGTGTTGAAAGCCTTGGAGAGGTCAAGATAGGCTGTATGAACCACCTTACCCTCATCTACTGCTTTGGTGACTGCCTCAAAGAAGTCGATCAGGTTCAGGAGGCATGATCTGCCTTTCACAAACCCGAACTGGGTGGGATCCAGAGTTTGGAGGTTACCAATGTCTTTGTTTATGAGTTCCATGATGATATGTTCCATGGCCTTGCAGACCAGGCTCGTCAGGCTAATAGGTCGATAGTTCCAGGGATTAGTGGTGGCTCCCCCTTTGTGGAGTGGGAGAACTGTTGCTGTGCACCATTCAGTGGGCACAAAGCCTGATGCGAGGCTATTATTGAACATGGTGCTT
The DNA here is from genome assembly GCF_019279795.1 of Protopterus annectens. Taxonomy (NCBI): domain Eukaryota; kingdom Metazoa; phylum Chordata; order Ceratodontiformes; family Protopteridae; genus Protopterus; species Protopterus annectens. Next base: position 880,519,100 of record NC_056733.1, read on the forward strand.
AAGTGGGGACCCAGTTCGTTCTGAAGTTCGTGTAAAATGCAGCCTGGGATGTTGTCCGGTCCCATGGATGCTGTGCTTTTGGCTTTAGAGAATGCAGCTTTTACTTGCGTAGTTGTGATTACAGGGAGACTGCATTCTTCTTGTATAGATATTTGCCATTTAGGGGGTGAGGGGGGGTAAAGTTAGCACTGAACCTATCTGCCAGGATGTTGGCAATATCAGTTGGTTCTGTAATTTTCGTGCCGTTGTGCTGCAACTCGGAGCAGATCTGGGTGTTGTCATTGAGATTCTTGACATAGCTATATAATGCTTTGTGGCTGTCCTTAGAATTGGTGGCGATTTTGTTTTCGTAGCTAGCTTTGGAGGATTTTATAAGGGATCTCAGCTTCTTACTGAGGCTGACCAGGGAGCTCCTCTACTCATGGGATTTTACTCTCTTGCAACAGTTTCATCCTTCTGTTGTACAGTTTGTTTATGGCAGGGAACCACCAGATTGGCTTCCTTTTTTTGGAGGATAGCATCTTGGTTCTGTTTGGGATAGCTTATAGAGTGCATTTGTGTAGGATTCAGCAGTTGTAACTGTATTGTCCATTTGCATGGGTATCATGAAGTTCATCACTTCTGTCTTAAGAAGCATGAAGTTGGCTTTGGATAAATGTTTTACCGTGGTTTCCTTAATGGGGGGTGGGAGCGGGATGTGGATATCAAGAGTGATTAGCTTATGGTCGGATCGGACCAACGAGGAGTTGACTTCAGGTGTGGAACACCAGTCACTCATGTTGGTAATGACTAGGTCAAGGATATTGTTGCCCCTGGTAGGCGTGTGGATAAGTTGATCCAGGGCATTGGAGTTTATGAATTCCAGAAAGCGTTGAGCCAAGGAGTTGGTACACGAGTAGTTTTCCCAGTTAATGGTGGGGTAGTTGAAGTAGCCCATTATTAGGGTGTTAGGTTGAAGCCTAATATTTTCCAGTACATCAAGAAAGGAGGAGTGGGAATCCTGGGGCATGGTGGGGGATCTGTAGCAAGCTACAATTTGGATTGCAGTTTTGCCCGGAGTTAGTTGCACTTGGATGACCTCGGATGCATTATGTACTGAACAACTAGCTTGGAGGTGTGGATATCCTTAATGAATATGGACACACCTCCGCCTTTGGTGTTTCGGTCCAAGTTACATGGCCGAAAAGTGTGGTATGAGTTATAGAGCCTGGTAGTGCAGAGGTGCTCTCTCGAGCCTTGAACCAGGTCTTAGTCACTGCACAGATATAGATGTTCTCCATTTTAAGGAGTGCCTTGAGTGAGCGCATTTTGAGGTTTAGACTTCTAGCATTGAGTAGGATTACCCTCAGTTTTTGCTTGCCTGTTCCTGTTACGGTGGTGAATTTGTCATTTGAACTTTGCCTTAAAAAGGCACTATAGGGGCAGCAAGAGCCTTAGCCAGTATCCGGAATCTCAGAGGCGACAGGTGCAGGCCATCTGTGGCAAAGCATTGTGGTCTTTTGACCATGTCATCCCAAGCAGACCGATACTGGATCCCCTTAGAATGACACCAGAAGTTTGCCAATTCTTGAAGTCAATCATTTTGTCCTTGTACTGCGGTATCATTCTGGGCGATGGCAGAATGCTACTCAGGGCTAGGGTCATACCTGCCTGGGCTACAAGATCAGAGAGCTCTTCCATGTCTCTCTTCATGTAGTCCAGGGAGGTACGTCTCAGGTCATTCACACCAACATGGACAATAACAGAGTCATATTTGTACTTGTGGAGTGACCCGAGTGCGTGGGTTGTGTAGCTGATCCTATCACCCGACAGGCAGCTTGACAGTAACCTTCTCCTTGTTTAGCCTGGTGAGTGGGGACATCAGTGTGCCTGACTATAGAGTCACCTATGACTATTGTGTTGGGTACGTTGTTTTGCCTTATTGGCTGCTTCCCCTCCAGAGGATTTTTATTTTGGTGAAACCCTACATACTTTAAGAGAGCATTTCCACTGGGAATGCTAGGATTATCCTCAGTCCAAAAAGAGTCTCAGAGAATTTTTAGATTTGCCACAACATAGACCTTTAGCTATCCCTCCTGTTCTGGATGATGTCTTTATGGAATCCAGTCTAACTCCTAATACTTTACCCCCTACTGCAAGGAAACCAGACAGGTACTACAGAGTCCCTGCACTTCTAAAACAAGGAGTGCTAAACCATTCCCTTACTGAAATAATTCACAATGACTTCTCAACTCCACTCCTCACCTCTGCCCAATTGCTCGTGCCCCTAGGAGGAAAACTTGCCCACCATGCAAAAACTGGACCTCTATCACCAAAAACCGATGGGTCCTCAACATTATATCCCAGGGGTACAAATTTTACTTCCACACACACTGCCACCCCCAAAGGGGTTACCAGACCTTCCTCCAAACCAGTGGGCAGAGGCATAAAACCACATTCATTCCCTGCTGTCCATAAGGGCAATTCAGCCTGTTCCTGCAGAACAGATAGGTCAAGGTTTTTTTCCAGACTTTTCCTGGTACCCAGAAAAGAGGGCACTTTGTGCCCAATCCTAGATCTTTCTATTCTAAACACCTTCCTGGTGGTCGCAAAATTCAAAATGCTCACCCTTCAGAAGCTTCTTCCTGTGCTGTCCAAAGATGCCTGGTTAGCCACCCTAGACCTAAAAGAAGCCTAGCTGCACATCCCTGTCAGAAACTCGTGCAGGAAATATCTACGTTTCAGGACAGAATCTATGCATGATCAGTTCTCTGCACTTCCCTTTGGCTTATCCACTGCTCCCAGAGTATTCACAAAATGCCTGGCTCCAGCCATTGCCTACTGCAGACAGAGAAAGATTCAAACATACCCATCCTTGGACGATTGCCTGATTCAGGCAGACAGTCAGGAAAAGCTGTTGCAGCACCTGACATTTGTAAAAAACCTTCAAACCTCACTGGGGTACACTGTCAACGAAAAGAAATTAAAACTAGTCACCAGTCAAAAGATTGTATTCCTGGGAGCAAGCTTGGACACAGCATCTCAGATGGAATTCCTTATTCCAGAAAAACAAGCCTATCTAACAGGCTACTTTGTTCAAATGGCCACCAGAACCCAGCTATCCGCAAGGAATATCCTGCAGGCTCAAGTGTTCATGGCCTTTTGCATTCTACTAATTCCATATGCCAGACTGCATATGAGGAAACTTCAACAGTACTTAAAAAGTCTTTGGTAGCAACATTCTCAGGACCTGGAAACCATCATACCTATCATACCTTGTCTGAGGACAGAGTTTCTTTGATGGGCAGCAGCATGCAACCACAACAAGGGACTTCCCTTTACACAACCCCATGCTGCCAGACCCTAACCACAGACGTATCAGACTATGCCTGGGGGGCACATCTGGATGACAAGTGCATTTAGGGCCAATGGAGCCCAAGTAAATTCATCTAAACATCAACCAAAAAGACCCGCTAGCTGTTCAACATGCTCTGACAGCTTTCAGATATCTACTGTCACCAAGACCCCTGCTAATAAAAACAGACAACACCACAGTTATGTGGTACGTCAACAAACCGGGGGGATCCCACTCGTACCCACTCTGCAAGCTAGCCATGACCCTGTGGAACACAGCCTTGGCCATGCATATTCATCTGCAAGCTCAATTCCTGCCTGGCAAACAAAACACTCTGGCAGACGACTTAAGCAGAAATCTCCTAGACCCACACGAGTGGCAATTAGACCCCAGCACTTTCAGCCTTCTAACCCAGAAATGGGGGACCCCGGAAGTGGACCTTTTTGCCTCCCCCTACAATCACCAGCTCAGCAAATTCTGCACCAAGACACCTCACTGCAGGGCCTGGAAAGTGGATGCTCTTTCCTTTCAGTGGGTAAACTTCCCAGTCTATGCATTTCCTCCACTCTCTCTTCTTACAAGGATTTTCCTCAAGATAAGACAGGACAGACCAAGGGCAATCCTGATTTCCCCAGACTGGCCACGCCAACACTGGTACCCACTACTGCGCAGCCGGTCACCGGTGCCACCATGGCACCTACCCCAGATCCCAACCCTCCTCACTCAGTAGGAGGGACAGATCTTGCATCTGCAACTGCAAACCCCGAGCCTTGCAGCCTGGCTTATTCTTTGAATTCTCCCCCAGTGACCAGCCTAAGCAAGCAGGTGCTGGATGTCATTCTTGAAGCCAGAAGACCCAGTACAAGGAAATCCTGTGCTGATAAGTGGAAAAGGTATTGTTCCAGGATTCAGTCTAAAGCAGAGGACACAGGACTGCTCTCCTTACCTCTAATCCTAGATTATCTAGCAGATCTAATCCACAGAAGCCTATCCTTCTCCTCCATTAAGATCAATGCCTCTGCCATTTCGCCACCTCTTTTCTCTCACCCTCTTATCAAATAGTTCCTGAGAGGTACAAACAATTTAAGGCCACCAAGGAGATCACCCACCCCTGCTTGGGACCTTAACTTTGTACTGGAAAAGCTCCCCCCCCTTTGAGCCTGCAGTGTCAGCAGAGTTAAAATTCCTCTCTTGGAAAACAGCCTTGCTTCTGGCCATCACTTCAGCTAGAAGAGTGTCTGAGCTACAAGCACTTATGAATGTGGAACCCTTCATTATTTTCCATGCTGACAGGGTTTCCCCTCAGGACTAACCCTTCCTTTTTGCCTAAAGTGGTATCCAGTGTGGCTCTCAACCAATCTGTTCATTTGCCAACCTTCTTCCCTAATCCTCAAAATAAAGGGGAAAGGATCCTGCACTCCTTGAACATGCACAGACAGCTCAGATTCTACCTTGATAGGACTAAGCCCTTCGGGAAATCTGACCAGTTACTAGTCAGCTTTGCACCAGGGGCAGAGGGCAAGGCCATTTCAAAACGAAACACACTCCAAATGGATAGCACATTGCATCCATTTCTGCTACAAGCACCATGGGAAACCAACCCCTCGGGGTCAGAACACATTCCACTAGGGCAACTTCTACCTCTACAGCATTCCTCAGGGGAGTCCCTACCAGGGACATCCTGGAAGCTGCTACCTGGAGTTCTGTACACACTTTCACCAAGCATTACCACCTACCTATCTTTTCCAAATCCAGGGCAGGTTTTGCAACAGCAGATGATGTTCTTCGTGTTTCACTGTTGCAGTCATTACATTTGGGTTATCTGCTTGCAGGTAGCTCTCAGTCGGCCTGATTAACAAAGTCTTGGGTCCTGCGTCGGTTGCTGTCCCTTCTTCCATGATGTCAGGTCGTCTGGTATAAAACATGCAGCTGATGCCATTACATCAGTCTTTCTTGCCGTGCGGTGCCCGAAGCAGAAGCAGTTCGCACGTGCCAGTCGGCCGACTCCTGAAAGTTTCGTTTTCGAGTTTCAGAACCGTAGTCTTCAACTAAAGCTAAGTACCCCGTTGGGGAAACTTTTTCTTGCTCCTTACCGATGTCAGTAAAAGTTAATAATTGCATTACTTGTGGAAAGCAAATATCTCATAAAGATTTTCATTCGTACTGTATTCCTTGCCTAGGCCCTGACCACGACGTACCTCGCTGTCGGTTCTGTGCTTTATTTAATCAGCGCACTATCCGTCGTCGGTATATTTTCGCTTCTAAATATTTCAGTTCTTGGTTTAATTATCCAGAAATGTCATCGGTTAGCCATCCGACTACCGGGATTCCTAAAAAACACAAAGATAAAGACAGAGACAGGCTGCTGAGGTCCAAAACTGCCGACGATGCTTCTCCTAAGCCTGTCGCCAGTTCGCCGGTACTCAGTGAGGCGCTTTTGCAGCCCCTGATACCCGCTTCTTCTGATTCGCAGGCCTCTACTGAGACCCATCCGGAGTCCAGTATGCCGCAAGATGCTTTAACTATGGAACCCGTGGATGTCTCTACCTTGAATGGGTCCAGAGCCGCTGTGCAGGCATCAGCTTCTGATGGTGTATTCAGGCCTACGGACTCGCATATTAAACCAACGCCTCCTTCTTTACTTAGGCCTAAATCTCGATCCATGCCCAAGAAACAAGACGCCCAGGCCGCATGCACAGGCCTCTATGCCTAAAAAACAAATGATAAGAATGGCTAAAGATCTTGTAACTCTAATCAGGGGAAGCCAACCACCCCCTTCTAAGAGACCTAGAACTGAATTTGTTTATGAATCATCTGACCAGGATTCTGATTTTTCTGATGATCTGGATTTACCCATATCTGCTTATGAGGATTCTGATGCAGAGGACTCTATTCCCACTGCTTCCCCTCCAGAGGATTTTTCTTTTGATGAAACCTTGCACACTCTAAGGGAACATTTTCACTGGGAAAGCCAGGATTTTTCTGATTCGAAAAAGAGGCTTAGGGATTTCTTACTCCTGCCTCAGCATAGGCTTTTAGCTATACCTCCTGTACTAGACATTGTTGATGATGCTTTCTCAGAATCTAGTTTGGCCCCTCATTCTTTGCCTCCTGCTCCCAGAAAACATGAAAGATATTACAGGGTTCCTGATTCACACAAGTTCCTTTTTAAAAATCCTATTGCGGATCCAGAGACTATTTCACAGGGACCCAAGGGCATTAAGGCTTCTACTGCTAAAACTCCTACCCCCTCTGATAGAGATTCCAGGGTACTGGATAGATTGGGTAAGAAGGTTTACACTTCTGCAAACTTGGCCATTAGTGCCTTAAACTGTCAGTTTCATATGTTAAAGTATCAACAACATGTTACTGGATTGCTTAAACAGAAAATGATGTTGATTCCTGACTGTGCTGAAAATAAAGAATTACAGGATTTAATGCATTCTGCTGAACAGGTTAGAAAACATACTTTGCAATGTGGATCTGATTCATTAGAGGCCTCTTGCAGGGCTGCTGTCACTGGGTCTGTACTCGGAAGGCATGCTTGGCTTAAGGAGCAATCTTTGTATGACAATGTTAAAGCTAAACTGTTGGATGCTCCCTGAAATCAGGGCCGCCTGTTTGGCAACGAAGCTGAAGAAGTTCTTAAAAAGATGGAAGATAAAACTAAATCTATGCAAACTGTTAAAGATTTCTTACAAGTTCAGCCTCCAAGATGTAGTAAGCATTGGCCCTCTAAGAATTGGTCCTTTCTGGCACCTTCCAGGTCTTCTCAATCTAAACCCAGACACAGCAGAAACCCCCAGGTTTCAGTCCCAGGGTATGCACAAGACTAAGCAGTGGGGGGCTTCTGAATCCAAATCTGGGAGTAGTAAGACTCCCCCCTATGGACAACTGTCTCAATGACTTACTCTTAAAACTTAAAAAGGTTGGTCTGCAGGCAACAGATTCATTTGACAACCTACTTCAAACAAGTGGCCTCAAAAACCCTGCTATCTGCAAGGCAAATACTGCAAGCCTTGGGCTTCATGGCCTCCTGCATCCTTCTAATTCCATATGCAAGACTGCATATGAGGAAACTACAGTGGTATCTAAAAAGCCTATGGTGTCAACATTCTCAGGATCTAGAAGCAATGATTCCTATCATACATTGCCTTCGCCTAGAGTTCCTTTGGTGGGCAGAGGCCTGCCACCAAAACAAGGGATTACCATTCACGCTACCCCCTGCCGCCCAAACCCTAGCAACAGATGCATCAGACTATGCATGGGGGGGCTCACCTGGCAGGGAAGTGCATTCAGGGCGAATGGAACCCAAGTCAAATGCACCTGCATATCAATCAAAAAGAAATGTTAGCTGTACAGAATGCTCTGACAGCCTTCAAGGACCACATGCTTCCACGACAACTAATGGTAAAAATGGACAACACCAGTGTTATGTGGTACATAAACAAGCAGGGGGGTACACATTCTTACCCCCTCTGCAGACTAGCCATGGCATTGTGGAACACAGCCTTGAGCTACCAAGTGCACCTACAAGCTCAATTCCTGACAGGAAAAGTAAATACACTGGCAGACAGACTAAGCAGAAACCTCATGGACCCACACGAGTGGAAACTGGAACCAAGGATTTTCAACATGTTGACAAGCAGATGGGGGAGCCCAGATATAGACCTGTTTGCCTCCCCCCCAGAACTATCAGTTGAACAAATTTTGCACAAGGATTCCCCAAAAACAAGCTTGGAAAGTGGATGCTCTGTCCAGCTGGAAAAACCTATCAGTTTATACCTATCCTCCTCTGCCTCTGCTCTCCAAAGTACTACTAAAGATCAAACAGGGCAAGCCAAGGATGATTTTGATTGCACCAGACTGGCCACGACAACATTGGTAACCACTTTTGCGCAGTGTGTCACGGTTGGCCCCTTGGCACCTGCCTCAGACTCCTTCCCTGTTGTCTCAGCAGGAGAACCAGGTTCTCCACCCTCAGCTCCAAACACCGAACCTAGCAGTCTGACTAATTACCTAATCTCTCCTTACCGTCCCTTAGTAACCACTTTGGATGATGCGGAGGGGTCCCAGTCGATCCTCGGATGATGTCTCATTTGCAGACATCTTAGAGATCCTCAAACAACGAGGCGGCTGGATATCCAAACCCCCTCTGCTGGACGATCAGTGCTCCTCAAGGCCTTTGGGGCTCAGCCCTCCGCCTCCTGGGTGTCTCCGCCCCTTCGACGAGCTTCTGGATTTAGTTTGTCAAGGTAGGAACATCCAGATACCGTGGAACCAGTCCCTTCGGCCCAAATAAATTTTTATCTGCTCCCCGAGAAGGAGTTCCTTACTAAAGTGGCTGTAGATGCCATGGTGGTGGCATCTGCTACACAACAGGACGTGGCAGAGGCTTCAACGTCCATCCATCCTCCTAATAAGGGGTCTAGGAGTATGGATAGCTACGGGAAGCGACCCTGACTTCAGCTGCCTTTACCTTAAGGTCTCTGAATTATTTGGCACATTTACCAGGCTTCAGAGGGATCTGGTCATGAGTTGTCAGATTCCCTCTCGGGTAACCTACCTGAGCAGCTAGCCCAGTCCGTTAGCTCTCAGTTGGCTATCCTTACGTCAATTTCTAACTCGTCCATGAGGCTCATTTCCTATGCGGCCGAAGGCGGAGTAGAGCCTGCAGGCACAGGCGTGGCTCTTCAGACAAGCCTGGCTCCGCTTTGTGTCAGTTTCATGGAGGCCTTCAAGTCTTCCTTACGACACTCCCTTTGATGGGTCATCATTGTTTGGACCCAAGGTGAAAGACACCCTTACCCGCCAGAGCAAGAGGGAAAAACGTTATCTACCGTAGGTGCCCGTTATTCCACTCCCTTTCGGCCCTTACCCCAGGCTGAAAGGAGGGGAAATGTGGTTCGAAAATCTCGCAAGTTTTTTCTCCCAACAGCAGGAAGATTCCCGTCAGAGGCAGAGGCGGGTAATTTTTCAGGGAGACGCCGTCCCAGAGGCGGCAGAGGGTCCCGCAATTCTGGAGACCCGCGAGTCCTTTCGCGGGCTCTTCAGCCTCCCACACGCCATGAGGGATTGCCCGGCTGTGCTGCTCGAGCCAGTCGGGTGTCGTTGCCAAGCACCTAAATGCCTGGGAGTCAATCACTGGGACAGATGGGTGCTTCGGATCATTGCCGAGGTTACACCATCCCATTCAAATACTCACCTCCACCGTCCAAGAGAATCCCGGACCCACCACCCAGTCAAAGGGAAATAGCAGCCGCGAGAAGCTTTAAAGCTGCTAGAAAAGGAGTCATCCAACCGTCCCCTACAGACCAGATCGGATCAGGAAATTACTCCAGGTTCTTTTTAGTGCCAAAAAAGACAGGGGACCTGAGACCAATATTGGATCTCAGCAGACTGAACCAATCCGTCCACGAAATCCAAATTCAATGGTCACGTTACAATCCATTCTTCCGTTGTTGGAGAAGGATGTTTGGATGTGCTCCATAGACCTCAAGGACGCCTATTATCACATACCGATACATCAGGCGTCCAGAAGGTATCTCGGCTGCAGGCTGGGAGTCAGTCATTACCAATTTTGTCCTCTGCACTTTGGTCTCACCACAGCCCCAGGGTGTTCACCAAGTGTTTGGCAGTAGTGACGGCTCACCTGAGAAGTCTTGGATTCCAAGTGTTTCCCTATCTCACGACTGGCTCCTGACTGCCACCACCAGGCATCTACTAATGGACAACCTCAAAGCCACCATCTCCCTGGGTGTTTCCCTAGGGATTACATTCAATTGGTCAAAGTCTGTCTTGCTGCCCTCTCAGCATAAAGTTTATAGGAGCAGAGATAGACTCAAGATTGATGCTGCCTTCTTCCTGCCGAAAGGATCCGAACTTTACAGGGCCAAGTTCAAGCTCTAATCTCGGAGATCCAAAGCCCCAGCCAGGATGGTCCTACAGGTTTTAGGCTCAATGTCTGCCACGGTTCTTAAGTTCCTCTAGCAAGATTACACATGAGGATTCTTCAGTGGCTCTTGTCAACTCAATGGTCCTTTCAGGATCTTCCCCTCAGTCATCACATCATGATTACGGAAATATGCAAAAGGGACCTTCGCTGGTGGCTTCAGATATCCAACTTGGATCAGGGAAAACCCTTTGTTCTCCCCCCTCCAGTGGTTACCCTGACGCCAGATGCCTCCCAGATAGGGTGGGGGGGCATTGTCTGGGCAGGCTAGTTCAGGGCTCCTGGCTTCGGATGAAGCCCTTCTCCACATCAACGTGTTGGAGATGAGGGCTGTACTTCTATCCCTACAGGCCTTACACAAGTTTCTTCCTCAGGGCATCATCGCCATCCACACAGACAACATGTCGGTGGTTTGGTATCTGAACAAACAAGGAGGGACCAGATCGTACTCCCTTTGCAGAGAGGCCATGAGAGTGTGGGAATGGGCTGTAGCTACCAACCGCTTCTTGGTAGCGACCCACATCCCGGAAAGTCAAATGTATTGGCGGACAAATTAAGCAGGACAATTCTCTCTCCTCACGAATGGTCTCTAAACCGCACAGTAGCAGCCCAGGTTTTCAAGAGATGGGGCCTTGGAGTGCTGCGACCTATTTGCAACTCCACAAAACACCAAGTGCCAGAGGTTCTTCTCCTTGATTCCACATCAGGAAGTTCCAGCCATGGATGCTCTAGCACAACCTTGGCCAACAGGGCTACTTTATGCCTTTCCTCCAATTCCACTCCTTCCAAAGTTATTCAAAAAGCTTCTCAACTGGGGTCTTCAATGATTCTGATTGCCCCTGCACTGGCCTCGTCAGATATGGTTTCCTTACCTGAAAAAGCATGCAGTGGACGATCCGTGGACCTTAGACCTGATCCCGGATTTGCTAATCCATCAGTCGGGACAGTGGCATCAGTCCCTTCAATCTCTAAAATTGACAGCTTGGCTCCTCCACTTCCAACCTTAGTTAGAAGGCACACACTAGACCCGAAGTTGTTCACATTTTATCTTCGCCCACAAACCCACCACTAACAAATTGTACCTCAGTAAGTGGAAGAGGTTTGCTATCTGGGCTCAACTCAAGGGCTTAGACCCTATCACTGCTCCTGTCCCAGAGGTTTTGAAATTCTTAACATCCCTGTTTAATCAGGGATCTTCCGTCTCAACTATTAAAGTCCAATTAGCTGCTATATCTAAATTCCATGAATCCACGGATCCTCCTTTGATGAGCAGCAGACTATGTAAAACGTTCATTAAAGGTGCCAGTTTGTTAAGGCCACCAGTTTTTCATCCTGCACCTCCGTGGGATCTTGATTTGGTGCTTCGTGCATTAACATCCCCCCCTTTTGAACCAGCTGCTACATGCGAATTAAAATATCTGTCTTGGAAAACGGCATTCTTAGTGGCTATTACCTCTGCAAGAAGAGTCTCAGAGCTTCAAGCCCTGTCTATTAAACCACCGTACTTGATTTTCCACAAGGATAGAGTATCACTTAGGCCTAATCCATCCTTTGTCCCAAAAGTCTGTTCTAGTTTCTGTCTTCAACAATCTCTAGAGCTACCAGTTTTCTTTCCAAAATTCTCTAATGAAGCAGAATACACTCTCCATAAATTGGATGTTCACAGGCAATTACGCTTCTATTTAGACAGGACTCAGCAACTTCGTAAGTCAGACCAGTTGTTTGTGTCCTTCTCAGATAATAAATTGGGCCAAACCATCACAAAAGCTACAATCTCAAAATGGATCAGAGATTGCATAACTCAGGCCTACTCTTCTTGAATAAACAACTTGCAACATCTATCAAAGCTCATTCTACCAGAGCTATGGCTACTTCTATAGCTTTTCATTACAAGCTCGCTATATCGGAAATTTGTGCCGCGGCTACTTGGTCTAACCCGCACACTTTCATTTCCCACTACAAATTGGATGTGGCATCTAAAGGACGAGCATCATTTGGTTCCACGGTACTCAGGAGTGTTTTCCAGTGAGCCACCCAGGATTCAGGTGCTAGGGACGCTGTCCCATCATTCAGAATGTAGGCAGATAGGATCACATAACATCTTTTAGTTATGTACTCACCATAACTTCAGATGTTTGGGATCCATCTCGCCTACATTCCTGATACCCACCCTCCTTCCCCCTGCCTTGCAGATCAGAAGAGATTGAACGGTTTTGAGCTCCACTGTTTTTATCTTGTTTCATCTGACGATGTTATATAAGCAGGGTATGCATGTGTGCATGTATGCGGACAAACTAGATCTGGGGGACTGGTGGTGGTGCATCCTGGGATATAGTAAGCTCAGCCAATAAGAGACTTCGCTCTTTGGCATAAGCGTGCCGAGTCGGAGCCGAGGGATCGGCTCCGAACCCATCATTCAGAATGTAGGCGAGATGGATCCCAAACATCTGAAGTTATGGTGAGTACATAACTAAAAGTTTTCGAGTTTCAGAACCGTAGTCTTCAACTAAAGCCAAGTACCCCGTTGGGGAAACTTTTTCTTGCTCCTTACCGATGTCAGTAAAAGTTAATAATTGCATTACTTGTGGAAAGCAAATATCTCATAAAGATTTTCATTCATACTGTATTCCTTGCCTAGGCCCTGACCACGACGTACCTCGCTGTCGGTTCTGTGCTTTATTTAATCAGCGCACTATCCGTCGTCGGTATATTTTCGCTTCTAAATATTTCAGTTCTTGGTTTAATTATCCAGAAATGTCATCGGTTAGCCATCCGACTACCGGGATTCCAAAAAAAACACAAAGATAAAGACAGAGACAGGCTGCTGAGGTCCAAAACTGCCGACGATGCTTCTCCTAAGCCTGTCGCCAGTTCGCCGGTACTCAGTGAGGTGCTTTTGCAGCCCCTGATACCCGCTTCTTCTGATTCGCAGGACTCTACTGAGACCCATCCGGAGTCCAGTATGCCGCAAGATGCTTTAAGTATGGAACCCGTGGATGTCTCTACCTTGAATGGGTCCAGAGCCGCTGTGCAGGCATCAGCTTCTGATGGTGTATTCAGGCCTACGGACTCGCATATTAAACCAACGCCTCCTTCTTTACTTAGGCCTAAATCTCGATCCATGCCCAAGAAACAAGACGCCCAGGCCGCATGCATAGGCCTCTATGCCTAAAAAACAAATGATAAGAATGGCTAAAGATCTTGTAACTCTAATCAGGGGAAGCCAACCACCCCCTTCTTAAGAGACCTAGCACTGAATTTGTTTATGAATCATCTGACCAGGATTCTGATTTTTCTGATGATCTGGATTTACCCATATCTGCTTATGAGGATTCTGATGCAGAGGACTCTATTCCCACTGCTTCCCCTCCAGAGGATTTTTCTTTTGATGAAACCTTGCACACTCTAAGGGAACATTTTCACTGGGAAAGCCAGGATTTTTCTGATTCGGAAAAGAGGCTTAGGGATTTCTTACTCCTGCCTCAGCATAGGCTTTTAGCTATACCTCCTGTACTAGACATTGTTGATGATGCTTTCTCAGAATCTAGTTTGGCCCCTCATTCTTTGCCTCCTGCTCCCAGAAAACCTGAAAGATATTACAGGGTTCCTGATTCACACAAGTTCCTTTTTAAAAATCCTATTGCGGATCCAGAGACTATTTCACAGGGACCCAAGGGCATTAAGGCTTCTACTGCTAAAACTCCTACCCCCTCTGATAGAGACTCCAGGGCGCTGGATAGATGGGGTAAGAAGGTTTACACTTCTGCAACCTTGGCCATTAGTGCCTTAAACTGTCAGTTTCATATGTTAAAGTATCAACAACATGTTACTGGATTGCTTAAACAGAAAATTATGTTGATTCCTGACTGTGCTGAAAATAAAAAATTACAGGATTTAATGCATTCTGCTGAACAGGTTAGAAAACATACTTTGCAATGTGGATCTGATTCATTAGAGGCCTCTTGCAGGGCTGCTGTCACTGGGTCTGTACTCGGAAGGCATGCTTGGCTTAAGGAGCAATCTTTGTATGACAATGTTAAAGCTAAACTGTTGGATGCTCCCTGAAATCAGGGCCGCCTGTTTGGCATGAAGCTGAAGAAGTTCTTAAAAGATGGAAGATAAAACTAAATCTATGCAAACTGTTAAAGATTTCTTACAAGTTCAGCCTCCAAGATGTAGTAAGCATTGGCCCTCTAAGAATTGGTCCTTTCTGGCACCTTCCAGGTCTTCTCAATCTAAACCCAGACACAGCAGAAACCCCCAGGTTTCAGTCCCAGGGTATGCACAAGACTAAGCAGTGGGGGGCTTCTGAATCCAAATCTGGGAGTAGTAAGACTCCCCCCTATGGACAACTGTCTCAATGACTTACTCTTAAAACTTAAAAAGGTTGGTCTGCAGGCAACAGATTCATTTGACAACCTACATCAAACAAGTGGCCTCAAAAACCCTGCTATCTGCAAGGCAAATACTGCAAGCCTTGGGCTTCATGGCCTCCTGCATTATTCTAATTCCATATGCAAAACTGCATATGAGGAAGTTACAGTGGTATCTAAAAAAGCCTATGGTGTCTACACACACAGGATCTAGAAGCAGTGATTCCTATCATACATTGCCTTCGCCTAGAGTTCCTTTGGTGGGCAGAGGCCTGCCACCAAAACAAGGGATTACCATTCACGCTACCCCCTGCCGCCCAAACCCTAGCAACAGATGCATCAGACTATGCATGGGGGGGCTCACCTGGCAGGGAAGTGCATTCAGGGTGAATGGAACCCAAGTCAAATGCACCTGCATATCAATCAAAAAGAAATGTTAGCTGTACAGAATGCTCTGACAGCCTTCAAGGACCACATGCTTCCACGACAACTAATGGTAAAAATGGACAACACCAGTGTTATGTGGTACATAAACAAGCAGGGGGGTACACATTCTTACCCCTCTGCAGACTAGCCATGGCATTGTGGAACACAGCCTTGAGCTACCAAGTGCACCTACAAGCTCAATTCCTGACAGGAAAAGTAAATACACTGGCAGACAGACTAAGCAGAAACCTCATGGACCCACACGAGTGGAAACTGGAACCAAGGATTTTCAACATGTTGACAAGCAGATGGGGGAGCTCAGATATAGACCTGTTTGCCTCCCCCCCAGAACTATCAGTTGAACAAATTTTGCACAAGGATTCCCCAAAAACAAGCTTGGAAAGTGGATGCTCTGTCCTTCAGCTGGAAAAACCTATCAGTTTATACCTATCCTCCTCTGCCTCTGCTCTCCAAAGTACTACTAAAGATCAAACAGGGCAAGCCAAGGATGATTTTGATTGCACCAGACTGGCCACGACAACATTGGTAACCACTTTTGCGCAGTGTGTCACGGTTGGCCCCTTGGCACCTGCCTCAGACTCCTTCCCTGTTGTCTCAGCAGGAGAACCAGGTTCTCCACCCTCAGCTCCAAACACCGAACCTAGCAGTCTGGCTAATTACCTAATCTCTCCTTTACCGTCCCTTAGTAAACCAGTGATTGATATCATTTTAGAGGCAAGGAGGCCTAGTACCAGAAAGTCTTATGCTTCAAAATGGAAAAGATTCTTTGCCTGGAACCAATCTCAGGGGATGAGCACAGCAGCGCCCAATTTACCTCAGATTTTACAATACTTAACTGAGATGCTTCACAAGGGCTTGTCCTTTTCCTCCATCAAAATTCACGCCTCAGCCATTTCAGCTCATTATAGCACAGAACCTCCCCTCTTCCCTCACCCACTGCTCAAGCAGTTCCTCAGAGGGGCCAAAAATTTAAGGCCACCCAGGAGAGCTCCAACTCCAGCCTGGGACCTTAACTTGGTTTTGGAGAAAGTCACTCTTCCTCCTTTCAAGCCAGCTGCTATTGCAGATAATTTCTTGGAAAACAACATTCCTTTTAGAAATCACTGCAGCAAGAAGGGTATCAGAATTACAGGCCCTTATGGCAGTGGAGCCTTTCATCATCTTCCATGCGGATAGGGTGTCCCTCAGAACTAATCCCTCCTTCATGCCCAAGGTGGGATCCATTTTGGCTCTTAATCAGTCCATTCATTTGCCAATTTTCTTTCCTAATCCACAAAATAAAGGGGAACGCATACTGCACTCCCTAGATGTGCACAGACAACTTAGATTCTACTTGGACAGGACTAAACCTCAAAGGAAATCTGAACGACCGCTTGTGGTATTTGCTGCAGGGACAAAGGGGAGGACTATTTCTTAGCAAACCATTTCTAAATGGAAAGGCCATTGCATTCATTTCTGCTATAAGCACCATGGAAAACCTGTCCCACGGGGCATCAGACCCCACTCTGCCAGGGCTGCATCTACCTCTACAGCCTTTCTCAGAGGCGTCCCTACCAGGGACATCCTAGAAGCTGCTACCTGGAGTTCTGTACATACTTTCACCAAGCATTACCATTTGCCAATTTTCTCTAACTCCAGAGCTGGCTTTGCCACTGCAGTCTTGCAGGGCCTTATAGCTGGTCCTAATGCTTTTTAAATTCCTTCTCCCAACCTTAGCTTTGGGAATCTACCCAAATGTAGTGACTGCAACAGTGAAACACGAAGAACATAGTACAGTTGTGTACACTTACCATAAATGTAGATGTTCGAGTGTATTCACTGTTGCAGTCCAGGTTACCCTTCCTCCAGCCCCCTGACATCTTTTGGCTTTACCTCTACTTTCCTTTACTGTGCTTAAAAGCTTTTTGGTGTATTTGCTTTTTTGTTGGAGGTATAACCTTGTATTTTTTATATATTTAATTGCCTCCCATTAGGGGGGCACCTGACATCTGGGGCAAGAAAAACTGATGTAATGGTGTCGGCTGCATGCTTTTTACCCCTGACTACCTGACGTCATGGAAGATGAGACAGTAACCGAAGCAGGACCCAAGACTTTGATAATCAGGCCGACTGAGGGCTACTGCAAGCAGATAACCCCAATGTAATGACTGCAACAGTGAATACACTCGAACATCTACATTTATGGTAAGTGTACACAGCTGTACTTTGTGTACACTTACCGTAAATGTAGATGTTAGAGTGTATTTACTGTTGCAGTCCTGGTTTCCCTATCTCCAGCCCCCTTTTCTCCCTCTCTCTCTTTTCTCTCTATTACTCGCCCCCTTCAGCGGTATTGGTATTTACTTTTTACTGGTGGTGTTTTCCTTACCATAACTTAGCTCCCTGTTGGGGGGCACCTGACATTTGGGTCAAGAAAAACTGATGTAATGGTGTCGGCTGCCTGTTTATATACCCCTGACAACCTGACGTCAGTCCTGAAGTGACAGCAACCGACGCAGAAATACTATGTCTCTGGTATTCGGGGGCCGACTGAGGGCTACTGCAGGCAGATAACCCAAGTGTGATGACTACAACAGTGAATACAGTCGAACATCTCCATTTACGGTAAGTGTACACACCTGTACGTTATGTATACTGCAACAGTGAATACAGTTGAACATCTGCATTTACGGTAAGTGTACACAACTGTACTTTATGTATACTGCGACAGTGAATACACTTGAACATCTACATTTATGGTACTGTGCTTACCCTTTTCCTCTCCTTCCAGCACTGTTTAAAAAAGCAGGAAAAAAGGCTCATTCTAATACCCTGTCTCTAGCCAGGACAAAGATCACAACTAGTTAAGTTGTGCAAAGAAGTCCCATTGCCAAAATCATAGCTATGTAACCTCACAAAGTGACACTTACTTTTGGCAAGACTTTTCAATGTCTAGATGTCAGCACTTAACTTTATCCCCTGTCCATCATAGCTTCATACCAAGTAGGCAGTACTGTTTTCTGTACCTTGAAAATGGTTAATTATGCCATAGAATCTTTCTGATATGCTTAAGAGATCTCCATCAGCTGTGTCTTTCCTCCTTAACCATTATGTATTCTGTTCCATGTATTTTTTTTGCTCTTACCTTCCCCTTGCTGATTAGTCAAGTTTTCCATCATAAACATAATCTGCCTAACCTAGAATCCTGTGGACATTTTTTCAGTTCATACTTTATTAGAGGATCTCTCTGACGTTCATACTGTTTTGCAGTTTTGCTTTGTGGGGAATCCTCACAGCAGGTACCTCTTTGTTTGGCCTGACTTCAAGCTACATTTTCCTGTGGTGGCTTCATCCAAGTATGTCCACCTGCCCACATGAGTATTTATTTATTTTACATTTGTTGACCGGGCTAGTCCAACTGGATACATATCCATTTTCAGTGGAGGCCCAGGGAGAAAAGCTCCAGTTAAAAAACATAGTAAAAAAACAGTGAAAAACATACTACAAAACTTACAGAAATATTTAATACAAAAATTAGAAAAAGGCATTAGTATGAAATAAATTCATCTTAGTTTAACAATATTTAAAAAAAGGAGTAGGAAAAAATGAGTGGGAGAGTTAAGCATGGTAAGTAGTACTTGTGAGTGACAATGTTAGAAATCAAGAAGGAAGGCTAGTATAAAGAATGGTAAATGCAGGGTTGTGGTTGAGAAAAATGTGTTTTGAGGGTATCAGATAATTAGAGAAAAAAACAGTAATGCCAGGGGATGTAAGAAGAGCAGTGGCCAACACCATACCTTTCTTTCTGAATAGTTCAGTGCCATTACATGACTTTTAGCATCAGTCCGTTGGTTGACCTGCTTCTAGAGGGATTGATAAAGTACCATGTAGTGGAATATGCTTGTTCTGCTATAGAATGCTGTTACAGAATTATGTATGAGTGAAAGTGAATCAGGTTCTGAAGTTTGTAAGGTTAATAATTGTATTCCCTGTGAAAAGCAGGTTACCCTCAAAGACTACCACTCCTGTTATCTTTTGTGCTTCAGCTTAAAGCATGACATGACTGTACCTGCTTTCACCCAGTGGACAGTTAGAAGAAGACCCACGTCTCTTTGGGAGTTAGCAGATGAAATAATTGAATGTCTGGCTATGCACTGCTGTAAATTCAACCAAACTTCTGGGAACCTGACTCCAGTGTGCAAACATTCTAAGAAACGCCATGAGGAGAAACAATGGGATATTGAGAGCAATCCATCAGATACCATCTGTTTCCTTCCATCCTCTGGCAAGTAACAGTGAGGCACTTCACATCCCTCATTGTGGAATCAGTTTTTTCAGAGACCTCTGACACTTCTGCTCTGTATGCTGCCACACTTTTGGCCATGAACATAATTACCAAGGGTGAAGCCAGAATCCCTTGATAGTTGTTTGTGAAGAAGTTCCTGGAGATGAAGTGGAAGTTTTGTCTGCCCATCAGAGATCTGAGGCCTCTAAGGCAGTGTCCCCTGAGAAACTGAGGTCAAGAACACTGTAGATGAAACCACTACCCTACCAGCTTGCTTCAGCCTAGTTCTCGCAGAACCTCAGCCTTGGCGACATCCAAGGCTTTATCCCAGTAGTTATTCTAAGTGGCTGAGGTCTTCATGGCATTTCTCAAATCCTGACAGCCAGTTTTAGAAAGCTGAGGTGTCTGGGGCCCCTTCCAAGAAAAGAAGGGTGGAGCATGTCTTGGAGGATTCAGTCACCCCAGACTGTGTAGCAGATGAACTGGCTTTTGTGGGCTAGTTCCCTTTTATTCCTGTCTATAAATCAGACATCGAGGACAGTGTATCCTCTGAATCTGAAGTTGTTCTTTTCATTTGCTCTTCAACCTGTGGGAACTCGGATCCAACACGGATCCGACTCGGCTGCATTTTCTAGCATCAGATCCGAGCTCTTAAGCTCCTCCCCTACCCATAATGCTCCGTCTCCCTCCTCCCCTCAGATCTCATTTGCCACGCATGTAGCTACCATCATGGTCTGTTGCTCCAGGCTCCTGGTGAGTAATTTTTTTTTTTTTTTTTTGAAAATTTTTGTCTTTTCTTCTACTTTTGTCCATTCTTAATTTCTTGTTCCTCTAGTGTCATCCCTGCCTTTGCGCTCAGGCGTAGGTCTTCAAACCCATAAAAAAAAAAAAAGTAAAAAAAAAAAGGCCTCCCCCTCTTTCTCTCTCTTTTCTTTCTTTCCGTTTCCATCTTTGGTAGTGTGTGTGTGTGTGATTGTTTTTTCCATTATCATGGCTGAAACCCCCAAGCTAGGATTCTGGAAATGCACAGGGTGTGGGCAGAAGCTCCCCCCTTCTGATGGAAACACACTGTACATGGTTTGCATAGGGTTTTCCCACTTGGACACCTTCTGCTCGATCTCTGCGGGATTCAACCCCTGCGCATTGATTGACAGAAGGAACAAGTTGATCCTCAGGGGCCTCTTCCCTCCACCTTCCTCAGCAGCCCTCTGCTTCAACTTCTTGCACTAGTACTACTACTACTACTACTACTTCCTCCACCCTGGCCTCTGGGACTCAACCTCCCACTGCGGGGTGGGGACTAGGAGAAACGCAAGCACTGGGACAGGCCCAGGAAGCGGCCCCCTGAACGCTCTTCCTCAGCCGAGCCTCGTCCGACTTCCAGCCCAGGCTCCCCTCCGCTCCTTTCACCATGCTTTTCTCTGGAGCCGGAGGTTTCTTCGGGCCGATGCCCATTATCGGCCTCTCCCCAGCATCACTCCAGGCCAGTTTCTGTGGCTTCCTCCTCCCAGTCCACCCGCAGCCTTTCCAAAGCAGAGGTGGATAGAATGATGCGGAAATTCATCCGGACCCAGCTCCAGATGGAAGCTTTGCGTGCCCCCTCCTCCTCCAGGGCCTGGACCATGCAGTCTGTCTTTATCCCCATTACTCCTTCTTTGATCTGACCTCCGATTTCAGAGTTCTTGGGTCCAGAGCCTCTCGGCATTGAGGGGATGGTGCCAGTGTTACCTGGTACCTCGACACCGACCATTGCCCTAAGCGGCTCAGCTCCAACTAGCTTGGAGTAGTAGCCTCAGGACTGGATCCGAGGGGGTGGTTTCAGCTCCGCAGCTTTCAGAGTCGACCCTGCCACTCAGTGTCTCAGCGCCAGGAAGCTCGGCGTCGGCACCTTCCTCAGCACAGAGAGCTATGGACCTGATCTCAGCCCTAGCTTCTGGGATATGTTCTCCTGCTTTTGACATGGTGGAGAGGGTCCTCTTGACTCCGTCGAGACCCTTGACACTATTGTCCTCTGAGTCCATCCTGGTGCTTTCTTTTTTGTTCTGGATTCCGCCATCCATCCCCTCAGGGACAGCCTGTTGCTTCTCCACCCCAGAGAATTCCCCCACGGGAACAGCCAGAAGTTTCCAAGTCCTCCCCAGAGCCCCCCCAAGGAGGCTCCTCGAAAACATACATGTAAAAGGAAGCACTTGGACTCCCCACTGGAGTCCCTCACAGAAGACACTGATTTGGAGGAAGGGGAGGGTTCCCCTCTATCATCCCCAGAAGAGGTCTCCTTTGAAGACATCATGGAACTCCGACAGCGTGGGGGGTAGTCTGTCCAAAAACCCAACCCAGATGAGTCTGTGTTTCTGAAGGCATTTGGCTAGGACCCTCTATCTCCTGGGTGTCCCCTCCTGTGAATCCACTTGTGGATTTAATTACATCTCTGGCATGAAAGGAGCCCGACACAGTGGAGCCCTTTCCAAAGTGCCCAGATAGAATTTTAAGTACACCGTCAGACAAGCAGCACTGGTCTAAGGGATCCCCGGTTGATGCCATGGTGGTGGTGGCGGCTGCCAAGAAAGAGCTCGCTTAGGAGAGTTCTACGTTAAATCCACTGGACTAGAGTCTAGAGCCATGGACCATTTTTGAAAGTGGGTCTACGTTTCAACCACTTTTGCGGTACGTACGCTCACTGAACTGTATGGCACATGTGATCAGACTTCAGCAGGACCTGGTCAAGCAGGTTGCTGAGTCTGCCCCAGGATCCATGGCGGAGGAGCAGAAGGTGTTTTCTTCACGTATGGCACCCTCACTTCAGTTTCCAGTATCTCTATGCAGCTCCTGTCCCATGCTTATGAAGGTGCTGCTAGAGCGGCCAATACAGGCATTGCCATCAGGTGTCACACCTGGCTCCAGCTTTGTTGATTCTCAAAGCCCTTCAAGGCATCCTTCCCTAATGCCCCATGTGATGGTTCCACTCTGTTCAGAAAGACCATATGAGACACGTTGGTCCAGAGAGACAAAGATGGGAAGACCTTGTCTGGATTTGGGATGTGCTTCTCATCCCCTCAACAATCCTTTTCTCAGAATCAGAGGGGGCAAAGATGATGTGGTTCCAAAAGTCTCAGAGCTATTCCCATGACTCTCAGGATTCTCCTTCCCCCAGAGGTAGCAGGAGTTATGACAGGTGCCACCCTCGCAGCAGAGGGGGTCCGAGAAACCAGGGGTCTCTGGATTCTTTCCCGGACTGACCTGCACAGCAGTCCTGAAGGGTTGCCAGACTGCTCATCTCTAGAGGCATCCATTCTGCCCTTTCTGGAGAAGAACGACTGGATGTGCTCAGTGGACCTCGAGGATACGTACTATCACATAAAAATGGACAGACACTGTCGGCGGTTCCTTTGCTTTCGGCTGGGGGCCAGTCATTACTGATTCAGAGCGCTACCCTTTGGTCTCACCACCACCCCCCAGGTGTTTACCAAAGTAATGGCAGTGGTGGCAGCTCACCTGTGGCTGCAGGGATTCCAGGTCTTCCCCTACCTGGACGATTGGCTCCTCTCTGCCCCTACCATTCTTTGCCTATACCAAGCAAGAGATCTCCTTCTCCAAACCACCCATCAGTTGGGCATAACCATAAATCTCAACAAGTCTCTATTGAGATCCTATTCAAATTTGAGCTCGGTTAGACACCATTCAGAGCAATTTTTTTGTGACCTCGGACAGACTTCAGTCCCTCAGACATCATGTGTTGTACATTGTTCAGACGCAATATCCTCCTGCGGAATCAGTTCTTTAGGCATTGGGGTCCTTGACAGCCAAGATCACTCTTATCCCCACGGCCCGTCTGCATATGAGGGTTCATCAATGGACCCTAAAGGTCCAAAGGTCCAGTGATCCTTACTAGATTTACCTTTATTCCATCCAGTTCTTGTGTCTCGAATCTGCAGGGATTCACTTCAATGGTGGCTTCAATCCCCGAATCTTCTTCTGGGTCGTCCCTTTATTGTTCCGGGTCTGACGACCACAGTGAACCACAGACACCTCCCTACTCTAGTAAGAGGGGCAGTGCATGGGTAGGACAGTCCAAGGCACGTGGTCTTCCCTAGAGACCAAAACTGCATATCAACGGAGATGAGGGCAGTGCTACTGGTATTGCACGCTCTTCACGCCTATCTTCCCGGAGGGCAGATTGCTATCCAAACAGATATGTCTGTAGTCTGGTACATCAAACAGCGGAACCAGGTCTTATCCCCTTTGTTGCGAAGCCATGAGATTGTGGGTGTGGGTGATCTCCACCGACAATTTTCTGGTGGCAACGCACATTCCAGGGTGGTCCAACAGTCTGGCGGACAGGCTCAGCAGATCTATTCTGATGCCTTACGAGTGGTCTCTGAATCCTTCAATAGCAGAACAGATCTTCCTAAAGTGGGGTCAGCCTTGCTACAATCTCTTTGCCTCTCCTTCCAACGTGAAGTGCAGCGAGTATTTCGCTCTGAGCCCCCTTCCGGGGGAGCCCCCCAGGGATGCTCTGGTTCATGCTTGGCCCTCCAGTCTTCTGTATGCTTATCCTCCACTTCCCCTGATCATGAAGTTCATTAAGAAAGCTTAATGGCTGGGCAGCTTAGTGATCTTCATTGCCCCCTTCTGGTCTCGCCATGTATGCTTCCCCTCTCTGTGCTCTCATGTAGTGTGTCCTCTTTGGACAGTAGATCCAATTCCAGATCTGATCTCGCATCTAGTCAGTCTGAATCTAACAGCTTGGCTGCTCCAGTTCCAGTGATAGCTAGGACTCCTGGGCTGTCTTCTCTGGCTAAGAAGATTTTGATAGCAGCTCACAAATCGTCCACTAGGAAAGTTTACTCCAGTAAGTGGTAATATTTTTCAATATGGGCGTCCCAACATGATTTGGATCGTTTCACTGCTACAGTTCCAACTATTCTTGAGTTTTGAGCAGATATTTTTCATCAAGGTGCTAGCTTCTCTGTGATTAAGGTTCAGCTGGCCGCTATTTCCAACTTTCATACAGGAGACAATTTGGCTTCCCTAGCTTCTTCCAAGCTTTGTAAAGCCATTTTGAAAGGTATCTTTTTACTTCAGCCTCCAATCAAGGGCCCTACGCCACCTTGAGATCTTACTCTAGTTGTACAAGCTTTGGCTTCTTCCCCCTTTGAGCTTGCAATTTCTGTCTTGGAAGACAACCTTTCTGGTAGGTATTTCTTCAGCCAAAAAAATGTCAGAGGTTCAGGCCTTATTTGTTAAGCCTCCTTGTATGGTTTCCCATAAAGATAGGGTGGCCTTACACATGAACCCTTCCTTTCTCCCGAAAGAGGATTCGGAATACAACATTAATCAGGTTATATCAGTCTCCCTGTTCTTTATTCTTTAGTTGGGAAAGAAAAGAGTATAAATTGCACTTGATTGATCATAGGCAGTTGCATTTTTGTTTGCATAGAACAAAGTCCTTCCAAAAGTCAGCTCAACTAAGCCCATCTTAGGGAAACCTGTGTTAAAGGTGACTATTTCTCGTTGTATCTCTCAGTGCATATTTTGGGCATAAACAGCCAAAGGTTTGTTTCCACCAGGTCAAATTAGGGCGCATTCCACTAGGTCTGTGGCTACTTTAGTGGCCTTTTGATCTACGGTTTCATTGTTTGACATTTGTCTTGTGGCAACTTGGGCATCCTCTGACACATTTATTGCTCACTCTAGTTTGGATATCCTGTTCAGAGGCAGAGTATCCTTTGGCTCTGCTGTGCTTTGGAATATCTTTCCATGTGGACCTCCTATGGTCTTGGGGTAGCTGGGGACACTGTCCCACAGGTTGAAGATCAAATGAAAACACCTTCAGATAAAGAAGTTATGTACTCACCATAACGTTCCATCTGAGTTGTTGCTTTTCATTTGTCTTCAACCTTCCCTCCCTTCTTCTCCCTGCCTTTTTCAGGCTATGTGGTGCACTGGGTGGATGAGACATAGCCTTTACTTTGGCAAGCATTTGTCTTTCCTATGATGCTTTCAAGATACTAATACCAAGGTGTTAGGCTCTTAGTTAGGTCAAGGTGTTATGGTCTGCAGCAAACTCGATCTGAGGGGAGGAGGGAGACAGGAACATTATGGGTAGGGAAGAAGCTTGGTGCTCGGATCTGATGCTACAAAATGCAGCAGAGTCGGATCCGTGCTAGATCCGAGTTCCCACAGGTTGAAGAGAAATGAAAAGCAACAACTCAGATGGAACGTTATGATGAGTACATAACTTCTTTTTCACCTTTAGAGGATTCTTCCTTTGGGGCATTCTTTACAAGATGGAGGCATTCCAGGTGGTGGTAGGTATACTCACAGACCCGTCTCAGATGTACTGCCTTCATGGGCATGCCTGAGCCCAGGGCCATTAATTTTCCTCCAGTCATAGATGTCCTGGAGATGCATTTGTCAGTGCATATTTGGAGTTGAATCCCACCTCATGCTGCAAAGGGGCCTGACTGGTTTTACAGTTTCAAAAATTCCTGTACGCTTTTCTATAAGAACCCTTTGACTGAACCAACAGTGTTTTTCTGTAAGAATCCTTTGACTGAGCCAGAAGTGCTTTTCTGTAAGAACCCTTTGACTGAGCCAGCAGTGTTTGTCTGTAAGAACCCTTTGACTGAACCAGCAGTGTTTTTCTATAAGAACCCTTTGACTGAACCAGCAGTGCTTTTCTATTAGAACCCTTTGACTGAGCCAGCAGTGCTTTTCTGTAAGAACCCTTTGACTGAACCAGCAGTGTTTTTCTGTAAGAATCCTTTGACTGAACCAGCAGTGTTTTTTTTTATAAAAACCCTTTGACTGAACCAGCTGTGCTTTTCTGTAAGAACCCTTTGACTGAACCAGCAGTGCTTTTCTATAAGAACCCTTTGACTGAACCAGCAGTGGTGTGCCTGGATTCTAGCAAGGTGTCCTTTACGTCTGTATCCATTAACCCCTTTACCAGACAGGGGGAGTAGGATACCCAACAGGTTTAGAAAAAGATTTATACGTCTGCTGTTTTAACTTTCAGAGCTTTTAACTGACAGACCCATATGCTTACTTACCAGCAAAATCCTGCTGGAAATTGTTACGGTCAAGAAGTATACTGGGTAAGACTCTAAATCATTCATGCTTGGTCTGTGTGACCATTCAGCTCAGGTTGCTAAGCACTTCAATAAATGAGGCTATGATACTTTGTATGCATCTTGCAGGGTGGCAACAACAGGATCAGTAAGTCAGAAAAATGCCAGATTCAGGACGCTACCCATGCAGGACCACGTGAAGGTAGAGCTATTTGTTGCATCTCTTGCTTGAAGGTGTCTTCAAAAGACTGGTGGAGAAAGTCAAGACTGTGCAGTCAGTCAAGCAGCTTTTTCAACCCGAGGCACCAAAATTCATCAGAAGTTAGACTACAAAAATCTTGGCTTTTGTACCCACAAAGTCTGGTAAGATAGAAAAAGGTCAAGTTTAGCAGAGAATGGCAAACTAAATCAAAAGATAAATCTTACCCCTGTAAGGATTGAACAATAGCCAGTTCTTAAAAAATCTTAGGACAAGGCTTCAGATTGTAGTTTCTAAGCAGCCCAGGCTTTGGGGACATCCCATCAGTGCCAAGGGCTTGAGTACCCTTCCTTTCCTCTGCTAAAACAATTCTGTAAAAACTTAATAAATTCCTACTCATACCAAATTTCAGAAGTTTTGACCCTGTAAGGCCTTTTGCCTGTTCTGTCCTCACAAGCTTTCTTGGTCAAGAGACTTGAAACGTGCATATCTGTATGTTCGCTTTCCTACGGATCACAGAACATTACTAAAGTTCATAGCAGGAGGAAAACATTACCAATTCCTTCCATGCCCTTTTTCTTCTCTGCTATCCCCAGTGACTTTACCAAATTGTTGGTCCCAATAATAACCATTTGTAGAGCAAAGGGCATTCACATTTATCCATACCTGGATGACTGCCTCATTCAGACAGGCTTCCTAGAGGAGATCCGTGAGGCACTGAACTTTTGCCTCGGTATGTTTCCAAGAACTAAGGCTTTCTATCAGCCAAGTCCAACGTTACTCTAGCAAAGTGTGTGTGTTTGTGTGTATGTGTGTCTTTTCTTGAGAGTACTGTTAAAGACAAAGTTGCAGAAGGTCTTTTTTTATCAGAGAACTAGGTAGTTTAGCTGATGTTCGTCCTGAATATCCTGGAGAAGGAAACCATGACAGCAAGAGAACTTCTTGTGTTTCTGGCTTACATGACTGTCTGGATCCTCAGTGCTTCTAGTGAGGTTGAATGTGAAGTCCCAGTGGCATCTCATCAGTAGATGATGTCAGTGCATGCAGTTTCCTGAGACCTGTACCCTTTCTTTTTTTGCATAACAAAAGAGTTCTCATGGTACAAAGAGTAGTTGCACCTTAGTTTGTGAATGCCCTTCAAGTTGCCATAGCCTATTGTAAACTTTGACCTTAGATTCAGCAGACTTAGCTTGGGAAACCCATGCGGGCTCACTAAAGGTGGGAAGCACATGGTTACTAAGCATGGACTGATGGCTAAGCGGAATCATAGTAGACTGGGACAGTAGAAACCCTCTAAATCTTCACTGACGGGTACTACCATCATGTGATATATCAGCAAAATAGTGTAATACTCACATCTGTAAATTTGTTTGACATTTGATTACTCTGAAAGTCTGACTGGGGTAGGTGCCATTTTTCAGCTGAGACCCATGGAGAAAAGCCACAAAGTATTATAAAAATATTTTGAACAATAATTGTACGTTTCAAAAATAATACAAAAACATCTACAGTTCAGATATGTATATTAAATTAGACATAATGTGGTAGCATTGGTTAAAATAGATACAACATATATGTCAGTGATTTTATTATTAGAGAAATTTTAGCCAATTTGTGAAGTTAAAGATGAGTTAGTGTAATATATACAGGAGTTGCAATATGAAGTGAGAGAGAGAGAGAAAAAAAAGCAAGGTTGTGGCATATTTAGTCGGGAGAGAAACTGAGTGAAGAAGTGTAGTACGGGGGTGTAAAGTATGAATAGAAATGTGTTCTTATTTAAGGATATAGTTTATCCTTGGGTTGAACAAGAACAGACAGATTTTGGCTAATCAATATTGCAGAATGGTTTTAAAGGACTATATCCTGTGCAAGTTAGCAGTACTGGCCTTGCAAACTGCACAAAAGACAGGCATGACCCTCAAGACAAGCTTGTATTTCCTCCCAGGAAAATGTAGTGGCAGACAGGCTGTGCAGATCTCTGGGAAACCATACAAATGGATATTGAGCGTTTCTGGATCTGACCAACAAATGGGGTATACAGAAGTAAACCTTGTTGCTTCACCAGAGAACAGTAACTCCAGCAGGATGGAGAATAGATGCTTTTTCCATGAATTGGGCAAGTCTTATTTTTGTACCTTTTTCCTCATATACCATTGATCCACAGGGTTGTCCAAAAGATTGAGGAGGACAGACCAAATGTCATACTGCTATGTCCCTTATAGCCCAGACAGCACTGGTTCTCTTCCCTGCCAAGTCTGGCAGTAGAGAAGCCAAAAGTACTGCCTCATTGAGTGGACCTGTTAATTTGGAACAAAGGGTCATTCATGCACCCCACCTGATCACACTAAAACTGGCAACTTAGATGTTCTAACCCTCGTATCAGACAGGTACATGTTTTCAGAGGATATACTGAGTGTTATGAGGGAAGATGGAAAAACAAACACAAGAAAGTACTACCTAGCAAGATGGAAGAGCTTTTTCCTGTAGTGCCTATCCAAGTACCGAGACGTAAACAAATCTCAGATGGCACTGTTGTTGGACTACCTGTCACAACTTTTCAAGATGGGTCTAGCCTACATTTCCTTAAATGTCTATACTTCTGCTGTTTCAGCCTGCATTGATATGGGTCCCTCCCCTCTATTCTCACAATCATCAGTAAAGAACTTTCTGAAAAAAGCTTGGCACCATAGACATCTGAGAAAGGAAGTATTTTCAATGTGGAATTTCAGCCTTGTGTTATAGAAACTTACTCTGCCTTCTGTTGAGCCATCTGCTTCAGTCCCTACCCATACATATATCATTGAATGCTCTGTTCTTGATAGCTGTGACATCTGCTAGAATGGTTTCAGGATTGCAGGTGTTGATGTTCAATGAATCCTTCCTAATTTTCCATCAGGATATGGTATCCCTTTGCACCAAATGTTCAGCTTTGTGATCACTTTTATAGTAACCTAAGCAATTAGGGTCCTACTGCAGTGACTGACTAGCTTTCACAGGGTGCCTTTCACATACTCTATCTGGAGCTTAAGAGGATTTCCAATGTAAAGAGAGTGTGACACATTAGTCGGAGCTTTTTTTTTTTTGCCACTGAAGTACACTCATTCAGCTGGCCCCATGGAACTGTCGGTCAGCTAGCGATCCTTTAAGGCTGGGCAGATAAGTTCCTGTTCAGGAAAGCATTCCACTAATTTTTCTGAGGAAAACTTGTTTTTCTGATAAAAAAATGTTGTGTTTGCTAGGAAACTGTTTTGGAACTGTCATTGCATTTCTAAGGGAGTTGGGTTGTCAATGCTTTAGCAAACCTTTTGTGTTTAAAAAGAAAATTCTATTTTTTTCCCCAAAAGTTTTCTCCAGGTTTTGTAGGTTTGTGTACTTGGGGCAGGATATTGTGCTTGGGGGGGTACTGTCAGTTTTTTACTTACCTCAGTACCACTTGATGTCCTTCTATTCATATGCTGCTGTATCCGTAACATGAGGGAGTCTGCCTTTGGTTGACTCGTACATCCAGCCATTTTACAAATGATAAATGCTACTGTGAAGGTACATCTGATGGCCCGCATCACTCAGCATATATCAGGTATAAAGCGGACTTCAGCATGCACACACCTCAGAACTTTTCTGCCACGTGTGACTGCCAGCTCTGGTCGCCACTCGCTTAAAAAGTGACTTTGTGCTTGTCCGTGTTCAGATAAGTACCCCGCTGGGGGTTTTGTTACTTTCTTGCTACTGTGTTGTGGGTTAATGTCTGGTGGAAAAGGCAAGTGTCGGTGTAGAAGGCAGATTCCACATAAAGACTCACACAAGCTCTGCTTATTCTGCCTAGGCCAAGACCACGACCATACCACTTGTGAAATCTGTCGGGCCTTTGTACCTAAAACTCTTTGGAGCCGTCTTGCTGCCCTAAAACTTTACCTAGAGAATCAGCATCTGAAACGCTTAGCTAAAGACATAAATCTGACATTGGGAACTTCGGAGGAGCCACCCACGAAAAAGGCCAAAAAGTCTCAGCCTGATACTATGACTGCACCCTCTCTACCAACCGTACCTCTGAGGACCAGTAAAGGCTTGTAGTCCAAGTTGGAATCTGCGGACCTTCCACTGACTGGTACCCGGAGGGAGGAGCCTGGAGGCTGCCAGAATGTCCCAGAGGAAGTCGGAGGTATCCAACTCTGGCACCGGGGGGAACCAAGGCTTATCTCTGATGGCCCACGTGGGGTTTCTCAAACCATTCGGTAAGACATTATTTTGGACTTTGTAGAGTGTCAT
Organism: Protopterus annectens; assembly: GCF_019279795.1. Taxonomy (NCBI): domain Eukaryota; kingdom Metazoa; phylum Chordata; order Ceratodontiformes; family Protopteridae; genus Protopterus; species Protopterus annectens. The sequence continues at coordinate 880,550,005 of NC_056733.1, forward strand.
CCAACTTCCAGTCCTCCTCCTCTACATCACATCTCAGCATCTCAGACACTTCTCTGTTGGACGCTCCCAAAAAGAAGAATCAGAAAACCAAACATTACTGCTCCTCCTCAGCTTACCATACCATCGGACCAAATCCCTGTTTGGCAGGCCTTTACCCAATGCATACTTAATTCCTTCTTAGCCTTATGTCAGGCCTCTGCTCCTGCCCAGGCCCCTTCAGTCTCCAATCCTAAGAGTAAACTGTTGGCTGATGTCCTTCTATTCCTATGTTACAGTATTCTGCATATGGGTTTAACCTCCTAGTGTTGTGTACGTATGGCCAGTATCCAAAAGCTTTCACTCCCTCCTAGGTGCGTGAGACGTCAGCTCTAGACGTGAGTAGATAGACCATAAAAGTGATGGCAGACATCAGCCCTCAGAACTTTCCAGCCTGCAGTTATACGCTAGGTGTTTCTGCTTCGTTGACGACCGATTCAAGTTTCAAGCTAAGTACCCCGTTGGGGACCTTTTCAGTTCTTCCTTTTGTATTACTGCCTTTTCATGTCATCCAGAAAGGGTAAATGTCAGTGCGTTCATCAGATCCCTCATAAAGACACCCACAATAAGTGTTTGTTCTGTCTTGGACGGTCGGACGATTATAAGGCCTGTCCTATTTGTCAGGCGTTTGTTCCAAAAACACAATCATCTGCATGCGCTCAGTTTATACTTAGAGTACCATCTTCTGAAACAACTTGCTTTTCATATGGAGGGCTCATCAGATGTCTGCTCTGAACCGCCAAAACAGAAGGTTAGATCTTTACGGCCTGTAACAATCGCTGAGCATCTTCTGGCTGATCCACAGCCTGTGGCCGACATCGGCCTGGCCTTAGGATCTGGACCTGGATCCGTCACACCAGATGTCGTGGGTACCTCTGAGGAAGCAGTACTACCGGTGAGCGAGAGCACATGTGCAGAGGCTATTCCGGCAACCGTTTCGGACGCCAGGGGGGAACCAGCATGTTCAAGGGAACCGTCCGATTCCCTGCTTCAGACCTTGACTAGCTTACTGATAGAATCCACACTGAGAAAGTAGCCAACTCCAAATCCAGTTCAGGACAAGTGACAATTGGAGTACCTCAGGGTTCAGTCCTGGGACCACTCTTGTTTGGCATTAACTTCTCTGAAGTACAGGCTAACAAAGTTTGCAGATGACCGCAAACTGGGAGCCATTATTTAATCCCCAAATGATGCAGATATTCTACAAAAGGGCTTTACAGAAACAGATGCTTGGTGCCAGAGCCATGGGCTCAAGCTCAATGCCAAGAAATGTATAGTTATTCCCTTTGGTAAAAACATGTACCCGTGAATTACCACATAGGTGGCAGTACATTAAACACCAAAAGTGTGATAAGAGACTTAGGGACACAAGTGGACAGTGGTCTCACTTTGATGACCACATCGCCACAACAGTCAGAAAATCCTTCTATGTGGCACACCTCATCACTAAGGGCTTTTCATCCAGAAAAAAGGAGGTCATTGTTCCACTGTACTCGTCCCTTATTAGACCCATTATAGAATACAACACCCTGTTTGGAATGTACCTCTCAAGACATCTGCAGCAACTGGAAAGGCCACAGAAATACCTCACTAAAAGAATCACAGGCCTAAAGCAGATGCCCTATGCTGACAGTCTATAAAAACTCCACCTATACTCTGTGGCATATCGTCTACTCAGAGGCGATCCCTGCTTAACATACAAGGCCATGTCAAACCCAAAGCTGTTGAACATGCTACACTTAAAGAAATCCCAATCCCTCAGATAGACACGTTCCAGGGACCTAAACCTTGTCATCACAATGAACAAAACATGCTGGAGGGATAGGTTCCTGTCCCAGAGACTCCCCAGACTCTGGAATAGACTGCCCATACATGTCAAGCAGAGCGCCTCTTTGGCCCACTTCAAAAGGAACCTTGATGATTGGATGGGAGATAGAAATTCACTCCCAGAATCACGTCAGTCGCTCTGCTAGACAGGGGTCCAGGAAAGTAAATTCTGTGGGAAGAAATAGCCAGGGAATTGTAATGGCTAGGCTTGTATAGGCCCTAGGGCCGATAGCCTAGTAACAACCTATGAATATTCCTCTCTTCTGTCCCCAGGTGTCAGGGAAACTTCCCAGCTAAGCACACTTCCTTCTGTTGCAAGGTTTCTTAACCATCACAGAAGGGCAAGAAAATGCCTAGAAAGAGATTTCAGGGTAAATCAACCAGGGAGTCGATGTCTCGGAGGCCCCCCTTTCCTGACAAATCAGTCTGTTTTTTGCCTCCTCCTGTCCCCTGTGGCCCATCCCTCCCTCTGTCAAAAAGATTGACATCATCTCTTTCAACTTGGCAGCTTGAAACTTCAGACAAATAGGTCCTTTCCATTATCCATCAGGATTACAAGATGATTTAGAAGGAGATTCCACCTTTTTAAAAGTATACTACTACTACACCCACCTCCCCCCAATCAGGTAAACCTCTTACTTTCTATCCTACAGGCCTTGCATGAACATGGTACAGCAGAACATGTTCCACACGAGTACATAGGAAAAGCTTTCATTCCACACTTTTTCTGGTGCACAGAAGAAGAGAATGGACACCTATACTAGATGTTTCACATCTCAATACTTTTCTGAAGGTCCCCTTGCTCAAGATGTCTCTCTAGACTCTTCTACCTGTCATCCTTCCCTAAGCCTTCCTGTTATGTCCGGATTTGCAGGATGCTTTTCTCCACATCCCCATCCACTCTGAGGAAATGTCTAAGATTTTCAGTTTGCTCATCACACTTTCGGTTCTCTGCTTTTCCTTTTAGATTGTCTGTAGCTCCTAGAGTCTTCAGAGTGCTTGGCACCTGCCATTGTCTTTTGTGAACTCAGGGAATATAGATATTTCTGTATCTAGACAACCTCTTAATAGATTCTTCTTCAGCTTCTCAACTTCACTATCTCCCTCACACAGAGTCTTGAGTTTTAGATGAACTTAGTCCACAGTGAATCCTACCCACGACCCAGTCTTTCTGGTCTTCAGCCTGGACACACACCTCATGGATCTTTCCTATCATAAAAAAAGGTACAGGCTGTCTCCAACTACTTTCACACTCATGATGGCATTCAGTGAAGGGCCTGCCAGTCTGTCTTGTTAACTAAGATTTTTGAGGCCACTAATCTTTTTAGTTAATCTCTGAGATGTCTCAAGTTGTCTGATATGTTTTGATGAATAAATGAACAATTGTGCATTATATTCAGTAATGGGTCTGATAATATTTGAGTAAAGCAAATAGTATCCATAACTGAGCAATACTGTGTGTTTGTTAATTTAAACTGAGACCACAGTAGCCTACTGATACAAGGTTAATCCTGTTTTTCCACTTGAGAAATGGTTAAGAAATGACTTGGTTTCAGAGCAGTCCTTGGTCAATTGTGATTGTTTCTTAAACAGAAACTTGCCTTTGCTTTGGCTCAATAGCAGCAGTACAACGAACTGCCTGCTCACACCCTCGATGTTCATTGTGTTTCACTGTTGCAGTCATTACACTTGGGTTATCCTGCTGGCAGGCAACCCGCAGTCGGCCTGAATTCCAAAGTCCTGGTCCGGCGTCGGTTGCTGTCGCCTCTTCCCTGACGTCAGTGCGCCAGGGGTATAAAAGATGCAGCCGACGCCATTTTCTTCAGTCTTTCTTGCCGCGCGGTGCCCGAAGCAAAAGCAGTTTGCAAGTGCTGGTTGGCCGACTCCTGAGATTTTCAAAATCGAATTTCAGATCCGAAGTCTTCAATAAAGCTAAGTACCCCGTTGGGGAAACTTTTTTCTTGCTCCAGACCAATGTCAGAAAAAGTTAACAACTGTATTTCTTGTGGGAAGCAAATACCTGATAAGGATTTCCACTCTTACTGTATTCCTTGCCAAGGCCCTGACCACGACGTTGCTAGTTGTCGGTTTTGTGCTAGATTTAACCAACGCACGATTGAGCGTCGGTATGATTTTGCTTTCCATTATTTTGGCAGAAGGTTTAACTACATAATGCCGTCGGAACAACCGACGACCGGAATTCATAATGCAAGGATAAAGACAAGGACAAGCATCTGAGGTCCAAAACCGATGACGAAGCCTCTTCTAGGCCAGTCGCCGGTTCGCCGTTACTCATTGAGGCGCTTTCACAGCCCCTGCTCCCGCTACTTCAGAGCCGCAGGCAGTCTTCGACTCCCATGTGGAGACAGCTAGGCCTCTGGATACACAAGGTATTGGTCCTTTGGAAATTAATCCCTCAGATGGGTCCGGAGCAGCTGTGCAGGCATCGGCTTCCGAGGGTGTCTTCAGACCTACAGAACTTTATATAAAGCCTACTTCAGCATCCAAGGCAAAGTCTAAAACAGTTTTAAAGACAAGGAAACCAGTATAGCATTCTCCAGGAACAGGCTTCTATGCCTAAGAAACAGATGCTCAAAATGGCCGAAGACCTAATTACTTTGATCAGGGGTTCCCATCCCCCTCCTGATAAGAGGCCTAGGCAAGATACTGAATATGATTCCTCTGATCAGGTTTCCATTTCCTCTGACTCCTCTTCTGATCAGGGATATTCTGTTCCTCCCTATGAGGATTCTGATGTTGAAGATTCTATTCCTTCAGCTTCTCCTCCAGAGGACTATTCTTTTGGGGAAACCCTGCATACCATGAGGGAGCATTTCCATTGGGAGAGCCAGGATTATTCCGATTCTAAGAAAAGACTTAGAGACTTTCTTTTACGTCCTCAGCACAGACCTCTTGCAATTCCCCCGGTTCTAGACATAGTAGATGATGTTTTCTCAGAGTCTGGCCTGTCTCCAGACTCTTTCCCTCCTGCCCCTGTCAAGCCCAACAGATACTACAGGGTCCCAGACACCCATAACTTTCTTTACAAAAACCCTGCTGCTGCTGACCCAGAAACTATCTCACAGGGTCCCAAAGGGGTCAAGGCTGCTTCTGCCAAAAACCCTGAGCCCTCACAGAGATTCTATGGCTTTGGACAGATGGGGGAAAAAAGTTTACACTTCTGCTACCTTGGCTGTAAGGGCTTTAAATTGTCAGTTTCATATGCTTAAATATCAGCAATATTTAATGTCTTTGTTAAAACAAAAAATGTTGACAAATTCTGAATGTACTGAGAACAAAGATTTGCAGGATTTATTGCATGCAGCTGAACAAGTGGGAAAACATACTTTGCAACGTGGCTATAATTCACTGGAGGCCTCATGCAGGGCCACTATTACAGGTTCTGTTATTAGAAGGCATGCTTGGTTAAAGGAACAGAATCTGCCTGATCATGTTAAAGCAAAATTATTGGATGCTCCATTACAGCATGATACTTTGTTTGGTGTTAAGGCAGAGGAGGTGTTAAAGAAAATGGAGGATAAGGCAAAATCTATGTAGACAGTAAAGGACTTCTTCCAGGTACAGCCACCCAGATTTAGCAGGAACTGGCCGTCTAAGAATTGGTCCTTTCCAGTGTCAGACAGACCACAAAGAGGCAGATTCAGATGCCCTAGAGGCAGGAAACAGCCCCAGGGCTCATACAGGCCCAAACAATGGGGTGCTTCTACCTTCAAAAGCGGTGAAGACAAATCACAGCCTTATAGAAAACAGTCTCAATGACTTCCCTCTGCCAATGCCAAGCACTTATTTTTTGGCATCACCCTTAGGGGGAAAGCTAGCACTTTTTTCACAAAATTGGCACAAGATCACCCAGGACAAATGGGTCTTAAATATAATCTCTCAGGGCTACAGGTTCCACTTTCATACCCTTCCAAAGGCAAATGGTATGCCAGACCTGCCATGCAATCAATGGCAAGAGGCACAAAAACAAGTTTCATCTGTCATGGACATGGGGGCTATTCAGCCAGTGCCACAACAAGAGCAGGGACAAGGATTTTACTCAAGACTTTTCTTAGTACCAAGAAAGGACAAAGCCTGGAGACCAATTCTGGACCTGTCTGTACTAAATACTTTTCTGGACGTCCCAAAATTCAAAATGTTGACTCTAAAGCAGCTTCTGCCCATGCTGGACAAGAAGGCTTGGCTTGTAACTTTGGACCTCAAAGAGGCATACCTGCATCTCCCAATCAGACAAACTTGCAGAAGATACCTCAGATTCATAGCTGGCTCAATGCACTACCAATTCTCTGCACTGCCCTTTGGCTTATCTACTTGCACCCAGGGTCTTCACAAAATGCCTGGCACCAGTAATTGCATTTTGCAGACAGAGGAATTCAAATATATCCCTACTTGGACGACTGCCTTATTCAAGCAAAGGAAAAAGATATTCTACTACAGCATCTGGCGTTTGTAAAAAGATTACTAATTTGCCTAGGGTACACAGTAAACGAAAATAAATCAAAACTAGTGCCCTCTCAAGAGATAATATTCCTGGGTGCAAGCTTAAATACAACTGCCGGGATAGCTTATCTCACGCCAGACAAACAAAGGCATCTGACTTCTTACTTCAAAGACATGGCAACAAAGACTCATTTATCTGCAAGGAAAATTCTGCAGGCACTGGGCTACATGGCAGCCTGCATTCTACTAATTCCATATGCAAGACTGCATTAGGTGGCCTAATGGTTAAGGTATTTGCCTTACAAACACAAGGTGCAGGGTTTGACTCTCACAGGGGATAATTGGCTAAGCTTAAAATGGCTCGAAAGGGCAGTTAGCGTAGTACTAATCTATGAACCTATCAATGAACCTATTTGAGGAAACTACAATGGTATCTAAAAAGTGTTTGGACTCAACATTGCCACAGCCTGGAAACAGTAATTACTCTCATTCCCTGCCTGCAACAGGAATTTCAATGGTGGGCACAGGCCTGTCACCACAACAAGGGACAGCCATTCACCTTACCCACTGCCAGGCAGACACTAACAACAGATGCATCAGATTATGCCTGGGGGGCGCACATGGCAGGAAAATGTATTCAGGGCACATGCCCACAAACCAAATGCATCTTCATATCAATCAAAAAGAGATGCTAGCTGTACAAAATGCCCTGACAGCCTTCAAGGACCTACTTCATCCAGCAGAACTACTGATAAAGACAGACAATAATACAGTCATGTGGTACATAAACAAGCAAGCGGCCACACATTCTTACCCCCTCTGCAGGCAAGCCATGACTTTGTGGAACACAGCATTGACTTATCAAGTACATCTGCAAGCACAATTCCTGCCAGGAAAGACAAATACTTTGGCAGACGAACTAAGCAGAAACCTCAGGGATCTTCACGAGTGGAAACTGGGTACATAAATCTTCAACATAACAGGGAAATGAGGATGCCCAGACATAGATCTATTCGCCTCCCCTCACAACTGCTAGCTACAGAGATTCTGAACTCGGACTTATCACAAGCAAGCATGGAAAGTGGATGCCCTTTCATTCAGCTGGAAAGCCCTTACAGTATATGCCTTCCCTCCTCTGCCTCTCCTCTCCAAGGTACTCCTAAAGGTCAGACAAGAGAAGCCAAAAACGATACTGATTGCCCCAGACTGGCCACGCCAGCAATGGTACCCAATCCTAAAGAGCTTGTCTCAAGGCCCAGCCTGGACATTGCCTCTAATACCTCATTTGCTGACCCAACAGAACAATCAGATCCTGCACAGCCAACTCAAAACCCTAACTCTGGCTGTATGGCGGATAATGTAATCATTCAGAACACACCTCTGTCTAAAGCAGTTATGGATGTTATTTTGGAGGCCAGGAGGCCCAGAACCAGAAAATCTTATGCAGAAAAATGGAAGAGATTCTGTGCTTGGAACCAAGCGCAGGGAATTGACTCGCTTGAACCAAATATTCCTCAGATTTTGCAATACCTAACTGAGATGCTGGACAAAGGCCTATCTTTCTCATCAATTAAGATCCATGCCTCTGCCATTTCAGCTCATTACAATACGGACCCACCTATTTGTTTTCATCCACTGCTAAGACAGTTTCTCAGAGGGGCCAAAAACATAAGACCTCCAAGGTCTTGGAAAACTCACACTGCCTCCTTTTGAGCCAGCCAGTACAGCAGAGATAAAATACTTGTCATGGAAAACCGCTCTTCTCCTAGCAATAGCTTTAGGAAGAAGAGTCTCAGAGTTACAGGCACTAATGGCTGTGGAACCTTTTATTATTTTCATCAGGACAGGGTTTCTCTAAGGACAAACCCCACATTTATGCCTAAGGTAGTGTCCAGCGTGGCCCTTAACCAAACCATACATTTGCCTATCTTTTATCCAAACTCACAGAATAAGGGGGAGAGACTTCTGCATACTTTGTACATACACAGACAGCTACGCTTTTTTTACTTGGACAAGAGTAAAGCCTTCAGAAAGACTGAACAACTCTTAGTGGCATATGCTGCAGGTTCCCAAGGAAAAGCCATTTCAAAGCAGACTGTTTCAAAATGGATAGGCCACTGCATTCGTTTCTGCTATTCACAACATGGCAAATCAGTGCCCAAGGGCATTATGTCACATTCCACCAGAGCAGCAGCCACTTCAGCAGCCTTCCTCAGAGGAGTACCAACCAAGGATATTTTGGAGGCTGCAACATGGACTTCAGTGTGCACTTTTACAAAGCACTACCATTGACCTCTCTACTCTAAATCCAAAGCAGGCTTTGCCACTGCAGTTCTACAGGGCCTCATAGCCAATCCAAACTCTATTTAGGCCCAGCTGCCCAGCCTCAGCTTTGGGATTCAACCCAAGTGTAATGACTGCAACAGTGAAACACGATGAACATAGTACAGTTGTGTACCTACCATAAATGTAGATGTTCGAGTGTATTCACTGTTGCAATCCAGGTTACCCTCCCACCATCCCCCTTTTTCTTTGCTGGGACTTATCTGTACCTATCTGTTCTCTCCAACCTATGTGGTATATTTGCTTGTAGATGAAGGTTATGTGCATGCTTTTTTATGATCATAGTTTTTACAGCCTACCCTTTTGGGGGCACCTGACATCTGGGGCAAGAAAAACTGAAGAAAATGGCATCGGCTGCATCTTTTATACCCCTGGCGCACTGACGTCAGGGAAGAGGTGACAGCAAACGACACCGGACCAGGACTTTGGAATTCAGGGCGACTGCGGGTTGCCTGCCAGCAGGATAACCCAAGTGTAATGACTGCAACAGTGAAGACACTCGAACATCTACATTTATGGTAGGTACACAACTGTACTTTCTCCCCTCCCCCTTCCCTGTTTATTACCTTAAGACAATCCCAAAGTTAATAAATATTACCTGTGGCAGGCACCATTTTTAAAACTACAACCACCCTTGTCACTATCATATGTTCATTTATCAGTTAACTCTGTTACCTGATTGTTTCCAGCCCCCTCATAAGAGCAACTAACAGGGTCTCTACCCGCTTCGCTCCCCACCCTGCCCCCTATTTCCTCCCGCCCCCAGTGGTCCCACCTTTATTACATTCACAAACCCCTCCCATCTTTCCAATAGCCAACCACAGTGCTAACCCAGCACTACCTCCTCCATCTTCCCACTACTATCACACCTCCTCAACTAACATGTACAAGCATACCTTACCTATGCTCACTGCATGCACTCTCCTTGCATATCTTGCATCCTACTAAAGCTCCATCATTCCCTCACATAACCACTACCACTGTAATACTACTCACACCACCACCACTCATGTCTCACCCTCACTCAGCTCCCCTCCCACCAACTCAAGAACCATCCGTATGCACCCCCCACATATTCTACCAACTATGTTACTCAAACAATAAGCATCCCTACAACTTAACATAGTAACCCTCCCACCATACCTATTACCCACAGAGCACAATCATAAAGTTTCCCTTATAAACAAACACATTCAAAAACTGAGAAAACTAATAACCTCATGCATATCAAAACTAGCCCTAAGTGGAGACATCCACCCCAACCCTGGCCCTACCATCTCCAACCCCAATCCTCATAATCAGACTAGAAACCACAACTTCTCCCATATTACAGCCAATAGAAAGCCAAGTGACTTCCTTTTACTAAGCCTAAATATTAGAAGTATATCTAACAAAGTCAATGAACTCCATGCCACCATAGATGTGTACTCCCCAGATATAGTCATCCTGACAGAAACCTGGCTAATACCTCACATTACCAGTGAGCAAATACTCCCTACAGGTTACGGCATACTAAGAGTAGACCAGCTAAACAAGAAAGGAAGTGGTATAGCTATAATATTTAAACAGCATCTAAACATCCAGATCTTAAAATCATCAGCTGCACAAATAGGCAATGAAGAAGTAATATATACCAACCTCAAAACAAAACCATCAACGTAATTGGATGCTACTTCCCACCTGACCAAAACATCCCTCCATTAGAAACCCTCCTCAGCTGGTCTACCCACCATCTCCCCCAAGAAACTATCATTTTAGGTGATTTCAATATTGATTGGCAGTCCTGTTCTGGCAACCATCCAACCCATTATGTAAACCTTCATGACTTCACCCAACTAGTCCAGTCACCAACCAGGATAAATAAAAACTCCAGCAAGCACACTACCCTGGATTGGATACTAGTTAGTAAGAGCCTCCAGTGATATATAACAGGCTGCTTATCAGATAGCCTCAGTGATCACTCCCCAACATTCCTACTCAAAAAATACCTATACCAAGCTAAACCTGTCATCTACCGTCAAATACGTAAAAAACTAAACTTTAACCCACTCACATTCATCTCATCCCTCAAAGAATGCAACTGGCATCCTCTAAAGTACCTCAGTCTTGATGACGCAGTTGAATTTTTTAACACTACCTTCCTGAGCATCCTTAATTACCATGCCCCCATAAGACTTTCCAGAACCAAAGCACAACCCTCCCCATGGCTAAAGAAAACCACCAAGTCAGAAATGAAAAACAGGGATAAAGCCTGGGAGCACTGGCGCAAAACCAAAACACCCTCAACTAGACAGAAATTCCTAGAACTACGTAATAGAGTCAAAAAGCTAATAAAACAGGACAAATTCCAATACTACCAGTTTGCCCTAGACTCCTCACAACACAGCCCCAAACAATTCTGGTCCTCCATAAACTCCATCCACCACCCAAGTAAAGTCAGTACCCCTCCTCCTAACATCCCTCACTCCTCAGAAAATATTGCTACCTCATTCAACACACACTTCACACAAACCATACTATCACTAGCTAAACAACACAACCCCCCTCCCCTCCAAACCACACCTTCAACTAGTAATCTCCCCACTGCCTTCTCTTTTTCTCCTGTACCTACCTCCAACATAAAAAACTCTTAACTAAACTTAAACCCACCAAATTAGCAGCAGACAACCTCCCAAGTGAATACGTACAAATCACAACTGATGTTCTGGCCTACCCAGTATCCATCTTGATTAACCGATCTCTGTCAGAAAGTTACATTCCCACACTGTGGAATGTATCACATATAATTCCCCTCCACAAAGGCAGACCCTCCACAGAACTAACCAGTTACCGCCCCATAGCTATTCTCTTTCCACTCTCCAAAATACTAGAGATGTAACAACCTCCTTTCCAATACTCAGTATGGTTTCCGACCAAACCATAGCACCACCACTGCCTTACTCTCCTTTACTAACACTATCATTCAGCATAAAAACAATGGCTATCTCTCCCCTGCTACTTTCCTAGACCTATCTAAAGCATTTGACATGGTCCCACACAAACAACTTATCTCTGTCCTCAATAACCTATCTTTCAATCAGTCACCATCTGGTTTCAGAGTTACCTGTGACCGCCAACAATACGTTGTATGGCAGAATGACACATCTCCCCAACTACCTGTCTCCATAGGGGTTCCCCAAGGATCCATCCTTGGACCCCTACTCTTCTCTGTTTTCACCAATAATCTAGCCTCTGCCACCAAACATGGCACACTCCTACAATACGCAGATGACTCAACTATCATCTGCTCAGCCCAGTCCCTACCCAAACTGCAAAAAGTCACACAGGAAGCCTTTTCCTCTGTTGAAACTTGGTTATTCGATGCCCAATTAATACTCAACCCAAACAAAACTAAACTACTCATCTTCCAACCCACCAAACATACTCAAAACAACTTTCATTTTAAAATCACAGCAAAAGACAACATCACTATATACCCAACTGAACACACCAAATTGCTGGGAGTGGAAATAGACAATAAACTAAAATTTGACATTCAAATATCCATGACCATAAAAAAAGTCCACAAAAAACTAGGAGCATTATACAGAAATAAGCAACTTCTCACCAAAGCAGCAAAGATTTCAATAGCAAATTCCCACCTTATCTCCACCCTACTTTATGCCTCTCCAATATATACCAACCTAAGGCAATGCGATCTAAACAAGCTAGAGACCTGCTACAAATCGCCAAATTCGCCACAGGGGCATCTTACCATAGTCACCACTGTCTCTCACTTGCTGAACTGGGCTGGCTTGAACTCCCTCACCTCCTTCAGTAGTATCAACTCTCACTCGCCCACAAACTAGTAAACCATCCACTAAATGTCACATCCCTCCAGAATCTACTCCAGCCCTATGGCACCATCAGACCACTAAGATCCAGCAACAAAAATCACTTGCAGATCACTAAAGCCAATAACTCTGCTGGTGAAGCACTGTTCTCTTGCACCATAGCCAAATTATGGAACTCCCTCCCACCTACAATTACCTCCATACCATCATGCACCCACTTCAAAATTTACTAAAAGCGCAGCTAAAAACATGCTGGCTATGCCCTTGCAACTCCCACTCTAATATCACCCACCCCATCCAACCACTACCTTTCTTTCCACTCCACTAACTTCCTTGATTATAGCAAGCTCAGATGCTCATAAGCCTAGTACTTATTATACAGCAGGAGCTTCTTATTGTAACATTTGTTAATGTCTGTTATGTACTTCACAGATAAAGATTCTAGTTGTCTACTGATGTACTATGTTCTTCATCTGTAAATATGTTGTACGTAATTGCTATGTTAAATTGTTATTCGCTGTGTAATCCAATGTAACTACTGTCTGTTTATTTTAACTGTGGAGCTTTTCTCCCCGGGCCGCCGCTGAAAATGGACCTACGTCCAGTCGGACACTCCCGGTCAAGAACTGTAAATAAATAAAATAAAGGGGGGAATTAAGACTTCTTTGGATCTAGTGGAGATGCCTTTGGAAATTAGATGGGCCAGGTAAAAGGCTTTCTAAACCACTTTGGAGGCATGATGGACAAATGATGAAATATCAGCAAAAGTACCCAGACGGTGTCAGATTGGAGGGCTGCATCTTCTTTATAGTAAGTCAAATGTTTTGTTTACCAAAATGAGCTATGCTACATTTTTATATTTAATTTGAGACCATTGTCCTTCCATCAGCTGTTAACAGGGTCTAAGTCATATTGGAGCAATTGTGAGTTGGTTGAAGATCAAATAATAACAATCAATTTACAGTCTTCTGCAGACTTAGTTAACTATAGGCCAGAAGTGCTAGCCTGAAGGTCTGAGAAATATTTGCCAAGTAGGGGAAGGCCCAAAACTAAAATTTGATATCCTGTTATCCTTAAATTTCAGATTTCCTGCTAAAGTTTGTTAAAATCTCTTAAGTGTAACTTTTTGTTTGTACATTTAGGTTATCACTGAAAAAGTACCCATGTGCCACTCTAAATAAATAACTGCAAGTTAGTACTCCACACACCGATTTTCTGTGGGATGTCCATAGTACTTCATCTGATGTTATTTTGATTGAGATTTTTACTGTTGCTTGTACCATAAAGTCTCTGGTGATGTCATGAAACTATAACTGCATTTCTGTTTGCATTTACTTCCAGGTGTTCCATCTGGGACATTTGATTGCACAGGCGCAGCAGACAGCTAAGTCCATTTCTGACCATTCTGAGGCCACTTCTAAACAGTCCTTCCTTTCCTGGTTCAGTTTTGGATACTCTGGTTTCAATAACTCTTACAATGGGAATGATCTTGATGAAAGTGGATCTAGCAACATCAGAAAAACTGATGAATATTTGGAGAAAGCTTTGGAGTACCTCTGTCAGATCTACCGGGTATGTATTGTGTTTGAGCTGCTGTCATGACTGCTGACCTGGAGTATGTATTGCGTGTCTCTACACATTTAGTTTTTTGACAGTGTGGTTTAAATTTGTCTGCAATTCAGTGGCAAGCTTAATGTGTCAAATTGTATTAAAAGATGTTTGGCCAGTTCATTTTCATGTGCAGTGTGACAATCCTCGATCTTTTGAGTCTGTCCCGAATTTACTACCCTGCAGTAGCTTGCACAGTCAACTGCACCTGTGAACAGCAAGCAGTACCATCACTTTTCACCTTGTCTTTCACACGTCACACTCCTTTTTTTCTAATTTTTCCATGTGCACTTCCCTCCCACAATTTGTTCTTTTGGATTTTTGTCCTGGTCAGCCATGCAGAACACATTTTCTGAAATAAATATGACCATCTAACCTGAAACACTTTGAAGACCAATCATTGTGCCAGGGGCTCAGTAGTTCTGCTAGCTTCATGATATATACAGCCACTGTGTAACCGTTTCTTACTGGTTGGATATGTGCACAGTCTGCAGTATAAAAACACTGCAGCTTTACTGAAACACACACCAGATCTCAGTTGTTATTGAGATTACACAGTGAAAGGGCGTTCTTCACTGACCCAGAGTATGCAAATGTTCCCAACACCTTGTGACCCAGCTGTTGGTAAATGCAGTGAATTGGTTTTACTTGTCATTATATCTCTTTCTGGTTGTTCTCCCAAAATGTCAAGAATAAAACTGGACACTATGATACTGTCTAGTCTTTTCATAGGTGATTACTGGTCTAATGGCAAAAGAACCTTTACAAGCCTAGGCTGTTACACCCAGGATATGACAATGTTATATCATAATTCCTCAGATATGGGATTGGGGTAGTATCAGGGTAGTGGGTCTTTTGGTGTTGAAGCCCTGAGTCATTTTACAGACTGTCTCTGTCCATAAGGGACATTGGCAGTGCCCCAGGAGTGAATTTATGGTTCCCTATCCATTTATCCAAATTCTTTTTGAAAAGAGAGAGGGATGGGCTTTATTTAATGGAGATTGGAAGTTTATTCCATAGACAAGGTAGCCTCTGGGATGCAAATCTCTCTCTCCAGCAAGTTCTTCTAAAGTCACAAATAAGCTTCAGTCCATGGAACGCATTACCCTCATATAATTTTTTATTGCAACTCCATAACATTTTCATCAGGCCTGGATCAGAGAATGCCTTGTAGGTCATGCATAATTCACCTCTCATTAAATGATATGAGGTTGAGTAAGGGGCTAGGGCCTTTAGTCAGGCCACATAAGGCATGTGTCTTGCACAATGTATTTTATTTTAGTGTGAAACTTCTGGAGCTGCTCCAGTTGGTGTGAGTGCCTGGTTAGGTACATGCAGAAGGGAGCACTGTACTCTATTATGGGCCTGATGAGAGCCGAGTACAGTGGCATTATGAACTTCCTTTGACCTTGAGGGCATTAATAAGTTGAGCCACACTGAAGATTTTTTATACTACAGTAGCTACCTGGTGGACAAAGTTTAGGTTACCATGTATGTGTTCCTAGGTCCCTAATCACTTGGTCTACTTTTAGGGGTGTGCTATCAATATTGTAATTTGCAGGGATATCTGATTTACTGAAGGGGTATGATTACACCTTTTTAGCATTTGATCACAGACCATGGTTTTGGCACCAGTTGTTTGTCGTTTTTATGCCTGTTTGTAGGATGTCAGCATCGTTTGGGGTAGTCAGTGATTGCTGTCAGCTTAGTTGTCTTTGAACATGGTGAGTCCGAGACCCCCAACATTGGCCTTCACTTCAGAGAAGTATATACCAAATAGGAGGGGTCCCAACACTGAGCCCTGTGGGACACCACTAGTAACAGATTTCTTATCAGGTCCTCAGAAGTGGGTTTACCTGTCTAGACAACACTTGCCCAGTCAGTGAGCAAGTTTGCTATCCATCTAATGATGTAGGATTTATGCCTAACTCAGTAAGTTTATCTGTGATCCCCAAGGGGGCATTGTATCAAAAGCTTTCTCCAGGTCTAGATAAAGCGGTATGTACCATTTTACTCTGCCCTGTTGACTTTCTCGAAGAAGTCTACCAGATTGAGCAGACAAGATCTCCCTTTTGACAAAGACAAATTGGGTCTTGTCCAGTGTTTGGAGATTTCTTTTGTTGTTATTGATCAGATCCATGATAATTCTCTCCATGGCCTTGCAGATAAGACTGGTCAGGCCTATGGGTCTCTGGTTCCTTGGGTCAGTTGATGGCCCCCCCTTGTGCAGAGGTGATAACTGTTGCAGTCCTCCATTCACCTAGGACAAAGCCTGTCTGTAGGCTGTGGTTAAAGAGGGTTTGTAGTGGCCCTGATAGATTCTGGTTTCAGCTATTTAAGAAGCATCCTGAAATGTCTCGACCCTTGGCATGGAGGCTGTATTTTTGGCTTTAGCAAGCACAGTAAGGACCTGTTCTCTCATAATGACCAATAGGGGGATGATTGCAGGTATTTCTCTGGGTGTGGTAGGAGGCGATGGGAGCAAGAAGTTTGAACTGAACTTGTCAGCCAGCAGGTTTGCTATAGTTTCAGGCTAGGTGCAAGTCTTGCCATTCACGATTAACTCAGCACATTGCTGACCATTTCCCTGAAGTTATGAACATAATTAAAAAAATCCTTATGGATATCTTTCACCTGGTATTCTATCTTTGCCTTGTAGTTTGCTTTGACAGATTAGATCAGCTCTCTAATTTGTTTGCGTAGACTGGTGAGTGTCTTTTTGCAATATTTTGTCTTTTCCTTTTTGGCTTTGAAGAGGATTTTTTTCCTTTTGTTGAATAGCCTATTTATGCTAGGGGGTCCACCAGGGTTATTTATTTTTGCCAGTAATCATAGGTTTGACTCTGACGAGTACTGCCTTCTCTGTGCAGCTATGAATATGGTTGTACAGTGCTTTTGTATACAGCACATAATAGGCTTCAGTGTCATTTGGGTAAAGAGGGGCTTGGAAGTTTAATAAGCTGTCACTTAGTTTGAGATAATTGGCCATAGGATTATAGGTAAGTACTAGGCTATCTGCCCAAGGGCATCTATAAGCCTAGCCACAATGTGTTGGCTTTCGCCGCCCCCTTAGATTAGTTCCCTGTGCCTCTGCCCAGCAGAGCCATTAGTTCCCCATGCCTCTGTCCAGCAGAGCCACTGCAGTGATCCCCGGGGTAAATTTTCTGTTTCCCATCCACTCGTCAATGTTTCTCTTGAAGAGTGTTAGTGAGGGGCTCTGCCTAATGTAGATTGGAATCCTTAACAGGTTTGGAGTTTGATGGGGGTTCTAAGTTTTAAAACTAAAGGAGATCATTCTGTGGCCAGATCTTACCAGGGAGGAGTTGATGCATTTGAGGGATCAGCATCTCTCACCCCCCCCCCCCCATGGTCATGAGTGCCATGTCTAGGATAGCTGTACCTCTAGTTGAGGAGCTAAGTAGTTAAGTGAATTATGAGTCATGTAAGTCTCCCAGTTTATGTAGGGGTAATTGAAGTCACCCATAAGTCTGGTGATAGGCTGAATGTTAAGAGATTCCAGTAGAATTAGATAAGAGGTGTTGTTTTCTAGACTCATTGTAGGTGATCTGTAGCTAGCAAAGATATGGTAAGGGGTTGCACCTGTGGTTAATTGGGTATGGAGCAGTTCAAGAAAGTCATGTTGTTGGACCACTCTGGCAGTGTACTTGTCCATTATGAACACTGAAACACCTCCTTTCTTAATTCTATCCTGAGCTGAGGGGGATGAAAAATGTACAAAAGGCATTGTAGCCTTTGATAGCAGGAGTGCTGTCCATGGGTCTGAACCATGTTTCTGTGAGTGCATACATATGTCTGCATTCGTCAGGGTAGGGAGTGATTCCAGGGCGTGCATTTATTATTTTTTCTATTTAAATTCAAATAGTTGAGATGCAGTACTGTTAGGTGGTTGAGTGACTTTTGTTATGTTGGAGGGTTTAATAACTTGGTATGGCATGTAAAAGGCTCTATGGGGATAGATAAAGTTTTTGCCAATATCCAGACCCCAAGTGGTGACAGGTGGTTTGTCGATCATGTCTCCCCAATCTGACCAATATTGTATCCCCTTGTGATACCAGAAGCTGAGCCAATTGTTGAAGTCAAGTCATTTTAGCTGGTACTGTGGCATCGTTATTGGTGAAGGTAGGATGCTACTCAAGGCTAGATTCATACCCACCTGAAATGCATATTCAGAGAGCTCCATCATGTCTCTCTTTGTGTAGTCCACTGAGGTACATCTTAGGGTCATTTATGTCCCCATGGACTATGACCATGTCATATTGGTGCTTGTGGTTTAATGACCTAAGTGCATTTGTGATGTGGCTGATCCTGGTTCCAGACAGACAGCTCACTGTGATATCCTCCTTGTTTAGCCTGGCAAGGGGGATGTCAGTATGTCTTACAATGGAATTACCAATAACTAGAACGTTTGTCTATGTGGTGTGTTGCCTTAAGGGGTTGGAAACAGAGCTACTGTGATTTTCAGAGTTGTGCTGTGTGAGGCACTGTCTTTTTTGTGTGCGTGCAGGCCCACTGCAAGATCTTTTAGGAGGTCTTAGAAGTTTGGGTGGATTACATGTGAGTACCTCCTCCTATGTGGGTCTGTGTGTTTGTTCCTTAGTGTTGGTAGGGAGTGTTTTGGGTGTAATGCTGACTACTTGGTTTGCATTTTTCATGTGTATGTGAAAGTTTTGCCTCCAATGACATTGTGTGTGTCTGCATCTCTCTCACACACAGTCTGTTCTAAAATTAAATGGTTGTCAGCGAACATGAGGCAGTTACTACACTGCCTCAGTATAGTCCATATCCACCAGGCCAGAAACAGAGATGACAGATGTAGATCTGTGTGTGTGCGTGTGTGTGTGTCTTTAAGAAGCTGACTATGGGCTTGCACAAGTTTTTAAATACTGAGCATGTGCGAGCCTGACTGCCATTTTGTAGTAAGCTGTTGAGATGTAAGCATGTATGTATGTAAGGTGCGTTAATAATTCGTTTATATTTATAATGCTGCTATCCATCCTGATGTGTTTGTGTAATAGGGCTTAACAATCTACCCTGCTTGTTCGTCATCAGTATGTGTAGGGATAAACAATATGGTGTCAGAAGAGACATTGCTAAAATGACTTGTTGCCAGAAAGAGCTCCAGTTTCTCCAGTTTGAATCTGAGAGGCATCTAGTTAGTGTTGGAGGTATATGTAGGAGTTGGATCATCCCTACTGCATGTATAATTCGCCAAACAGGTCATAAACGAATTTCAGATGTTAAAACGAAGCATACAGAATGCTCTAAATGATATTTAAATAAATCGAAATGTCCGATATTGAAGAAATATTCGAATTACTACGGAAAATGTTTGAAATAGTCCGAATTGCATAAAACTTATAAAATAAAAGGAAACGACTGCATTTTCGCAAAGCACATCTTTTTTCATTTTAATTAAGGCTATCCACGTTATCAAAAGTGTGTGCAGTATTACAGTTGTTATTTTGCAAAATACAGCCATTTCAAATCATATTTCTCAAAGTATAGTACTTCAAAGAGTTTATTGTGCATTTTAATGTTATTGCAAGCGCTCTCACAGCACTACTTGTTCGTACATAATTAAAAGGGCCATATTTTCAGTGTGTTTGTGCATACTTTGTTGGCATGGCAAATGGATTTTGAAAACCCAGTGCAGTTGTGTTTGATGATGGTGTTGCAGAAAACTGGAGTGTGTTTGAGCAAGAGTATGATAGTTTCATACAAGCTGCATTTTCTGATAAAGATGATCGTACAAAGGCATTTATTATGCTTAATTTAGCTGGGTCAGAAGCCATTGAAAGGGAATGTTCATTTGTGTATGCACCTGCTGTCATTGCAGGAGAGGGGGAAAAATGTCATATTGTTGTACCAGCCGAGTCAAGGGAGGACCATGAGTGCTTAAAATGTAAATTTAGAGAAATGTGTAACCCCGGACTAACATTACAATGGAAAGGCACTTATTTTACACAAGGGATCAAAAGCCTGGTGAAACTTTTGCAGCATATATAACTGATTTGAGAAATAAAGCTAAAATGTGCAGATTTGGTGATTTAAGGAATGAGTTGATAAAAGACTTGTATGTAGTATTAAAAATTATGCTGAGAGAAAGATTTTGCTTTGTGACAGTGATTTAACTTTGAATAAGGCCATTGAGATTTGTCACAGAAAAGCACACAGATATGCTTGCAAATGAGAAAGACATGGTTCCAGTAACTTCTAAGGCTCACATTGATAGCATGCAGAGGGTTGTTAAAAGAAACAGGCTCAGGCACGTGGCAGCAACTGAAACTCCTTCAGCACTCACTGGTAAACCCCAGAGCTTTCTAGCAAGTTCCAGAGTTTGCACAGTCTCAGCAAAGCTTAGGAGTGAGTCAGCAAACTCAACACATGGGCCCCAACCCACTTTAATTGCGAACTGTCACACTTGTGGTAATCATGAATCTAAAAGGGAAAAATGCTGAGCTTTTGATCAAGAATGCCACAAATGCAATAAATTGAATAATTTTAAAAGGTTTTGTAAATCAAAAGGCACACATTCCTTTATTAAAGAGAACATTTCAAGAAATGAGTTGATCAGTAAGCTGTGACCCTACTTTTTATGTTGATGGTGTGTCAATGATTAATGAAACAATGCAGTAGCTTTATGGGCAAAGAATCTATTTTTTACTGTTCATTTAAATGGCAAACCCATAAAGCTCAGAGTGCAGTGTTATGTCTGCAGAAACGTTTGCTAGAGTATGTGCTGATGAAAGGCTTGATTTGGCAAAGTGTGCAAAGCTTGTTGCTTATGGTGCAGAGATTCAAACCAAAGGCTCAGTAATGCTTTCATGTTACTCTGCTGGAAGAAGCTAGGACATGCTATGTTATGTGGTCAAGAAGCACGTCCAGTTATTATTAGGCCTCAGAGACCATTTGAAAATGGGACTGCTTTCATTTTACAGTGAAGCCCACCAAGTTATCTTAAAAGACCACTATTCTAATTTTGCCCAGTTTATTTTTTCCACCTATGCTGATCTTTTTGAAGACAAACTAGACCAGCTTCCAGTTGGTGTAGTCCACAGAACAGAGTCAAAGCAGAACTAGAGAAAATGATGCAACAAGCTATGATTTGTCCAGCAGATGAACCAACTGAGTGGGTATCTTCTATGGTGGTAGCTCATGAGAAAAGCTCCGATGACATCAGAATATGTATTGATCCATGAGATTTGAACAAGTCAGTGAAAACATCTCATCATCCAATGCTTACAGTCAAGGAAGTCACTGCTCTTGTGCCAAATGCCACTGTTTTTTTCTGTATTAGATGCAGAGTTCATTTTGCCAAATTTTGCTTGCCAAGAAGTCTTTGTTGCTAACTACTTTCAGTACTCTGTTTGGAATGTACAGATTTCAAGAATGCCATTTGAGATCAATTTTGGAAGTGAAGTTTTTCAGCATGCAATGGAGCAAATTTTTTCTGAGTGTCTTTGTGCTATTCTAGTAGACAACATACTGGTAGGTGGTAATGGTGAAGCTGAGCATGACAGTAACCTCTGAAAAGTTCTGGAAAGAGCATGTCAAGTGAATCATAAACTGAATCCTCAGTAATGCAAATTAAGGCTATGCAAAGTCACTTATGTTGGTAATTTTTTTAGCAGTTCAGACTTATGACCAGACCCTTCTAAACAAGCAGCCATTCTCGAGATGCCAGCTCCAGACAATGTTCAGGCCCTGCAGCATTTTCTTAGCATGGTTAACTACCTAGGCAAGTTCATTCCAGACGTGAGTCAAATATCAACACCATTCAGAAAGCTGATGTGTAAAGATGTATCCTGGTTATGTGATGTCCTGAAACAGAGAACTGCCAGTCCACCAACTCTCAGATACTGTGATGTCTACAAGCCAGTTACTGTTTCATGTGATGCTTCAAAATTTGGTCTAGGTACAGTCATTCTACAAGAGAGTAGACCAGTAGCCTATGCATCCAGAACTGTTACTCAAACTGAAATGCAGTATGCTGAGATAAAGAACTTTTGGCAATTATGATTATGTTTATGATAAACCTGTCGAGATCGAAACAGACAACCAACTTCTAGTCACTATTTTGAGAAAACCTGTGCATACACCTCCAGCCAGATTGTAATGCATGAGGTTGAGAATTACACAAGTATCATTTCAATCTTGTCTACAAGAAAGACAAACTTCTTTATCTTGCTGATGCATTACCCATATCGCCCAGAAATACCTCTGAACAGCACAAGAATGAGAAACTTAATTTTGAAGTCATGAAAGTGAGACATTTTTCTTTAACACATCTTAATGAGCTTAGAGATCATACAGCCATAGATTCAGTTTTACACAAGCTCAACCACTTTATCAAAGAAGGATGGCCATCAAAACAATCTAGCTTACCTCAAGAAGTGCACCCTTATTTTTCATACAGAGATGAGATTTTGTCAGACAATGATATCATCATGAAAGGGCCTAAAGTTATTGTTCCAAAGTCTTTGCAACAAGAGTATATTACTGTCTTGCATCGTGATCACCCACGAGCAGACTCTACCAAAAGAAGGGCAAGGGGACTAGTATTTTGGCCTTCTGTGTCACAAGATATTGAGAGAGTACTTTCATCTTGTTCAATATGTAATAGTGCTAAGTCACATCAACAGAAAGAACCACTTCAGCTAAACCAGATTCTTGGACTACAGTGGTTGAGTCTGCACAAAGTTATTTCTGACAGTGGTGCACAGTTTACAAGCCAACACTTCAAAAGATTTGCCGAAGAGTGGGACTTGACTCGTGTCACCAGTAGCCCAGAGTATTCTCAGTCAAATTTTTTGGCAAAATGTGCACTTCAAAGTGCAAAACAGTTACCAGAAAAGTTGAAACAAGACAATAGTGATGTTTTCCTGAATCTTTTTGATAAACATCTTGGTTCACCTGCTCAGAGACTTCTGTCAAGACAAACCAGAACCACATTACCAATCAGTAGTCAGTTGTTGGTTCCATGTATCAAGAACAACAGGTCAGTGAAAACCAATCTGTTGAAGAAGCATTTAACCCAGAAGTCCTGTTAAGATAAGACCAGCAAACCGCTCAGTCCATTACGAGAGGGAGTAGTAGTAAGGATGCCTCCAAAGGTTATGATCAGATTGGAGTCATGAAGAATATTTGCACAGAGCCAAGATTGTGCATTATGGAATCATAAGGAGTAGAGTTTAGGTGGAATCGGAAACATTTGAGCCTATACCACGGCAACTTGGACAAGAACATTGTGATGTGATGTTGTTGTATCTTGCCTTCATTCTTATTAGGTTGGGTTTGGATCCGATCCTTGGCTCCGTCTCGGCCTTTATTTTCAAGCTTGAGGCTCTGCCATCTTGTGGCTAAATCCCTATCTCAGCATGCATTAGAACCATCCCCAGATCTCGTTTGCCACTAAACAAGATCGGGTGTTCATCTGCTAGCTCTGGCTAAGTATTATCTTTCTTTACCTTGTTTATCCTCTGAAATTGCAAATTTTACCTTTGGTATTTATCTTTATATCGTACTTATAAAGTGAGATAGTGTTTTTGCTGCTATTGCATTGTTTTCTGAAAATTGGCCATCGTCTTTCCTTTAGGCCTTTTTATCCCTCTCCTGCCTCTTTTTACAACTAAATAGCCCATTTAAGTTAGAGGGCTCTTGTCCTTTTCATTACTGTTTTTTTCATGTTTATTTTCCTCGACTTATTTTTGGATACAGTTTGTTAGAGAACTGTTTCTTAGCCCATTTGAGTTGGAGGGTATTGTCTAATCTAGACGTGTCCAACCTGCGGCCCTCGGAGCTCTTCCATGCAGCCCTCAACCTCTAACTGCAACATCGATGTAAGCATGCCCCAAAACACTTTTTTTGTTTTGTGTTTTTCACTCCCATGACCTGTAACGATAATGTCGGTGTGTGCATGCGCCAAAGCACCTTCTAGTTTTGTTTTTGAGCCAAAAAAGGGTCAGTGTGGTTACGCCATTATTTTGGACTGAACAATCGGGGTGTGTGTGTTCTCGCTGAAGAGGGACTCATGTATGGATTTGCCGCTGTTCCCTTTGAAAGGCACAGCAATTACCTGTGTTAATAGGTAAGTACGGAGTGAGTGAGTGCATGCATGAAAGCAGAATTGTGTGCATGAAAGTAGAAGAAGAGTGTGTGTGTGTGTGTTGTGTGTATATGTGTGCATGAGAGAGAGAGAGAGAGAGAGACGCATGCACAAATAGGCTAACAATGATCATTCTACCTACTGAACACAAACAAGTTAGCTCACAAATATATCATACATTAAGAGTACACTTTCATTAAATTGTGGCTTTCCTGACAGGGAGAGTGTTGTATTGAACATAAACTCATACCTCTTAACTGTATGGATTTTCAAAGAATGTCTGGATTTTTGCCTTATCTTCCAATTTGTGTCTTTTGCTTAGGAAAATAAAGTAGTCATCCAAGGTAATGCAGTTCCAGGGAGTAAGAATGAGACAGCAGCCTAGGGTTAATGGGTCAGTAGTGTACTGACTATGTGGGACTGTAGCATATAAAGTTGCATTGTTTTTTCAAACAAATAAAAAAGCACCTAGTACTGTTTTTTCATTGGTGGGTTCTAAGCAGTAGTAGATTGGACAACAGTAAGCTTAGCTTTGACGGATCATCAATACTGGCAAATCAAGTAGGCACAATGTCATTTTTCTTAAATGTTGGGGATTTTTAGTGTGTATGTGTGTGCTTATGTGTTGGGAGTGCTGCAACAGTAGATGATTATTAAAGACAGAGACTTACGGACTGTGGAGAATGTTTTTTTGTTTCAAAACCTAATACCTGGGTACGCATGACAGAAGTAGATTTTTTAAGACACAGCTTCTTGCCATTTACAGTGGATGGATATTTACATTTAATGGACAATGTATTAGCGTGGGCCTGTGGGGTTCTGAAGGATGCCAAGTCTACCACTGCCAATGTCTTGTAAAGTGACCTGGAAATGGATATTGGGATGTTACTGAAAAAATATATTAAGTGGGCTTAGAAATATAGTTTAATTAAACAAAGTGTACTTTCAATTTACAGGCCATAATTTAATTTATTTCAGGTAGTCCAGATACTGGTAGATTGTATACCGTTAGACTTAATTAGGGAGAGCTGTCATTCTGGGGAAACAAGCAGCCCTAGTTTCAGTGAAAGCTCTGTGGTTGCTTGCAGGTAGGAAGTTGCAGGATGTTGACGCAATGTGTTTCATGTATTATTTTTAATGCATTTGTCATTTCAAAGCATAGTTTTCTTTGATGCAAAAGCAGGCAGGACTGAATGAGCCATATAATGTTTAACTGACAATAATGGGATAGAAAGATTATAAGTGATGTATAATGTTTGCAGCTACAGTTGTTTCAATGGTGTCTGTGATGCATAACTATTTTTGGGCCTGTGCCCCACTTTTATTTTTCGCTTTGTCCAGATTTCTTGCTCTAAGGTTGAGAGGTATGGTTCCATACTAAATCAGAAGTTGTATTTACCCTGGAAGACTTTTCGGCATAATTATGAACAACAGAGCCTTTTTAATATCTCTGCTTATTTCCAATATAAACTGCTATGCAACCTTGCAAATAACCTTCTTATTAAGCTACTTTATTTCTTTTGGAATTGACAGGTATGATTCATCTGTTCGGACATAAGCATAGAGTGCTAATGTGACTTTGATTTCTTGCAGCAGTCTGTGGTTTACATAATCACAATAACTTTTCTGTGTTTCTGGGTGTGTAATCAATTTAACAGTTTTAAAGATGTTTTCCAAAAATAAATAAATAATCCTTTCTACACTTTGAGCTATTGACAAAGTCTGGGAATTTGTTTTTTTCTAAAGCGAAGGTCAGCATTACAGCTCAGTATTACAGCTCAGTAAACTGTCAGTCTGTGAGTAACTTCTGCACAAATTAAAATGTCTGAATGTCAAATGGCTTTAGATTGGAGGGAAGTTTATTTTTATTTATTTTATTTTATTTTACATTTGTTTACCGGGAAAGTCCGACTGGGCACAGGTCCATTTTCAGCAGAGGCCCGGGGAGAAAAGCTCCAAAAATAACACAAAACAATATAATACATGAGAGAGACAGCAAATTATGGAAGTAGTACTCGTATAATATGGCAGAGATTACATCTCGTAGCAGAGAGAATCATTGCGGTACAGAATAAACAAAAACATTTTTTTTACAGTTATAATTACAGCAAGGCAAATATCAATGAGTTAAGTTTTTAGGAGAAAGCTGTTTGTTTGTACATAGCTGAAGCTCTGAAACAATCTTTTGGTATGGATTAACCTGGGGATTGACACAAGTTATAGGTTTACACCAGTATGTAGCATTTATAGTTTATGGTTTTCTTATTGATTTACTTTTTGCCGAGCAGTTGTTTGTTGATTTATTGATGGTCCTTTTGGTGGTGGGAAATTACATAGATGAATCCATCTCAATTATGATTTTTTTTCCAGATATTTTGACTTCCAGACAATTTCATTCAGTGAGTGGGTGTCATGTGATTACTGAGGTTGCCTATTTTAAAAGTAGGGGCTTTTGTGTGTGTGTGTGTAAGAGAGAGAGAGAGATTTAATATGTATACTGAATATAATTTTGCAAATGGAATTCTTAGTTAAACATGCCCCTCTTCTTGGGCATCTAGACTTGAGTAACCGATATTAGATCTTAGCCATCCAGCTGGGAAAGGTTAGTATGTGGATTTTCCATCTGGTTTGATGAAGGCTATGCTACTTACCCAAGGACTACATTTATGGCTATCCATCCAACCATCATGTTGCTGAACTACATTGTTTGATAATGAGAGGAGCTTTTTACAGACGTTGAAGGTTTTTGTGTCAAGAACATGTTCATACAAAGTGGCTTGTTTATGTTGCAGTGAAGGCTGTGGTCTTTGTAGTGAGCATTTTAAGTATAACCAGTATTTCTGAGGTAGAGGAAGTCTCTTAAGGCAGGATCTTTCTTAGCCTGGAAAGCAAGCCAATGGTGAAATTTATAGGGGCCAGTGAGAGACAGAGGAAAGCAAGAAGCTTTTTTTGTCTGTTTAGATAACTAAGTGAACTTAGTCCTTTGACCTTTTTTGGCATAAATGGTTGTAATCTTTCTTTTGGCAGGGTGTTTTGCTGAAGCACATGTCAAAAGGGGCATTGCACTCAATAATGGCTCTTGTAAAGGAAGAATGCAGGGATATTATGACCTCTTTTTCCCTGGATGAGATACCCTTGGAATTGGGTCATGTAAAAATCTTTCCTTACAATGGAGACAACGTGGTGGTCAAAAGTCAGGTTTCTGTCAACCTGGGAGCCCAAGTACCATACAACTTATGGCATGCTTACAACATTGTTATTAATGTGATAATTTGTGGGGACATCATTCTCTTCAAAGGGGATGATGATGCATTTTTTGGCATTTAACTTGAGGCCATGTTTCTGGCACCAAATATTTGTTTGGGTGAGACTCTCTTGTAGCTTATTCAGAATTGTTGTATTAAGTCAGTAATGTGAATTCTTTACTTTACTGCAAATTTGTTGGCTTATTTTTGTGGATTATAGTATTGTAAGACTGCTGATGTTGACATTTTACGTAGTTGGACTTCTGGAATGGTTTTCCCAGTGAGAAATGCTAGTGCTGTAGTGAATATCTGTTTATTTGTAAAAAAAAAAAAAATAAATATATATATATATATATATAGAGAGAGAGAGAGAGGGATATTAACTAAGATGTTAGAGTTAACTGTTAGATTAGAGAATTAGAATGAGAATTAGAATTTTAAGGGAAATATTAGGCATTTATTACATTTATTCATTGTTCAAATGCACCTACAGTACAGCCAGGAGATCAACTGTGATCTTCCGGAGCAAAAAAAGAGTTAACTATATGATATATTTTATATGCGGCCCCAGGACCATTTCTGTTCACTCAATGTGGCCCCAGAAAGCCAAAAGGTTGGACACGCCTGTGTTGTACTGGTCATAGCCCATTTAAGTTACAGGGCTGTGCCTCTTCGGTTCCTTCTGTTTTTCCCTTTTTTCCAAAAGGCTTGACCTGTTTAAGTAGAGTCTAGCTTTATTTAAAAAAAAAAAAAAAAAGTTTTTCTATCCAGTAGTTTCTGCATAAAAAATGTCTAACAAGGATTCAAAACCAATGGGCTTTAAACAATGTGAAGGCTGTGGAAAGAAAATGCTCTTAAGTGATGAACACATGCTTTGTGTTTATTGCCTTGGGGCTGTCCATCTCCAGGAGCTGTGCTCTTGTTTGCCATGCCTTTAATCACAGAGTGCTCCTGGAGAGGAAAAACAAGTTAATACTGAAAGAACTTTGGAAGAAGGTCGGGTTTACCAAAACCTGACAAGTCTCCCACCTCAAAATCTGACAAATCGGGGAAGAGATCTTCCTCTTTATCAGAACCGATGAAAAAGATACCAAAAATCTCCTCCTTGGATCCAAAGCTTATCGGATCCAGCAAATCATCAACAGCTCCGACACTATCTACCTCTGTGCCAGTTGAGTTTGAGATATGGAGCTGGTATCCAGCCTTGGAACCAATCTCCCCTGCACTCAGATCTCCAAACTTGCAGCAATCAAAATCTCCAACCTCCTTGACTTGGTCTTCTAGTAGTTTTTCGGATGATGATGTGGATCGGGTGGTACAGAGGCTTTTGAAGACTCCTGCACTGGCCATATATTTGTTGGAAACAACTTAGAGGGCCTCAAATCCTACTAAATCCACTGCTTCTGTTCCAATTACTCCTCCGATCCAACCCTGGCTTCAGAGTCAGAAGATCCAGAGCTGATCTTAGTGGAACCCTTGGATATGAGACCTACTACAAGATCTACGATTCAGACCATGGCTCTGACAGCCTCAGCTCCATCAGAGCTGGAGGAGTCTTGGAGCTCACACACTCTAGTCTGGTCCGGGGAGGCGAGCCAAATCAGACTTGTTAGATCCTGCTTTGTCTCTTGGGGCCTCGGCTCAACTCTTACCTTGGCTTCGGGTCCATTGTCTTTGTTTCTGGGAGGGGCTCGGCTTCTTCAGATCCAGGGATTTCCTCGGATCAGGGGCGGGGAACTTTTGCAGTGATGAGAGTGCTGTCTCCACAGACAGATGTTCTTTGTGTTTCACTGTTGCAGTCATTACATTGGGTTATCCTGCTGGCAGGCTGCCCTCAGTCTGCCTGAATTCCAAAGTCTTGGGTCCTGCGTCGGTTGCTGTCTCCTCTTCCCTGACGTCAGGTCGTCAGGGGTATAAAAGATGCAGCCGACGCCATTTTCTTCGGTCTTTCTTGCCGTGTGGTGCCCGAAGCAGAAGCAGTTTGCAAGTGCTGGTCGGCTGACTCCTGAGATTTTCGTGTATGAGTTTCAGATCCGAAGTCTTCATTAAAAAGCTAAGTACCCCGTTGGGGAAACTTTTTTCTTGCTCCAGAACGATGTTAGAAAAAGTTAATAATTGTATTTCTTGTGGGAAGAAAATGCCTCATAAGGACTTTCACTCTTACTGTATTCCTTACCTAGGCCCTGACCACGACATTTCTAGTTGTTGGTTTTGTGCTAGATTTAACCAACACACTATTAAGCGTCGGTACGATTTTGAATTAAGCTATTTTGGGCGAAGATTTAATTATACTTTGTCGTCGGATAGCCATCCGACTACCGGAGTTCACAAAAAACGGAAAGAAAAAGAAAAGGACAGGCAACCGAATTCCAAAACCAACGATGAAGCTTCTCCTAAGCAAGTCGCTGGTTCGCCAGTTCTCAGTGAGTTGCTTTCGCAGCCCCTAATGCCCGCTACTTTAGAGTCGCAGGCCGATACCAACTCCAACGTGGAGTTGGCCAGGCTGCTGGAAACTCAAGGTATTGGAGCCTCGGAGGTTATTCCCTCAGATGGGTCCGGAGCCACTGAGCAGGCATCGGCTTCTAAAGGTGTATTCAGACCTAAACAATTATATGTTAAAGCGACTTCAAAGGCAAAGACTAAAACACCTTTAAAGGCAAAGAAACAAGTTCACCAGCCACATGGACAGGCCTATATGCCCAAAAAGCATATGCTCAAAATGGCCGATGACTTAATTACCTTGATCAGGGGTTCCCATCCCCCTCCTGATAAGAGGCCTAGGCAAGAGACAGACTATGAATCTTCAGATCAGGTTTCCATTTCTTCTGATTCCTCTTCTGATCAGGAGTATCTTCTTCCCCCGTATGGGGACTCTGATGCTGTAGAGTCAATTCCTTCAGCTTCTCCACTGCCTAAGGGCATTAGGCCATATTCAACCAGAGCTGCAGCCACTTCTGCAGCCCTTCTCAGTGGAGTACCAACCAAAGACATTTTAGAGGCTGCTACTTGGAGTTCAGTGCATACCTTTACGAAGTATTACAATTCGCCTCTTTACACTACATCCAGGGCAGGCTTTGCCACTGCAGTTCTGCAGGGCCTCATAGCCGCTCCTAATGCTGTGCAACTCCAACCCCCAACCATAGCTTTGGGACTCAACCCAAATGTAATGACTGCAACAGTGAAACGCAAAGAACATAGTACAGTTGTGTACACTTACCATAAAAGTAGATGTTTGAGTGTATTCACTGTTGCAGTCCAGGTTACCAACCTGCCATCCCCCTTGCTTTTGTGGGAACTTATCTTTACTTCTCTAATCTATGCAACCTAGGTGGTATATTTGCTTATAGATGAAGGTAAAGTTTATTTTGGTGCATGTATGTTTTATTTACATATTTTTAGCCTACCCTTTTGTGGGCACCTGACATTCGGGGCAAGTAAAACTGAAGAAAATGACGTCGGCTGCATCTTTTATACCTCCGACGACCTGACGTCAGGGAAGAGGCGACAGCAACCGACGCTGGACCCAAGACTTTGGAATTCAGGCCGACTGAGGGCAACCTGCAGCAGGATAACCCAAATGTAATGACTGCAACAGTGAATTCACTCGAACATCTACATTTATGGTAAGTGTACACAACTGTACTTTCTACAGTCCTCTCTAGATGTTCTACCATCAAAAGCACCAGTGTCTACCTCTATATCCCTGGATTCACAGGGGTGTAGAGATCCTAGGCCTCAGGATGTCCCACAGGGCACCCCCCCACTCTTTCGAAACCTCCCCAGAATACCCTTCTGATGAGGTCCCTTGGAAGAGAATATGCAAGAGGAAGCACTCAGACTCCCCAGAGGAGTCCATCACTTCAGATGTGGACCTCGATGAAGCTGAAGGGTCCCACGTTAGTCTCCTGATGGTGTCTCCTTTGGAGACATCCTGGAAATGTTAAAGCAGAGCGGCATCTGTAAGTCCACCAACCCTTCAATGGAGGAGTCTGTATACCTGAAGGCTTTCGGATCTCATCCTTTCACCTCTTGGGTGTCTCCGCTTTTCGATGAACTCATGGATTTAGTTTCTCAAAAGGTGTGGGAGTCCCCAGATTCAGTGGAACCTGTTCCTAGGAGGCCAAGCAAATATGTATTGCATTCCCTTCAGACAAGGCTTTTTAAACTAAGGGAGTCCTAGTAGATGCTATGGTTGTGGCGGCAGCCACCAAGAAGGAACTCTGAGACATCATCTTCTGTCCATCCCCTGAACAAAGAGTCTCGGACTATGGACAGATATGGAAAGCGCATTTTTTCTTCAGCGACCTTTTCTCCCAGACTGCTGAACTACCTTACTCATTTTACAAGACTGCAGAGAGATCTCAAATAATGAGGAGATACCCTCCAAGGTTCAGTAGCTGAAGGGATTGCAGGTAAAGTATCCTCTCAGCTCTCTACCTTAAATTCATTGCAACACCTCCATGAGACTCATCTCATATGCAGCAGATGGAGCACATAGAGCAGTGGGTTCCAGAATTTCCCTAAGGAGACATTCTTGGATACACTATTGTGACTTTGCGGAGCCCTTTAAATCTTCTTTTGTGAATGCCCCATTAGATGGCTCGTCATTATTTGGGCCCAAAGTCAAGGACACACTCGCCAGGTGTGAGCAGGAAGGAAAGACTCTGTTTACCATAGGAGTCTGTTCTTCCATGCCTACTAGACCTTATCCCAAAGGTCAAAAAGGAAGTGGTAAAATGTGGTTCTCAAAATCTCCGAGATCTTTTCAGGACACGTGTTGAACCTTCTGCCAGAGGCAGAGGGGGCAGTAGTAATGGAAGACGTTGACCACGCAGCAGAGGGGGGTCTGCAAAATCAGGGTGACAGATTCTTTCTTTCTTTGGCAGGTCCTTTCAGCTCTCCTGAACGGAGGCAATCGGTGGTCGCTTATCTTTGTACCCAGTAGCCTGGCAACAAGTAACAAAAGACAAATGGGTACAAAGCATCATATCCAGAGGTTACACCATCTCCTTTTCCCTTCCTGTCCCAAAGTTAAGAAAAGTTCCGGATGTTCCACCCATTTCAAAAGGAACAAGCAACCCTAGAAATTCAAACGTTGCTAGACAGAGTCATCCAAGGAGTCCCCGCTGACCATGTAGGATCTGGAATTTACTCAAGATTCTTTTTATTTCCAAAGAAAACGGGGGACTGAAGACTAATTCTGGATCTCTGCATTCTAAACAAATCAGTAAAAAAGACCAAGTTCCGGATGGTGACACAGCAGTCGATACTTCCATTCCTGGGAAAAGACAATTGGATGTGCTCTATAAATCTCCAGGATGAGTACTACCACATAAAAATGGAGATGATCCAGGAGACATCTGTGCTTTCGGCTTGGAGCCAGTCACTGCCAGTTTCGAGCTCTGTCCTTTGGCTTCACTACCGGCCCCAGAGTGTTCAAATGTATAGCAGTAGTTTCGGCTCACCTGAGACGTCTAGGATTCTGGTGTTTCCATACTTAAACGACTGTCTCCTAACCGCCATGACCAAGTATCAGCTAATGGAAGCCAGGGAATCAACCTTGCAACTCTGCTTCCGCCTAGGGATTACAATAAACTACGAAAAATCTGCCTTAGTGCCTTCTCAGCATGTGGTACTCATAAGGGCAGATTTAGACTCAACAGAAATGACAGCGAGACCTCCCACCTGAAAGAATTTGAGTTCTCCGACATCAGGTGATATACCTCTTAAGTCCAAGCAAAGATTGTCCAAAAAGCTTTAGAAACCATGGCAGCAGCGATCGTTTTGGTTCCCCTGGCACATCTGCATGAGAATTCTTTAGTGGTTGCTTTCCACTCAGTGCAAGAATTTCCAACGTCTCACATAATAATCATAACAGAAACTTGCAAGAAGAAACTTCGATGGTGGCTTCACTCCAGTTAAGTGACTCTAGGTCGACCGTTTGTTCTCCCCCAACCAGTGGCCACAGTGACCACGGACACTTCCCAGATGTGGTGGGGGCATCATCTGGGAAAGACAGTTGAAGGCACCTGGCAGGATGGCGAGACCCACTTGCATATCAATGTTCTAGAGATGAGAGCAGTGCTTTTAGCATTGCAAGCATTCCAGGACTTTCTTCCACTGGAAAGTATTGCAATCCAGACAGACAGCATGTCGATTGTATGGTATATAAACAAACAAGGAGGAACCAGATCTCATCCCCTTTGTTGAGAGGCCCTGAGAGTATGGAAATGGGCAAACTCCTCCCAACATTTTCTGATAGCAATGCACATCCTGGGAAAATCCAATGTGATAGTGGACAGAATCAGCAGAGCGATTCTGATGCCTCACTAGTGGTCCCTAAATCAAGAAGTAGCGGAAAAGTTTTTCCGAAAATGGGGACAGCCTTGCTGCGACCTTTCTGCAACAGCCATGAATGCCAAATGCAGCAGCTACTTTGCCCTCACCCTCCCCCCTCCAGGGGAGTCACCAAGGGATCCACCTGTTAAAGTTTGGCCCCCAGGCCTCCTCTATGCCTTTCCTCCCTTTCCACTAATTCCCAAAGGCCTCCAGAAAGCCAATTGTTTGGGAAGCGACTTGATTCTCGTTGCTGCATACTGGCCTCGTCAAATCTGGTTCCCCTTCCTGTGGCCTCCTTTTTGGGAGGAGCCATGGATTCTGAACCCAGTTCCAGATCTTTTGATTCATGTATCAGGAATGCTCCACCTATCCCTTCAGATCCTAAAACTGACAGCTTGGCTGCTCCAATTCCATCGATAGCCAGGCTTCCAACCCTCTCCTCTCTGGTTAGACATATTCTAATATCTTTACATAAAGCTTCAACGAGGAAGATTTATAGAAGCAAATGGAAAAGATTCTTCATATGGGCTACTCATAACCGTGTCAATCCCTTTTCTGCTCCAATTGGTTTCATTATGGACTTCCTAGCAAAGTTTTTTTTATTCACTGAGCGGCTGCAGCTACTATTAGGGTTCAGCTAACAGTGATCTCGAATTTTCATTTAGGAGACTTTGGCTGCAATATTATGTCTCATAAACTTTGCAAAGCTTTTGTCAAGGGTACTGTGTTATTAAGGCCATGTATCAGAGAGACCCTCCAGCTCCATGGTATCTAAATTTCATTTTATCTCTTATAATTTTTCCTTCCTTCGAACCAGTATTGTCTTGCAAATTGAAATTTTTGACATGGAAAACCATTTTCTTGATAGCAGTCACCTCTGCTAGAAGGGCGTCTGAGTTGCAAGCTTTGTCCATAAAGTCTCCATATTTGCTTTTCCATAAAGACAGAGCGTCTTTGCACACAAACCCCTCCTTTTTACCCAAGGTGGTTTGAGACAAATTTGAACCAAAGTATAGAATTGCCAGTTTTCTTCCCAAATTATGAAAACAAGGCAGAGTACATATTACATCAGCTGGATGTACGTGGACAAAGGACTGCAGAGTTCAGAAAATCTTATCAGTTATTTGTTTCTTGTTCAAAAAAAGGATCCCCTGTCTCTAAAGTTACACTTTCTAAATGCCTGTCTGATTGTATAACCTTCATTTGCAAGTCCCAAAATAAAGAACTTCCAAAGAAAGTTAAGGCCCATTGTACAAGAGCCATTGCAACTTCTTCAGCCTTCCTATGTAGGCTGCCACTTGATACCCTTTGTGCTGCAGCAACATGGGCAAAATCGCATATTTTTATCACTCATTACAAAGTTGATTTGGCCTACAGGAATAGAGCTTCCTTTGGGTCCATGATTCTGAGGAATATTCTCCTGTGAGCCACCCAGGATTCCAGGTGTTAGGGATGCTGTCCCAACCTAGTAAGAATGAAGGTGAGATAGGACAACATCACATAAAGAAGTTATGTACTCACCGTAATGTTCCATGTGTGTTGTCCATCTTCACCTTCATTCTTACATCCCACCCTCCTTCCCCTTCCATTCTTTTACTCCTAGAAGACTGGGTGTATACAATTAGTCTTCCTTGACCTCTGGCCTTTTTCATCAGCCTCTGAATCTTTTTCCTGGGAGTACACCCAACTTTATAATTAGGGCAGACAAGATCTGAGAATGGATGTAGTACATGCTGGGATAGGGATTTAGCCATGAGCTGGCAGAGAGCCTTGAGCTTGAAAATAATAAAAATCGAGACGGATCTGAGGATTGGATCTGAACCCAACCTAGTAAGAATGAAGGCAAAGATGGACAACACACATGGAACATTGTGGTGAGTACATAACTTCTTTTTTTTCTAATGTCTATATTAATGCATGTCTGACTCCAATGTAATTTTCATTTAAGGGCAGTTTTTTTAAGATGGAGGATGTAGATCAGTGTGTGTGTGTGTGTGTGTGTGTGTGTGTGTGTGTGTGTGTGTCTGTGTCTGTGTATCTTTAAGAAGCTGTCCAGGGGCTTGCACAAGTATATAAATACTGAGCACGTGCGAGCCTGAATGCCATTTTGTATTAAGCAGTTTGTTTATATTTATGATGCTGCTATCCATCCTGATGTGTTTCTGTGTAGTAAAGCATCTAAACAAACTACCCCGCCTGTTAATCATCTGTATTTAGAGGGATGAGCGACAACAGGGATCACCTGTCCATTGTACCCGATACTTAATAGGAGGGAGAAGAGGAGAGTCACTTAAAGGTTTAAGTGCGAGTGTTTAATTATATGCTAAAGGATGACCTGCAGTAGTGCAGCCCTGTGCACAAACTGGCAGCTCTTCATGTAACTGTGAACAGTGGGAGATTATGGAGAGCGTTTCTTATACAGGATTTTAAACAGGAGAAGTTTGTACAAGGTGTGGGTAACCACGTTTGCACACCAGTAGGATGAAGACTTTTACACAGTTAAGCCCTCTGACCAATCAGATAAATACCAGAGTGCAGAATAAAAATCTCATAATGTAAAACTAGTTTCGAGCTCAAGTGCAGTAGCAGATGCTTTACAACAAAAGGCAGAACTCCTGCAGTATCAGGAATCCTTGGAATTAAGTTCAAAAACTCTGAGAAATAATCCCAAACATACAAAAATGTGCACAAACATATACAAACTTCTACAAACACGGAAGAACTTTGCAAAACTTAGAAAAATTTTGGCAAAATCAGGAGAACTTTGGCAAACTGAGAACAGTGTTTGCAGTATCAGAGGAGGTTCGGAAATATCAGAATACTGGTAGAATGAAAAAAAAGCAGCACAGTAGCAAACATATGGCATTTTGTTAATAACTGCAGGCTGAAAATCAGTGATAAATTCAAACAAATCAATAAATGCAGCATAGAGCTGTTAAATAGCACTGAGACAGTTACAGCAAGTGCAAAAAAAAAATATATATATATATATATATATATATCACCTTTATAGGTTTAGATGCAATCCATGGTCTGCTGGTCACAGATGCCCAAGCCAAGCACAGGGAAGTTCTGAATAAATAAGCTCATTAAGAAACTTTACTCTGATTCCTTCTGTCTGCTTGAGGTTTTGAGCATGCAATTTTTAGGGTCTGCTATGGTTAATCACATGCAGTTTACACAAAATCCGATCAGTTGCAGCTAAAACATATAGCCCTACAAAACATTGCACAGTTAAAACAGCAACACTTCAAATGTTGGACAACACTTTTAAAATATCCTTTTCTGCAGGGGAGTATGCTGTCTTGCACTCCTAATGTGGAAACAAACCCTACACTCTGTATCTGTCTTTGTCTGTGCCACCTCACTAGGTTACACAAACTGAGGAAAGGGAGCATACCTTCTTCCTCTCCTCAGAGTTCAGCAAACCAAAGCTAAACTATGCAATTTGTGACACAGTTCTAATGAAATGTTGGACTGATAATTGGATGGCACAGTGGTGGAGTGTGGTAGCATTGTTGTCTCACAGCAAGAGGTTCTCTGGTTCGATTCTCAGATGGGGTTCCTTATGTGTGGAGTCTGTATATCCTCCCTGCATTCATGTGGGTTTCTTCGGGTGCTCCAGTTTCTTCCCACGTTACAAAGGCATGCATCTGGAGCGTTTCTCCCTGAACTCCACTGAAAATTGGCTTTGTTCCAAGTCGGACTTTTGCGGTTAACAAATGTTAAATAAATAAATAACTGTTGACCATCGAAACCCGTAACCAGAGAAACCTCATGATCTTTCTGCACTGTTTTGAAATTTGTTGTACTGTTGTTTGACAAGCTGTAGATTTTCCTAACTTTAACCATACCTTGTAATTCTGGCACTACAATATCCTCGCAACGTGCTTCTTTCATTACATAGTAGGATTCTTGATAAAGAATGGATCTACCTGCCCAAGTGAGCATCTGTGTTTGCCAGGTTATCTTTGGGAGTAGCTATGGGAATGTCAGGATACCCCACCATTTTAAAGAAGTGACTTTTATTCAGAAGCGCAGAGCAGTTCAAAAGAAATTTGTGAATTGTTCAGCATCTTGCACCCAACAGACTGCAGTTCAGAAATACAGTGCATTGTGGGATATGCATTGTCTTAATGGCCAACTTTGCATATTATTCTCAAAGTGGTAGTGGCTATATATACATGTTGTGTAATATATACAAACTCAGCAGTTTTACTGCACTTATCACAGGACCTCTTTTTACTTAAATTTTCCTGTAATGTAGGAGGAGTACCATAACTGATGTGATGTGAGGACAGACTGTTACAGACTGCCTGTTGAGAGTGAAACTTGAGAAAGCCAACAGATGAAGACCTTTTAAGTTAAGGTACTGTAAATTCACTGCGTTTCTAAAACTCCTGAATTGATTCACCTTTGAGCTGCCAGATCTGCAAGCCATACTTTTTGCAGATGACCCAGATGTCCTTCAAGAATGCAACTGCAGTCATAACATATGGGTTGTCCTGCCTCAGGCAGACCTCGGTCGGCCGGATTCCAAAGTCTGGGTCCGACGTCGGCTGATGTTGCATTTCTCTCCGAGTCAGAGCGGCTGGAATACATAAGCATCAGCCGACGCCATTTTCTTCAGTCTTTCTTGCCGCGCGGTGCCCGAAGCAGAAACAGTTCGCAAGTACCGGTCAGTCAGCTCCTGTATTCTTCGAATCCGAAGTCATCAAAAAAGCTAAGTACCCCGTTGGGGACCTTTCTTGCCTCAGCCGATGTCAGAAATTACTGAAAAAGTTAACAATTGTCTGTCTTGTGGTAAACAAATACCTCATAAGGATTTCCACTCTTACTGTCTTCCTTGCTTTGGCCCAGACCACGACGTCTCGGCCTGTGTCGCCTGTGCTCGCTTCAATAAGCGCACTCTTAGGCGCCGGGCGGAGTTCGCTGAAGACTTTTTCGGCGATAAATTTGCTTATACAATGCCGTCGGAACTTCCGACATCGCAGACTCCTAAGAAACGAAAAGACCGGGACCGACATCCTCGGCCCGCGTCTTCCACCGACTCCACGCCAAAACCTACCGCGAGTGCTCCGGTTCCCCCTGAGTCTGTTATTTCACCGCTCCGAACCGAAGACACCGCTTTACCGACACCTCCGATACCGGAGGACACACCGACGCCAGTTATAGATTTTCCTCCGGATACTGAAACCGAGGAAATACCCGAGACCATTGCTGTAGATAAGGTCACTCCTGCACGTAGAGCTGCTAGGCCTCCTATGGCCATGTCTATTAAGGCCTACACACGTGCTAAGGCAGCCAGCAAGACCACGCACCTTAAGGCCTTACCTCAGCCTACTCCTGAAACACAAATCATGACTATGGCCGCAGACTTAATTTCCATGATTAGAGGTTCACAGGCCCATCCTGAGAGAGGATCCCAGCCTCCTCCTGATAAGAGGCCCCGGGTTGAACCCTCTGACCCTATCCCTTCAGATGAAGATTCTGAGGACTCTGTTCACTCCAATGGCCAGGAAGAACCCTTCAGACCTATGAGGACTCGGATGCAGAGGATTCCATCCCCTCGGCCTCCCCTCCTGAGGATATTTCCTTTGGGGAAGTTCTGCATACCATGAGGAAACATTTTAAGTGGCAAGGCCAGGAATATTCTGATTCCAGAAAGCGCCTTCGAACCTTCCTTAAAAAGCCCCAACACAGGCCCCTGGCTATACCTCCTGTGCTTGATGTTTTGGATGACCTATACTCTGACTCCAGTGTTACCCCGGATACTCTTCCTCCTGCCCCAGCCAAGCCAGACAGATATTATAGGGTCCCAGAAACACATTCTCATTTCTTTAGGGCCCATGCTGTTGATTTAGGAACTATTTCTCAGGGACCTAAAGGGGTTTCAGCATCCACCTCCAAAAATCCCTTGCCTTCCAACAGGGAAGCTAGGTCATTAGAGATGGGAAAAAGGTCTACACCTCCACTACTTTATCTATGAGAGCTCTGAATTGCCTCTTTCATATGTTTCAATATCAGGATTATCTGTTAGATGTTTTACAGAAAACATTGGCCTCTCCTGAACCTTTAGACAGGAAGTCTTTGCAGGAAGCTGTACATAATTCTCAGCAAGTCAGCAATCACTTTCTGCAGTGTGGATATGATGCATTGGAAGCTTCATGTAGGGCAGCTATGACAGGGGTGGTCATTCGTAGACATGCATGGTTAAAAGAACAACCTCTACCAGATCATGTTAAGGCAAAACTTCTTGATGCACCTTTGGAAAAGAACAAGCTTTTGGTACTAATGCTAAAGATGTGTTAAAGTCCATCGAGGAAAAAGCAAAATCAGTTCAGACGGTCAAAGATTTCCTCCAGGTTCAGCCACCCAGATTCAGCAGGAATTGGCCTTCTAAAACTGGTCCTTTCCTAATCCTGAAAGATTTCAAAGGGGTAAAACAGTGGCCGAGGAAGAGGACAATACAGAGGTTCTTACAGGGGATGACAATGGCAACCAGCAAACCAAAGAAGCGACACAGGGGTCTCCCCTGCCCCACAGGGACAATCTCAATGACTTTCCTCTA
Source organism: Protopterus annectens (assembly GCF_019279795.1). Taxonomy (NCBI): domain Eukaryota; kingdom Metazoa; phylum Chordata; order Ceratodontiformes; family Protopteridae; genus Protopterus; species Protopterus annectens. The sequence goes on from NC_056733.1 coordinate 880,590,394, forward strand.
CTTCCATGACCAAGGAACAAATAGAAGCTCCTTGGGCGGAAAATTATCTCTGTTTTCAGACAATTGGCACAGATTGACAAAGGACAAATGGATTTTGGACATTATAGACCAAGGTTACAGGTTCCACTTTCATACCTTACCAAGAAAACAAGGCATGCCAAACCTACCACAAAATCAGAGGGCAGAGGCTATCAAGCAAATTTCTCTGCTTGCTCAGATCAAAGCAATAGAAAGAGTTCCACAACAAGAACAAGGCCAGGGTTTTACTCAAGACTGTTCCTTGTTCCAAGAAAAGAAACTCAATGGAGACCAATACTGGATTTGTCCGCATTAAACACTTTTCTCATAGTACCAAAGTTCAAAATGCTGACTCTACAGCAACTCCTTCCCATGCTGGGCAAGGGGTCTTGGCTGATTACTCTGGACCTCAAGGAGGCATACCTGCATGTCCCTATCAGACACAGCTGCAGAAGATACCTCAGATTTCTTGCAGGGCCAGAGCATTATCAATTCTCAGCATTGCCATTTGGCTTATCTACTGCCCAGAGTATTTACAAAATGCCTGGCTTCAGTAATTGCTCATTGCAGGCTCCAGGGGATCCAAATTTACCCATACCTGGACGACTGCCTCATACAAGCGGAAGACAAATTGATTTTGACAAAAAACTTGAACTATGTCATACAATTGCTACAGGCTCTGGGATACACAGTCAACTTCCAAAAGTCAAGACTTCAGCCATCCCAGCAAATAACCTTCTTAGGAGCCAATCTAGACACAGCCTCTCAAATGGCTTACCTGACAGAAGACAAGCAAGAGAAGTTAACTCATTATTTCAAAGGTCTCACCCAGATGACTGCAAGGGGATTCCTACAGGCCCTGGGTTACATGGCATCCTGCATTCTCCTGGTTCCATTAGCAAGACTACACATGAGAAAGCTTAAATGGTACCTAAAAAGCCTATGGTCTCAGCACAGCAACAACCTAGAGACAACCATACCGCTCATTCCATGCCTACAAAAGGAATTCTTATGGTGGGCCTCGGTAAGCCAGGCAAACACAGGTATGTCATTCAAAAAACCTCAGATAACACAGACCATGACCACAGACTCCTCAGACCTTGGATGGGGGGCGCACATGGAGGGCAGATGTGTACAAGGACAATGGTCTCCAAAGGAAACGCATCTGCATATAAACCAAAAGGAAATGCTGGCAGTAATGCATGCCATCGAGGCCTTTCGACAACTTCAGCAAGGCCATCTACTGATACGGACAGACAACACCACTGTGATGTGGTACATAAACAAGCAAGGGGGCACCCATTCCTACCCCCTTTGCAGACTGACCATGAATCTTTGGGAAAAATCACTGAGCCTAAACATACAGTTGCAATCCCAGTTTGTTCCAGGCAAAGACAATGTGCTGGCGGACAGCCTAAGCAGGAATTTCATAGATCCACACGAGTGGAGGTTACATCCAAAATCTTCACACAACTCACCTCGACATGGGGCAGGCCAGAAGTAGACCTATTTGCCTCCCACCTCAACCATCATCTACAAAATTCTGTTCAAGGACATACCATCCACAAGCTTGGAAAATAGATGCTCTTTCATTCAACTGGAACTTTCTAAAAATCTATGCATTCCCACCTCTGCCACTGATGACCACAGTATTACTAAAGATCAAAGCAGAGGCCCAAGGGGATCCTAATAGCTCCAGACTGGCCAAGACAACACTGGTACCCACTACTACGGAGCATATGTCACAACAAAAAGTGGGCCCTTCCCCAATGGCCCCTACTTTTGACTCAACACAACTTCAAAACAGTGCATCCAAACCTTCAGACACTGCAGCTAACAGCCTGGGAGATCCCATGAATAACCTCAATCTATCTCTCTCCAAGGAAGTTCAGCGGGTATCAACAGAAGCTCGAAGACCATCCACCAGAAAGGTTTACTTAGCAAAATGTAAGAGTTTCAGCATTTGGAATACCAGCAAGGGACATGATGCATCATTATTGAATATCCCACTCATCCTGGAATATTTGGCAGATATGCTACAGAATGGACTCTCATATTCTTCCATAAAGATACATGCTTCAGCTATCTCAGCTAGATATAACACTGATCCGCCTGTGTTTTCACATCCTTTAAGGCAATTCCTCAGGGGAATCAAGAACATTAAGCCACCAAGAAAGGCTCCAGTGCCAGCTTGGGACCTCAACTTTGTCCTAGAAAAACTGACTGTACCTCCCTTTGAGCCAGCAGCTTCAGTGGACTTACAATTTTATCATGGAAGACAGCTTTCCTGTTGGCAATTACCTCAGCAAGAAGGGTTTCTGAACTACAGGCCCTAATGGCAACACCACCGTTCATAATCTTTCACAGAGACAGGGTCTCCTTAAGAACCAACCCTACTTTTATGCCAAAGGTGGTATCTAGGGTTTCTTTAAATCAAGCTATTCACCTGCCTACTTTCTTCCCCAATCCTGAGAGCAAAGGGGAAAGACTGTTGCATACCTTGGACATTCACAGACAACTTCGCTACTACCTGGACAGAACCAAGACCAGTAGGAAGTCTGATCAGCTTTTTGTAGCTTACGCCCCTGGAGTACAAGGAAAAGCAATTTCCAAACAGACTATTTCAAAATGGATTGGACATTGCATCAGGTTCTGTTATTCCTTTCATGGAAAGACTGTTCCAGCCAATGTCAGACCACATTCCACCAGAGCTACAGCCACCTCTACAGCATTCTTAAGAGGGGTGCCTACTAAGGACATTCTTGAAGCTGCTACATGGAGCTCCGTGCATACATTCTCCAAACACTACAATCTCCCTTTATACTCCAGATCCAGAGCAGGCTTTGCTTCGGCAGTCCTGCAGGGTTTGATTGCCACTCCATCTTTTTCCTAGAGCATTCCTCCTCCCCCAGCTAAGCTATGGTATTCAACCCATATGTTATGACTGCAGTTGCATTCTTGAAGGACATAGTACAGTTTTGTACCTACCATAAATGTAGATGTCCGATAGATATGCAACTGCAGTTGGATTTCCCTCCCTCCATACCCCTCTATGCCTTGGGTCCACTCCTATCCCTGTTTCTCTTAGCTGGGGATATCTGTTATGGTGTATCTGTTTATTGCTTACTTATTTGTCTGGAATCCTGTTTTTGTCTTCCAATTTGATTACAGCCTTCCTTGGAGGGCACCTGGCATCTGGGGCAAGAAACACTGAAGAAAATGGGGTCGGCTGATGCTTATGTACTCCAGCCGCTCTGACGTCGGAGAGAAATGCGACATCAGCCGACGTCAGACCCAGACTTTGGAATCCGGCCGACCGAGGGCTGCCTGAGGCAGGACAACCCATATGTTATGACTGCAGTTGCATATCTATCGGACATCTACATTTATGGTAGGTACAAAACTGTACTTTCTTCATGCAACAGGTCTCCAAATAACCTGGGTAATGTAGAACAAAGGTGGTGCTAGCACAAAGCACCAGATATCAGCTTCACAGGAAACAAATGTGTTCATTAGATCACTGTTGCAGTAGCCTTAGCTATATAGGATGTATCCTAGCAAGGATCGGATGAGCAGCCATCTTCCAAAGCTTTTAGTATGCCTTCCACACACGCTAGCTGTTGAAGAGCTCGAGAAGAGTAAAGTCGGTGATGAAGGCACCAAAATTGCAGAACTTTTTTAGCTGCTTTATTATCAGCAAATCTTGCTTTCTTCTGTGACTTCAAGAGTTTCCACAGTTGGCTAACAGTTCTCAAAGTTGGGCAGATAAGTACCCTATTGAGTGCTGCCTTCCATTTGTAGTGTCTTTTGTGAGAAAAAGTTGCACTTTTCTATCAAAATTTGTTAGGGTTAGATTGTCAATAAGCATTTTACCTCAGGGCATGCCATTTTAGTCAGGCGGTAAGAGCACAGTGCTAATGTTCTACTATCCACGTGTCAGTCACTTTTGGTAAAGAGATCGACCTGGGTCCAGGCTCCTTGGATGTTCCCTCCCTGATATAGAAGCAGAGAAAAGTTGTACGAGAGGGGGAAACTTTAGTCTTGACTTCAACTTCCTCTTTACCTTGGCCGTTGGTGAGTGACTCCACTGTGGCCATATCAGATTAGTCAGACCACTCAGTTTCTCCCAGTCTCTCTGGTGATGCACCCTGGGAAGCTGCTAAGGGCCAAGAGGCAGGAATGTCCTCTGTAGCTGTTCATCTGCCCTCTTCAAGCAAGGGAGATCCACTGTTGTCAACTGTCAGCATTAAAGGGAGCAGACGTTCCTTTACAGAGCCTCTCTGAGGAGCTTAATTCCCTGAGAAAGGACCATTCATCAGTGCACTGTGTTTCTGGACACTCTCCCAGAAGAAAACATAAATTTTAGACAATGATGTCCTTCCATATCACTGTTGTAGTAGTCTTAACATATGGGATCTCCTGCCAAAGATACCCCAACTTTCAGCCAGTATGTCAAAGCCTTTAGAATTTATAGACCTACGTCACACTTATACTGTCCATGCAAGGCATAGGGCATAAAGGTGAAGTACATACCTCAGAACTTCTTTGCCACCAGTCTGAATGCCATCGTTGATTGTTGAATGAATGCTCCATCTGTGCTGGTTACCAATTTAAGTTAACTGCCCCGTTAGGGGTTCTTCTTATCTATTTCTATTTTTATTTTTGTGTATTTACATGTCATCCAGAAAGGGAAAATATCAGTGTGGGAGGCAGATTCCCCATAAAGATTGTCACGAGCAGTGTGTCTTCTGTTTGGGTGCTTATCATAACCAATTGCAGTGTTCTGTCTGCCAAGCATATGTCCATAAGCCCCTTCATAGTCAGTTCTCCTCCTCCTTGATTTGCCTGGAGAACCAGTGTCTTAAATTGTTGGTACAAGGTGTTATTGGCAGAGTCTTCCTGTCCCAAATGTCAGCCACCTGCCAAGAAAAAGGCCAAAAAACTCTGCTTTGATTTTTGTCCCACCACCCACGGATGTCTCTCTCAAGGCTAGTAAAAGCCCAGAGGATCATTCAGTTTTTCTTGGATTCCTCGTTCCTGACCCGGTTAGGAGACTGGCATGGATCCAACTTCTTGCACATCCTTGGAGGCTTTGCAGATGTCCACTCTGGATGTTGAGGGGGAAATCAGCTGATTATATTTGAGGGACTGAGGGAGGGATACTGCAAATTCTAGTTCAGGAAGAGATTCCTAGTACGTTAGAGTGTCAGCAAGGGTATGAACCTCCTAGGGTTTTTGGGTAGATGTTTCTTAGAATAAAAAAGTGAAAAAAACAAGCATATTTCTCCTGCTGTTAAAGATTCCTAACATGAATGAGAGGATTTTACCCAAGGGTTGTTAAATGCTTTAATGGCCTCAAAAGTCTCTTCAATGAGTTTATGTACCTGCTCTTCCTTGTTCCTCTACTCCTGTGAAAAGATCCAGAGAGCAGGAGTCCTCTAAAGAGGATTTGGATTCTGAGGAAAAGTCCCTGGCATACTCTTCACAAGTTCCTTCTCCCTTGGATTATGGGTCTGAGGAGAAAGATGGTCAGTCCAGACTCCCTCTTAGAGGAACTCTCCTTTGGGGATACTGTTTTTTGTACGATGTAATATTTCAAATGGGACTGTTCTCAGGTTTCTGATATTCAAAACAGTTATATCCAGATGGAGTCTCCCATGCCAAGTGCTTTGCCTCCAGTCTTGAATGACCTCTTAGATACCTTTTCAGCGGCATCTCTTGCCCCTGATTCCTAACGTCCAGCCCCTAAGAAACCTGACAGATTTTGCAGAGTGCTTGATTGTAAGTTTTTGTACAGATATCCTTCTGCTAATCCCTTTGTAGTGCCTATCTGTTCTGACAGACGTTCTGAACTTCTGCCATCCACTAAACTACTACCTTTTGATAAGTATAGTAGAGCCATAGAACATCTAGGCAAAAAGGTATATACTGCTACCATCCTGGGTTTTAGGGTTATTAATTACCAGATTCATATGACCAGGTATGTTCTTTCTCAAGATTCTTGGGTAATGTCTGACTTACCTGATTCTGAAGGGAAGGTCTTTGCCCTTTCTTTACTGGGTTAAACCTATCAAGTGGCTTGCCACCCTATTAAATGTAGATGTTCTTCATCTCACATTGCTGCAGTCCTAACACTTGGGTAGTCCGCTGTCCAGTCGGCCCGAATACCAAAGTATAAGGCTGACGTCGGTCAAGGCGCATTTGTCTGACATCAGGACGTCAGGGTACAAATGCGCATGACCGACGTCATATCCTCAGTCTTTTTTGCCGCATGGTCCGATGCAGAAGCAGTATTGCGAGTGCAGGTTGGCATTCTGAAATTTTCTGAAGTCGGAGTTTCAGACCGAATCAAAGTTGGCTAAGTAGTACCCGTTAGAATATTTTTTTTTCTTGCCTCAGTATTTAACCGGATGTCAGAAAAAGTGAATAACTGTATTTCTTGTGGGAAGCAGATACCTCATAGAGATTACCATACATTGTGTATACCTTGCTTAGGGCCTGAGCACGACGTTGTTGGCTGTCGCTCTTGTGCTAGATTTAACAAACGCACTATTAAGAGAAGATTAGATTGTGCCAGGTTAGTCTTTGGGAAGCGTTGTAATTACAACATGCCGTCGGATGCTCCGACGCCCGCTTCGTCTAAAAAGCGCAAGGACAAAGCAGCGAAGCCTAGGGTGGAAGAACCGTCTGTCCCGGACGTCGGTTCTTTAGAGGGCTCGGTGGAGCCGGTGGTTCTACCAGACGTTCCTTTGGATTCCCAGGGGGAGACTTTACTGTTACAAGATGTATCCTCTCAGGAGGTAGGCCAGGCTGAAGGGGCTTCTCAGGTAGCTGTTCTCCCCTCCCTTTCTAAGGTGGTTAGGCCCTCCCCTTCTGTTTCCAAGGCTTCTTCTAGAGGCAGGCCAGGGTTAACTTCTGTGGGGGTCTCCCCTAGTTCTTCAGGGTCTCTGCCTAAGAAACATATGCTTAGATTTGATTACTATGATTAGAGGTTCTATGCCCCCCCCTGATAAGAGGCCTAGGGTGGAACCTGAGCTTGAGAGTTTTGAGCAGTGTTCGGAGGCTTCTGAGTCTTCGGCTGAAGACTTGCAGGAGTATCCTCCTTATTCTGATTCTGATATAGATGACTCTACACCTTCGGCTTCTCCTCCTGAGGATTTTTCTTTTTCAGAGACTCTTCATTCCATGAGGGAGCATTTTAAATGGGAAGGTCAAGATTTCTCTGATTCCAGGAAAAGGCTGAGGGAATTTTTGTTTCTACCCCAGCATAGGCCTTTAGCTATACCTCCTGTTCTGGATGTGGTAGAGGATGTTTTTGCAGAGGCTTCCCTGAACCCTGATTCTTTGCCTCCTGCCCCTGTTAAGCCGGATAGGTATTATAGGGTGCCTGAGGCTCATAAGTATCTTTTTAAGAGTCCTAGGGCAGATCCAGAAACTGTTTCTCAGGGCCCTAAAGGTGTTAAGGCTTCTGTTGTTAAAAATCCTGTTCCTTCTGATAAAGAGGCAAGGGCTTTGGATAGATGGGGAAAGAAGGTGTATACTTCCTCCACTTTAGCCATGAGGGCTTTGAATTGCCAGTTTCACATGTTGAAATACCAAAATTATCTCCTTTCTCAATTGAAGTCTAAGGTAGATGCTCTGGCGGAAGGTATCGAGTGTAAAGAGTTGCAGGATTTAGTTCATGTTTCTGAACAGGTGGGTAAGCATTCCTTGCAATGTGGTTTTGATGCTGTGCAGGCCTCTTCGAGGGTGGCAGCCACTGGTTCTGTTCTTCGCAGGCACGCCTGGCTGAAGGATCAGAATTTAGCTGAACATGTAAAGACAAGGATTTTAGATGCTCCTTTACAGTCTGATGTGTTATTTGGTGTGCCTGTGGAAGCAGTGTTAAAGAAAATGGAGGACAAGGCTAAGTCTATGCAGACTGTTAAAGATTTTTTGCAGGTTCAGCCTCCAAAGTTTAGTAGAAATTGGCCTACTAAGGGGTGGACCTATCCTTCTTATGATTCTCAGTCTAGGGGTAGATCTAGACGTGGTAGGGGCAGAGCTCAGGGTTCTTTTAGGCCTAGAACAGGCAGTTTGCCTGCCCAGTCTTCTGGTGAGGGCAGGGGTCAGTCCTTTCGTAAGCAGACCCAATGACTTGCCTTTTCGGCTGCCAGAGCCTTCTCGTCTGGCAGCACCTTTGGGAGGAAGACTGGCACTTTTCAAAGAAAATTGGAGTGTTATTACCCAAGACAAATGGGTATTGGATATCGTTCACCACGGTTACAGGTTTTATTTCCATACCTTGCCTCCTTTCAAAGGCATGCCAGACATTCCTCCTATACAAAGAAAAGAGGCTCACAAGCAAATTTCTCTGTTGCTCCAGATAGGGGCCATTCAGCCGGTCCCTGTGCCAGAAAGGGGCCTAGTATTTTATTCTCGCCTGTTCCTAGTACCAAAAAAGGGGAACACGTGGAGGCCAATTTTGGATTTGTCTATCCTCAACACTTATTTGGACATTCCCAAGTTCAAAATGTTGACGTTACAACAGCTTTTACCTCTGCTGGGCAAAGATCACTGGATGGTAACTTTAGATCTCAAGGAGGCTTATCTTCATGTGCCTATCAGACTCAGTTGCAGAAAGTATCTGCGTTTTCGAGCTGGAAATTCACATTATCAGTTCTCTGCATTGCCCTTTGGCTTATCTACTGCGCCCAGAGTATTCACAAAAGTTCTGGCTCCAGTTGTAGCTTTTTTCAGGCTAAAAGGAATACAAATCTATCCTTACTTGGACTACTGTCTGATTCTGGCTCAAGAAAAGGACGAGCTTCTTCAGCATCTGGAATATGTGATAGCAGTGCTAACATGCCTGGGGTATTCTGTGAACGAAATAAAGTCCAGTCTAGTACCCTCTCAAGACATGTGCTTTCTGGGTGTGAGACTGAATACAGCAGCCCAGATGGCCTTTTTAACCCCGGACAAACAAAAGAGTCTATCCCTTTACTTCCATCACCTATCTCATCAGTCCGTGCTGACTGCAAGGACAGTCCTTCAAGCATTAGGGTTCATGGCATCTTGTATTCTGGTGCTTCCCAATGCCAAACTGCATATGAGGAAGCTACAATGGTATCTCAAAAATGTATGGACACAGCACTGCCAGGATCTGGACACTGTCATTCAAATAATACCTTGCATTCAAAAGGAATTTTTGTGGTGGGCTCAGGAATGTCACCTAAACAAGGGACTCTCTGTGACCCGGCCAGAGGCGAGTCAAATTCTAACGACAGATGCCTCAGACATAGCTTGGGGAGCTCATCTGAATGGAAAGTGGATACAAGACAAGTGGCCTGCCAGACTACAGCATCTACATATCAACATGAAGGAGATGTTAGCAGTCCAGTTTGCATTAATAGCTTTCAAGGAGTTACTTCTTCCAGGGCAGGTGTTGATTCTAACAGACAACACAACTGTCATGTGGTACATCAACAAGCAAGGGGGAACACATTCTTATCCTCTATGCAGGCAAGCAATGATTTTGTGGGAGACTGCTCAGCTTGCAGCTAACTCTTCAGGCAAGGTTTCTGCCAGGAGCACAGAACTCCTTAGCAGATGTGTTAAGCAGGCAAATCATGGATCCCCACGAGTGGAAACTGGATCTTCATGTATTTCAAAAATTGACAGTGTCATGGGGAACTCCAGACATAGATCTGTTCGCTTCTCCACTAAACCACCAGCTGCCAAAGTTTTGCACGAAAAGGTTTCATCACACAGCTTGGAAAGTGGATGCTCTTTCGTTCAGTTGGGAAAATCTTCATGTGTATGCCTTTCCACCTCTGCCTCTCCTCCCAAAGGTACTCCTAAAGGTCAGACAAGACAAGCCAAGGATGATTTTGATAGCTCCAGATTGGCCTCGGCAACATTGGTACCCATTACTGAGGACTCTGGTAAAGAAGCCTCCATGGCCTTTACCTTTAATTCCACACCTTTTGTCTCAGAGGGATGGTCATCTACTCAATGTCAAGCTAAACTCTCTTCATCTAACAGCCTGGCATATTCTGTTTTGAACCACAGCAGGTCTCAACTTCCTCAACAAGTTTTGAATGTGATTATGGAAGCCAGAAGACCTAGTACACGTAAAGTGTATGCAGAAAAATGGAAGAGATTTTTATTTTGGACTGCGGCAAAGGATTTAGATGTTTCTGAGCCTAATTTGAGTGTGGCTCTTCAATATCTTACTGAATTATTGGACAAAGGTTTGTCTTTCTCTTCCATTAAGATTCATGCTGCAGCAATCTCAGCTCACTATGATTGTGACCCACCATTGTTTTCTCATCCTTTGTTCAAGCAATTTCTTAGAGGGGCAAAGAATATAAGACCCCCACGTAGAGCTCCTACTCCTGCTTGGGACCTCAATTTTGTGTTGGAGAAACTTACTCTACAACCTTTTGAGCCTGCGGCTACTGCTGAATTAAAATACTTGTCATGGAAGACTGCTTTTTTGTTGGCCATTACTTCTGCAAGAAGGGTTTCTGAATTACAGGCCCTTATGGCAGTTGAGCCTTTTTTGATTTTTCATAAGGATAGGGTATCATTACGTACTAATCCTTCATTTATGCCTAAGGTGGTTTCTAGTGTGGCTTTAAACCAAACTATTCATTTGCCCACTTTTTATGCAGATCCCCAAAATAGGGGAAAAGATTTTGCACACTTTAGATGTACACAGGCAGTTCGTTATTATTTAAGCAGGACTAGGGATTTTAGGCAGTCTCAGCAGTTGTTTGTTTCTTTTGCTTTGAGTTCTCAGGGCAAGCCTGTGTCAAAACAAACCATTTCCAAGTGGATTGGGTTTTGCATTGCATTCTGTTACTCCCATCATGGCAAGGAGATTCCAGCTGGGATTAGGCCTCATTCCACTAGTGCTACTGCCACTTCAACAGCTTTTCTAAGGGGGGTGGCAACTAAGGATATTTTGGAGGCAGCTACTTGGAGTTCAGTGCATACTTTCTCCAAGCATTACCACCTTCCTCTCTATTCTAAATCCAGGGCTGGTTTTGCCACTGCTGTGCTGCAGGGCATTTTGGCAGCTCCTGCTTCATTATAGTTTAGCCATTCTCCCTTACCTCTGCTTTGGGATTCTACCCAAGTGTTAGGACTGCAGCAATGTGAGATGAAGAACATAGTACAGTTTTGTACCTACCATAAATGTAGATGTTCGAAGATCCACATTGCTGCAGTCCAATTTACCCTCCCTCCTTCCCCTCTGTGTTTAGGGGTGGTTGTGTGGGTGGGGTTCTATTTTTGTAAATTTGTATATATTGTACATATATTAGGTTTTGGAGTGTTTGGTGTTTTTTGGTTTTGGCCTTATCTTTTAGGGTCTTCTGACATCTGGGGCAAGAAAAGACTGAGGATATGACGTCGGTCATGCGCATTTGTACCCTGACGTCCTGATGTCAGACAAATGCGCCTTGACCGACGTCAGCCTTATACTTTGGTATTCGGGCCGACTGGACAGCGGACTACCCAAGTGTTAGGACTGCAGCAATGTGGATCTTCGAACATCTACATTTATGGTAGGTACAAAACTGTACTTTATGATCTAGCTGATGCTTCCTCTAGGGCTGCTGCATTTGGTTCTGTTTTGAGACATTACTCTTGTCTTCGTCTCCAGCCCATACCTGATGATGTTAGGGTTAAATTTTTGGATGATCTAGTTAATAAGATCCTTTTTGGTTGTGCTGCTGCTGAGCTTTTTAAGTCCTACCAGGGCAAAGGCAAAGCCTTACAGGAATTGAAACATTTTGTGTCTCCTATCCCTACATTCCAGAGGAATTATCCATCCAAATCTGCTTTTGCTCACAGACAGCTTCACCCTCCCCCTAAAGGTAAAAAGGGCTCTAGACATGTACCCCATGCTAAGTATACTCAGACTCCTACTTCTTAGAAGCATCTTTTTCAAGACAAGCCAGGTTCTGTCTGACAGTTTGCTTCCCCTTTCCATAGGCCAGGTTCCCCGTATCCCTATGTCTTCCCCTGTCCCTCCCCAATTGGTTGTGTCATTTAAAATTCCTGAGTTTTATCCATCATCCATCAAGGACATTTTATTGTATGGAAATCCCTTCCTCCTTTTCTGGGCATCCCTCAGCCTCGTCAGAAATAGCTTCCTTTCTTTCCAGAACTGCTTCAGGGCCTTTTTGCTTTAGGGCACCTGCACCATTCAAGTTGGCCAGGAAAGGGTTTTATTCCAGAATGTTTCTGGTTCCTCAGAAGAAAGGCACTTGGAGACCCATTCCGGGCCTTTCTCAGCTCAACACCTTTCTAAAGGTGCCTTCCTTTCAAATGTTATCCGTTCAAATCCTGTTCCCTTTTCTTCTTCCTCAGGCCTTCTTGTTATCTTTGGACCGCAATGATGTCTATCTTCACATCCCTATTGATCCTTTTTTCAGGAAGTGTTTGTCTCGTCTTTACATTTTTGCTTCTCTGCTTTGCCCCTTGGCCTCTCTACTAGTCCAGAGGTGTTCACCAAATACCTTGCTCCCGTCATTGCCTTTTGCAGAATGCGAGGGGTTCAGATCTTTCCTTATAGGTTCATAGGTTCATAGTTTAGTACTAAGCTAACTGCCCTTGCGAGCCATTTTAAGCCTAGCCAATTATCCCTTGTGAGACTCAAACCCTGCACCTTGTGTTTGTAAGGCAGACACCTTAACCATTAGGCCACCCTCCCAACCCTGTTATTAAGACAACCTACTCATTCAGGCTTCGTCCTCTAAGATCCTGCTTCAGCACCTCTGATTTACAGTTTGTAACAAAGCCCTAGGGTTCATCATAAACTTTCAGAAATTGTACTTCTCAAGATCATATTTTTCTCAGTTGCAGAATCCAAACCATTCCCATGCTGGCATCCCTGCCTCCACCCAAGGCATTTTCTCTTATCACTTTTTTCATTCACTTTTTTCATTCTCTTCTCTTCTCTCTGGCTTCAGTCACAGCCAGGATGTTTCTCAGGGTGCTAGTATTCATGGCCTCCACCATTCTTATACTACCTCTAGCCAGACTCCATATGAATAAACTAAAGTGGTTCCTCAAGTCAGTGTGGCTTCAAGATTATCTTCCACTGGATTTCCTAGTTCCTTTCTTTCCATGTCTCAAATTCAAACGTCAGTGGTGGATTCATCAGCTTTCTCTCAACCCAGGGCTTCCCTTAAAAACCTCCAGTCCCATCTCAGGAACTTTTTCCCGATGTCTCAAACGGGGTGGGTAGCCCCCTTCGGATGCTTCAAGGTCCAGGGTCTCTGGCCTCATCAGAGGTCAGAACACATTAACATAAAGGAGATGAGAGCCCTTCTTTCAGGCTTTTCATTCCCTTTGTCTTCCAGGATTGCTCAGTCTTCACAGACAAAACCACAGTGATGTGGTATATCAACAAGCAAAGGGGGACACGGTCCTACCTTCTTTGCAGACTTGCTCTTCAGGTCTGGGATCTGGCTGTCCCATACCAAATGACTCCTGAGCAGAATATTTTGGCAAACGCCTTGAGCAGGTCCAGTACACAGGCTCACGAATGGATGTTTCACAGACCTGTGTTTCTAGATATTGTTTATCTGTGAGGTACTCCATGGGTAGATATTTTTGCCTCCCCTCTGAACAAACAACTTCGTCTTTTTTGTGCCAGAGTCCCAAGCCTCCTGGCCTGGAAGGTAGACACTGTATTTTCCTTGGAAGGGGATTTCTCTACACCTTCCCTCCCCTTCCTCTGATTCTGAGGGTCTTGCTCAAAATTAAGCAAGATTCCCTCAAAACCTTCCTGATGATTCCCTTTTGGCCCAGGCAGCATTGGTTCCCCCTTCTTTACTTAGACAGGGGCAATCACCCCAAGTTGTCTCACAAGGTAGACCTTCTCATACAAGACAAGGGGTCTCTGATGCATACTCATTTGTTCACTTTTCGGCTGACACTGTGGATGATAGGATTTTGATCCCTTTTAGGTACCTGTTTTCTGAAGACCTGCCTAGGATTCTGAAGGCGGCCAGGAAACCACTACCAGGCAATCATATTTGTCCAGATGGAAGAGATTTTCTGTATGGTGTCATTCTCGTAACCAGGATCCCTTTTCAGTGGGGATCCCTTTGGTTCTGTTTTATTTGTGTCAGTTGCTTTATGCTGGGTTGACACATTCTCAGTTAAAGCTCACCTTTCAGCTGTTTCTGGTTGTCTGCCCTTAACGACGACTCTTGTGTCTAGGTTTGAGGTCATACCATTTCTTAAAAGCATCCTTCATAATAGGCCTCCCAGGAAGCCTGTTCCACCTTCCTGGGACCTCAATTTTATGCTTGAAAATTGACCCTGGCTCCTTTCAAGCTTGTAACATTAGCTGCCTTGCAACATTGTACTTGGAAGACTGTTTTTCTTTTGGCCCTTACTCCCAACTAAGAGTCTCTGAACTCCAGGCTGTTATGGCTGTGCCTCCTTTCTTGGTTTTTCATAGGGATAGGGTGTCTCTCTGTACTAATCCTTCTTTTATGCCCAAGGTGGTTATTGGGTTGTCTCTTAATCAGTCTAATAATTTGCTGTCCTTTTTTCCTTCTCTGCACTCTGCTAGTGAGAAGGTTCTTCACACCTTGGATTTGCATAGACAGCACAGATATTATTTGGATAAGACTAAGGCCATTCGCAAATGTGATCAACTTTTTGTTGCCTTTCATCCCAGATCTATGGGTTTGGCTGTTTCTACACATACCATATCATCCTGGATCTCTAAGGCCATTTCTTTTTATTATTCCTTTCATGGTAAATGTCTTTCTGCCTCATTCTTCTTGAGCTGTTGCCTCCTCTGGTGCCTTTTTCAAAGGATTGGATACCAGTTCCATCCCTAAGGCTGCTAATTGGACTTCTCTCCATACCTTCACCAAGTGTTACATGCTGAATGTTGTTTCCAGGGCAAGAGCTTTCTTTACCAGAGCTTTCCTGCATGGGTTTTTAGAAAGCTCTTCTGTGCTTTCCTTTTCCCAAGTTTCTTATTGAGCTTTTGTACTCTCCCTTATGTTAAGAATACTGCAACTCTAACACAGAAAAACATAGTACAGATGTGTAAAATCTTACCATAACAATAGATGTCCTTCTCTTCACTGTTGAAGTATTCACTCCCTCCGTCCTCCCCCTTCTGCTCTGCCTGGATGTATTCTTCTTGCTTTCCTTGCCAATGATTCTTTTATTTTTCTTCTTCTATATGCACATGTTCCTTCTGGTCCCTTGGGATATTCTGTTCCTCCTGTGGCTTTTCAGTTCTGAGGTATGCCTCATGCATTGCTTTTATGCCATATGCATTGCGCAGGGAGCATAAGTGTGACATACAATGTCTATAAATTCCAAAGGCTTTGGTATACTGGCTGGACATTGGGCTATCTTTGGCAGGAGATCCCTTATGTTAAGAATATTGCAGTAGTGAGGAGAAGGACATCTACTGTTATGGTATGATAACTGTACTTTCTGCTCGACTGATCAAGCAAGTGTGGAGTGCAAGCATAAAGATTGCCAAAGTCAGGGTTGTGGACTTGCTGATGTAGTTCTTTTTTGTGGGATGAAAATAACTGTTACTCTAAGTTTCATACCTTCAGTGCAAACTGCCATTTGTCACCAATATAGGTATTACTAGGAATGTGTAGGGTTTTGGGTATGAAGGACTGACAAATGGAACACTGCCTATGGTCAGTGTATTCATGTCAGTGGAACATTGCCTGTGGTCACTGGATTCATGTCTTGCAGATTTGCATGAATAGCTGTAGTAGCTGTCTTTGGTGTATTGCATTTCAGCCAATTGCAGATCATGCAGTCATGATTGTATGGTAAATGCACTTATAACCTTATTACGCAAACATAGACTACTAAGGGAAGGGGTGGTACAGTTGCTTATTCTGATAATCCCCCAACTCACAATTGCCAACAAGATATTTTACCAACCCAATAACACCCCTATACTCTCAAAGCTCTTAATCCCATATAATAATCTGAACTCCCTACGTTCTTCTAGCAAACTCCTTGCTAGCATAACAAAGTCTAATAATACGGCTGGTGACTCTCTGTTTACCAACACAGCAGGAAAAAACTGGAACCTGTTACCCAATGAACTAACTCTAATTACATCCTTGCCACTCTTTAAACAAAAACTTAAAAAACACCTCCAAATGCATTGGTTATGCCCTTGTAGTAACCCTGACTAACCACCCTCTTCACCTCTGTTTCTTCCTCTTGTAACCAAACTTCCAAACATTTAAATGCTTAGTCTTGTAAGTAAGACTGACAGTATTTAAACTCTAATCAACTTATTGTTTAAATCCTTCTACCTGATGTGAACAATTGTATATAATTCTTACTGTATTACATTATTTAGCTTTCTTAAGTGATATTATGTTTTCATCAAGTGTTTTTATCTCTAGAATGTAACAATTACCTGTTTTATTTTGTTTATTAATCCTTTATTTACCATGTAACAATATTTCTATTTGTATATCTGTGTGGAGCTTTTCTCCCCGGGCCTCTACTGAAAATGGAAATATTTCCAGCTAGACTAGCCCGGTCAACAAATGTAAAATAAATAAATAAATAAATTGTCAGCACAGCAATGGTATTTCAAGCTCTCCCTAGAATTGTGTCTCCTATAGTAAGCTTATATATCATAACCACTAATGGACCCAAGTGGAGTACTGCCAGCACCGCAAGAAGGTGAGTCGAGAGAGGAAGATTAACTCTATGAAATTGCGAGGCAAACAAACCATCTGCAGCTGTTGGAGGCAAGCAAACCACCTACAGCTGCCGGAGGCAAACCAATGCAAGACTGCACTGTTAATGCCACAAAAAAATATAAATGGTCCCAATGATGGAATAAATGCCCCAGTAGGATCCCATGATTATCCATGTCAAATGCAGGAAAGAGGTCTAACAGAACAAAAGCCAAATGTAAGCGTCGATATCTCATCAACATAAGATCTTTACAGAGCCTTGTAAGGCTGTCTCAGTTTAATGCCTAAAGTGAACCCAGGTTTATGTTTACCATCTTAAAAACATTGCTAGCAAATTCAAGTTTTGAGATAGGTCTGTAGTTACCTGGATCATTAGGGTGACAACCAGCCTTCATTTGGTAAGCTGGCAAAGAAATGGACCCAATACCTCTACACATGATTTCACTAGGCTGGTGGGCCAGTAATCTAGTCAACCGGTAGATGCACATGTACTGAAAACTAGAATAACAAAGTAATTGGGCCCAAGCATAATAAACTTGTATTACATTCTGTATTACACCCAGGATCGTGTACATTCCTCAGGACTGCAAACAGACCCTGCACGCTCCAGAATATATCTAATGAAGGCAGGCTGCAAAGCTAAGTGCTGAGCAGCCAGTTCCAAATGTTGGCACAGAAGACCTTTTGGGTATTTTGGCATGTTGGGCAGCACAGCCTACTAACACCCTGAATCAGTCTGTTTTCCATCAAAAGAGAGCTCATGGGGCAAATAGAAGGAATTCTTCAGCAAGATCTTTGCTTTGTCTGTTTAAAATTGGTTGTCCAGCAGAGGTTTGTTTTGGAAGAGACTGATTCTATGGCACTTGATCTGCATTCTGTGACCAGACCTCCTAAGTGAGGGAGTTCAGAATTGTACCAAATGTCATGTAGTACATAGTGGTCAGGCCCTAAATGCTTTTGCCAAAAGAATCCGGGCATTCATCAAAACCTTGTTATAGATCACAGCAAGTTCATCTGGATGACAAATTGTGCTCCTTTACCACTTGATGCAAAAGAGGCAATAAACTGTCAAGGGTGATAAGACTAAGATAAGACTAAAACTTCTGCAGTGTTTTCTGGCTAGTGTGTCCCATTTAAGGTTAGTTAATCATGAAATGAATCTGCTAGTGAGCCATCTTGGAAGCTTGTTCCACCTCCCCCCATTGGTTACGATACCAGAGTAGATTCAAGTGAGTGAGTAGCTTACTTAAGCAAACCAAAATCCCTTTATAGTGCACATGAATTTTTTTAACTACGTTAACAGATTCCTTATTAAATCCTGCTGTTAAAATCACCCAATGTGAGCCACTTGAGCAATGTCAGCACCAAGGAAATGGCATCCACAGTCTCCTGGAGTCTCCTTATATCCTGTATTGGATGGTAGACTAGGACATACAGTTTACTTCTGCACCCATGCCATACTCCAAAGATTTGGTATTCTATGTTTGGCCTTCATTTCATTTGTTGAATGGTGGAAAATAGCAGCCCCACCCCCCAGCCTGAAGTGGTTGAGTTTGTTGTACAACTAAGAGCTCTGGTGGCACTGTTGCCAGTAGAGGTGTAGCAGAGGTTTTCCAAGCCAGATGTGCTTTTTTGGAAAGGGTGACATGCACAGAGGTAGTTCCATAGTATCATCCATCCTTCAGTTTTGTTGCTTCCAGGTGTGATGGCTGCCACAAACTTCATAATGCCTTCCTCATTCTTAAGAATGAGGATGTTGCAGTGGACTATTAGTGATCGAAAAGCCACCAGGCTGTTCCTTTGTCTGCTGGCTTTGGAGAAGTAGACAAATTCCATGCCAATCTAATCTGTGGTCTCCTTTTTATGCAGCTGAATCCATCACAGGTCCTGACAATAACCTTTTGGAATGGAAAGTCCATCTGCACTCCTTCATTGTTCAAGCGAAGTGGGGGCCCTTGGACAAGAGTGCTGCACACCGGTATCCCCTGGGAATACAAGGAGGGGGAGTATTCCACATCAGCCGTTTGGAGCTGTATGGAGTTCTCCTGAATGTTTGAAGTCTCTGTGGAGAAGGTTGCTTCGAGGCATCTGTCTCCTGATCTAGTCCGATGAGAATTCCTTCATTCAGTATCTTACAAAGCAAGAAGATATGGTATTAGCAGTGGACCAAAGACAGGGAACCCCTCTTAGGGATTCACAGCCTCAGTGAAGTAAACATGCTGCTACTGAACATTTCTGAAGTCCTTTCCTAGGATTCTGGAGCATCACTACTTTTTTAAACTGGTGGTAAAACAACATGTATCAGCCTCTTTTTCACTAGGGGAAACTGGAGTTCTTGACAGAGCCTGTTTGATTTAACAAGGGTAAGTACTGCTAAATGAGTTGTCCCCTGATGCCACACCTGTTGAGTAGTGGTAGCAAGAGGGATGCCCAGGGGAGGTTTATAATGCTGACGTTGGGAATGTTACTTTGTTTTATAACGGTACCAGATAATAACACACTGTTTATTAATGGCATCAGCAGCTTATTTTTACAAACACAGTTGCATATAGCTTTGTAAAACCTTCTGACTTTCTCTTTTCAGAATGGATGTCCTTTTGTTGGCCCTGGTCATGAGTGACTTGTGTGTGCATTATACAGTTTATCTGAGGATGATCTCAGGATAGAATATTAAAACACAGTGAGAAAAACTGGCAGACCAGGATTGAACCTTATGGGATCCATTGTGTTATGCTCCTAGTCTGAGTGGAGTTAGAAGATCCAGTCACTCTGGAGATTCTGTTTTCAAGATAGTTCTGAAACCATTATACCACCTCACAGGGTCATCATAGGAGTTACAAAGGAACTGAGCCATGAGGCCATTTCTGTCTTCTCTATAGGATCATAGGCGTTAAAAGGCAGCAAAGCCATGAGCCCATTCCTATTCTTCCAAAAGGATCATAGCAGTTGCAAGGCAACTGAGCCATGAGGCCATTTCCATCTTCCTAGTGCCTAACCTTAGGTATATCAAGGGTGAGTTTATGAATACCCATCCAGTTGTCCAGCTCCTTTTTATATGCAGATATTGTGTGTTTCACTGATTAACTTGGAGAGGAATGGAACAAACTTCCTGGAGAAACATATGGCTGGCAGTTTATAGGGCAACATAAAATGATCATCAGTTTCAGAATCCCTGTTAAGATCTAGAAAGATGGCTCCCACAACTTTACTTTGCTAAGTGTTTGTAAATGTGGTAAATCGGCAAATAAGTAGCTGTTAGGCAACATGATTTCAGTCCTACTTTTAACATGCTGTCTCTGAGGGTGCTGTATTTCAGTAAGTACCCATTAACTGAATCTTGTACTATTTTTCTCCCAAGTATTTTAGCTGTCCGACAACAGTTGGCAATAGAATAAAAATTATTTGCAGTGAAAGAGGGAAGGATGTGTAGCATGGAAGTTGTGATTAAAGCTGTAAGGGAGGATTTTTGTTGTAACTGTCAGATTAAAAATGTCTGCCAGAGGCTCACTGAGAATATGACTACTTTTAGATTTTTTGGAGTGCAAAGTTTGAACTTCCAGAATTTTTTCTATCTTTTTTTTTTTTTATAATAGCTGTAAAATACATTAATACACACATCTATATCTGTTGTACGCAACATATTTCAGTATCGGTATTAAAGACACAAATTTAGTGTTGATTTACTGTATCAGAGTAAAACATTGCATTTGTCTTTGAGCAGTTGAATGCTGTGCATCTGTCCCACATGGCTGCAACACTAGGAGCCGCACAAGAAGAGGATGGGAAGAAGCAGCTTCCAGATTGCATTCCAAGTGAGAATGGACTTGTACTCACCAACCTTGGCAGGTACCAGGTAAGATTGCCATGTGATGTGTCAGTAAATGTTCAAACAGATAATACCTTGGCCACTGTAATCCTGTTTCCTTTTGTACAGGAAGGCACTAAGCTCCTCAGTGTTCCTTCATAAGAAATGCTGTCTTCCAGTAGAAGATGCACAGTACTTTACTTGAACTTTGTTTTCGGTTTTAGTCAGAGCTTCATTGAATATCCAGGCTTATTCACATGTGCAGTGTACAAGTAGGGTTAAGCCCCATTTGTTGGTTTATTACACTATGTACTGCATTTCCTTGTCATGTGTTTCCTCTCTTTATATTTGTGCATGCTATTTTAAAGGTGCTTACACACGTAGAAATATATGTATTATATGTCTAATATGTGTTTATATTTGTACATGTATGCATCTACACTTAAGAACTGTAAAAGCTTCATAGTACTTTATTAGCCAAACTCCCAAGTATTTCAATTAATAAAGTAAAAATTATTTATTTAGTTCCAGTATTTTACATATCACTTATGTGAAGTATAAAAGAGGATATCCAAAAATCTTGTGGAAAACTCCAGGGTTTGGATGAGATTCCAAGTTTGCCTAACATGCTACATCAGTACAAGCATGTAATCCAACAGCATAGTCTTGTGCCTTACCTGGCTGCTCAGTATGTCACTATTAAACATTACAGGTGCTTGTGTTTTTATCGTTCTGTTCAAGAATGTAAAAACTCAGAGAGAGCCCTCCCCCAATTCTGTACAGTTTCCCAAAAAGGGATCTCATCACCTGCATCCCTCCTGCCTTATGACAAGCATTGGCTGAGAAAATGGAGTCCTCTCTTAGTGAAGCTTTCATAATCCTTGCATCATGTCACTTTAAGACATGGATATATTTCATGAGTTGGATGCATCAACTTCCACTAATGACCAGTGAGACTGCTTTGACAAAGTAAAAAAACCTTCCTTCAGCAAAAAGATAAGAGCAGTGCAACAGCGGATGTCCTTCCATATCACTGTTGGAGTATTCTTTACAATTGGGATCTCCTGCCAAGAGTAGCCCGACATCCAGCCAGTATACCAAAGCCTTTAGCTTGCAATAGGTATGCTACATCTCACACATATGCTCCCCACACACAGCGTAGGGCATAAAGGTAACATACAGAAGTACCATCCTCAAAACTTCTGTGCTGACACTCCGAACACCATCTTCAATCATCTATCTGAACACTCACTCTTCGTGTTTCACTGTTGTAGTCATCATTTGTGATTTATCCCTGCTGGGTAGCCCTCAGCCAGCCCGAATACCAGAGTAAAAGATTTCCCTCCTGTGCCGGCTGTCAAGTCGTCTGAGACTGACGTCAGGTCTTCAGGCCTATAAAAGGATGCATTTGATGCCATTACAGCAGTCTTTCTTGCCGTGGAGCCCGAAGCAGTTTGCGAGTGCATTGGTCGGCCGTTGCCAGGGTGAGGAAGAAACCTACTAAAGCCAAGTGCCCTGTTGGGGAACCATTTCTTGCACTTAAACCGATGTCCGAGAAAGTGAATAAATGTCTCTGTTGCGGAAAACAAATACCACACTGAGACTTTCATAATCTGTGTGTAACTTGTTTAGGCCCTGACCACAACATCCCTGGATATCACTTCTGTGCCTTATTTAATGCTAAGACCATCCATAGAAGAGCTGAATTTGTAGATAGGCATTTCAGGGAGAGTAGTTACCAATGCGAAATGGCGTCCGTCGGTCATTCTACTGTGGAACTCCAAAAAAAGAGAAAGGAAAGAGACCACAGAAGGTTAGGCCCTCACTATTCAAACCTGAAGTCAGCCAGCTAACCATCCACTAGTACAGCGGAACTCAGTGAGGCGCATAAGCAGCCCCTGACGACAGCTGAAGAGCCATCGCAGGCCTCTACCGAGACCTTTTTGGAGTCCGGTACGCCACCAGATCAGGCATTTCCTACCAAAATGACAGTCGTCAGCCCCACAGTTGAGTCCAGAGCCACTTTACAGGCCCCGGCTTCCACGGAGGCCTTTCAGATGACCGATGCCAGACAAAGACCGATGGCCGCGCCACCAATCAAAACCACACATAAAGCCCATTGAATCATTTATACCTAAGACCAAGGCCACCCCTAGGAAAACACCTTCCTCGGACCCCAGTCGCCGACTACCTCTCACCCAACCTGCTCAGTCTCAGCAGGCAGTTAGGATGGCTGAGGATTTGATCTCTGTCATCAGGGTAACCAGTCTGCTCAAGCTACCCCAGCCTAAAGTAAAAGGGACCTTTCTCCAAAGGTGCTTTCGGAGCCAGAGTCAGAGGACTCTGAATTTCTGGACTCAGACACCGAAGAACAGCCCCTGGCAGCCTTTGAAGGCTCCGATGCTGAGGAATCCATTCATTCTGCATCCCCTCCTGAGGACCTCTCATTCGGGGAGACCTTAAATTCCCTCAGCGTTTCCTTTGGGAGCCTCAGGACTACCCCCAGTCAAAGAAGAGACTGAGAGAGTTCCTGGACTTGCCACAACATAAACCCTTAGCCATTCCTCCCATTCTGGATTTGGTGGAGGATATTTTCCTGGTGTCTGGCTTCACTCCTCATGCCTTGCCCCCTGCACCTAGAAAGCCTGACAGGTATTATAGGGTGCCAGACACCCATAACTATTTGTTCAAGAACCCTGCATCTGACCCAGAGGTCATTACTGAGTGACCTAAGGGAGCTAGGGCCAGTTCCTCCAAAAATCCCATACCCTCTAATAAGGAGAGCAGAGCCTTGGACCAATGGGGCAAGAAGGTCTACACTTCGGCTACCCTAGCCATTAGAGCTCTCAATTGCCAATTCCATATGCTTAAATATCAACAGAACATGCTGGACTTTATTCCACCTTACCAGAAAGTACTACTACAAGAGAACTAGGAGATCTGATACACTCCAGCTCTCAAGTGGCCAAGCATTCCCTGCATTGCGGCTTTGATGCTTTGGAAGCCTCTAGCAGGGCTGCAGTTTCTGGCGCATTCATTAGCAGGCATGCATGGTTGAGGGAGCAATCAGTGCATAATGAGGTTAAATCAAAACTTCTGGATGTCCCCTAGGAGAAAGCAGAGGAGGTGATTAAGAAAATGGAAGACAGGGCCAAGTTAATGCAGACAGTCACAGACTTCCTGCATGTTCAACCTGCCAGATTCAGCAGGAACTTCTCTACCAAGCACTGGTCCTTTCCTGCCCAAGCAAAAACTGTGTAAAGGAAGGGGCGCAGAGCTAGGCCCCCCCCAGGTACCAGCAGCAAAGCCAGCAGAGGGCTAGACAGTGGACCTCTACTACGCCTAGGCAAGGGCTTTCTAAGTCCACTCCCTACCCTAAGGACTCGCATTGACTCCTCCTCTCCCCTCTGCCCCTCCCCCCCAGACAGGCTAAGAGGAAGACTTTCCCTATTCCTAGACAAGTGGCAAACCATCACCACAGATCGTTGGGTCTTAAAAATAATTTTCAAGGGATACAGATTTACTTTGATATAGAACCCCAGATTTTCAGGTTTTCCAGCCGTACCAGCAAACCAGAGGACGGAGGCCATCCACCAAATTCAAAAACTTTGTGCTCAAGGAGCAGTGGAGCCAGTACCAAAGGAACAAGCTGGAGAAGTATTTTATTCAATGTTGTTCCTAGTACCCAGAAAAGAGGGCACCTGGCACCCTATTCTAGACCTGTCCATATTAAACCTGTCCTTCCTAGTGCCAAAATTCAAAATGCTGACCCTTCACAAGCTCTTTCCAATGTTGGCACCAAATGCTTGGCTAGTGACCCAAGATCTTAAGGATGCCTACCTCCATATCCCCATAAGGAAGTCCTGCAAGAGTTTCCTATGCTTCATAGCAGGTTCAGAGCACTTTCAGTTCTCTGCTCTGCCGTTTGGCTTATCTACTGCTCCCAGAGTCTTCACCAAGTGCCTAGCTCTTGCTGTTAAGTTGTCATTCTCGCTGGATGGGTTCGGAGCCAATCCTCGGCTCCGACTCGGCCTATACTATAGCTCGAGAGCTATTTTTACCGGCTCGAGGCAGCCCTATATCCCACAATACCATGCTCTAACTCCCCAGATCTCGTTTGCCGCTTCGCTTCGAGGTTGCGTTTTTACTGGCTCAGGTCAGTTAAGAACTTTTTGTGTAGTTTGTTTTAGATAAAAGGCTAGATTCCCTTTCTAATTATATTCCCCATTGTATGTATTACCTATTCCAAACCTTATTAGCTAAAAATTTTATTAAGCCCCCCCCCCCCCCCTTTTTTAGTCAAACTTATAGACGGCCTTCGGGCCTTAGCTTTTCTATAGTTTTCCTATAGTTCCGTTTTTTAGTGTGTGTGTGAGTCAGTCCTTTAACTTCTCCCCTTGTGTAGAGTTTGAGTGTGAGTTGAGTGCTGACTGTGTTAACTCTTAGTGTCCACCATAATGTCTAAAGACACTAAGATTTCAGGATTCAAGAAGTGTGACTCGTGCTGTCAGAAGATGTCTCTGACAGACGGTCACACTTCTTGTGTTTATTGTTTAGGACCCTTGCACTTGCAGGACTCTTGTTTCGTGTGTCACGGATTTAGTTCGAGTCCTGCAGGAGCGCCGTAATAAGTTGATTTTGAGGGGCTTATTGAAGCCCGACGACTTCCCGTCTAAGTCTGGCTCGGGCAAGTCGCCCAAGCCTGCCAAACCCTCGGCTCCAGCTTCTGAGTCGACGGCTGGCGGAACCGAAAGTGCTCCAACATCGGCTCCGGCCGGATCCGATGCAAGCAAGACTTTGCCCGCTCCGAAACCCTTTTCGGAGCCGACAACAGCACGCAAGCGCTCTAGATCGCCCTCAGTAGAGTCCGTTCGATTGGCTCCAACATCGCCTTTACTGTCAGAGCGGAGTCATAGGACTCATTCTTCCAGGTCTTCCAGGCTGTTCGACCATGACATTGAGAGGGTGGTCAGTAGACTACTCAAGTACCAGGCACTGGCCCAAATAATTCATAGCCCATCTCATCAGACTGTGGCTCCCTCGGTACCACTTTCGATTCCTCCTCCGACTCTTCAGTTGAGTTCGGAGCCGGAGTTTGTCGGAACTGGGACCTTGCACACGTCGGAGCCGATATCACCACCTTCGGCTCAGACGTCATTGGCACCGACCTCTTCAGTGGTGCCATCCATGGAGAGGTCCAGGCGCTGAGACTCCATCGTCTGCTCCGAGGGGGCGAGTGGCATCGGACCCTTGTCCGACACCGTTCTCCCTCTCTGAGCATCGGCTCGGGTTAGTTCGGCCCCGACATCATTCTCGGAGCCTTCTCTGTCGGCGCCGGGGGGGCGGTCCTGGTATAAACAATTAAAAGATGAGAGATGACATCAGTATTCTGCCTTCTTCAGACAAACAGCAAAATGATGAGTTACACAAAGTTTTATATAAAAGCATTTGTTACAAACCAATCAAAAGCAAGTGCATTATTTAATTAGTAACCTTAAAAGGAAATAGTGAATGCCAGATAAAGCCAGATAGCTCATTTTAAAAACCGCATCAACATTTTACATAGAAGTGTCATAAAAAATACTTTTGAATGAAGTGTTAAAATATATACTGTGTACTGGTAGTTAATTCTACGTATAATTAGTTTAGTGAGCGTTAATACTCACAAAAAGCATAAGGGATTTGTTCATAGGTTCATAGGTTCATAGGTTCATACTAGGCTATCTGATCTCCCATCCATTGGTCAAGATTTCTCTTGAACGTGATGAATCTATCCTCCAGGTTTAAGTCTTATTCATCAAATCTGGGTTTGACATGGCCTTGTATGTTAGGCAAAGGTCACCTCAGATGTTTGAGACCCTTTATCCTTTTGGTGAGGAACCCAGCTGCTGGAAGTGTCGGGTCAGATACAGAACCCCACAGGCATTGTACTCAATCATTGGTCTGATGAGTGATGAGTATAGGGAGACTATGACCTCCCTTGATCTAGATGAGAATCCCTTCATGATAAGGTGGGCAATGTAGAAGGTCTTCCTAACTACTTTAGCTACATGGGTGTCGAATGACAGACTACTATCAACCTGGGTCCCCAGGTCCCTGATAACTTCTTCTGTGCTCAGTAGATTGCCACCTATTTGGTAGCATATGCATTTTTGGCATTTAACTTTAGGCCATGGCTCTGGCACCAGTTATCCGCTTCTGTGAGACCCTTCTGAAGGATATCTGTGTCAGATGTTTGCAGTCATCTGCAAACTTTGTCAGCCCCTGTGGTACACCACTTGTGACAAGCTTTGAGTCTGACATGGCACCAGCAACTCTGACCCTGTGGGTTCTGTCACTCAGCCAGTTTGTAACCCATCTTGTGATGTATGGGTTAACATTTAAGCTGATGTAACGATTTTCAATGATACCAGATCGAGGTAGGCTGTATGGACTGCCTTTCCTCATCAATGGCTTTGGTGACTGTTTCGAAAAAGTCAACCAAGTTTAGAAGGCATGATCTGCCTTTGACAAAGCCAAACTGGGATGGATCCAAAGTCTGCAAATTCCCTATGTCTTTATTTATGAGGTCCATTATGATCCTCTCCATGGCTTTGCAGATTGTGAAGTGGGACCACAGTTGCAGTCAGAGGTAAGACAATGATTAAACAGCTGTCCTAGCTGTGGGTTTAACACCATCAGGTCCCATGGATGCTGTGTTTTTGCGAGATGTTTCTGTCAGCCAGTATGTTGGCTAAAGAAGGCCTTGGCCTGTCTTTTGAGTCTTTTTTAGCTTTTTCTCTCAAAATTTGCTTTGGATGATTTTATGAGAGCTCTTAGTTTTTACTTATAGTGATCAAGGGTGTCTTTTGCTCTGATCGTTTCCATTATAGGCTTATGATTGAAAATATGTTGACACACAATAGAGAGGAGGACCTTTTATGTTGTTAAAAATGAAGCAGCGTAGTAAAAAATTCTCATAAACTATGAAAGTTAAAAGTATTTATATGAAAATGTTATAAATATACCAGAAAATATTATATATTTCTACATTAGATAATGTAAAAGCAATGTGATGCGGAAAATAAAAAAAATTTCATTCATTTATTGAAAAGGTATCATTGATACCTTTTAAGTGTGGTGCATGTGCCCAATGTAAAATACATCAAAGGACAGATTTATTTTATTATTATTAATAAATAATACGAGGTGGAATATCAATACAGTGAAACAAATCTGTCACTTATGCAGCTCTGTGTAATTACTGTAAAGTTAAAACTAGAATATATGAATACATGTTACATTATCTAATGTAGAAACACTAACTTTCTATTTATAATGGACCAATTATATGCAGATTCAACTATCAGTATACAGTTTATACATTAATAGGGCGGTCCTGGTATCCTCGGAACCAGGGCTGTCTTCGGTGCCTGATAGGGGAGCCTTTGCGGTGATGAGGAGCATGCTGGATCCGGTGTCCGCTCCAAGGCTGGTTCCTTCAGCTCCTCCCTCTACAGTGCCTGTTACGGTCTCTGGTCATCCTCTTGAATCTGATAGCAGAGATCCAAAGCGCAGGGTACCCACTTTGGGTGTCTCTTCCTCGTCCGAGGCCTCCCCTGAATTTTCAGGGAACCCCCTAGGAAAATAAAGTGCAAGAGGAAGCACGTGGACTCCCCAGAGTCTCTCACTTCGGACACTGACTTGGATGAGTCGGAGGGTTCCCCGAGATCCCCCTCTGAGGATGTCTCCTTTTCAGACATCCTAGAGATCCTAAAACAGAGGGGGAATTGGTCCACCCTCAAACCCTCCGAGGACGAGTCGGTTTACCTTGACGCTTTTGGGTCTCACCCTTCCACCTCCTGTGTGTCCTCCTTTCGACCCACTGATGGAAGTAGTGGCCAGAAAGGCGTGGGCAGCTCCTGACTCGATGGAACCTACCCCTAGGAGGCCTTCTAAATTTATTTCTGCTCCGGTAGACAAACCATTTCTGACCAAGGGTGTCTCGGTAGATGCTATGGTAGTAGCAGCCGCCACTAAGAAGGAATTAGCTGATCCTTCTGTACCTGTTCATCCCCCTACAAAGACTCTAGGACTATGGACAGGTACGGGAAGCAGACATTTGCTTCAGCGACCTTTGCCATGCGGTCGCTGAACTATTTGTCATTTCACCGCTTTCAGAGAGATTTGCTCAAAGAACTGGGTGAAACCATACAGGATCCTTCTGCTGTGGGGTATCAGGACAAGATTAACTCCCAGCTGGCTACCCTGAATTCCATTGCCAACTCCTCCATGCAGCTTATCTCTTATGCAGCCGATGGAGCGAGTAGGGCCGCAGGCACAGGTGTTACATTGAGACGTCACGCCTGGATGCAACTCTGAAATTTTGCTGATCCCTTCAAGGCGTCCTTCACCAACACCCCCTTTGATGGTTCAGAGTTGTTTGGACCTCAGGTGAAGACTACCCTCACCAGGTGCGAGCAAGATGGTAAGACTCTCTCTGCCATGGGAGTCCACTTTTCCACACCATCTAGACCATACCCTAAAGGTCAGAAGGGTGGAAAGATGTGGTTCCGCAAACCACCGGGAGTCACGCCTGCCGCACGTGGTGAACTTCCTCCCAGAGGCAGAGGGGGGGACAATAATAGACGCCGCCCCAGGGGCAAAGGGGGTCCACAGAACCAGGGTTCCAGGGAATCATTCCCTGACCAACCCTTTCAGCATCCCTGAGAAGCTGCCCGACTGTCCACCTTCGGAGGCAGTCGGGGGAAGATTATCTCTGTATCCAGAAGCCTGGCAATCCCTCTCTCAAGACAAATGGGTACAGTTGATCATGTCCAAGGGTTACAAAATCCCCTTCATTTCCCCTCCGATCCAATCGCCGAGACCCGTCCCAGACCTACCACCCGCACAAAGGGGTCAGGCACAACTAGAGATAAAAAAGCTGTTAGAAGAGTCATCGAGGCAGTCCCAGCAGATCAGCTAGGATCCGGAATTTACTCCAGGTTCTTTTTGGTACCAAAAAAGACAGGAGACTGGGGACCCATTTTGGACCTCAGCAGACTGAACAAGTCTGTGCAGAAGACAAAATTTCGGATGGTAACGCTGCAGTCCATTCTGCCCTTCTTGGGCAGAGACAACTGGATGTGCTCGTTAGACCTTCAGGACACATACTATCATATAAAGATACACAGGCGCTCCAGGAGGTTTCTCCGCTTCCGGCTGGGAGCCAGTCATTACCAATTCAGAACCCTGCCCTTTGGTCTCACCACAGACCCCCGGGTGTTCACCAAATGTTTGGCAGTGGTCACGGCTCATCTGAGACAAAAAGGATTCCAGGTGTTTCCATATTTAGACGACTGGCTTATTACCGCTACCACCAAGCAGCATCTTATCATAGCCAGGGATTACACCATTCGCATTTGCAACAAACTAGGTATTTCCATAAATTTCGCAAAATCCACCTTGTCGCCTTGTCAATGTATAAACTTCATAGGCGCCGTGTTAAATGCCACAGAAATGTCTGCAACATTACCACCTCAGAGAGTGACAGACATACGGCGGAATGTTCAGTTTCTGCTTCAGTGCAACAAAATTCAAGTCAAGTTAGTACTGAAAACATTAGGCCTCATGGCAGCGGCGATTCTCCTTCTCCCCTTAGCCCGCTTCCACATGAGAATTCTCCAGTGGATGCCTTTTTCTCAGTGGTCCTTTCAACGGCTCCCAATGACTCACCACATTTTGATAACCCCAACTTGCAAAACACACCTCTCCTGGTGGATGGTCTCCCCTCAACTTTTTCAGGGCAGACCCTTTGTTCTTCCCCCTCCAGTTGCCACGGTGACAACGGATGCCTCCCTGATCGGGTGGGGGGGGCACTATCAGGGCAGGACTGTCCAGGGCACATGGCAACAATTAGAATGCCACCTGCACATAAATGTCCTGGAGATGAGAGCAGTGCTTTTATCGTTGCAAGCCCTTCAGGACTCTCTTCCCACTGGGACTATAGCAGTTCAAACAGACAATATGTCTGTAGTGTGGTACATAAACAAACGGGGCGGAACAAAGTCCTACCCCCTATGTCGAGAAGCACTCAGACTCTGGCAGTTGGCGATCTCC
This sequence comes from Protopterus annectens, assembly GCF_019279795.1. NCBI lineage: Eukaryota > Metazoa > Chordata > Ceratodontiformes > Protopteridae > Protopterus > Protopterus annectens. The sequence goes on from NC_056733.1 coordinate 880,621,030, forward strand.
TCTCAGCGGTTTCTGATAGCACATCCCTGGGAGGTCCAACGTCATAGCGGACAAAATGAGCAGAACAATTCTCATGCCTCATGAGTGGTCTCTAAATCAAGCGGTACCAGAGAGAATTTTCTAGAAGTGGGGCCAGCCTTGCTGCGACCTTTTCACAACACCTCAAAACAGCAAGTGCCTCGACTTCTTCACACTCTTCCCACTACCAGGCCACCCCCCCCCCCCAGAGACGCTCTTATCCACGATTGGCCTCGGGGTCTTCTATATGTTTTTCCCCCCTTTCCATTGATCCCGCAATTAATTCAGAAAGCAACCGCATTGAGATCCAAAATGGTCCTCATTGCCCCGTACTGGCCTCGACAAGTATGGTTTCCGTTCCTGCACCGTCATCTACTGGAACAGCCCTGGCATCTGGAACCATTTCCAGACCTTTTGACCCATCTGACGGGCAAGCTGCACCAGTCTCTTCACTCCCTCAACCTCACAGCTTGGTTGCTCCACTTCCAACCTTAGCCAGGCTTCCCTTTATTTCTCTTCCTGTCCGTGATATCATTCTTGCCTCCCATAAGTCCAATACTAGGAAGACTTATGCGAGTAAATGGAAGCGTTTTTTGTTCTGGGCAGAAGCTAGGTCCTTAGATCCTTTTAATGCACCAATTCATAAAGTTCTAGATTTTCTAGCAGAGCTTTTTCATTCAGGGTCGTCGTCAGCCACTATCAAGAGTACAAGTAGCGGCCATTGCCAATTTTCATGTAGACCTCTCGGAAACCAATATTATGTCACATAAGCTCTGTAAAGCTTTCCTCAAGGGCATCTTCTTACTCAGACCTCCCATTAAGGATCCTCCTCCACAATGGGATCTAAATTTAGTGTTAACTTCATTAATTCTCCCTCCCTTTGAGCCTGCAGCTTCTTGTTTCCCTCAAGCTTCTCTCTTGGAAAACTCTGTTTTTGGTGGCTATAACTTCTGCCAAGAAGGGTGACGGAACTTCAAGCCTTGTCTGTCCATCCCCCTTATTTGGTTTTTCATAAAGACAGGGTAGCTCTCAGAACGAATCCTTCCTTCCTACCAAAAGTTTCGTCTGAATCAAATCTGAACCACACTATTGACTTGCCTGTTTTCTTCCCAAATTATTCAAACAGGGCTGAACAGAAACTACATTCCTTGGATGTTCATCGTCAACTGCGGTATTATCTAGACAGGACAAAACAATTCAGAAAGTCAGAACAGCTCTTCCTCTTTTATGCTGATGGAAAGAAAGGACTTCCGGTATCAAAGGTAACTCTTTCCAGATGGTTAGCATCCATCATTACCTTTGTCTACGAGTTGAGACACAAACAACTCCCTTCAAGACCTAAGGCTCATTCAACCAGGCCACTATCAACCTCAACAGCCTTTCAAGCAAGGTTACCATTAATTGCCATTTGTGCAGCAGCTACATGGGCTTCTCAACATACTTTTATTACCCATTACAAACTTGATATAGCCTCCGGAAATTGAGCTGATTTTGGTTCCACCGTACTCGAGTCTGTTCCGTTGAGCCACCCAGGACCAAGGTGCTAGGAACGCTGTCCCATCCAGCAAGAATGAAGGCGAGAATGACAACTTAACATTAAGAAGTTATGTACCTACCATAACGTTCCACGTTAGTTGTCTTCTTCTCGCCTTCTTTCTTGCGTCCCTCCCTCCTGCCCCCTAGCCTGGACAGACTTGAAGGTCTCTGAGTCCATCTCTTTCATGATAGATAAGTATCTAGGGTTGTCCGTATCATGAGTATTACCAGCAGGAAGACCATATCTTTGTACAAAGGCTTATTTTTTGGTAACAATAAAACTATACTATGTGTTAGCTGCCAACGAGATCTGGGGAGTTAGTGCATGGTCTTGTGGGATATAGGGCTGCCTTGAGCCGGTAAAAATAGCTCTCGAGCTATAGTATAGGCCAAGTTGGAGCCGAGGATCGGCTCCGAACCCATCCAGCAAGAAAGAAGGCGAGAAGAAGACAACTAACATGGAACATTATGGTAGGTACATAACTTCTTATTATTGGCCTTTGCAGTCAGAAAGACATACAGATTTACCCCTATGTGGACTACTGCTTCATCCAGCCGGACACCAAGGAGAAACTCCTGCAGGATCTTACCTTTGTCCAAACCCTCCTAACCTCTCTGGGATTTACCATCAACAGGGAAAAAATCCCAATTCTAACCCGCAAGACTGCTAACCTTCTTATGAGCTTTCCTAGACACATTTGCCCAAAGAGCCTTCCTCTCACAAAGATAAAGGGTCTACCCTTTATCACCCTTCCCCAAGGCCAGACCATTACCACCGTTGCCTCATACACAGCCTGGGGGTTCACTTAGGAGATGTGTGCACTCAAGGCATTGGATCAGGGAGATCTAGCCCTCCATATCAACCAGAAGGAAATGCTGGTGGTGCACAGGGGAATTATAGCTTTCAAAGTCCACCTCAGACCAGGAGTAGTCTAGATCAAAACAGACAACACCACAGTCATGTGGTATATCAACAAACAAGGGGGCACACACTCCTACCCCCTTTGTCACCTAGCTGTGCTATTCTGGCAGACAGCCTCAATGATGGGACTTCATCTGATAGCCCAGACAGGGGAGCACAACATCCTGGCAGACCAGCTCAGCAGAAGTGTCCTGGACCTCCACAAGTGGCAGCTGCACAGGGAGACCTTTCTCAGCATCCTACACCTCTGGGAGATGCCGGAGGTAGACCTCTTTGCAACAATAGAAAACAGACAGCTGACCAGGTTCTGCTCCAGGGAGTTCTACCCACAAGCTTGGAAGGTGGACGCTGTCTCCTTTCACTGGGGCAGCCTGTTTGTGTACGCATTCCCTCCCTTGCCACTGATTCCCAGGGTACTTCTAAAGATCAGAGAGGAAGGGTCAAGGGCTATCCTCATTGCCCCAAACCTGCCCAGGCAGCACTGGTGTACCCCTTACTCCTCAGCCTGACCAAGGAGCTACCCATGAGCTTGCCTTTCACAGTAAAGCTGCTAACCCAAGGAAAAGGGTCAGTATTGCATCCAAATCTTAAAACTCTCAGCCTATCTGCATGGCTTATATCCCAGAGGCGGATGTCAGGGCACCTCTGAGCAAGCAGATTCTGTATATCATTAAGGAGGCCAGGAGGCCCAGCACCCGGATATCCTATTCCACAAAATGGAAGAGATTTTACTTCCTGGTGCGACAGTGAGTGAAATCAGCACCCATACCACTCTCACATTGGTTCTGGACTACCTGGTATAGCTCGTGCAGAAGGGATTCTCATATTTCTGTATCAAAATATATGCCACAGCTATCTCTGCTCATTCCCCAATAGAGCAACCTATGTTCTCCCATCCCTTATTAAAATAATTCCTTAGAGGGGTGTCACACATCAGACCAACTAAAAGGCCACCCGCTCCAGCATGGGACCTGAACTTTGTCCTAGAAAAACCAACTTTGCCTCCTTTTGAACCAGCCGCCTCAGCAGAACTGAAGCACCTGTCTTGGAAGACTGGCTTCCTGCTGGCCTGGAGAGTTTCTGAGCTGCAGGCCCTCATGGCCATTGAACCCTTCATTATTTTCCATGCAGACAGGGTTTCTGTCAGAACCAACCCCTCCTTTATGCCTAAGGTGGTCACTGACATGACCCTTAATCAAGCTATCCATCTCCCTACCTTTTTCCCAAACCCACAAAATAAGGGGGAAAGGATTCTGCATACATTAGATGTGCACAGACAGCTTAGAATACCATCTAATAGGAGAGTGGCCTAATGGTTAAGGTGTTTGCCTTACAAACACAAGGTGCAGGGTTTGAGTCTCACAAGGGATAATTGGCTAGGCTTAAAGTAGCTCGCAAGGGCAGTTAGCCTAGTACTAATCTATGAAATCTGGATAGGACCAAGTCTTTCAGAAAGACTGATCAGCTACTGGTTAGCTTCACTCTGGGGGCAGAGGGAAAAACATATCCAAGCAGACCATTTCTAAATGGATATCACACTGTATCCATTTCTGCTACTCCTTTCATGGAAAGATGCCTCCCAAATCAGTCAGAACCCATTTTACTAGGACAGCATCAACTTCCACTGCCAACCCATTCTACTAGGACAGCATCAACTTCCACTGCCTTTCTTAGAGGCGTTTGTACCAAAGATATTTTAGAAGCTGCCACCTGGACATCAGTTCACACCTTCACCAAACACTACCAGATGGCTGTTTTCTCCAAATCCCAGGCAGGTGCTGCTTCAGCAGTCCTGCAGGGCATGCTGGTTTCCACTTAAAGCAGTGCAAGCCTAGACTCAGCTTCTTCCATTCCTTCCACCCTACTTTTCAGCTTTGGGAATCTTCCCACAAGTGATGACTGCAACAGTGAAATACGAAGAACATAGTACAGTTGTGTACACTTACTATAAATGTAGATGTTCAAGTGTATTCACTGTTGTAGTCCTGTTTCCCTCCCACCTTCCCCCTCTTTATTTCCATCATAGTTGATGGGCTACCCCATGTTGGCCTTCTTCAGGCCTTCTTGACGGGGCTGCTATATGTTGGGGGCAAGAAAAACTGATGTAATGGCGTAGGCTGCCTCCTTTTATAGCCCTGATGACCTGACATCAGTCTCAGGCGACTGATAGCCGATGCAGGAGGGAAATCCTTTACTCTGGAATTTGGGCCAGCCGAGGGCTACCCAGCAGGGATAAACCACAAGTGATAACTGCAACAGTGAATACACTCAAACATCTACGTTTATGATAAGTATACACAACTCTACTTTCCTCTGGTTACTAAGCAGCTTTTCAGATAAGTGCCCCATTGGAGTTTTTTCTTATCTACTCTTTTTTCTTTACTCATTGGTTTAATGTCACCCGGAAAGGGGAAATGCCAGTGTGGGAGACAGATTCCCCAAAAGGATCATCACAAGCAGTTTGTTTTGCTTGCGTGCTTCTCATGACCATACATTATTGTCAGGTGTTACGAAAACCTTGTATAGTCTGTCCATCTTTAGCAATTAATTCAAAAAAAACAACGTCTTAAGTTGTTGGCTAAAGATACGATTGAAAAATCTTTCCAGCCTGAGGATCAGCCGTTCTTTCCAGCCTGAGGATCAGCCGTCCACAAAGATGGCTAGGAAATCTCAGTCAGATTCTTCTGATGTACTGCTTTCACTGGACATTTCTCTCAAGGTTAGTGAAATCCCGAAGGACCACCCATTTTTTCAGTCTGATTCCTCTGCCACAACTGCTTCAGAGGTCATCATGGATCCAGGTTCTCACACATCCATGGGGGCCTTACAGACAACTGCTTCAGATGTTCAGGGGGAACCACAGCTATTTCTGTTGGGCCTAGAGGTGTTCCTCAAATCTTGATGAGAGAAGAGATATCTACTACGCTTATAGAGTGCCGTCAGATGTCAGAGCGTCCTAAGATCTTTAAGGTCGATGTCCCTTTAAAGAAGAAGCAGAAAAATCAGCACCTTTCTGCTGCTCCCAAAGATCTTCAGAGTGAATGGCAACATTTCACTTGAGGTCTGTTTAATGCCCCTATGGCTCTGAAGCCTCTGTTCCTGCTCCCCCCTGGTCTTCTGCCTCTGATAAGAGGCTAAGGGAGAAGGTTTTATCTGGTGACTATGTGGTTCTAATGATGAATCATTGACCTATTCTTCACAGATTCCCCTCTCCCTTGGATTATGGTGCTGAGGAAGAGGACTCTATTAATCCTGAATTTCCTTATGAGATTTCTTTTGGTGGCACAATTTACCTTATGATGCCCCCCCACACACACACAAGTGTGATTGTGTTCAGGTCTCTGATGTTCAGAAGACGTACTATGAGCTTCTTCAAATGGAGTCTCCTCAGCCCTCTGCTGTCAGTCATGTTCTTGCTGCCTTGTTGGATGCTTTTTCCACAGCTTCTAAGGCTCCTGACTCCTTGCCCCCTGCTCCTAACTAAATTGATAGGTTTTAAAAGGTGTCTGAGGATTTTAAATTTCTTTATAGCTGCCCCTCGTATGACCCTTATGTTGTTTCTGTTAAGCCATCTAAGCTTTTACCTTCTACAAAGCTGCCCCTTCTTACAAGGACAGTAGAAGTGTGGAGAGGTTGGGTAAGAAAGTGTACACTGCTGCTACCCTAGCCTTTAGGTCTGTGCATTACTAGACCCATATGACAAGGTATATTTTAGCTCTTTTCTCTCAGGCCTGTCAGGTTATTTCTGATCCACCTGGCTCTGAGGGGAAGGCTTCAGCTCTCTCTTTACTAGGGACAACTTCTCAGGTTGTTCACAATTCTATTAAGTGCAAGCTGTGATGCAGATGATGCCTCGTCTAAAGCTGCTGCTTTTCATTCTGTGTAAAGGAGGTATTCCTGGCTTCGACTTCAACCTTTGCCTGACTATATTAAGGCTAAGTTGATGGATGCTTTTGTAGATAAGACATCTTTTTGGTGCTGCTGAGCTGCCCAAGTCCCTTCAGGAAAAGGGTAAGGCTTTACAGGATCTGAAAGATATTTTTATGTGTTCCCAAGTTTCAAAGAAATTACCCTAATAAACCTGTTTTGTCCTCAGGCAGTCTTGCCCTTCCCCCAAAGGTAAAAAGGGTGGTAGAAGGGCTCCTCCTGCAAAGGCTACCCAAACTCCTTCAGCTTAGAAGCCTCTTTTCTTATTTAGTTAAAGATCATTCAGGATTCACGGGTTCTATCCATTATCTGCCAAGGGTATTTTATGGTCTGGAAATCCCTCCTTTCCCCGCTTTTTGAGCATTCCTCAGCCTACTCAGGAACAGCTGCCCTTTTTTCCACAGATACTTCAGGACCTGTTGTCACAAGGAACAATTCAGAAAGTTCCAGCTTCTCAAAGATGGAAGGGGTGTTACTCCAGAATGTTTTTTGGTCCCCAAGAAAGAAGGCATCTGGAGACCTATTCTGGATCTCTTAGCTAAACTCCTTTTTGAAGGTTCCTGCCTTCTGGATGCTATCCCTTCAGACTTTGTTACATCATCTTCCTCAGGCTTTTCTAATTTCCCTGGATGTCAAGGATGCATATCTCCACATCCTAATTCATCCCTTTTCAGGAAGCTTTTATGCTTCTCTGTTGCTTTCTTGCATTTTTAGTTCTGTGCTTTGCCCTTTGGCCTTTCTACTGCCACGAGGGTCTTCACCAAGTACCCCTCTCCTGTGATTGCTTTTTGCAGGATAAGGGGAATACTTTTTCTTTAGCTGGACAACCTTCTCATTCAGGCCTCTTCTCCAGAGATCTTACCTCAACATCTTCACTTTTCTATTTTCTCCTGCAAAGCCTAGGGTTTACAGTGAATTTCCAAAAATCTTTCCTGAATCTTTCTCAGGATCATGTTTTTCTAGGGTACAGGCTTCAGATGGTTCCATTGCTGACGTTTCTGCCTCTTCCCAAGGCTTTAGCTCTGATTGCATTCTTGCAATCCCTTCTTCCTCTGGACTTCATGACAGCCAGGTAGTTTCTAAGGGCTCTGGGTTACAAGGCTTCCACCATTCCCATGCTTCCTGTGGCCAAGCTCCATATGAGAAAGCTCCAGTGATTCCTAAAGTCAGCTTGACTTCAACATTCTTATCCTTAGAATTTTCCAATTTCCCTTCTCCCCTTCCTCAAGCTGGAACTTCAGTGGTGAATTCATCAGTTGTCCATTAATCCATGGCTTCCTTTTCAACCTCCAGCCCCCTCTCAGGAAATTTCACAGATGTCTCGGACATGGGTGGGGGGCCTCCTTCGGCCCTCTGAAGGTTCAGTGCCTTTGGTTTCTTCAACAAAAGAAAGACTGCATTACTGTCAGAGATGCAAACTCTATTTATTTATTTATTTGACATTTGTTAGCCAGGTTTTTCCAGCTGAGCCAGAAGCCCATTTTCAGTGGAGACACGAGGAGAAAAGCTCCATTGTAACAAAAATAAGTACTAAGCCATGCAAAATATGAAGGGATGGTAGCATAAGGCAGTATTAAGCAGTTATATAAGACCGAGAAATCATGTGCAAAGTAGTCAGGCAGGGTGTACAAAAAGAAAATAAAAGTGTAATATATTGTGGTTGATACAAGGCCGATAAGTATAATGGTATTTACACAAATTGTAGTTACAAAAAATAAAATGCACTTATTTATATAGATTGTAGCTGCACATGAAAGTGTGGCTTTTGCTGACTCTTCAGGATTTTCACACACTCTTCTTTCCATAGCACCTCAAAATCTTCACAGCCAATACCATAGTGATGCGTTAAATCAACAAGCAAAAGGGGGGCAAGGTCTTATCTCCTGTGCTGCCTAGCTCTTCAGGTTTGAAATCAGTTTACATTCTTTCAGTTCATTGCATTGTAGCAGATTCTGTGAGCAAGTCCATAACACAATTTCATGAGTGGATGCTACACAGAGATGTGTTTCTGGACATTGCCCACCAGTGGGGTACTACTCAAGTAGATCTTTTTTCCTCCCTTCTGAACAGATATTTTCCTCTATTTTGCATCAGAATTCCATGTCCTCTGGAGTGGAAGGTGGATGGCTTCCCTCCTCTTCCATTTATACAGAAGGTTCTGTTCAAGATAGAACAGGATACTCCCAAAAATCCTGTTGTTGACTCCTTTTTGGCCCAAACAGCATTGCATCCCTTTTCTTTTGTATTTGGCCAAGAGCAGTCATCACAAGTTACCTCACAGGGTTATCCTTCTCACACAAGACAAAGGGGTCTCTTATCCATCCCTACCTGTCCACTCTTCAACTGACATTGGCGGGGGGGGGGGGGGGTGATAGGATTTTGATCCCTTTAAGACACTATTTTTCTGAAGGCTTGTTTCTGCAGAAGGCCAGGAAACCCACTACCAGAAAATCTTGATCTGATGTCAGTCTTTATCCTCACTGATGGATTTGGATCAGAGCCCTCGGATCTGACTTGGTCATTGCAAAAGCTTGTGGTAACCAACAAATCCTTCAGCCCTCCCCTACCCACAGTGCACTTTCCCCCTTTACCTCAAATTTGGTTTGCAGCTTTTGGGAAGACATGGTTAACCTTATAGCTCTAGGCAGTTAAGTACGTTATAGTTAATTTCTGTACTTCAAATTTTAGTTAATTTCCTTCAGTTTCTTGTTCCTCTCGAGTGTATCTTTCTCCATTTTCTCTTTTACCTACTGATATATATTCTCCTAGCTACTCTAATGCACATTGTTTTTTTCCATGTTTGTCTGCATGCATGTCTGGGTGTAAGGGTTGTCATGTCAGACAAACCAGAAAAGAAGTTGGGTTTTAAAAAAATGTACCAAATGTGCCAAGAAAATGCCTGTATGTGATGAACATAGTTTATGCTTATACTGCCCCTTCATCTACAGGAGGACTGCTTGATTCACCATGCGCTCAACCACATAGCCTTGGTTGAACGCAAAAACAAGCCGATGTTAAAAGGTATGCTACCCTGTCCCTTTGCTGAGGCTGTTGCTGGATCAGACAAACAACCTCCTTTGAAGTCTGTGCAGTATAGCTGGGCTTCTTGTTCATCTTTTACAAGACATGAAGAACATAAGAAAAGACATTCATCAGCTCCTAAAGATCACTAAAGAAATCTAAATTGACGGATCTAATACAAACTTTGGATCCGAGCATTGGGAAGGTTGGATCTTCAAATTATCCACTGGAGCTCAGAACAAGGGCATAGTCCAATCCCCATTGAAGTCTCTAGGTAGTCCCCAGCTTTGAAATGGGTTACGTCGAAGGTACCTTCACCCATGTTCTCCAGATCAAGATTGCCAGCCTCTCCATCACATTTGACCAGGACCTTATCTGACAATGATGTGGACTGGGTGGTTCAAAGCCTCTTAAGTATACTGGCTTTGGCAAAATTTTAATCGGATCCTACCCCCAGGGCAAAGGATCCGACTAACATTACTTCTTCCACTTTTGTTCTTCCTCCGTCTTGCCTTCAAGTTTCGGAGCCCATGGATCCGAATGTCTGAGTATATTCTGAATCATATCAGAGTTTCCCCCACCTCAGATCAGACTCATGCTTTGAGCTCTTCAGTATTGTCAGGGCTTGAGAATACTCATAGCTGTAGTGAACCGCCTGGATCCAGGGACCAGGTTTTGGCCCCGAAGCAATCTGTGGTGGGACCATGATTCGAGACTCAGGTTTATCAGATGTGGGGTCTTTCTCTTCTCAGGGACAGTCAGCCTTTGAGGCTCTGAAGAAAGCCATGGCTTGTTCAGCCACACAGTGATGTTCATCATGTTTCACTGTTGCAGTCATTACACTTGGGTTATCCTGCTCGCAGGCGACCCGCAGTTGGCCCGAGTTCCAAAGTCTTGGTCCGGCGTCTGTTGCTGTCGCCTCTTCCTGACGTCAGTGGGCCAGGGGTGTAAAAGTTGCAACCGACGCCATTTTCTTCAGTCTTTCTTGCCGTGCAGTGCCTGAAGCAAAAGCAGTTCGCAAGTGCCGGTCGGCCGACTCCTGAGATTTTCAAAATTGAATTTCAGAACTGAAGTTTTCAATAAAGCTAAGTACCCGTTGGGGAAACTTTTTCTTGCTCCAGACCGATGTCAGTAAAAGTTAATAATTGTATTTCTTGTGGGAAGCAAAGACTTTGTCTTACTGTATTCCTTGCCTAGGCCCTGACCACGACGTTACTAGTCGGTTTTGTGCTAGATTCAATAAACGCACTATTAAACGTCGGTTTGATTTTGCTTTACATTATTTTGGACGAAGATTTGATTATATAATGCCGTCGGAACCACCGATGACCAGAATGTATAAAAAATGCAAAGACAATGAAAAGGACAGGCATCCGAGGTCCAAAACTGACGACGAAGCCTCTTTTAGGCCAGTCGTCAGTTCGCCGGTTCTCAGTGAGGCGCATTCGCAGCCCCTGACACCCGCTACCTCAGAGCCACACGCCGTAACAGACAGCCACGTGGAGACACCGAGGCCTGTGGAAACTCAAGGTATTGGGCCTACGGAAACTATACCCTCAGATGGGTCCGGAGCCGCTGAGCAGGCACCGGCTTCTGAGGGTGTTTTCAGACCTTCACAGCTTACAGTTAAGGCTACTACAGCAGCAAAGGCAAAGTCAAAAACGCCATTAAAGACAAGGAAACAAGTGCAGCATTCTCCAGAACAGTCATCCATGCCAAAGAAACAGATGCTTAAAATGGCCAAAGACCTTATTACTTTAATCAGGGGCTCCCATCCCCCTCCTGACAAAAGACCTAGGCAAGACACTGATTATGATTCCTCAGATCAGGTTTCCATTTCATCTGATTCTTCTTCTGATCAGGGCTATTCTCTCCCTCTCTATGAGGACTCTGATGCTGAAGAGTCCATCCCTTCAGTCTCACAGCCTGAGGATTATTCTTTTGGGGAAACCCTGCACACCATGAGTGAGCATTTCCATTGGGAGAGCCAGGATTACTCAGAATCCAAGAAAAGACTTGGAGATTTCCTTTTATTGCCTCAGCACAGGCCCCTGGCTATCCCCCCTGTGCTTGATATTGTAGATGATGCTTTTTCTGAATCCAGTCTGTCTCCTGATTTTTTACCCCCTGCACCAGTAAAGCCAGACAGGTACTACAGAGTCCCTGACTCTCATAAATTTCTTTACAAAAACCCCGCTGCAGACCCAGAAACAGTTTCCCAAGGTCCTAAAGGGGTTAAGGCTTCCACTGCCAAAAATCCTGTCCCCCTCAGATAGGGATTCCAGAGCTCTGAACAGATGGGGAAAAAAGTTTACACTTCTGCTACTTTAGCTGCAAGAGCTTTAAAATGTCAGTTTCACATGCTTAAATATCAGCAGTATCTCATGTCATTGTTAAAGCAGAAAATGGTTACAAATATAGAAAGTCCTGGCAGTAAAGAAATGCAGGATTTATTACATGCAGTTGAACAAGTGGGAAAGCATACTCTGCAATGTGGTTTTGATTCATTAGAGGCTTCTTGTAGAGCTGCAGTTACAGGCTCTGTTATTCGAAGACATGCTTGGTTGAAAGAACAAAGTTTACCTGACCATGTTAATGTAAAATTATTGGATGCTCCATTACAGCATGATATTTTGTTTGGTGTTACAGCAGAAGAGGTGTTAAAGAAAATGGAGATTAAAACAAAGTCAATGCAAACGGTGAACAATTTCTTACAGTTTCAACCACCTGGATTTAGCAGAAAGTGGCCTTCAAAAAAGTGGTCCTTTCCAGTGTCAGACAGGCCACAGAGGCAGATACAGACGCCCAAGAGGCAGATCTCGGCCCCAAGGCTCCTACACACCTAAACAATGGGGCGCTTCACCCCCCCAAAGCAGGAGAAGACAAATCACAACCTTATAGGAAACAGTCTCAATGACTTCCCTCTGCAAATGCCAAGCTCTTACCAGTTGACAGCACCCCTATGGGGAAAGCTAGCACTTTTCTAAAAAAATTGGCACATGATCACCCAAGACCAATGGGGGGCTGAACATTGTCTTTCAGGGGTACAGGTTCAACTTCCACACGCTTCCAAAACCAAAAGGTATGCCAAACCTGCCACAACACCAGTGGGCAGAGGCACAAAAACAGATTGCGGCTCTTATGGATATGGGAATTTATTCAGAAAGTTCAACAAAAAGAACAGGGACAAGGATTTTACTCAAGACTTTTTTTAGTACCCAGAAAAGACAAAGCCTGGAGACCAATACTGGACCTGTCAATCCTAAATACTTTCCTGGATGTTCCAAAATTCAAAATGTTAACACTTCAACAACTACTGCCCATACTGGGCAAGAAGGCTTGGCTAGTTACTTTGGATCTCAAGGAGGCATACCTGCATGTCCCAATCAGACAATCGTGCAGAAGATACCTCAGATTTATAGCATGCTCAATGCATTACCAATTCTCTGCACTGCCCTTTGGCTTATCTACTGCGCCCAGGGTCTTCACAAAATGCCTGGCACCAGTAATTGCATTTTGCAGACAAAAAGGAATTCAAATATATCCCTACTTGGACGACTGCCTTATTCAAGCAGAGAGCAAGGACATTCTTCTAAAGCACCTGGCGTTTGTAAAAAGATTTGCTAATTTGCCTAGGGTACACAGTAAATGAAAAGAAATCAAAACTAGTGCCCTCTCAAGAGATAATATTCCTGGGTGCAAGCTTAAATACAACTGCCCAGATGGCTTATCTCACGCCAGACAAACAAAGGCAACTGACTCATTACTTTCAAATGATGGCAACAAAGACCCAGCTCCCTGCAAGAAAAATTCTGCAGGCCCTGGGTTTCATGGCATCCTGCATTCTACTAATTCCATATGCAAAACTGCATATGAGGAAACTACAATGGTATCTAAAAAGTGTTTGGACTCAGCATTTTCACAGCCTAGAGACAGTCATAACCTTGATTCCCTGCCTACAACAAGAGTCTCGATGGCGGTCACAGGCCTGTCACCACAAGGGACAGCCTTTCACCTTACCTACAGCCAGGCAGACAATAACAACGGATGCATCTGATTATGCCTGGGGAGCACATATGGCAGGAAAATGTATTCAGGGCACGTGGCCCAAGGAACAAATGCATCTTCACATTAATCAAAAAGAGATGTTAGCTGTACAAAATGCTCTGACGTCTTTCAAGGACCTAATACATCCAGGACAACTATTAAAGACAGACAATACCACAGTTATGTGGTACATAAACAAGCAAGGGGGCACACATTCCTACCCCCTATGCAGACAAGCCATGACTTTGTGGAACACAGCACTGACCTACCAGGTACATCTGCAAGCACAATTCCTGCCAGGAACAAAAAATACACTGGCAGACAAACTAAGCAGAAATCTCATGGATCCTCATGAATGGAAGCGAAATCCATAAGTGTTCAACATGATAACAAGGAAATGGGGAAGCCCAGACATAGATCTATTTGCCTCCCCTCACAATTGTCAAAAACAGAAATTTTCAACAAGGACTTATCACTCTCAAGCATGGAAAGTGGATGCTCTATCATTCAGCTGGAAAGGCCTGACAGTCTACGCCTTCCCTCCAATGCCTCTTCTCACCAAGGTGCTTCTAAAAGTCAGACAAGAAAGGGCAAAAATAATCCTGATTGCACCAGACTGGCCACGCCAGCACTGGTACCCAATCCTAAAGAGTTTGTCCTAAGGTCCACCTTGGCCTCTACCTCAATCAGATTCTGCACAGTCAACTCAGAACCTTAAACCTGGCAGCATGGCAGATAATGTAGCCACTCAGACTGCACCTCTCTCTAAAGCTGTTATGGATGTTATTTTGGAAGCCAGGAGGCCCAGCACAAGGAAATCTTATGCAGAAAAATGGAAGAGATTCTGTGCTTGGAACCAGGCACAAGGGCTCGAGCCATTTGTCCCTAATATACCTCAGATTTTGCAATACCTAACTGAGATGTTGGACAAAGACCTATCTTTTTCATCTATTAAAATCCATGCCTCTGCCATTTCAGCTCATTACAATACGGATCCTCCTATTTTTTCACATCCTCTACTACGACAGTACCTCAGAGGGGCAAAGAATATAAGACCACCTAGGAGAGCACAAGTACCTACTTGGGACCTCAATTTTGTTTTAGAAAAACTAACACTGCCTCCATTTGAACCAGCCAGCACAGCTGATCTAAAATTCTTGTCATGGAAAACTGCTCTGCTCCTAGCAATAACTTCAGCAAGAAGAGTCTCAGAGTTACAGGCATTGATAGCTGTGGAACCTTTCCTCATTTTTCATCAGGACAGGGTTTCTCTTAGGACAAACCCAGTATTCATGCCAAAAGTGGTCTCCACTGTGGCCTTAAACCAAACCATTCAATGTTAAGTTGTCAATCTCGCCTTCATTCTTGCTTGATGGGTTCGAGCCTTGTGATATTTAAGCCCCTTTTTAGTTAAAACTATATTTTTGAGTTTAAATTTAATTTTAACCTTTTTCTGACAGAAATTTTAGTCAGTCAATTTATCCCATCCCCCCTGTTAGGTGTGTGTGCTTGGTATTAGTTTAATTTATTTTGACTGGTGTGTGTGTGTGTGTTGTATTTGTCACCCTTCAGCCAGAGATCACTGCCCCTAGTGACATTTACCTACTTTCTACCCAAATCCCCAGAATAAAGGGGAAAGACTTCTGCACGCTTTGGATATACACCGGCAGCTATGATTCTACTTGGACAAAACAAAAGCTTTCATAAAAACTGAGCAACTGTTTGTAACATATGCTGCAGGATCACAAGGAAAGCCTATTACAAAGCAGATAATCTCCAAATGGATAGGACACTGCATCCGCTTCTGTTATGCACAGCATGGCAAATCTGTACCTAAGGGCATTAGGCCTCATTCTACCAGAGCAGCAGCCACTTCAGCAGCTTTCCTCAGAGGAGTGCCAACCAAAGACATATTAGAAGCTGCAACCTGGAGCTCAGTGCACACTTTCACCAAGCACTACCACTTACCTCTGTACTCCAAATCCAGAGCAGGCTTTGCCACTGCAGTTTTGCAGGGCTTGTTAGCCTCGCCAAATCCAATTTAGACCCAGCCACCCAACCTCAGCTTTGGGATTCTACCCAAGTGTAATGACTGCAACAGTGAAACACGAACATAGTACAGTTGTGTACCTACCATAAATGTAGATGTTAGAGTGTATTCAACTGTTGCAGTCCAGGTTACCCACCCACCATCCCCCTTTTCTTTGCTGGGACTTTTCTGTACTTCTCAACTCTATACAACCTATGTGGTGTATTTGCTTGTAGATGAAGGAAATGTTTATAGTAATATATGCATGTCTTTTTGCCATATTTTTATCTTTTCAGCCTTCCTGTCTGGGGGCACCTGACATCTGGGGCAAGAAAAACTGAAGAAAATGGCATCGGTTGCAACTTTTATACCCCTGGTGCACTGACGTCAGGGAAGAGGCAACAGCAACTGACGCCGGACCAAGACTTTGGAACTCTGGCCGACTGCGGTTCGCCTGCCAGCAGGATAACCCAAGTGTAATGACTGCAACAGTGAATACACTCTAACATCTACATTTATGGTAGGTACACAACTGTACTTTCCGTCTTATTCAGATCTTCAAACCCCCATATTACAGCCAGTGTGTCCACATTCTAAACCACACCATCCACAAGGACAGTGAGTCTCTAGGCTTCAGGATACCCCTAGTGGTTCGCCTCCCTCTTCTGACACCTTCCTGGAATATCCCACTGTGGAGGTCCCTAGAAAGAGGTCTTGCAAGAGGAAACAGATTCCCCAGAGGAGTCCGGCACTTCTCAACCAACCTCGATGAAGAAGAGGGATCCCCACAGTCACCTCCAGACTATGTTTCCCTCAGGAACATCCTGGAAATTTTAAAACAGAAAGGTGGCTGGCAGTCCAACAGTCCTTCTCCCGAGGAGTCTGTGTACCTCTTGGGTGATTGCCCACTGACAAACTTATCGATTTGATTTCAGGACAGGCATGGGAGACCCCAGACTCCACCAAACCTACCCCACGGAGACCAAACAAATTTATCACAAACCCTGAAAAGAAACGTTGGACTAAAGGTGTTGCAGTAAATGCTGTGGTCATGGTGGCAAGGTCCAAGAAAGAACACTCTGAGGAGAGTTCTACTATCCATCCACCTTAGATATGGAAAGCGTGTGTTTTCATCAGCGTCCTTTGCCTTACGGTCACTGAATTATTCATATCATTTCACAGGATTGCAAAGGGATCTGATCAAGGGACTTTCAGATACCCTCGAAGAAGCAGTAGCTGAAGGGCCAATGGGATAGTGTTCTCTCAGCTTACTACCCTACATTCAGTAGCCAACTCTTTCATATGACTCCTTTCATATGCAGCCGAAGGCACAAGTAGAGCAGCAAGTTCAGTCATCTCTATGAGGAGGCATGTCTGGATGCGCCTTTGCAGAGCTTTTCATGTCTTGTTTGTCAGTGCCCCGTTTGGCGGCACATCCCTCTCTAGTCCCAAAGTTAAAGAAAAGCTGTCCAGGTGTGAAAAGGACAGTAAGACCTTTTCTGCCATGGGCATACGTTTTTCGGGTCTATATTAGAATATCGAAAGTTTAACAGTTTGAATCACTAAAGGTCGACCTTTAGTGATCGAACTGTTAAAACTTTGAATGTTCCTAAAAATAAATTAAAACAAAAAAAAGAGAATGTAAAGGGTGTAGGCAGGGGGGCAAGCCCCGCTTCACCCCCCACACTCCCTGCTACTTAAATATACTAACTCCAAGACATCACTACATTGAAGTAAACTGAAATCTCCCCTTACGGAGATTTCCATTTACCCATTCGATGTTCTGCACTTTCGTTGTTCTCATGTCGTCAGTGTCGGAATCGGCATTGTCGGCTTTCGAGAATCTAATATAGACCCACGTTTTTCCACCCATCGGAAACCTTATCCTAAAAGTCAGAGAGAAGATGTGGTTCAGAAAATCGCAAGTGTCATACCAAGGCACACTTGGAGAAAGTTCCCGCAAGGGGGGGACAACAATGGAAGGTGCATAAGAGGCGGCCCACAAAATCAGGGTTCCAGAGAGACCACCTTTGGCAAACCCTTTCAACGTTCCTGAAAGGAGGCCTGATTGTCCTACTCTGGAAGCAATCATGGGATGTCTTTCCCTGCTCTCTTCCACTCGTTTATTGCACTTTATCACCTCGGCCAATGGAAACGTTTAATTTAATTGTTTTATTGGGTGACTATGTGCATTGGATAATTGATTAATTTATATAGGGAAGGTTTTATGTATTATGCATCACTTCTTGAAGGCTGTTTGGCCGAGGCACTAAAGTGCAATAAACGAGTGGAACGGAGCTTGGTGTTGTTTCATCTTTACTTCTTTGGAACTTTTGTGGTGTTTGCTGTCATTTTTGGATGTCTTTCCCTGCACCTACAAGCCTGACTAGACATAAGTGATACCTGGGTACAGAAGGTAATATACAGAGGTTATTTCATCCCTTTCTCCTGCCCCACCCCTCAAAACAAAAAAATCCCAGACGTACCACCCAGTCAAAGGGAGCAAGCAGCCATCCAAGTTCAAAGACTGCTAGACAAAAGAGTCATCCAAGAAGTCCCTGCAGACCAGAATGGATCCAGAACTTACTCAAGGTTCTTTTTAGTTCCAAAGAAAACAAGGAACTGGAGACCAGTTCTGGGGCTCAGCAAACTAAACAAGTCAGTTCAAAAGAGCAAGTTTCGGATAGTCAAGGTACAGTCCATTCTTCATTTTTGGAAAAAGATGATTGGATGTGCTCTGTAGAACTTCAGGGTGCGTACTACCATATCAAGATGGACAGACAGTCCAGAAGGCATTTACACTTTCAGCTGGGAGCCAGTCATTTCCAATTCCAAGCTCTGTCCTTGGGTCTCACTGCAGCCTCCAGGTAATTCACCAAATGCATGGCAGTAGTGGCCTGCTCACTTGAGACGACATGGGTTCCGAGTATTTCCGTATCTGGATGACTGGCTCATTTCTGCCCAAACCAGGCATCTACTTATACAAGCAAGAGATTGTCTTGCAAACCTGTGCAAGACTAGCCATCTCAAACTATGAAAAATCACATTTAGAACAGTCTCAAAATCTGGAATTTATAGGACCCAGTCTAGACACAATACGAATGGTAGCCAAACGTCCAACCACAACAGTAGATACCATCCACAGTCAGGTCAGGACTTATTTTTAAACAAAATCTATAGCTGCTCGCGTAGTTCTACAAAATCTCTAGGGTCTATGGCAGAGGCCATCGTTCTAGTCCCATAGTACACTGTCACATAAGAATTTTGCAGTGGCTCTTAGCATTACAATGGTTTATTCTAGATCTCCCAGTGTCTTATCAAATTCAATTCACCAACATATGCAAAAAAGATCTCTGGTGTTGGTTCAGTCCGATCAAGTAATCCAAGGCCGTCCCTTCATTCCCCCTCAGCCCAAGGGCACTGTGACCACAGACGCTTCCCAGATTGGAGGGGCATTTTCTGGGAAAGACCGTTCAAGGCACCTGGTCTCCCATCGAGGCTAATCTGCATATACATCTGCTAGAGATGAGAGTGGTGCTTTTAGCTTTGCAAGCCTTTCAGGAGAGACTTCCTCTGGGAACAATTGAGATCCAGTCAGAGAATATGTTGGTGGTTTGGTAAATCAGCAAGCAAGGAGGAACCAGATCATACCCCCTTTGTCGAGAAGCGCTTAGGGTTTGGCTTTGGGCGATCTCATCCAACCTCTTTCTGTTAGTAATGCACATCCCTGGGAAGTCCATTTTGATAGCAGACAAATTGAGCAGGTCTGTTTTGATGCCTCACGAGTGGTCCCTCGGTCAGAATGTGGCAGATGATTTTCCGAAAATGCGGCCAGCCTTGCTGCAACCTTTTTGCCTCTCCCATCAACAACAAATGCAGCAACTACTTTCACCAAATCCCCCCATGAGGAACCCCTGAAGAATGCTGTGTTTCATGATTGGCCCCCGGTTCTCCTTTATGCCTTCCCCCTTTCCCTTGATCTCCAAATTTCTCCAGAAAGCCAGCATGTTGAAGAGAATGATAGTTTTTAATTGCTCCCTTTTGGCCTTGACAGATTGGGTTTCCCTTCCTCTGGCCTCATCTACTGAAAAAACCTTGGGCTCTGGACTCGGCTCCAGACCTTCTGTCACACTCGACAGGAATGACTTATCCCAACCTGAACAACCTCAAGCTGATAGCTTGGCTCCTCCAGTTCCTGTAATAGCCAGGCATCCCCACTACTCTCTTCCCCAGTTTCACATTTTATTATCTCATAAACCTTCCAGTCACAAGCTGTATAAAAGTAAATGGAAAAGCTTTGCTATTTGGACTAAATCTCATGATATATAGGTCCTTCACTGCCCCTATCCACTCAATCCTAAACTTCTTAGCCCAATTGTAACATGAAGGAGCGGCTGCAGCTAGTATCACAGTCCAGCTGGCCGCAATGTCTAATTTCCACCTTGGAGAGGATGTTTTTTCCTTAATTTCACACAAGCTCTGTAAAGTCTTTTTGAAAGGAACAGTCTTATTAAAGCCCCCTTTCAAAGATCCTTCCCTTCACGGGATTTAAATTTTGTCGTGACACGCATCATACACTCCTCCTTCGAACCAGCCACAAGTTGTGACTTAAAATTTTTATCCTGGAAAATGGTATTCTTGGTGGCTATCACACCTTACTTCCTTACTTGTTTTTTCATAAAGACAGTCTGTCTTTACGGACCAGTCATTCTTTTTTACCGAAGAACGTTTCTGAGAAGAAGAAGAATCAAGCTATTGATTTACCAGTGTTCTTTCCAGAATTCAAAAACAGGGGTGAATATTTGCTCCATTTGTTAGATGGTCACAGACAGTTGCATATTTACCTCTACAGAACAGAAGACTTCAGAAAAGGAGCTAGAATAGTTGTGTAAAATCTTACCATAACTATAGATGATGTTCTCTTCTGTATGCTGCAGTATTCATAACATGAGGAAATCCGCCTCCAGAGGACTTGTACTGTCTGGCCAGTGTACAGAGGTCTTCATGCTACTGAAGGTATGTGCTACACTGCACAACATAATGCTTACGCCGGCCATAAGGAGATGTCCGGTATAAAACGGACATCAGCACGCTGCTACCTCTGAACTGTATGCCACTCAGCACCAGCCTGAGATCCTAGTTGAGGAGCATATCAGAAGGAAAACTAGGCAAGCATCAGGGGGAAGACTGGGTAGGGGGAAGCAATACTGCAGCATATAGAAGAGAAGGACATCTATGGCTATGGTAAGATTTTACACAACTTTTCTATATCTTTCTATTCATGTGCTACAGCATTCATAACATAAGGGAGAATGCCAAAGCTCAAGCTTGAGACAGGTTGGGAAGAGGGTGAGCCGATGCTTTTTCTACAAATTCATGCAGGATAGCACTTGCAAACCCAGCTCTGGATTTGGAGATGCTGTCAAGCTTGTAGTGTTTTCTGAAAGTATGGACAGAGGACTATGTAGGTGCCTCCAGTATAGAGCCAGTGTCCAAACCTTTAAGGAATGCCTGTGAGGAAGAAACTGCTCTAGTAGCGTGAGCCTCCACTGGGAAAGTAAGGGTCTTACCAGTAGACAAATAACAAAAGGAGATGGCTGTAGAAATCCAATTAGAAATAGTTTGCTTGGAAACTGATCGCCTCTTACCATCCAAGAGTTCTGGGTCATACAGGCGTTCAGTCTTACAAATAAGCTTGGTTTTGTCCAGGTAGTATCTGTGCTGCCTGTGCACATCCAAAGCGTACAGTATTCTCTCACTAGGATACTGAGAGGAAGGAAAAAAGGTAGGAAGGTTAATGGACTGATTTAGGGATAACTCATGTATCACTTTGGGCATAAAGGTAAGGTTAGTGCACAGGGAAACCCTCTCTCTATGAAAGACAGTGAAGGGGGGATTTTACATCAGGGCCTGTAACTCTGAAACCTTTCTAGCAGAGGTAATGGCCACTAACAAAACAGTTTTCCAAGTACAATGCTGCAGGGAAGAGGAACTTGCTGGTTCAAAAGGTCCTAGTGTAAGCTTCTCTAGCACAAAATTGAGATCCCCGGATGGAGTTATTGGTATCCTTGATTGTCTGATATGAAGGGCACCTTTAAGGAAGAATTTTACCACTAGAGGCCAAAGGTGGAGGCATAGGCAGAGAAGCAGAGATGGCTGAAAGGTGAGCCTTCACCGAAGAGTAGAACAACCTAGGACAAGACCACCAGAACATCAGCTGACAGTGGTTGTAGGTCCTTTTTGTGACACCAGATGGAAAACCTTTTCCATTTGGAAATGTAGGATTTCCTAGTTGCAGGTTTTCTGGCCTCCTGCAGAACTTGTAGCACATCTTTTGAAAAAGGTGTCTGTAAGGGATTATCACTCACAAGGTCGGGTTCGGGGTTGGCACTTGTGAATGAACTAGGGTCCCCTTGTCCTGTGTTAGTAGATCCATCCTGTGGGGTAACTTGTGATGATTGCTCCTGGCTAAGTGCGGGAGAAGGGGAACCAGTGCTGTCTTGGCCAAAAGGGAGTCACCAACAAGACTTTTGGCTGATCCTGCTCAATCTTCAGTAGGACCTTTTGTAGAAGATGCAAGTGGGGGGATACATACAGAAACATCCCCTTCCAAGAGAAAGATAGAGCATCCACCTTCCACAAAAGGAAGTTGCCTGTTCATAGAGGAGGCAAAGAGATCTATCTGAGATGTACCCCAATGTTTGATTAGGTCCAGAAACATATCCCTGTGCAAAATCCATTCATGGGATTGTGTCATGGACCTGCTTAAAGAGTCTGCCACTATATTATGGGCTGAGGGAAGATAAACCTCCTGAAGGGTGATTTCACTTTGTAAGGCTAATTCCCAGGTGAGTAGGGCTAGTCTGCATAGAATGTAAGACTTCATTCCCCCCTGCCTGTTGATGTACCAAAGACCTGAGGTGTTGTCTGTGAACCACGTCAGTACTCCTGGAACTAGGTTGCTTTTGAAGATTTGCAATGCAAAAACAGTGTCCTCTACTCCTTTACATTATGTTCCTGTTTGGGAGACCAAACATCTCTGACCCTCCAGGCTAGAAGAGTTGCATCCCAACCTGTGTCTGAAGCACCTGTGAATAACTCTAGGGAAGCAAGCGGTGGTTGCAAAGGTAGGCCAGGGTTTTTGTTTACCTGCAAGATCCACCATTCTAGTTCCCTTTTTATACAAGGAAAGAGTGAGATCAGAAACTCTAAAGGATGCGAGTGTTGCATCCACACAGATGTTCATCGTGTTTCACTGTTGCAGTCATGACTGTAGGGTTCTCCCCTGCCGGCAGGCAGTCCTCGGTCGGCCAGAATCCCAAAGTCTAGGTCCGGCGTCGGCTGTTCAACCATGCTCCCTGACGTCAGTGTGCCAGGAGTACAAAGCTGACAGCCGACGCCATCTTCTTCAGTCTTTCTTGCCGTACAGTGATAGCAGTTCGCAAGTGCCAGTCGGCTGACTCCTGATTTTTTCTGATAAACTTCAGTCCGAAGACTTTCTTCTCCACTCAAAGCTAAGTACCCCGTTGGGGAAACTTTTTCTTGCTCCAGTCCGATGTCAGAAAAAGTTAATAATTGTATTTCATGTGGGAAGCAAATACCTCATAAGGATTTTCATTCTTACTATATTCCTTGCTTAGGCCCTGACCACGATGTAGCTAGTTGTCGGTTTTGTGC
Organism: Protopterus annectens; assembly: GCF_019279795.1. Classification (NCBI taxonomy): domain Eukaryota; kingdom Metazoa; phylum Chordata; order Ceratodontiformes; family Protopteridae; genus Protopterus; species Protopterus annectens. The sequence goes on from NC_056733.1 coordinate 880,644,207, forward strand.
TAGATTCAATCAGCGTACAATTAAGCGAAGGTATGATTTTGCTTTTCATTACTTCGGTAGGTGCTTTAACTACAAAATGTTGGATACGGTTCCGGCTACCGGAGTTCACAAACGTCGCAAGGATAAAGACAGGCCTCCGAGGTCCAAATCTGATGATAGCGCACAAGCAGAGCCAGCTTTAGGTTCGGCCGTCGTCAGTTAGGCGCTTTTGCAGCCCCTGTCGTCGGCCATTTCAGAACCGATGGCCGAAACGGACTCTCATGAGAAGCCAACCAGGCCTTTAAATATTTCTATTGCAGGACCTTCGGACATTGCTCCTTCGGATGGGTCCGGAGCTGCTGTGCAGGTACCGGCTTCCGAAGGGGTTTTCAGGCCTACTCATCTTCTAATAAAGGCAAAGACAAAGGCAAAGACTCTTAAATCAAAGACTGCAACACAGGCCTCTTCTGAACAGGCTCCCAAGTCACAGAAACAGTTACTCAAGATGGCGGAGGATTTACTTAATATGATTAGGGGTTCACATCCCCCTCCAGATAAAAGGCCAAGGCAGGATGTTTATTATGATTCCTCTGATCAGGCTTCTGTTTCTTCAGTTTCTTCTTCTGACCAGGAATATTCTTTCCCTCCTTATGAGGATTCTGATGCTGAGGAATCCATTCCTTCAGCCTCTCCCCCTGAGGATTTCTCTTTTGGGGAAACTTTGCATGAAATGAGGGAACATTTCCACTGGGAAGGACAGGAGTATTCGGAATCTAAGAAAGACTAAGGGATTTTCTTCTTCTCCCCCAACATAGACACCTGGCTATTCCTCCTGTTTTGGATATTGTGGATGATGCTTTTTTGGAGGCTAACTTAACCCCTGACTCTTTTCCTCCTGCTCCTGTTAAGCCTGATAGATATTACAGGGTTCCTGATTCCCACCAGTTTTTATACAGGAACCCTTCTGCTGACCCTGAAACCATTTCTCAGGGTCCTAAGGGAGTTAAGGCCGCTTCTGCCAAAAATCCCATTCCCACTGAAAAGGATTCTAGATCTTTAGAAAGATGTGGCAAAAAAGTGTACACTTCTGCTACTTTGTCCATTAGGGCTTTAAACTGTCAGTTTCATATGCTGAAATACCAGCACTTTCTCTTGTCTGTTTTAAAACAAAAGCTTACTTCCGTTTCTGCCTGTGCAGATGATAAGGAATTACATGACTTATTGCATGCCACTGAACAAGTTGGGAAACATGGTTTACACTGTGGATTTAATGCCTTGGAGGCTTCTTGTAGGGCTGCTGCCTCCGGCACAGTCATTAGAAGGCATGCATGGCTAAAGGAACAAAATTTGCCAGAACAAGTAAAAGCTAAATTATTGGATGCTCCTGTTCAGCATAATGTTTTGTTTGGATCAAAGGCTGAAGAGGTGATTAAAAAGATGGAGGATAAGGCGAAATCCATGCAAACAGTTAAAGATTTCTTACAAGTACAGCCACCAAGATTTAGCAGGAATTGGCCTTCTAAAATTGGTCCTTTCCCACTTCAGACAGGCCTCAGAGGGGTAGATATAGACGCTCCAGAGGAAGGCCTCAAACACAAGCTTCTTATAGACCTAGACAGTGGACTGCTTCCACCCCTAGGGGAGGAGAGGACAGGTCACAAACTCATAGGAAACAAACTCAATGACTCCCTCTGTTGGGCTGCAGGAACTTCTTGCCTGGAAGCCCCTCTCGGAGGAAAACTCTCTCTTTTTTATCAAAATTGGACTTGTATAACCCAAGACAAGTGGGTTCTGGATGTGGTTTTAAGAGGTTACAAATTCCATTTTCATACCCTGCCAAGGCCAAGCGGATGGTCAGACCTTCCAAAACATCAGTGGACAGAGGCCTTAAACCAGGTGAAAGCTCTTTTGGCTATGAAAGCCATAGAACTGATTCCACTTTCAGAGATGGGACAGGGTTTTTACTCAAGGCTCTTTCTAGTCCCCAGGAAGCAAAACTCATGGAGACCCATTCTGGATCTGTCAGTCTTGAACACCTTTCTAGAGATTCCAAAATTCAAGATGCTTACTATACAGCAGCTACTTCCAATGCTGTCCAAAGATGCATGGATGGTAACTTTGGATTTAAAGGAGGCATATTTACACATTCCCATTAGGCAGGAGCGCAGAAAATGCCTCTCAGGTTCAAGGCCGGATCGAGGCACTTTCAATTCTCTGTGCTGCCCTTTGGATTGTCTACTGCGCCCAGGGTCTTCACCAAATGCCTGGCTCCAGTAGTAGCTTACTGCAGACTCAAAGGAATTCAAATTTACCCTTATCTGGACGATTGTCTAATTCAGGCAGACAGCAAGGATGTCTTACTCCAGCATCTAGAATTTGTACAGAGCCTCCTCAAGTTCCTGGGATTCTCTGTAAACATAACGTCAAATTTGACACCCTCACAACAGATAACTTTTCTGGGTGCTCTTCTAAACACCACAACCCAGATGGCATTTCTGACATCCGAAAAACATTTACAGCTGGCTTCAACTTTCAAGACCTTGGCAACTTTAACTCAGCCATCTGCAAGGAGATTCCTGCAGGCATTAGGTTACATGACATCCTGCATCCTTCTCATACCATATGCAAGACTACACATGAGGAAAATACAGTGGTACCTAAAAAGTGTATGGCCTCAGCATTGCCACAGTTTAGACATACTGATCTCCGTTCTGCCTTGCCTTCAAAAGGAATTTCTTTGGTGGTCCAGGGCATGTACTCTAAACCAAAGGGAAACCCTTCTGTCTGCCTTCTGCCACTCAGATTTTAACCACGGACGCCTCGGATTATGCTTGGGGAGCCCATTTTCAAGGCAACTGTCTGCAGGGCCTTTGGACAAAGGATCAGAAGCACCTGCATATCAATTTAAAGGAAATGTTAGCCGTTCAGAAAGTTCTAATAGCCTTCAGGAATCTTTTACAACCAGGACAACTACTAATACGGACAGACAACACCACAGTTATGTGGTACATAAACAAGCAAGGGGGATCTCATTCCTACCCCCTTTGCAGACTAGCCATGGATCTATGGAACACAGCTCTAGCTTGCAATCTGGACCTTCAAGCTCAGTTTCTACCAGGGAAGCAAAACTTCCTGGCAGACAGTCTGAGCAGAAATCTTTCGGATCCACACGAGTGGATGCTGGATACCAAAATATTCAGGATGATAACAGCAGTGTGGGGATGTCCTCACGTAGACCTCTTTGCATCCCATCTCAATCAACTACAGAATTTTTGCACCAAGACTTTCCACAAAGAAGCTTGGAAAGTGGATGCCCTATCATTCAGTTGGAGGAACCTCTCAGGATATGCTTTTCCACCTCTTCCTCTTCTTCCATGGGTATTATTAAAGATAAAACAGGACAAGCCCAAGATGATAATCTTGCTGGCCCCAAATTGGCCTCGACAGTTTTGGTACCTAACTCTAAAAAACCTATGTCTGGAGCCCCCTTGGGTTTTACCTCGGTCTCCGAACCTTCTGTCCCAACATCAGGGTCAGGTTCTATATTCTCATGTCAGAACTCTCAGCCTGGCGGCCTGGTTAATCCAGGGCCTTTGATTTCTTCTTTCCTACCCAAGAAGGTTATGGATGTCATTTTAGAAGCCAGATGTCCTACCACTAGAAAATCTTATGCAGGGAAATGGAAAAGATTTTGTTCCTGGATGCAGGCTCAGGATTCTGATCCTCTTCTTCCGAACATTCCTTTAATTTTACTTTACTTGACAGATCTCTTGCATAAGGCTCTCTCTCTTCCATTAAGATACATGCCTCTGCTATTTCTGCTCATTATAATACAGACCCTCCAATATTTTCCCACCAGCTCATGAGACAGTTTCTCAGAGGAGCTAAGAACTTAAGACCTCCTAGATCTCCTCCCATTCCTGCTTGGGATCTCAACTATGTTTTGGAAAAACTTACCTTGCCTCCTTTTGAGCCTGCTGCCTCTTCTGACATCAAGTTTTTATCTTGGAAGACAGCTATCCTGTTAGCCCTAACCTCTGGCAGGAGAGTTTCAGAGTTACAAGCTCTTATGGCTGTGGAACCTTATATTATTTTTCATCAAGACAGAGTGTCTCTGAGGACTAATCCTACCTTCATGCCTAAGGTGGTTTCCAAAGTGGCTTTAAATTAAAATATCCACTTGCCAACTTTTTTCCCCACTCCTCAAAATAAAGGGGAAAGGATCTTACATTCCTTGGATGTACACAGACAACTACATTTTTACCTGGATAGAACAAAGGACATCAGAAAATCAGAACAATTGTTTGTTTCTTATGCTTCAAGTTCCCAAGGTAAAGCCATTTCAAAACAGGCCATTTCTAAATGGATTTCTCATGGAATCAGATTTTGTTATTCACACCATGGAAAGCAAATCCCAGGTAGTATACGGACTCATTCCACTAGAGCTGCTGCCACTTCTGCGGCCTTCCTCAGGGGAGTTCCTACCAAAGACATTTTGGAAGCTGCAACTTGGAGTTCAGTGCATACTTTTTCTAAGCACTACAATTTACCTCTCTACTCTAAGTCTAGGGCAGGCTTTGTATAGCCGCCCCTTCTTCTTTATGACCACCTCCCTTTCTTTCAGCTTTGGGATTTTACCCTACAGTCATGACTGCAACAGTGAAACACGATGAACATAGTACAGTTGTGTACACCTACCATAAATGTAGATATTAGAGTGTCTTCACTGTTGCAGTCTGGGTTTCCCTCCCTCCTGTCCCCTCTTATTTTTACTTTTGTGTGGTTCCTTTTTTCACCATTCTTCTGAGGTGTATTTGCAAAGGATATGGGACCTTTCTCATTTTGGGACTCCTGACATCTGGGGCAAGAAAAACTGGAGAAGATGGCATTGGCTGTCAGCTTTGTACTCCTAGCGCTCTGACATCAGGGAGCATGGTTGAACAGCCGACGCCAGACCCAGACTTTGGGATTCTGGCCGACCGAGGACTGCCTGCCGGCAGGGGAGAACCCTACAGTCATGACTGCAACAGTGAAGACACTCGAACATCTACATTTATGGTAGGTGTACACAACTGTACTTTTCTGCCACCAGACAGGATACTTTCGCTCCAGCAACATGTGAGGTTTATACCACAAACTCTGTTGCCCCCCCCCCCCCCCCCCCCCAGCGGGTATGGTTCTTCAGGTGATGTCCTTCAAGAATGCAACTGCAGTCCTTACATATGGGTTGTCCTGCCTCAGGCAGCCCTCGGTCGGCCAGATTCCAAAGTCTGGGTCCGACGACGGCTGATGTCTCCTCCCCGACGTCAGAGTGGCTGGGGTATAAAAGCATCAGCCGACGCCATCTTCCTCAGTCTTTCTTGCCGCGCTGTGCCTGAAGCAGAAGCAGTTCGCAAGTGCTGGTCGGTCAGCTCCTATGTTTTACGTATCCGAAGTCATCAAAAAGCTAAGTACCCCGTTGGCGATCTTTTTCTTGCCTCAGCCGATGTCAGAAAAAACTGAAAAAGTTAATAACTGTTTTTCTTGTGGTAAACAAATACCTCATAAGGACTTCCATTCTTACTGCCTCCCCTGCCTTGGCCCAGACCCACGACGTCTCGGCCTGTGCTTGCTTCAATAAGCGCACTCTCAGGCGCCGGGCAGAGTTTGCTGAAGACTTTTTTGGCGATAAATTCTCTTATACCATGCCGTCGGAACAACTGACACCTCATATTTCCAAAAAACGGAAGGACCGGGACAGACATCCTCAGCCCGCGACTTCCACCGACACCACGCCAAAAATTACCGCGAGTGCATCGGTCTCTTCTGAGGCGGTTGTTCCACCGCTCCGGACCGACGACACTGCTTTACCGATCACTCCGGCCCCGGAGCCTGCGCCGGTGCCGGTGGTTGATTTTCCTCCGGAAACTGAAGCCCAAGATTTGCCTGAGACCATACCAGTGGACAAGGTTACTCCAGCACGTGGGGCAGCTAGGCCCCCTATGTCTATGTCTATCAAGGCCTACACACGTGCTAAGGCTGCTAGCCAGGCTAAGTCTCACCCTCCTAAAGCTTTGCCTCAGCCTACTACTGATAAACAAATCATGTCTTTAGCTGCAGATTTAATTTCTTTAATCAGAGGCTCCCAGGCCCATCCTGACAGAGGATCTCAGCCACCTTCTGACAAAAGGCCCAGGGTTGAGCATACAGACACCCTTTCTTCAGATGAAGCCTCTGGTGACTCTGATCACTCAGATACCCAGGAAGAGTCCTTCCAGGCCTACGAGGATTCAGATGCGGAGGATTCTATCCCCTCAGCCTCTCCTCCTGAGGATATTTCTTCTGGGGAAATTCTCCACTCCATGAGAGAGCACTTTCAGTGGCAAGGCCAGGAATTCTCCAATTCCAGGAAACTGCTTCGTACCTTCCTTAAGCTTCCCCAACACAGGCCTTTAGCTATCCCTCCAGTGCTAGATGTACTGGATGATGTGTACTCAGATTCGAGTGTTTCTCCTGATTCTCTCCCACCTGCTCTTGTCAAGCTGGACAGATACTAAAGGGTTCCTGAAACTCACAAATATTTCTTTAAGGCCCATGCTGTTGATCTAGAAACAATTTCCCAGGGGCCCAAAGGGGTGACAACATCCACGGCCAAGAATCCTTTGCCCTCAGACAGGGAAGCTAGGTCCCTGGAGAGGTGGGGCAAAAAAGTTTATACATCAACCACACTTGCCATGAGAGCCCTCAATTGCCTTTTTCATATGTTTCAGTATCAGGATTTCTTGATGGATGATTTGCAGGAAAAGTTAGCCTCTCCTGAGCCTTTAGATAGAAAGGCCTTGCAGGATGTGGTTCACAACACACAGCAGGTTAGCAATCATTTTCTTCAGTGTGGATATGATGCATTGGAAGCTTCATGTAGGGCAGCTATGACAGGGGCCGTCATCGTGACATGCATGGTTAAAAGAACAGCCATTACCAGATCATGTTAAAGCAAAGCTTCTAGATGCACCTCTGGAAAAACACAAGCTATTTGGTGCTAATGCTCAGGATGTGTTGAAATCAATTGAGGAAAAGGCTAAATCAGTGGAAACAGTCAAGGATTTCCTCCAGGTTCAGCCACCTAGGTTCAGCAGGAATTGGCCTTCTAAGAACTGGTCCTTTCCGGACCCTGACAAGTTTCAAAGGGGAAAAAACAGGCGTGCCCGAGGAAGAGGGCAATACAGAGGCTCCTACAGGGGACGCCAATGGCAACCAACTAATCAGAGAGGTGGCGCAGGGACTTCTCCTGCTCCACAGGGACAATCACAATGACTTACCTTTGACACCGCCGACCAAGGCTCAAAGAGAAGCTCCTGTAGGCGGAAAATTATCCTTATTTTCAAAAAATTGGCACATTTTAACAAAGGACAAATGGATTCTGGACATAATAGACCAAGGCTACAGGTTCCACTTCCATACTTTACCAACAAGACAAGGCATGCCAAACCTGCCACAAAATCAAAGGGCAGAGGCATTCGAACAAGTTTCAAAGCTGAGACAAATCAAAGCAATATAAAAGGTCCCTCCTCAGGAACAAGGCCAGGGATTTTACTCAAGACTGTTCCTTGTTCCAAGAAAAGAAAAGCAATGGAGACCTATACTGGACTTGTCCGCTCAAAGCACTTTTCTCATTGTACCAAAATTCAAAATGCTGATGCTACAGCAACTCCTTCCCATGCTGGGCAAGGGGTCTTGGCTGGTTACTCTGGACCTCAAGGAGGCATACCTGCATGTCCCAATCAGACACAGTTGCAGAAGATACCTCAGATTTCTTGCAGGGTCAGAGCATTATCAATTCTCAGCATTGCCTTTTGGCTTATCTACTGCGCCCAGAGTATTTACGAAATGCCTGGCATCAGTAATTGCACACTGCAGACTCCAGGGGATACAAATATACCCTTAACTGGACGACTGCCTTATACAAATGGACAGCAAGCAAGCCTTGACAAAAAACTTGAATTATGTCATTCACTTACTACAGGCTTTGGGATACACAGTCAACTTACAAAAATCAAGACTACTGCCATCCCAACAAATAACTTTTCTAGGAGCCAAACTAGACACAGAATCACAAATGGCTTACCTCACAGAAGAGAAGCAAGAACAATTACCACATTACTTCAAAAGCCTAGCAAAACACACCCAGATGACTGCAAGGAAATTCCTGCAAGCCCTGGGTTTCATGGCATCTTGCATTCTACTGATTCCACTGGCAAGACTACATATGAGAAAATTACAATGGTACCTAAAAAGTTTATGGTCTCAACACAGCCACAACTTAGAAGCAATTATCCCACTCATCCCATGTCTACAAAGGGAATTTTTGTGGTGGGCCCAAGCAAGCCAGTTAAACAAAGGTATGCCTTTCAACAAGCCTCAAACAAGCCAAACCATTACAACAGACGCCTCAGACCATGGATGGGGGGCGCACATAGAGGGCAGATGTATTCAAGGGCAATGGACTCCCCAGGAAGTACATCTGCACATCAATCAAAAAGAGATGTTAGCAGTAATGCATGCAATCGAGGCCTTCGGAAAATATCTTCAACAAGGTCATCTACTAATAAAGACAGACAACACCACTGTTATGTGGTACATAAACAAGCAGGGAGGTACTCATTCTTACCCCCTTTGCAGACTAACAATGACTCTTTGGGAAAAATCCCTGAAACTGAACATACAGCTACAATCCCAGTTTGTTCCTGGCAGGGACAATGTTCTAGCGGACAGTCTAAGCAGAAACATCCTGGATCCACACGAATGGATGTTGCATCCAGACATCTTTGCACAAATAATTTCTGCATGGGGGAGGCCGGACATAGATCTCTTTGCCTTCCACCTCAATCATCATCTGAAAAAGTTCTGCTCGAGGTCACACCATCCACAAGCCTGGAAAATAGATGCTCTCTCATTCAGCTGGCACTCTCTAACAATCTATGCATTCCCACCTCTACCACTGATGACCAAGGTGTTACTGAAGATCAAAGCAGAACAACCGAAAGGCATCTTAATAGCTCCAGATTGGCCAAGACAGCACTGGTATCCATTACTAAGGAGCATAACTTGCACCAAACCGTGGCCCCTGCCTCAATGGTCTCCACTCCTGACTCAGCACAATTACAGGACGGTTCATCCCAACCTGCAAACTCTGCAGCTGACAGCTTGGAGGGTCCCATGATTTCTCCCCATATCTCTCTCTCCAAGGAAGTTCAACAGATATTATTGGAAGCGCGCATACCTTCCACCAGAAAAACTTATTCAGCCAAATGGAAGAGATTCAACATCGGGAATACCAACAAGGGACAGGATGCATCAGTAATGAGCATCCCACAGATATTGGAATACTTGGCAGACATGCTGCATAATGGACTTTCCTATTCTTCCATAAAAATACACACTTCAGCAATTTCAGCAAGATACAACCCTGATCCATCTGTGTTTTCACACCCTTTGCTAAGACAATTTCTAAGAGGGGTAAAGAATATCAAACCTCCCAGAAAACCACCAGTGCCTGCATGGGATCTCAATTTCGTGTTGGAAAAATTAACTCTTCCTCCCTTTGAACCAGCAGCATCTTCAGAATTGCAATTTATTTCCTGGAAAACAGTTTTCCTGTTGGCAATAACCTCAGCAAGAAGAGTTTCGGAGATACAGGCCCTCATGGCACTACCTCCATTCCTCATTTTTCATCAGGGTTTCTTTAAGAACCAATCCTTCTTTTATGCCAAAAGTGATATCCAGGGTGTCTCTAAATCAAGCAATTCACCTGCCTACTTTCTTCCCCAATCCTCAAAATAAAGGGGAAAAGCTGCTGCACACTTTGGACATTCACAGACAACTATGCTACTACTTGGACAGAACAAAGGCCAACAGAAAGTCTGACCAACTATTTGTAGCTTACGCTCCTGGAGTGCAAGGAAGAGTAATTTCCAAACAATTTCAAAATGGATTGGACATTGCATCAGATTCTGTTATTCTTTCCATGGAAAGGGTGTGCCAGCCAATATCAGGCCACACTCCACCAGAGCTACAGCCACCTCCACAGCCTTCCTAAGAGGGGTGGCTACAAAGGACATTCTAGAAGCTGCTACATGGAGCTCCGTGCATACATTTTCCAAGCACTACAACCTCCCTTTATATTCCAGATCCCGAGCAGGCTTTGCTTCAGCAGTCCTGCAGGGCATTTTAGCTACACCATCCTTATCTTAGAGCCTACCACCCCCAGCTTGGCTATGGTATTCAACCCATATGTAAGGACTGCAGTTGCATTCTTGAAGGACATAGTACAGTTTTGTACCTACCATAAATGTAGATGTCCGATAGATATGCAACTGCAGTCAAGTTTTCCCTCCCTCCTACCCCTCTGTGTATTGGGTCCACTTCCCTCCTTTTATACTTAGCTAGGGATATCTGTTATGGTGTATCTTTTTATTGCTAGTGTGTATGTCTGGAATTTTTTATCCAGTTCTAATTTCAGCCTTCCTTGGAGAGGGCACCTGGCATCTGGGGCAAGAAACACTGAGGAAGATGGTGTCGGCTGATGCTTTTATACCCCAGCCACTCTGACATCGGGGAGTAGGTGACATCAGCCGACGTCGGACCCAGACTTTGGAATCCGGCCGACCGAGGGCTGCCTGAGGCAGGACAACCCATATGTAAGGACTGCAGTTGCATATCTATCGGACATCTACATTTATGGTAGGTACAAAACTGTACTTCAAGGTTGATGGCAGCCACAATAACTCTCCTGCCAACTGCGTGCCTACACGTGAAGGTCCTGCAGTGAATCTTGGTAGTGCAGTGGTCCTTGTTCGACCTTCTTCTTTCGTACCAGGTTTAGCTATCTCGAGTTTGTCAAGAGTCCCTTCAGTGGTGGCTCCAGTCCCCAGACCACCTTCTGAGCCAGCCATTTGTTCTTCCTTTCCCCTTGATCACAGTAAGCACGGGTGCCTTCCAGCTCGGGTGGGGGGGGGGTATTGCATGGGATGGACAGTCCAAGGCACGTGGTCCCCCTTGGAGAGCAGTCTGCATATCAGTGTCCTGGAGGTGAGCGGTGCTTCTGGCATTGCAAGCCCTTCAAGCTTTTCTTCCCAGTAGGACAATTGCCATCCAGACGGACAACATGTCCGTTGTCTGGTGTATCGACAAAGGGGGGGCCAGATCTTATCCCCTATGCCTCGAGGTCATAAGATTGTGGGAGTGGGCGATCTCTTCTAACCTTTTTCTGGTGGCAACACACATTCCGGAGTAGTCCAACATTCTAACGGACAGGCTCAGCAGAACCATTTTAATGCCTTACGAGTGATCTCTGAATCCTTCAGTGACAGATATGATCTTTTGGCAATGTTGTTGCAATCTTTTTGCCTCTTCTTCCAAACATCAAGTGCAATGAGTTTTTCACCCTGATGATCTCTCTGGGGGAGTCACCCAGGGATGCTCTGGTCCATGCTTGGCCCTCCAGTCTACTTTATGCTTACCCCCTTTTTCCTCTGATCCCCAAGTTTCTTCAGAAAGCTCAGTTGTTGAAGAGCAAAGTCATCCTCATTCCTCTCTTCTGGCCTTGCCATGTTTGTTTCCCCACTCTTTGGTCTCATCTGGTGTGTCCGCCCTGGACTCTGAACCCAGTTCCAGATCTCCTCTCACACCCATCAGGGGTTCTACACCCCGACTTAGCCTGAAGCTCACCATGTGGCTGTTGCAGTTCATTTGATGGCAAGAACTCCCCGGCTGTCTTCACCAGTTAAAAAGATTGTGGTTGCAGCTCATAAGGCCTCTACTAGAAAAATTTACTCCAGTAAATGGAAATGTTTTTCCATCTGGGTGTCGCAGTATAAGTTGGATCCTTTTACAGCTCCTTTTCGTGCCATTTTGGATTTTCTAGCCCATACCGTCCACAACAGAGCTGTTTTATTTATTTTTTTTTTTTGTAACAATTAAAGTTCAGTTGGCAGCCATCTCACATTTCCATGCATGTAAAAACTCTGCCTCCCTGGCTTCTTCTAAACTCTGAAAGGCCTTTTTGAAGAGTACCTTCCTCCTTAGGCCACCAGTCAAGGACCCCACACCTCCTTAGGATGTTACTTTGGTTTTGGAGGCCCTGGTTTCTCCTCCCTTTGAACCAGATGCCACTGTGGATTTATGGTTTCTATCTTAGAAGACTGCCTTCTTGGTGGCTATCACTTTTGCCAAGCAAGTGCCTGAATTGCAGGCATTGTCAATCATGCCTCCTTATCTCATCTTCCATAAGGACAGAGTGACTGTTCGTACCAACCCCTCTTTCATGCTGAATTTGGCGTCTGAAGCCAACATTAACCAGGTGATTAATTTGCCAGTTTTCTTTCCAAATTATCAGAACAAAGGGGAGTACAATTTGTGTTTCCTTGATGGGTAAGGTGTTTGCCTTACAAACACAAGGTACAGGGTTTGAGTCTCACAAGGGATAGTTGGCTAGGCTTACAATGGCTCGCAAGGGCAGTTAGCCTAGTACTAACCTATGAACCTGTGTTCACTGGCAGTTGCACTTTTATTTGGACAGAGCCAAAAATTTACAACAGTCTGATCAACTTTTTGTATCCTTTTCAAAGCCCCATTTGGGAAAGCCGATTTGTAAGGTCACCCTTGCTCATTGGATTTCCATTTGCATCTTTACGGCTTATTGTGGTAAAAGTATGCCTTTATCTGGCCCTGTCTAGGTGCACTCGACACCAGGTCAATGTCTACTTCTGCAGCTTTTTGGTCCAGGGTTCCTATTGATGATATTTGCTCTGCTGCCACTTGGTTCTCTTCGCATACTTTTATTTCCCATTACAAATTGGGCATTCTTTCTAGGGACAGGGCTTCCTTTGGCTTTGCTGTGTTCCGGAATATCCTTCCATGAGGGTCTCTCAAGGTTATTGTAGCTATGGAATCTGTCCAATAGGTTGAAGACCAATTGAAAACAACTTCAGATAAAGAAGTTGTGTACTTACCATAACATTCCATCTCAGTTTTTGTTTTTCATTTGGCTTCAACCATCCCTCTCTCCTTCCTCCTGCCTTTGGGCTTGTGTTGTGGACCGGACAGATGCAGGCGCAAGCTTATTTTCTTCTGTGGGTTAGGAGGAGCTCAGATTTTGGCTCCATTGCTGGTGAATGCAGCAGAGATGGATACATATCCCATAGGTTGAAGACAAATGAAAAGCAACAACTCAGATGAACGTTATGATAAGTACATAACTTCTTTATAAATGGTTTGAGGAGTATGTCTGCGTGCACATTTACCACTATTAATTTAGCAACTAGGTGTATTGTTGGGTCCCATGGAGGAAATATTTTTGATCTTGGTTAGCACTTTCAATGCATGATCTTGAGAGAACTGGGGAAGTAAATGATTCAGATATTCTAGGACTTTGAATAGAAGTCTCACGGTTGAAATTGGCCCTAAATTTGTTTGCAAGGATATTAGTAATGTCACTCCAGTCAGAACCGAAGACCTCATTCTGAGTAAGTTCTGAGGAGTGTTGGATATTGAACATAATTGAATAAGAACGTTTGCAACTGGACAAATAAAATGCTGTTTGATGTGATGTCTAGCTTGAAAAGCTATTAAAATATTTTAAGTTGTAACAAAACATAGCATTTACTGTTTTTATTAGTACTGATACAAGTCTAATTTTAAACTTGGAATCTAATGAATGCTCTCACTGTAAAGTTGAATTTTTGCTGAACAAGTTTGCCATTTAAACAACTTCAGTAATATTTGCTATTTTAGAGATCTGATCATTTGCAGTAGGAGGTTTTAACTTAATTTTGTTGACAAGTTCGGGCGACAGCCATTGGAAACTGCGGACAGGCTTGCAGTGCTTCTTTAAAGACATTTCATTACAATGTTTTGTGTTTTTCTTAATTTAGATAATAAATGGACTTCGTAAGTTTCCCATAGAATATCAGGGAGATCCTGAGCTTCAACCAGTCAGAAGTTACGAGAGTGTAACCTTGGTGCGTTTTTTCTTCAAGCTTTCCTCTGCCATCAATGAACGGGTAAGTTATAATTTAGCCACCACTGAAAAAGATGATATTATAGTGGTCTGACTGGACACTGTGCAAATGGCATGAAGACCCATTCCTAACATATTTCAATTTGGATTTTTTTTTGGGGGGGGGGTATTTATTTTTTTTTAAATTGGTTTCTGTATTCTTTTCATCTGCAACCTAAAAGTAGTATTAATTAATAAAGTTTGTGTTTTAACTTCCAGCTTTTAATACATAACAGAAAATCCCCTTTCTCCCACAGTACATTGACCCAGGACTTTTGCAGATTTTTACTTTTAGAAATTTCTGTTAAGAAGAATGTTCCATCCATCCACTCACAACCCCTTTTTCCCATTTTTGCACATGGGGTTGGGGTGTCACTTCAACAGTGACAATCATCTAACCGAGGCAGGGCTGGCCACCCCTCCATACCACACAATCGTACTCATACCTATGGTCAGTTTAAAGTGTCCAGTCTACCTACTGCATCTCTTTTTAAGAAAAATATTTATTAGGAGAAATAGTTCATAGATGGGAATTTTATGATTCCCTTTGCGTACTTTGATGGTTATTCTGTTTACCTTTCTGTTACTCAAAATATATGAATTTTTTTCTCATTCCAGTTCGCAGGTGAAATGGAGTCTCTCTGCTCTAGGAGAGGATGGATTGGAAAGGTGGCACGTTATTATCTCATGCCTTCTTTGTCACAGAAGTCTCTTCATAGTCCAGCAACACAGCAAAGGAGCCAACAGGTTCCACAGCCCAGACTTAGTTTGCGATTCCTGGCCAGCTACAGGACAATGTTTTTTGTGTTCCTAATTTACATTGTGGCTTGGCTGCTGTCTGTGGGCCCAGTCCCCTGCACCTTCTACTGTCTAGCAGCTTTTCTTCTCATTGGAGTTGCAGTGGCTCTGTTTTCTGAGCAACAAAAACTTCATCAGCAGTGAAAACATTGTGATCTAATTTTTTTAAGTTATATTTTTTTAAGACAACTGTTTTGGAATTCTGCTGTGTACAACTATGTCAGGTGTAAATGAGCTGAGGCAAATAATTCAATCCTTTTTACATTCTGCTCCGTACCATGGGTAAAGATTGCAAGTTGTTCTGGTATGGAATTTGAATGGGTACGAGGTAAGTGTATTTGGTGCAAGCTTTAGTGATTGTCCACTGAACGGCTTCTGCAAATTTCCAGAAGTATGGAAGTATAATAATTTCACAGTATAGTTCTACAAATTCATTATGTAAGTAACAGTACTGGTTTGCCAGGAAGCATTTTTTTATATTATTGCCTTTTTACAAATTTTTTTAAGAAGTTTAATTTTTCTTTAAATGAGAAACTATTCTATATCAAGAGTATTTGTGTCACATTTGTTCAGATTTTAATGGAAAATATCTAGTGCTTTTCGCCTCTCCCTTTTACATGCATCAAGTTGCCCCCATTTACTGCTTCCCCTGTTGTAGTGGTGCACACACCCCTAGTTACTATCATTACTGGTGGATCTCCCCTTTCTATTGGAAAGGCTCATAGACTTTTGAGGCTTACAAGGTCAGCATCATCTCTCTGAAATTGTGATCTGTTTTTTGGGCAGGCATGAATTGATGTACGTAGATTTGTACTGTCTGTATGCAATTGCCTGACTTCTGCCTTTCGCCAGGATTTTAGCTGTAGCCTGTCTGTGAAACAGGGGAGCTGGCTTTCTTCTTATTCTTGAATTGTCCACTTATTTGAAGTGTGAAGTTTGACTTTGCAGGTACTGGCCTTTTCAAACGTAGTGTGTGATACTGAGATTAAAACAGCAAGTTTTAAATGTAACTGTTACTCTGAAGTATTTTGCAGTAGAGCTACCCTTCCTCTGTCCCTGACATGGAGGATTGCATGGGAGGAGAACTGTACCCTACACACACACACACACACACACACACACACACACACACACACACACACACACACACCTGTGTTTTTACTAACTCCACAAGCTGCTACACCTCAGAGTAGGGAGTACTTTGAAATAACATAACCTCACCTCAGAATTAATTCATGTTCCCCACATATGTATTTACAGTCCTTGTATTCTAACTGTCATCATTATAGCACTCACAATTTCAGCAGACATGTCCAAGATCCTAGCCATACCTGAACTGCTGGCTTGAGTGTTGGAAATCTAGCTACTGTGTCAAGTATGGCAGCAAGGTAAATATTAAGTCGTACTGTTTCATAAAATTAGTTAAACTGAGTTGTAAGTTGGTAAAACATCCACTTCCAAGCGTCCACACAGTGTGATTGCATTTCCTATAGAAGTTTTTGTGACTTATTTTTGTAGCATTTGTAAGCCTTTATATTGCAAGTAAGATTAACCAGCTTGGCTGCTTGGTTAACGGAGTTATGTGATGTGCCATGATCCCATCCTTAAAGGGGGGGGTTGTCCTGATGCTGCCCGTAGTAAAAGTTCCAGTCTGCAACGTTGTCATCTTTGGTTCTCTTAGTAACACCTGCATGGTCAGGGGTGGCGGAGACTTAAGTAGGCAACAGACCTGTTTTTCAGTTTGAGGAGGTAGAGAAATTACCACTACTTGTCCCATCCAATGGTGGAGACCAAAGGAAATATCAAGTTTTAAACAGTCCAACAAGATTGAAGCAGATGTTACAGTATGAACATGACAGCACATGCGTGCCTTCCCAGATGCACAAGGTTTTCCATCTTTGTGGCATTTATTGATGATTCTGACTGTGTTGATTTGAGCTGTTGGTTGTATCTTTCTCTGTTTGGTTTACTGAGTTTTGAAATTGTGGAAATTGTCACTGGAAACTTCTTTATTATGTGTCATGACTTGCATAATATTGTAGATTTTTTTTTTAAATACAATTCTTTTCACAAATACATTGTATATCCAAATGAAGTTGACCAGATTACTTAGTTTCTGTATGTCTGTGTGTGTTTGTGTATGGATGTCTGACAAGTCATCGAAAATGGAAATCCATTGGAAAGCCGCTGATCAAACACAACTTAATGAATCGGCAGCTGATTGAAAAACCAAAAGAAAAGAAGAAACGTTTTTTTTGCAATAGGGGTACACCCCTTGGACACCTGCACCCTCCATATATTACAGCTCCGAGATTGCATTGCACTGGGGTTAAGGGCAAATTCCCGATCCCCACTTTACAGTGATCTCGCATAGAACTGCTGGCATTTTTGATCTGCTGTGCCAGAGTTTTTTGACAGTTTGTCAGTAACTCTTTATTTGCTGTGGAAGTGTTGATGTTTGTTGATAGTTTTATTGTTTTAATATGTGCAGTTTATGTAGAATAGATGCTGTATTTAGCCATACACTATTTAGCTTACAGCTTCAACAACAGACAGTGGGGAGGAAGTGATGCATGATAGCTACATCAAACAAAACCTGAAAGACAACTTTGCCACCCTTCATCTGTTGGAATATGCAGTTATTTTTTAGTAAGGATATGTGCTAAGTAGTGGGACTAATTTTATATAAATATTCCACTTTTTTAAACAGTTGACAACTACAGGTTAATATTTTGATCTTGAAATGCAGATCCTTTATTCACCTTTTAAGAATAACAGGTGTGTTGTACCTTTAAGAAGCATTTCAAAGATCTGTATGTGCATATAAATACCAAGCACATGTTAGTTTCAGTGCCATTTTGAAGGTGCAGTCAGAATGTTGACATCCATTTGCATGATAGCTAATTTGTTTATAAGTTACAGTTACTTAATCTCATTTCTGATGTGTTTGTATATAATAAAGCTGCTTGAACAAGAACTCACAATGATCACATGTTTTATCCTGACCTGGTGATCAATATGGTGTCAGAAGTGGGATGGCAAAGACTATTCTTCAGAGCCACGAGATGCAGAGGTAATGGCGAAGGCGAACTAAAAGAACTGAGTGCAAAAGAGGGCCAGAAACAAGTCAAAGGTAAAGAGCGTGCACATGAATGATTTATTGGTTAAAAGAGGTTAAACAGAGCATTACAATGACACAAAACATATTATTAAGCAAACAAATAGCACAGAAACATATTAAGCAAGATGCATAAAAGAGCTCAATCAGGCACAAGGTTTGAAGCTGAGTTGTTTGATAAGACAATAAGACAAGCATTAGAAAAGTACATAAAGGGTTCAGAGTTGCTTCAGAATTGTAAAACCAGCATGTTTAAAATAAACATGTTTAGAGTTAAAACGAGTGCAATAAAGTGTAATAGGCATGAAAAAAGATTAAATGAGCAGAATGAATATAACAAAAGTGCATAAAGAGCACAGTAAGAGATTTAATGAGGAAAACAAATATAAGAGAAAGGACAGAAAAGGGCACATTGTGTATAAGTGTTTTAGCTTCAATCAGTGCACTTGACTAGCATAACTAGAGATGTTCATCGTGTTACACTGCTGCAGTCATCACACTAGGGTTATCCTGCCGTCAGGCGATCCCGCAGTCGGCCCGAGTTCAAAAGTCTTGGTCCGGCGTCGGTTGCTGTCGCTTCTTCCCTGACGTCAGTGTGCCAGGGGTATACAAGAAGAAGCCAACACCATTTTCTTCAGTCTTTCTTACTGCATGGTGCCCGATGCAAAAGCAGTTCGCAAGTGCCGGTCGGCCAACTCCTGAGATTTTCATTCCGAATCCAGAACCAAAGTCTTCTACTAAGCTAAGTACCCCGTTGGGGAAACTTTTTCTTGCCTCAGACCGATGTCAGTAAAAGCTAATAATTGTATTTCTTGTGGGAATCAAAAACCTCATAAGGATTTCCATTCCTATTGTATCCCATGCCTAGGCCCAGACCACGACGTCACTGGTTGTCGGTTTTGTGCTAGGTTTAACAAGTGCACTATTAAACGTCGGTTTGATTTTGCCCGATATTATTTTGGCAGAAAATTCAATTACACCATGCCGTCAGAACAACAGACTACCGGAATACACAAAAAGCGCAAAGCCAAGGACAGGCATCCGAGGCCCAAAACTGACGATGAAGCCTCTGATAGGCCAGTCACCGGGTCTCCGGTTTTCAGTAAGGTGCCTTCGCAGCCCCTGACGACCGCTTCTTTGGAACCACAGGCCGCCTCTGACTCCCACATGGAAATGGCTGGGCCTTCGGATACTCCAGACTTGAGACCTACCGAGACTAACCCTTCTGAGGGCTCCGGAGTAGCTGAACAACCTGCAGCTTCAGAGGGTGTTTTCAGGCCTACTCTGTTAACCATTACATCTTCTGCTAAATCTAAACCAAAGAAACAACTTCAGCATTCACCAGCACAGGCCTCCATGCCTAAGAAACAGATGCTCAAAATGGCCGAAGACCTAATAGCTCTGATCAGAGGTTCCCACCTTCCTCCTGATAAAAGGCCTAGACAGGATGCAGACTATGACTCATCCGACAAGGTGTCCATCTCCTCAGATTCATCCTCTGACCTAGGATACTTTTTTACCCCCTTATGAGGATTCTGATGCTGAGGAATCCTTTCCTTCAGCCTCTCCACCAGAGGACTACTTCTTTGGGGAAACCTTGCATACCATGCGGGAGCATTTCCATTGGGAGGGCCAGGATTTTTCAGAATCCAAGAAAAGGCTCAGAGATTTCCTTTTATTACCTCAACACAGACCCCTTGCTATTCCGCCAATGTTCGATATTGTGGATGATGTGTATGCTGAATCCAGCTTAAATCCAGATTCTTTACCTCCAGCTCCAGTTAAGTCAGAAAGATATTACAGAGTCTCTGACTCTCACAAATTCCTTTATAAAAGCCCTGTTGCTGACCCTGAAACTATTTCCCAGGGTCCCAAAGGGGGGTAAAGGCCTCTACAGCAAAAAATCCAGTCCCCTCTGATAGAGATTCCATGGCATTAGACAGATGGGGAAAGAAAGTATACACATCTGCAACTTTAGCAATGAGAGCACTAAATTGCCAGTTTCACATGCTTAAATATCAGCAATATTGTCTCAGTTGAAACAAAAAAATCCTTCTAAATTCAGATCTTCCTAACTATAAGGTAATGCAGGATTTATGGCATGCAGCTGAACAAGTGGGAAAACATACTTTGCAATTTGGTTTTGATTCCTTAGAGGCCTCCTGTAGAGCAGCAGTTACAGGGTCCGTCATTAGAAGGCATGCTTGGTTAAAAGAACAGACCTTACCAGATCATGTTAAAGCAAAGTTATTGGATGCACCCTTGCAGCAGGATGTTTTATTTGGAGTTAAGGCAGAAGAGGTATTAAAGAAAATGGAGGATAAAGCAAAATCTATGCAAACAGTGAAGGATTTCTTACAGGTTCATCCGCCTCGATTTAGCAGAAATTGGCCAACAAAGAATTGGTCCTTTCCAGTTTCAGACAGACCTCAAAGGGGCAGATACAGACGTCCAAGAGGCAGAGGACAGCCACAAGGTACTTACAGGCCTTGACAATGGGGTACTTCAACCCAGAAAGAAGGGGAAGACAGGCCTCAACCTTATAAAAAGCAGACCTAATGACTTCCCACTACAGCTGCCAAA
This sequence comes from Protopterus annectens, assembly GCF_019279795.1. Taxonomy (NCBI): domain Eukaryota; kingdom Metazoa; phylum Chordata; order Ceratodontiformes; family Protopteridae; genus Protopterus; species Protopterus annectens. Next base: position 880,664,720 of record NC_056733.1, read on the forward strand.
CATCTCTCTCGGCAGCCCCCTTGGGGGGAAAACTGACACTTTTCAGTCACAATTGGCATTTAATCACCAAAGACAAATGGGTTCTCAATATTGTGTCTCAAGGTTACAGGTTTCACTTTCACACTCTGCCAAGATTAAAAAGAATGCCAAATCTGCCACCAAATCAATGGGCAGAGGCTCAAAGGCAAATTACAGCACTCATGGACATGAGAGCTATTCAAGAGGTACCAATACAGGAGCAAGGACAAGGATTTTACTCGAGACTCTTTCTGGTTCCCAGAAAGGACAAAGCCTGGAGGCCCATTCTAGATCTTTCTTCTCTAAATACTTACCTGGATGTTCCAAGATTCAAAATGTTGACACTACAGCAGCTTCTTCCCATGCTGGGCAAGAAAGCTTGGCTCGTAACATTGGACCTCAAGGAGGCATACCTGCATGTTCCTATCAGACAAAATTGCAGAAGATACCTCAGATTCTTAGCAGGTTCAATGCACTACCCTATGGCTTATCTACTGCGCCCAGGGTCTTTACAAAATGCCTGGCACCAGTAATTGCATTTTGCAGACAAAAAGGAATTCAGATTTACCCATATTTGGACGACTGCCTTATTCAAGCAGAGAGCAAAGACATTCTTCTAAAGCATCTGGCATTTGTAAAAAGACTGCTAATTTGCCTAGGGTACACAGTAAACGAAAAGAAATCAAAACTAGTGCCCTCACAAGAGATAATATTCCTGGGTGCCAGCTTAAATACAATGGCCCAGATGGCTTATCTCACGCCAGACAAGCAAGGACAACTGATTCTATATTTCCGATTAATGGCAACAAAGACTCAACTCCCTGCAAGAAAAATTCTGCAGGCCTTGGGTTACATGGCATCTTGCATACTACTAATTCCATATGCAAAACTGCATATGAGGAAGCTACAATGGTACCTAAAGAGTGTCTGGTCTCAACACTGTCACAGTTTGGAAACAGTAATACCACTTATTCCTTGCCTTCAACAGGAGTTTCGATGGTGGGCTCAAGCCTGTCATCTCAACAAGGGACAGCTTTTCACTGTACCCACAGCCAGGCAGACACTGACAACAGATGATGTTAAGTTTTCAATCTCGCCTTCATTCTTGCTTGATGGGTTCGGGCGATCCTCGGCTCATCGGCACTTGCTAAGCTCGAGAGTCAATTTTACCAGCTCGAGGCAGCCCCATATCCCATGATGCAAGGCGGTAAGTACCCAGATCTCGTTTGCCGTTTCGCTTATGAGGTCCTCCTTTTACCAGCTCCTGGTAAGTGATTCAATTTACTAATATTCAAGCCCCTTTTTGTTAAAAAACTTATTATTATTAGTTATAAGTTAATTATTTAGTTTTCCTGACAGAAATCCCTGTCTCCTTAATATTTTTAGTCAAACTTTACCCATCCCATCCCTCCCTGTTAGGTGTGTGTGTTTATTTTAGGAATACCTTTTGGTATTTTCTTTAATTTAAGTTTTTGACTGGTGTGTGTGTGTGTTTAAGCACCATGTCAAAGGAGAGGTCTCAGGTTTTAAGAAGTGTGACTCGTGCTGTCAGAAGATGTCTCTGACAGACGGTCACACTTCTTGCCTGTATTGCCTGGGGCCTCTTCACCTGCAGGACTCCTGTGCTATTTGTCATTCCTTCAGCCAGAGTCCTGCAGGAAAGATGTAATAAACTGATTCTTAGGGGCCTTCTTAAGCCGGAGGGCTCTCCGGCTAAGTCGGCTCCGTCAAAATCAGTTAAATCTTCCAAGGCCCAGGCTTCTGTTTCTAAGCCTGCGGCCTCGGCTCGACTTCGCTCGAGTCGAGATCGCTCGGCTGGAGCCGATTCTGGCAACAAACCTTCGGCACCGATGGCTATCGGTGCCGAATCTGTATCGACCACCGGTGTCGGCTCCGATCGATTACGACACCCATGTGGCACAGGCATCGGTGTCGGCTCCGACACCGTTACTGGTGGCTGTATCGGCTCCGGCTGGAGCCGATACATCGAACTTCCTGTCGGCTCCGAGGTCGGCTCCGACAGGATCTATGGTATCGGCTCCGATGGCTCATTCCAGGAAGAGGTCGAGGTCTCCTTCCTTGGAGCCGATACTTTCGCTCGGCTTCACCTCTTCTATCGGGCGGAGCCATCGGACCCGATCTTCAAGGTCATCCAGGTTGTCAGATCATGACCTAGAGAGAGTGGTCAGTAGATTACTTAAGTCACAGGTACTGGCCCAAATGTTACACAGTCCGTCTCAACAGGCGACTGTTGGTCCACACCCGTTACAGTTCCTCCTTCAACTCTACCCCAGAGCTTGGAGTTGGAGTCTTCGGAATGGTTACTGCTACGGCTGGAGGCGGATACCCCTTCTGTTCCTTCAGCCTCTACTCTTATCTCCTCTTGAGACCTTCCTTAGAGGGATTCGTGGTCGGGCTTCCATGGTCTCCTCCGAGGGGTGAGTGGCATCGGACCCTTGTCCGAGCCCGCTCTTCCCTTGGAGCCTCGGCCTTGGTGAGCTCGGCTCCGACATCTGCCTCGGAGGCTTCCCTTCGGTGGTCCCTGGAGTTCCTAGCTCTTGAGCGGGTTCTCTCGGACCTGCCTGGGAGGGAGCATTCGAGGTGATGAAGAGTGTACTGGCCACTGGTATCAGTCAGCAGTCTGTTCCCGTAGCTCCTCCCTCTATAGTACCTGTTGACATCTCTGCCACTTCTCTTGCTACAGGACCCAGAGATCCTCCACCTCAGGTTTCCCCATTGGGAATTTCCCCTCTTCCGAGGATTCTCCTGATGTTTCGGGAGATCCTCCTAGGAAGAGGACTTGTAAGAGGAAGCATGTAGACTCCCGAGTCTGTCACTTGGATACTGACTTTGATGAGTCAGAGGGATCCCCTAGATCCCCTCTGAGGATGTCTCCTTCTCAGACATCCTAGAACTTCTGAAACAGAGGGAAACTGGCCCACCAACAATCCCTCTGAGGATGAGTCAGTATACCTAGAGGCGTTTGGATCTCGGCCCTCCACCTCCTGGGTGTCTCCTTCGACCCCTTATGCAGGTTATTGCACGGCGTGGGCAGCTCCTGACTCTGTAGAGCCAGTCCCTAGGAGGCCTTCAAAATTTATCACTGCCCGTGTGACAAACAATTCCTTACTAAGGGTGTCCCGCTGATGCCATGGTGGTGGCTGCGGCCACCAAAAGGAACTTGCAGATCCTTCCGTGCCCGTCCATCCTCCTAATAAGGACTCTAGGACCATGGATAGGTGCGGTAGCTGATGTTTTCCTCAGCGACCTTTGCTATCGTTCGCTGAATTACCTATGTCACTTCACCAGACTCCAGAGGGATATCCTGAAGGAGCTGGGAGAAGTAGTTCAGGATCCTACAGCTGCAGGGGCTCAAGAAAAAAATTGCTTCTCAGCTAGGTACCCTCCCTTCCATTGCAAACTCCTTCATGCGGCTAATATCTTATGCTGCGGATGGGAGTAGAGCCAGGTACAGGTGTGGCTCTTAGGCGCCAAGCCTGGATGCGGCTATGTGATTTTGCGGATCCCTTTAAGGCGTCCTTCACAAATTCTCCCTTTGATGGGTCAGCTTTGTTTGGCCCTCAGGTGAAGGAAACCTTGACCAGGTGCGAGCAGGACGGCAAGACTCTTTCTGCTGTTGGAGTCCGTTTTCCACCCTTCTAGACCTTATCCCAAAGGACAGAAGGGCGGGAAGATGTGGTTCCGTAAATCCCAAGGAGTCACGCCGGATTCACGTGGTCAGTTTACCCCTAGAGGCAGAGGGGCTAACAACAGACGCTCTAGAGGCAGAGGGGTCCAAGAACCAGGGAAACAGGGAGCCTCTCTCTGACAAGCCCTTTCAGCATCCCTGAGGTGTTGCCCGGCTGTCCCTCCTTGGAGGCAGTCGGGAAGATTATCACTGTACCCAGAAGCCTGGCATTCCCTCACTCAAGACAGATGGGTACAGTCGATCATATCCAAGGGTTACATAATTCCTTTCGAGGAAAGTCCCTTCCCCTCAAGTTCCCTTCCAGATGTACCACCGGCCTAAGGGAGATTGCAGAGTCAGAAATCTCAAAACTACTGCAAAAAAGAGCCATTCAGCCAGTTACAATAGACCATTCAGAGCCCGGAATCTACTCAAGGTTCTTTTTGGTCCCCAAAAGACGGGAGACTGGAGACCAATATTGGATCTCAGCAGACTCAACAAGTCTGTCAGGAAGACAAGATTCGAATGGTCACTCTTCAGTCAATTCTGCCCTTCTTACAGAAGGACAACTGGATGTGCTCAATAGATCTTCGGGATGCGCACGATCAGATCAAAATTCACAGACGGTCCCGGACATTTCTCCACTTTCCGCTGGAGTCCAGTCATTTCCAGTTCGGAGCCCTGCCCTTTGGTCTCACTACAGCCCCAGAGTGTTCACCAAATGCATGGCAGTGGTCACGGCTCACCTGAGACGTCAAGGATTCCAGGTGTTTCCGTATCTCGACGACTGGCTCCTGTCAGCCACCACCAGGCATCAGCTTATACAAGCCAGGGATTACACAATAGACCTTTGTTCTCATTTGGGCCTCTCAATCAACTTGAAAAGTCATCCTTATCGCCCTGCCAGTCTATTACCTTCATAGGCGCAAACTTAAACACTGTTCGGATGTCAGCTACCCTTACAGAACAAAGAGTTTCAGACATTCAGACTCATGTCAGGATCATTCTGGCCAGCAAGAAAATACAGGCCAGAATGGTTCTAAAGGTATTAGGTCTCATGGCTGCGGCCATTACTCTTCTTCCTGGCTCGATTCTACATGCGCCTTCTTCAGTGGATGCTGTTCACACAGTGGTCATACCAGCAACTTCCAATGCGTCACCAGATTCTGGTGACACAGACATGCAAAGAGCATCTTGCTTGGTGGATCACATCGTCTCAGGTTCACCAAGGCAGGTACTTTGTACCCCATCCCCGATAGCCACTGTCACCTCGGATCCCTCCCTGATCGGGTTGGGGTGTCATTATCAGGGCAGGATGGTTCATGGGACGTGGCAACTGTTCGAGTACCATCTGCACATAAATGTCCTGGAGATGAGAGCAGTGCTTTTAACGTTGCAAGCCCTCAACGACTTTCTTCCCGTGGGACAATTGGAGTCGACAGAGAGAAGATGTCTGTAGTTTGGAATATCAACAAACAGGGGGGAACCAAGTCCTACCCCTTGTGTCGAAGCCAGACTATGGCAATGGGCGATCTCCTCTCATCGGTTTCTGGTAGCAACGCATATCCCTGGGAAAACCAACATTGTAGCGGACAGATTGAGCAGAGCTATCCTCATGCCTCACGAGTGGTCTCTCAAGCAATCTATAGCGGAAGAGATTTTTCTGGAATGGGGTCGTCCATGTTGCGATCTTTTGCTACTCCCCAAAACAGCAAATGTCCAGACTTCTTCAGCCTCTTCCCTCTATCAGGCCATCCCCAGAGACGCTCTGACCCAGGATTGGCCCCAGGGACTTCTTTATGCCTTCCCTCCATTTCCTCTGATCCCTCAGGTGATCCAGAAAGCTATCGCTTTGAGAGCCAAATTGATTCTCATTGCCTTACTGGCCTCGACAAGTTTGGTTCCCGTTCCTCCATCATCACCTTTTGGTGCAGCCGTGGCATCTGGACCCAGTGCCAGATCTTCTGATTCACCAATCGGGTCAGCTGCACCGGTCAATCCCTTCTCTCAACCTCACAGCATGGTTGCTCCACTTCCTTCCTTAGCCAGGCTTCCTTTGATCTCTAACCCAGTTAGAGACATCATAGTAACCGCTAAAATCCTCTACCAGGAGGATTTATACAAGCAAATGGAACGTTTCTCTTATTGGGCTAAGGCCCAAAATATTGATCCTTTTACTGCCCCTGTTCAGGCAGTCCTGGACTTCTTAGCAGAGATTTTTCATGCAGGCTCCTCTTCTTCCACAGTCAGAGTTCAATTGGCTGCTATTTCTAATTTTCATGTCGGCATAGCAGATCATAATATTATGTCCCATAGGCTCTGCAGGGCCTTCTTGAAAGGAATTTTCCTACTAAAGCCTCCAATCAGGAATCCTCCTCCTCAGTGGGATCTAAATTTAGTGCTGACATCCTTGATTCTTCCCGCCTTCGAGCCAGCTGTTTCTTGTTCCCTGAAATATCTTTCTTGGAAAACTTTATTCCTAGTGGCTATTACATCTGCCAGGAGGGTGTCTGAACTTCATGCTCTTCGGTTCGACCCCCTATTTGGTTTTCACAAAGACAGAGTATCTTTGAGAACTAATCCATCCTTTTTACCTAAGGTCGCTTCAAAGAACAATCTGAATCAATCCATTGATCTCCTGTATTTTTCCTAACTATTCAGATAGAGCTGAACAAAAGCTACATTATCTTGATGTCCACCGTCAACTTAGATATTATTTGGACAGAGCAAAAAATTTAGAAAATCTGATCAACTTTTTGTTTCCTATGCGGATAATAAAAAGGCCTTCCTGTTTCTAAAGTGACCTTGTCCAGATGGCTTTCTTGGTCATCTCTGAAATTTATATGCTCAGGGGAAAACAGCTGTGCTCAAAACCTAAAGCACATTCAACTAGGAGCTTAGCTACTTCTACAGCTTTTCAAGCTAGACTTCCTTTGGACACTATTTGTGCAGCGCCACTTGGGCTACTCCTCACACTTTTGTTTCCCATTACAAATTGGACTTGGCCTCCAGGGACAGAGCCAGTTTTGGCTCTACAGTCCTCAAGAGTTTGTTCCATTGAGCCACCCAGGATAGAGGTGCTAGGGGCCGGTCCCATCAAGCAAGAATGAAGGCGAGATTGACAACTTAACATTAAGAAGTTATGTACCTACCATAACGCTCCATGTTAGTTGTCTTCTCTCCTTCTTTCTTGACCCTCCCTCCTTCCCCTGGCCTGGACAGACCTTGTATAAGAAACTGTTATGCTGAAGACCATTCAGACCTGGTCCTTCTTCCATCTGTAAGTTTTCTTTCTTCCTTTGGGAAGTATTTTATGCTTGGTGCTATTGCCCTTTGTCAGCAAACGAGATCTGGGTACTTACCGCCTTGCATCATGGGATATGGGGCTGCCTCGAGCTGGTAAAAGTGACTCTCGAGCTTAGCAAGTGCCGAGTCGGAGCCGAGGGATCGGCTCCGAACCCATCAAGCAAGAAAGAAGGCGAGAGAAGACAATTAACATGGAACGTTATGGTAGGTACATAACTTCTTATTTCGGATTATGCCTGGGGGAGCACACATGGCAGGAAAATGTATTCAGGGCAAGTGGAACGCAGAACAAAGGCATCTTCACATCAATCAAAAAGAGATGCTATCTGTACAAAATGCCCTTATAGCTTTCAAGGACCTTCTGCATCCAGGACAACTACTTGTAAGGACAGATAACACCACAGTTATGTGGTACATAAACAAGCAAGGGGGCAGTCATGCATATCCCTTCTGCAGACAAGCCATGACCTTGTGGGACACAGCTATAGCCTATCAAGTTCATCTGCAAGCACAATTCCTGCCAGGAGAGAAAAACACACTGGCAGATGACTTAAGCAGAAACATCATAGATCCACACAAGTGGAAATTAAATCCACAAATGTTCAGGATGATAACACAGAAATGGTGGAGCCCAGACATAGATCTGTTCACATCCCCAATGAATTGCCAGCTACAGAAATTCTGCCCAAGGAGTTACCACCCACAAGCATGGAAAGTGGATGCCCTCTCATTCAGCTGGAAAAACCTACAAATATACGCTTTCCCACTGCCTCTCCTTTCAAAGGTACTCATAAAAGCCAGACAAGAAAGGCCAAAGATGATCCTGATTGCCCCAAACTGGCCACGCCAGCACTGGTACCCAGTCTTAAAGAACTTAACACAAGGACCACCATGGATTTTGCCTCAAATCTCACAACTTCTGACTCAGCAAAACAATCAGATACTGCACGGCCAGCTTAGGACTTTAAACCTGGCTGCATGGCAAATTCCTTAGTCAAGCAAACAATACCTCTCTCCAAAGCTGTTAAGGATGTCATTCTGGAGGCCAGAAGGCCTAGTACCAGGAAAGCATATTCGGTTAAATGGAAGGGATTCTGTGCCTGGAACCAGGTTCACAACCTTGACCCTCTTGTCCCAAATATTCCTCAGATACTACAATACTTGACTGAGATGCTGAACAAGGGCCTCTCCTTTTCATCCATTAAGATCCATGCCTCTGCCATCTCTGCTAATTACAACAAGGATCCACCTATTTTTTCTCATCCTTTGGTAAAACAGTACCTCAGAGGGGCTAAAAACATAAGACCGCCCCGTAGAGCACCAACTCCAACTTGGGATCTCAACTTTGGCTTGGAGAAATTAACTTTACCTCCTTTTGAGCCAGCTATCTCAGCAGACTTAAAATATGTCTCTTGGAAAACTGCTCTGCTCCTGGCAATAACCTCAGCACGAAGAATTTCAGAATTACAGGCACTAATGGCAGTGGAACCCTTCATCATATTCCACCAAGACAGGGTGTCTTTAAGAACAAACCCTACTTTTATGCCAAAGGTGGTATCAAGTGTGGCTGTAAACCAAACTATTCACTTGCCAACTTTTTAATCCAAATCCACAGAATAAGGGGGAGAGACTACTGCATTCCTTGGACATACACAGGCAGTTACGCTTCTACTTGGACAAAACTAAAACTTTCCTAAAAACTGAGCAATTGTTTGTATCCTATGCTGCAGGAACACAGGGAAAAGCCATTTCAAAATGGATAGGCCATTGCATACGTTTCTGCTATACACATCATGGGAAAACTGCACCTAACAACATTACAACAACATTAGGTCTCATTCCACCAGGGCAACTGCCTACCTCAGAGAAGTACTTACCAAGGACATTTTGGAAGCAGCAACTTGGAGTTCTGTACATACTTTCACCAAGCATTACCATCTTCCTCTTTACTCTAAATCCAGAGCTGGCTTTGCCACTGCAGTTCTGCAGGGCCTTATAGCCACCCCTAATGCCTTATAGAACCAGCCACCCTACCTCTGCTTTGGGATTCTACCCAAGTGTGATGACTGCAGCAGTGCAACATGATGAACATAGTACAGTTTTGTACCTACCATAAATGTACATGTTCGAGTGTATACACTGCTGCAGTCCAGGTTACCCTCCCTCCTTCCCCTCTTACTTGCTGTTACTTACCCTGGTATTCTACCCTTGCTGCCTATGGGAAGTATTTGCTGGTAACATAAAGTATTTCATTGTTTTTCTTATGTATGTTTTATTAGCAATTTACAGTGCCTACCTTTTTTGGGGGCACCTGACATCTGGGGCAAGAAAAACTGAAGAAAATGGTGTTGGCTGCATCTTATATACCCTTGCTGCCTATGGGAAGTATTTGCTGGTAACATAAAGTATTTGATTGTTTTTCTTATGTATGTTTTATTAGCAATTTACAGTGCCTACCTTTTTTGGGGGCACCTGACATCTGGGGCAAGAAAAACTGAAGAAAATGGTGTCGGCTGCATCTTATATACCCCTGACGCACTGACGTCAGGGAAGAAGAGACAGCAACCAATGCCGGACCAAGACTTTGGAACTCGGGCCCACTGTGGGGACCGCCTGACGGCAGGATAACCGTAGTGTGATGACTGCAGCAGTGTATACACTCTAACATCTACATTTATGGTAGGTACAAAACTGTACTTTGCTCGAAGAATTTCAGAGTGTGTAATAGTGCTTATAGTTTGTGCAGCTATTCCAAAGAGTTTGTTGTGTGCAGCTGTTTTGTGAGGTGCAGTCAAGGGCAGCCATTTTGAGAAGTTTCTTGTACTTGGGTGTGTCTGTTCACGGGTCTATATTACCAGATCAAATGTTTAGGTTTTTGAATACCTAAACATCAAACTGGTAATATCGAAATCCAAAAAACGTGAACAGCCGCTTTCACGGTGAAAAAGAATTCCCTTGGCTGTAAAAAAAAAAAAAAAAAAATTTTAAACCCAAATGAAGTGGGGGGCCTTCACCCCCCACACCCTACCTAACTAAATATACCAACTCCGAGATCACACTGCATTGGACAAAAGGGCAAAATTCGCATAACGGCCAAGGGAATTCTTTCTCTGCGTGAAAGCGGACGTTTACAGTTTTTGGATTTTGATATTACCAGTTCGATGTTGAGGTATTCGAAAACCTAAATGTTAGGTCTGGTAATATAGACCCGTGTTCACAGAGTGTCTCTTGCATGACAGAGTTGTTTGGCAAAGTGTAGCCATTTTGGAGAAATTTCAGTGCGCTGTGCACTGTTTATTTGCAAAGTACAGTTATGTTGAGGTGTTTCCCACTCTGAGTTTCTTCTGCACAATACCTTCACAATTTACAATTATTTTGAAACAGTATATTTGCAAATTACAATTATTTCGAGGCATTATATTTGCAAGTGTAATTACTTCATTTCATTCACAAAGTGCCATTACTTCGAAACAGTTTATTCGCAAAGTGCCATTCATTCACATAGTGCCATTACTTCAAGATAGTGTATTCGCAAAGTACAGTTGCTTCGAAATGTTTCTTGCCGTCAGCTTCTACTGCTTAGTTTATTTGCATTGTTCAGTTCAAAATGTTTCTTAAAATGATAAATAACATTGGCAGTAAAATGATAAATGGCTTTGGCATTAAAGCGATTGCAAAAACAAAGGCTTGTACAGTAAAATAATGATAAATGACTGTAGCATTATTGTCTTTACAAGATAAATGTCTCGTATAGTAAAATAATTCCAAGACAAGTGGCTTTTGCATTAAAGAGATTTCAAAGTAATGCAGTGCCCAGAAAACTTACTTCGTGAAATAGTTGTACAAAGGCTCGTTGTGTGTTTCAAGTACTGGCTTAAATTTCAAGCACATGTATATGTGTACGTATTTGTGCATAATTGCAAGAATTTTCATTGAGGTATGTCAATATGGCAGACTGATTTCACAAGCCACAACCACTTGTGTTCGATTAGAATATTACAGAGACTGGAGAATATTTGAGTAAGAATGTGATATATTTATACAAGCAGCTTATTCTGATAAAGATGCATGTACCAGGGCATTCATTTTATTGAACATAGCAGGGTCTGAAGCCATTGAAAGGGAACATTCATTTGTCTATGCACCCAGCAGTATATGAATGTGAAGAAGAAACTTGTGTTGTGCAGGCTGAATCAAGGGAAGACCCTGAGTGTTTAAAGTGCAAATTTAGAGAGCTGTGCAACCCTCAGACTAATATTACATTAAACAGGAATTTGTTTTATATGAGAGATTAAAACCAATGGGAAACATTTGCAGCTTATATTACTGACCTGAGAAACAAAGCTAAAACATGTAGGTTTGGTGATTTAAAAGATGTGGTGATAAAGGACGGACTCCTATGTGGTATTAATAATGCTGCTGTGAGAAAGATTTTGCTTTGTGACAGTGATTTGTCGCTGAGTAAACCCATTGAGATTTGTCAGATTCATGAAGTTACAGAAAGGCACGCAAACATTCTTGCTAGTAATAAGAGTGGTTTTGGCAGCCTCCAGAGCTCATGTAGACAGCATGTAACATGTCACAGGCAAAAGCAGGCCTAAGCACATAGCAACAGTAGCCCCTGCGGGACCTCTAGGTAAAACCTGTAGTCTTCTAGTACATTCCAAAAACAGTTCAGTTAAAGGAACATGCTCAGTACAGAACCCAAGTATACCTAGTGTAAACCAGATGTTGCTCAGCACAGCATAAGATTGAATCAACAAAACCCAAATCAAGCTTTATTGTTAACTGTTGCAATTTTGGTGCCAATCATGAGTCTAAAAGAGAAAAGTGCATAGCATTTGGTAAGCAATTTCACAAGTGTAAGAAATAGAACCATGTCCAAAGATTTTCTAAATCCAGTAAGTCTCACACAGTTACAAAGAAGCTCACTCAAAAAAGCAATTTAATCAAGTAGACCTGCAACAATCTGCTTTCTCTGTAGATGGTGTATCAGTAATTAGTGAAAAGACTGATGCAGTAGATTTACTGACAAGAAACAAAGTGTTTTGTACTGTCCAGATCAATGGTAAATCCACTGAACATAAAGAAGACAGTGGTTCAAAATGTAATGTCATGTGTGCAGATACTTTTGCAAGGGTCAGAGCTGGTGAACAACTAAGTGCCTAGTTGTGCAAAACATGTATCTTATGGAGGTGAAGAGATTCAAACCGAAGGCTCAGTACTGCTTTCATGTTATCTTGCCAAAAATTGTTATAGCTTATTGTTCTATGGAGTGGTTTGAAGATGTGTGCAGTCATTATTGGGTCTCAGAGACAGTTTGAAAATGAATCTGTTTTCTTTTACCGCAGAAATTCATCAAATAATCACATGTCCTAGCTCCAGCTTCACCAATACTGTTTTTTTCCGAGTATGCTGATGTTTTCAATAACAATGTGGGCAAACTTCCAGTTGTGTATTCCATGAAGTAAGACCCAGAAATCAGTCCAGTGATCAGACCAGCAAGAAGAATTCCCATAGCTATGCAGCATAAGGTCAAAGCTCAGCTGGACAAAATGGTGCAACAGGGTGTTCATAGGTAGGTAGGTACTAGGCTGTTGGCCCTAGGGCCTATATAAGCCTAGCCAAACAGTACCCTAGCTTTTGCCACCCAAGAAAATTATTTCCTGTGCCCCTGTCAAGCAGAGCCACGGAAGTGATCCCCAGGGTGAATTTCCTATCTCCTATCCAATCATCAAGAATTTTCTTGAAGAGTGATAATGAGGGACTTTGTTTGATATAGATAGGTAGTTTGTCCCAGGGTATGGGAAGTCTCTGGGACAGGAATCTGTCCCTCCAGCATGTTCTGTTTGTTGTGGTGACAAGGTTTAGGTCCCTAGAGTGTGTAGCTCAGTGGGATTGGGATTTCTTTAAGTGGAGCATGTCCAACAGCTCAGGGTTTGATATAGCTTTGTATGTTAGCCTCTGAGTAGGCGATATGCGACAGAGTAAAGCTGGAGTTTTTTTAGACTGTCTGCATAGGGCATCTGTTTGAGGCCGGTAATCCTCTTTGTGAGGTATTTCTGGGGCCTTTCCAGTTGTAGATGTCTTGTGAGGTACATACCAAAAGGGGCATTGTACTCTATAATGGGTCTAATGAGTGATGAGTAGAGGGGAACAATTACCTCTTTTTTTTTTTCCTGGATGAGAAACCTTTTGTGATGAGGTGTGCCATATAGAAGGATTTCCTGACTACTGTGGCAATGTGATTATCAAAGGAGAGACTGCTGTCCACCTGTGTCCCAAGGTCTCATCACACTTTTGGTGTTAAGTACATTATCGCCTATGTGGTAGTTCATGGGTACAGAGTTTTTACCAAAAGGGATGATGCACTTTTTGGCATTGAGCTTGAGGAGATGGCTTTGACACCAGGCATTTGTCTCAGTGAGGCCCTTTTGTAGGATGTCCACATCATTAGGAGTTTTGAGTGTGGCTCTTAGTTTGCAGTCATCCGCGAACTTTGTTAGCCAAAGACCTTTTGTGTTAGCCTGTACTTCAGAGAAGTAGATACCAAACAGGAATGGACACAGGACTGAACCCTGTGGTACTTTACTTGTCACTGGTCTGAAGTTGGATTTAGAGTCTGCTACTTTCACGATGTGGGTTCTGTCAGTGAGCCAGTTGGCAACCCATCTTGTGACATAGGGATTTATACCTAGTTTAGTGAGTTTATCTATAATTCCATAGTGGGAGATGGTGTTGAATGCCTTGGCGAGATCTAGATAGGCTGTGTGAACCACCTTGCCCTCATCTACGACTGTGGTGACCACTTCAAAGAAGTCTATCAGGTTTAGGAGACATGATCTGCCTTTTACAAACTCGAACTGGGTAGGGTCCAGAGTTTGGAGATTACCAATGTCATTCTTTATAGGTTCCATGATGATACGTTCCATAGCCTTGTAGACCAGGCTCGTCGGGCTTATGGGGTGGTAGTTCCCAGGATCCGTGGTGGCTCCCCCTTTGTGGAGTGGGATAACTGTTGCTGTGCGCCATTCAGTTTGCACAAAGTCTGAGGTGAAGTTATGATTGAACATGGTACTTAGGTGGGGTGCCAGTTCGTTCTGTAGTTCATGTAGAACGCAGCCTGGGATGTTGTCAGGTCCCATGGGTGCTGTGTTCTTGGCTTTGGAGAGTGTGTTTTATTTTTACCTGTGCAGCCGTGATTACAGGAACTTTGCATTCTTCTGATATAGAGATTGGCCCTTTAGGAGTTGAGAGAGGGGTAAAGTTAGCACTGAACCTATCTGCTAGGATGTTGGCAATATCAGTTGGTTCTGTATATTTAGTGCCATTGTGCTGTAACTCAGAGCAGATCGGAGTGTTGCCATTGAGATTCCTGACATAGCTATATAATGCTTTGTGGTTGTCTTTAGAATCAGTGGCAATTTTGTTTTCGTAACTGGCTTTGGAGGATTTTATGAGGGATCTCAGCTTCTTATTGTGGCTGACCACGGAGTTCCTCCAGTCTTGGAATTTTACTCTTTTTTTGCAACAGTTTCTTTCTTCTGTTGCAGAGTTTGTTTATGGCAGGGGACCACCAGATTGGCTTCCTTTTTTTGGAGGATAGTATCTTGTTTCTGTTAGGGATTGCACGATCCCTGCACTCGTGTGAGTGCTTATAAAGTGCATTTGTGTAGGATTCAGCAGTCGTACCTCTATTGTACATCAGCATGGGTGTTGTGAAGTTTGCCACTTCTGTCTTAAAAAGCTTGAAGTTGGCTTTGGAGAAATTTTTTATGGTGGTTTCCCTAGGATGGGGATGTCTAGGGTAATTAGCTTGTGGTCGGATCTGACCAATGAGGAACTGACCTCTGGTGTGGAACACTGGTTGCCCATGTTGGTAATGACCAGGTTTAGGATATTGCTGCCCCTGGTGGGGGTGTGGATAAGTTGATCCAAGGAGTTGGAATTTATGAATTCCAGAAAACGTTGATCACAAGAGTTGGTACATGAGTACTGACAAACAGATTTACAAAGGGTCATTTACTTGCTACAAGCCCTGATACACACAATTTACAAAGTCAAAGTCAAGGCTGATACCATCCCAAACAAGAACATTCTGGAACGGAATTGACAACAGACAAAAACAAATGGCAAATGCAGAGAAAAAACAAAAAAAACTCCTCTTTTACTTCTTTAAACAAACACAACAAACAGAACAAACTCAAAAAGTTCTCTGCAGGCAGCATCATGCATTCATGCATCATGCATCTTGGGAGTGCCATGCAGACTGCTACAGAAAACTACAGTGACCTAAAAAAAATTTATGATGATCACAGCACAGGCACAGAAACAGAGCAGATTCCATGCCTAAACCATGCCTAAAACAGGAGTTCACTATATGGTGGGCAAAGTGCCCAAGCAACTTCCAGAAACAGCCTTCCACAAGCCAAACCATCACAACAGAACAATCACACAGACAGGGGGAGACCTGCTGGACAAATGGACAAATGCGAAAAGGACTTACACTGTGGACTCAGCGCCAGCTGCACCTGCACATAAAAAAAAAAAAGGCATGGCAAAAAGTAAAACTGGCAATCAAAAATTCAGACCCATTCTCAAAAGAAGGCCATTTGATGATAAGGACACCAAACACCAGGGTCATGGTCACACAACAAACATACCAGGCATGCTCCCATACCACTATGCAGAATGACTCACTGAATCTGGCATCTCCCACTCAGCTACAACAACATCCAACAACAGGCAATATTTGTTAAGGGAGAACCACACCCTAGCGAGAACATGTGAAGCAGACACCATCTGGATGCTCTCATGGTGGCCTACAAGGGTCTTTCACATCCCTCTCTCAGGCAGTTCCTCTCAGGGGGATCAAGAATGTAAACCTCCTAGGAAACATTACCAGTATGGGACTTGAACTTTTGTTGCTAAAAAAAGTGACACTCCTCCCATTTTGAACCACAGCAACAGCAGATCTTAGCACCTGTCATGGAAAAAAAACTCCTTCCCTGCTGGCAATTACCTCAGCAAGGAGGGTTTCTGAAGGCCAGGCCTTATGGCAGTACAAACCCTCCCTAATCTTCCATCAAGGGTGGTGTCCATGACTAATCTAATCCTACATTTATACACATGAACAGCTACTACCTGGGACAGAACCAAAAGTAACAGAAAAACTGACAGCTTTTTTAAGCCCTGCAACACAGGAAGGAAGGAAAAGTACTTCAAAAAAACACAAATCCAGACAATGGGATGGAAATTGCATAAGATTCTGTTACTCCTACCACTCCTAACATGGAAAACCAATTCCACCAGGCATAATTCTACAAGGGGGCCAGGGCCACAACCACTACCACAGCTTTAAGGGCTGAGAGTGGCACCCATTTGCATTTCATATGACTACTGCAACCTCGTGCATACATTATTCAAGTACCTTGCCTCTGTATTCTCCAGCAAGCAGGGTTTACCAATTAATTTTTTCTTCCTCCTAACCACTCCTCCCTTTTTCTTTACTCCTCCCTACCTCCCATATGGTGCATGACCCATTTGTTATATGTGAATTACATGCATGAGTTTTGTACCTATGTTAAATGTAGATGTAACATCTAGATTACCTCCCAGACTGGATGCACACCTCTCCCTCCTTCCCTACTCTCCACTTAGGAGGTGTTACCCTCCAAATAATATTTTTGATATGCTGGGGGTCATATATGTTGTATTGCGAAACATTGGCATTTATCCAAAAATTAGCTCTTCCAAAGAGGGCAATGGCATCTGGGGCACAAGACACTGAGAAGGGGAAATGGCTTTATGCCGAATACCCTAAGACCAGCAGATGGAGATGGCGCGACTCCGGCGAGCATCAGCGGCTTTGAGTCGACCTGGAATCCGGCCCTGGCGAGCCTGTTGGCAGCGACAGGACAAACCATTAGTTATATGACTGCAGATGCTATCCAGTTCGGGACATCTTATTATGGTAGGTGTTTTTCCCAGTTAATGGTGGGGTAGTTGAAATCACCCATTATTAGGGTGTTGGGTTGTACCCTAATATTTTCCAGTGCATCAAGAAATGGAGTGGAAATCCTGGGGCATGGTGGGGGATCTGTAGCAAGCTACAATTTGGATTGCAGGCTTCCCCAGAGTTAGTTGCACTTGGATAATCTCAGATGCATTATGCTGAGCAACTAGCCTGGAGGTCTGGATATCCTTAATGAATATGAACACGCCTCCACCTTTAGTGTTTCAGTCCAGGTTAGGTGGCCAAAAGGTATGGTATGATATGAATTATAGCCCGGTAATGCAGGGGTACTTTTGAACCAGGTCTCTGTCACTGCACAGATGTCGATGTTCTCCATTTTAAGGAGTGCCTCAAGTGAGTGCATTTTGAGGTTTAGACATCTAGCATTAAGTAGCATTACCCTCAGATTTTGCTTGCTTGTACCTGTTACAGTGGTGAATTTGTCATTTGAACCTTGCCTAAAAAAGGCACTATAGGGGTGGTAAGAGCCTTAGCCAGTATCCAGAATCCCAAGGGCGACAGGTGCAGGCCATCTCTGGCAAAGCACCTTGGTTTGTCGATCATGTCATCCCAGGCAGATACTGGATCCCCTTAAAATGACACCAGAAGCATGGCCAATTGTTGAAGTCAATCATTTTGTCCTTGTACTGTGGTATCATTTTGGGTGATGGCAGGATGCTACTCGGGGCTAGGGTCCTACCTGCCTGGGCTACAAGATCGGACAGCTCCTCCATGTCTCTCTTTTCATGTAGTCCAGGGAGGTATGTCGCAGGTCATTCACACCAACATGGACAATGACAGAGTCATATTTGTGCTTGTGGAGTGACCTGAGTGCATGCGTTATGTGGTGGATCCTGGCAACTGACAGGCAGCTGACAGTAACTTTCTCCTTGTTTAGCCTGGTGAGTGGAACATCAGTATGCCTGACTATAGTGTCACATATGACTAGAGTGTTGGGTACGTTGTTATGCCTTATGGGCTGTGGTTGAGTGGCACACTGAGTTTGCGGGCTATGTATCATTTGTGTTGTGTTGGGGGGCTGGAGGTTGCATGCGTTTCTGCTTTGGAGGTCCCTGTTGCTTGGGTAGATTTTAATTGAAAGCCTCCGCGAATGTATTTGTGTGCTTTGTGTTTGTGTGTGTTTTGGTGGTGTAGGTTTTGAGGGACTATGTGATGAGTGTGGTGCAAGTGTTTTCCTTCTCTTGACTGTCTAGTCCAGTCTTGGGTGAAGAGAGCTTTGCTTCCAGTTTGGCTATACAAGTACATCTCTCACAGGTTGTAGTGTTGGGTGGTAGGAGGAGAGGGTTGTCTGTGTACATGAGGCAATTGCTGCATTGCCCCAAGATGCCCAGATTCATCAGGTAGACAGGAGAAAACACCGGGAGCTGACCATTAGACATGCCTGGATAGGTGCTTATTTATTAAATACTAAAAACTGTTTTCCTCTAGACAGGTGAAGAAAGTTGAGTGTTGTAGTGATTTGTAGCTTATGTAGTGCTTACAATGAGTTCTGAACAAGTGCTGAGCTCAAAGAAACAGATTTGAGTGCTGAAACTAGAAAACTGGTTAGTTCTAATAAACAAAATTAAGCTAGAAGGCTTCCCTCCAACACAGAAAGGCATGGGAGCTCAGAAGCTTACAAACATTGCTGCATGTAGCAAATCTGTATCTGGACTAGACTTACAGGAAAGGCAGGAAACAAGCTTATTTTTTTTTTTTTGTAAAGTGGAAAGGAGGAGCAGAAACTAAGTATGTTAACCTTCTCAAATGTTCTCCCTGGATTAGGTAGAATGGGGTAATGACACCAGACTGGGAGGAGTGTCCCAGATCAAATTTACAGTAGGGGTGGGCAACTGCAAAGAGGGCAAGTATAAAAACAGGATACCAATAGGGAGGGAAGCTGGGAGACCACAAATAATCCCAACCAGATGCTTAACAGTTGTAGAAAATTTCTAGTTAATACCTCACACACAGTGAAACTAGCTAGAAATGTATATGCAGACAATAAAAGTGCTATAAATGTGTAAAAATAAGCAAGAAAGCAGGATACTTAATGTCATATATGACAGATCAGTCACAGATCAGCTTCCTTCCTCCGAGTAGCTCAGTGTGAAATGGCAGAAACACAAGTTACCTTCTTAAGTAACAAAGTTGAAACCTGAATCAACTTTAAAAAAAAAGCTTGAAAGAGCCAGTGAGGTGTTTACTCCAAGCCGTAGTCCAGGCAACCCCAATCAGCCAATGACCATAAACAATTCACTCTCACTGAAATGCTATACTGGCTTTGGCTAAACTACGATGGCCTGCAACATGTGCTCAGACACACAGCCTCTATTAACAAGCATCTAGGCCCAAAACGCAAGCCTGAATATGGACAATGCTACACAACCCACACTACTTAGGTAGAAAAAACTGCAGAAATGAGAATGCTTTTAACTGCAAACAAGTTATATGATACACTCCTTAGCAGGAAATCAGAATAAACAAACCCAACACGATGCTTAACAATTGTAGAAAATTTCTAAATACCTCACACACAGTAAAATAGCCAGAAATGTATATGCAGACAATAAAAGTGCTATAAATAACTCAAAAATACGCAAGAAAACAGGATGCTTAATGTTGTTTATCACATTTCAGCTTTCTTCCTTCAAGTAGCTCAGTGTGAAATGGTAGAAACGCAAGTTAACAATGTAATTTGTCCAGTTCCAGTCCATGTCCATGGTAGCAGCTCATAAAAAAGGCTCAGATGAAATCAGAATATGCATCGACCCAAGAGATTTGAACAAAGCATTGAAGAGACCACATCATTCCAAGCGTACATTCGAAGAGGTTGCAGCTCTGATACCGAATGCTGCTGTTTTTCTCTTAGATGCAATAAGTTCATTTTGGCAAGTGATGCTTGATCACAAATCTTCATTACTGACTACATTCATTAAACCATTTGAAAGATATAGATTCCTCAGAATGCCATTTGGAATAAATTCTGCAAGTGAAGTCTTTCAGCTTGCAGTGGAGCAAAGTTTTTTGGGCTATCCCTGTGCCATAATAGTAGATGATATATTGGTCAGAAGCATTGGTGAGGTAGAGCATGAGAGAAACTTGAGAGTTCTAGACAGAGCACATGAAGTGAACTTAAAGCTCAGTCCCCTGAAGTGCAAATTCTGACTTCCAGACATTACATGTGGGGTCATTTATTTACAAGTATTGGCTTGAGACCAGACCCATCCAAGCAAGCAGCCATGCTTGAAATACCAGTACCAGATAATGTACAAGCTCTACAATGTTTTCTTGGTATGGTCAATTATTTAGGCAAATTTATACCAGACTTCAGTGAGTTTACAGTGCCTTTGAGAGAGCTCACACTCAAGAATGTTTCTTGGTCATGGCTAGACCAACACCAGAGAGCATTTGAAGTTCTTAAGCAGAAAATTACTACCCCTCCAACTTTAAAGTACTATGATGTCAACAAACCAGTAACTCTTTCATGTGATGTTTCAAAATTTGGTTTAGGTGCAGTTATTCTTCAAGAAGACAAGCTAAGTAGCCTGTGAATCTAGAACGCTTACCCGGACTGAGATGCAGTATGTGCAAATTGTGAAGAAACTTTTGGCAGTGGTGTTTGCATGTCCAAGTTTCATGATTGCTCCAACAAGATTACAAAGAATGATGCTCAAATTGCAAAAGTACAACTTCAAGATGGTCTATACAAAAGGCAAACTTGTTTGTCTGGCTGGTACCTTATCCAGATCACCTAGAAATGCAACAGAACCATTTGATGCAGACAATTTTGACTAATGTCATGGAAGTGCATAATTTCTCCACAAGACTGTATGAGCTACGTGATCCAGTTTTGCAAAAGCTCAATCACTATATCAGTGTTGGATGGCTGTCAGAGCAATCAAGGGTTCCACTAGAAATGCAATCTTACTTTCCTTACAGAGTTAAGTTGTTGATGGAAGATGGCATTATTTTCAAAGCTCCAAAAATTGTTGTTCCTGCTTCTTTACAACGAGGGTATATCCAGAGTGCATCATCATCACCCGTGTTCCGAATCTACTAAGAGAAGAGCAAAAGGACTAGTATTTTGGACTTCTTTGGCTAAAGACCTTGATAGAATACTTTCTTCCTGTTCAGTATGAAATAGTACTAAAGCACATTTGCCGAGAGAACCACTTCAGCTTAATCAAGTCCCTGATCTACCTTGGTCTGTTGTAGCTACTGACATATTTGAGTAGAACAATCATCACTACTTAGTACTAGTAGACTCTTATTCAAATTGGTTCGAGATCGATCTACTACCTAATCTTTTTTCTACCACAGTCATCACTTAAGTTGAAACGCCATTTCTCAGTCCATGGCAGTCCACAGAAATTAATCTCTGATAATGATACGCAATTCACTAGTCAGTTGTTTCAGAAATTTGCCAGAGAATGGGACTTTGATTTTAGAGAAATGTGAACTGTTCTGGCAGTTATACCTTGATGCAGGGAACTGGCCAGGACTAAATGACCACATTTCCATCAGCTCCTTATTAAAACTTAAAGCCTTAGAAAGAAATTATTTATTTCATTTGTTTATTTGGAGTAATTCAAGACAAAAGATACATACATGTATTTTATGAATTTTGGTTGATATGTGTTTTAAAATTTTGTTAGGTATTTATTTTAAAAATGTTGTTAGATATTCATTTTGGTAGGCATTGCTTTTACCTTTGTGTGTATATAAAAAAAGGGGGTGTCTTGGTAATTAAACTATTAGTGATGTGTTTGTCATTTATAAAAGCACACAAGATTAGTTTTTAATTGTATCTGATGAAGTTCTTACTGTAAGGACGAAAACACTTATGCAATGCAATAAACTTCCATCTGCTTTGGTTTTCTGGACTACTGGATTTTATTTCTACATTCACGAGTGGAGTACCTTTTGGGACCCTCCTCCTGCCGGTTAAGTTTGTTTTTTTCTTTGGTTTGTGGGACTTCCCAGAGTGTCCACAATCGAATAGACTTGCAGTACAGAGTGCAAAGCAATAACTTGAGAAGTCAGTGTGATAATACCGATGTTTTTTTTTTTTGAACTTACTAAATCTCAGAAACTTACCCTGTGACGATCTACTTTGCTCACCTGCTCAGAGACTTCTATCTAGGAAAACCAGAGCAACATTGCCTATCCGTTCTAATTTATTGAGATGACAAACCAAGCCCAACAAATGAAAAACTTGAGTGGAGATTCAGGTACCCAAAAAGACCAGTACCAGCAGCCAAGAAATATCACCAACCAATTTATTAAATTCAACAAGCAGCAAAAATAGCAAGTGATAGCAGTTTAGCACTTTCGTCTAGGTAAAGACTTCTTCAGAACTGCTAGTACATCCACTATTTCATTTAAATAAGTACAAAGTCAACACATGATCAAACTGACCAATGGAACACCAGTGTCGACTTTCAAAATTTTTGTGAGAAACTATGTTAAAATCCAAGATATAAGCATGATAATGCATCCATACAATACCAGTAGAATTCACTAATGAATAACAGCATTATACAAATACAAATATATGTTAAACTCAGGAATATAAATAAAAACAAATTGTGTCAACTCCAGAACATTTAAACCACATTGTAGCTGTAATAATCACCCCTCAAGACTCTAACTTGAAAATGGGGGTGATGGAACTACTTTCATTAAGACTTGGGGAGATAAAGCATCACATGTAAGAATCCATTTTTGTTCCTTTTTATTTAAATGATGCTCAGTGTAGGAACCCCTTAAATCACTATCCATGTGGTCAATCACCACAAACTTGAAAAAATGCCACTCACAAGGAGAGATGTCTGTAAAGAGCATTAGTAGACCTTTCTCTCCTAATGTCATTTAAATGCTCATAAACTCTCTCCTTTAACATCCAACAGGTCTTCCCAATATAAAAAAACTTGCATTTTTGACAAAGGGCCCTGTACACAACTCGTCTAGATAGGCAATTGAAATTTCTTTTCACTTCTATTTTCTTATGCCTAATAAAGAATGACTCAAAGCAATGGCTATGTTGGCAGTGGTTGCACTTAAACACACCCTTTGGTCTATTTGAACCCATATTGTCCCTTTTCATCTCCAATAAACTCTTGACACACACACCTTTGCTAAAAACAATTTTTGGTTTAGTACCAAGTAATTCAACACCTTCTTTAATAGAGGTGACAATTTGCCAGAATTTATTAATCACTCCAACAATTTCACTGAAAAGGAAATGATCATAGAACGTTCGTAAGGCATCTCAGTTGTTTGAATACCGTTGTTGTCATTTTGATCCATAACTGAGTCAACATGTGGGCCTTTTTGGATAGGGAGTAAAGGTTGGTAAAATCCTTTCTTCCTTTTACCAAGGACTTCATCCTTGACAGACACCAATAGTTCCAAATGGTAACCCCTTTTGTTGAACATGTCACGAATCTTGTCCATCTCCTGCCCAAATGTGGTGTTGTCTAACACCATACGAGCCAGTCGTATAAATTGCCCTTTCACTACTGCTTTTTTTTAAAAGGAGGGTGCCAACTGTCGTAGTGGAGATAGGAATTGGAAAAGGTCTTTTTCCGATAGATGTTAGAACAAAAACACTCCCTACCATAATCCTTACTTAACCATAACATCTAAGTAGGCTATTTGGTCATGGTCAAAGGTATGAGTGAATTTCAAAAATGGGGTAGTATTGTTGATGTATTCCAAGAACTCATTCAATTCCTGACTGAGTCATTCCATATTAAAAAATATCCAGAAACAGATGTAGAATGACCAGTTGCTCGCAAATGAACCATTGAGAATAAAATGCCTCTCCCAATATGTCTCAAAGAGATCTGCAAAGCTAGGAGCACAAGAAGCTCCTATTGCTACTCCACTTGCTTGCCTGAACAAATGTCCTTCAGAGTATAGGTAGTTGTTATTCAGGACAAGGTCCATCAGTGAAATAGCAGTAGTTATGCTATTTTGATCCAAAAGAACAATGTCAATGTGTGTGCTTTTTTCTGATTTTGAGAGTATTTAAGTGAAATAGTGGATGTACCTAGCGGTTCTGAAGAAGTCTTTACCTAGACGAAAGTGCTAAACTGCTATAAGTTGCTATTGATTGCTTGTTGATTTTAATAAATTGGTTGGTGATATTTCTCGGATGTTGGTACTTGTCTTTTTGGGTACCTGGATCTCCACTTACGTTTTTCATCTAATTTATTGAGGCCTAAAGCTAAAAACCAAGCAATCAAAACCCACTTATCTAGAAATAGTTCTTTCCAAAAGTCCAGCTGTGATAAGTCGAGCAGAGTTCTTCATCCATTAGAAAAAGGAGAGTGAGGATACAAACAATGAAAGGTTTCGACCAGATTGGTCAAGTAATAAGTATTTGTGCAGAGCCAAGAACCTATTTTGTTAATTCTGAGGGTGTGGAGTACAAGAGAAGTTGCAGACATCATCTTCCTGTCACAGAACTAATATCGCAGCATCGTACCTGTGATAGACTAACTCTCAGAGAAATCCAAATGATATTCCTGTTCCAGAACATGTTTTGACTCTTGATACTGTTCCAGTAGATGATTCCAATGTTCTGAAGATTGAGCAGTTAACAGAGACCATTCCAGTTGCTAAACCAGATCCAAAATTTTATGTCACATGATATGGTAACATTTCAAAGCCTAGTGTGAAATATGCAGCAACTTGGATATAGTTGTATATATGTATCTAGCTTTGTATAATCGCATGATGAAAATCATTTCTATGTAAATTGCATGTTCATTAATTGCAGTGGCAATGTCCAACTCATTTTCTCAGAGGGAGGATGTAGAATAACAGGTATGTTGTACCTTTAAGAAGCATTTCCAAGATCTGTGTGTTAAATATAAATTACCAAGCACATATTCGCTTCAGTGCTATTTTGAAGATGCAGCCGGAATGTTAATATCCATGTGCATGATAGCTAATCTGTTTATAAGTTAGTTACTTATTCTCATTTCTGATGTGTGTTTGTACAATAAAGCAGCTTGAGCAAGACCCCATGATACTCACCTGTTTTATGCTGACCTGGCGAGCGACAAGAAGCATCTCCTGTGTTTTTTTAAGTGCATATGTCAACTGGAAAAAAACAGCTTGCCAGCATCCACTTCTTTTAAATCTTGTGTTCAGAAAAAGGGGAAGTGATAAATTATGGAATGTATGAAATAAGCAGAGCATTAGGAAAATTGAACTACAGCAGGGACCCACGGTGGCAGGCATTTTGAAACCTTATGAAAAAAACACGAATACCACTGTAATGCAGCTTTAATTGATGCACAGAAATGTTGCAGCACACCAGATACTGTCATCCATTGCTAGCACTATTGA
Organism: Protopterus annectens; assembly: GCF_019279795.1. Lineage (NCBI taxonomy): Eukaryota > Metazoa > Chordata > Ceratodontiformes > Protopteridae > Protopterus > Protopterus annectens. The sequence goes on from NC_056733.1 coordinate 880,690,111, forward strand.
CATTTCCTTCACAGTAAGGAGGAGCCTGATGGAATGCATTGAAGTGAACAGATAACAGGTATGACAAAGCAGCTGAAAACAGGTAGTGACCAAAAATAAGAATGTGTGAAGCATTGATGCCAGTTACTTTACTTTGTAAGAACAAGGCTTTTCCATGTGATCTTTCTGAGAAAGAGAAAAGTGAATCTCCGCCATGTTTGTGTAGGGTACAAGAATGTTAGAACTAGCATTTGGCCTTGAATCCTGAGAAAGAAATTTGTACGTATTGAGTTTGATATTTGTCAGTAATTGTATAAATTTGGTTTTCTAAAAATGTATTTTAATAGAAGCCATGTACATTTGGGAATTTTCTTTGACGTCTGTATATTGCTGTAAGAGAAAGGAGTAACATAGGCTCAGAGTGCAGTACGAACTTGAGGATACTAATTGAAGCTCTCTGGTCCATCGTTGACAGCATATCATGGAAGATTGAGGCTGTGAGCTATTACTGAAAACTGTTGTGTAGTCCTGGGAAGTCATCACATGACCAGGTTTAGTGTTCCTCTGGTTAACAAGTGAATCAGTCTGCCTGAATGTTTCAGCTATTACTCTTAATGTAGCAGTTCCCACTGCCCTGTTTGCAGCCAAGACCCTCTAAAACTACAGTTCCCACTGCCCATTATTGCAGCTGGCCCCTCTAAAACTGCATTTCTCACTTCCCATAATTGCAGCTGGCCCCTCTATAAAACTACAGTTCCCACTGCCCGTTATTGTAACTGACCCCTATAAAGCCACAGTTCCCACTGCCTGATATTGCAGCTGACCCCTGTAAAGATGCAGATGTCCTTCAAGAATGCAACTGCAGTCCTTACATATGGGTTGTGCTGCCTCAGGCAGCCCTCGGTCGGCCAGATTCCAAAGTCTGGGTCCGACGTTGCCTCCTCCCCGACGTCAGAGCGGCTGGGGTATAAAAGTATCAGCCAACGCCATCTTCCTCAGTCTTTCTTGCCGCGCGGTGCCCGAAGCAGAAGCAGTTCGCAAGTGCCGGTCGGTCAGCTCCTGTGTTTTTCGTATCCGAAGTCATCAAAAAAGGTAAGTACCCTGTTGGGGATCTTTTTCTTGCCTCAGCCGATGTCAGAAAAAACTGAAAAAGTTAATAACTGTTTGTCTTGTGGTAAACAAATACCTCATAAGGATTTCCATTCTTACTGCCTCCCTTGCCTTGGCCCAGACCACGACGTCTCGGCCTGTGCCGCCTGTGCTTGCTTCAATAAGCGCACACTCAGGCGCCGGGCAGAGTTTGCTGAAGACTTTTTTGGCGACAAATTCTCCTATACCATGCCGTCGGAACAACCGACAACTCATATTTCCAAAAAACGGAAGGACCGGGACCGACATCCTCGGCCCGCGACTTCCACCGACTCCACGCCAAAAATTACCGCGAGTGCATCGGTCTCTTCTGAGGCAGTTGTTCCACCGCTCCGGACCGACAACACCGCTTTACCGATCACTCCGGCCCCGGAGCCTACGCCAGTGCCAGTGGTTGATTTTCCTCCAGATTATGAAGCCCAAGATTTACCGGAGACCATACCTGTGGACAAGGTTACTCCAGCACGTGGGGCAGCTAGGCCCCCTATGTCTGTCTATCAAGGCCTACACACTTGCTAAGGCTGCTAGCCAGGCTAAGTCTCACCCTCCTAAAGCTCTGCCTCAGCCCACTTCTGATAAACAAATCATGTCTTTGGCTGCAGATTTAATTTCCTTAATCAGAGGCTCCCAGGCCCATCCTGAAAGAGGATCTCAGCCACCTTCTGACAAAAGGCCCAGGGTTGAGCATACTGACACCCTTTCTTCAGATGAAGCCTCTGGTGACTCTGATCACTCAGTTTCCCAGGAAGAGTCCTTCCAGGCCTACGAGGATTCTGATGCGGAGGATTCTATCCCCTCTGCCTCCCCTCCTGAGGATATTTCCTTTGGGGAAGTTCTTCACTCCATGAGGAAGCACTTTCAGTGGCAAGGCCAGGAATACTCCGATTCCAGGAAACGGCTTCATACCTTCCTTAAGCTACCACAACACAGGCCTTTAGCTATCCCTCCAGTGCTTGATGTTCTGGATGATGTGTACTCAGATTCGAGTGCTTCTCCTGATTCTCTCCCTCCTGCTCCTGTCAAGCCGGACAGATACTACAGGGTTCCTGAAACTCATAAGCATTTCTTTAAGGCCCATGCTGTTGATCTAGAAACAATTTCCAAGGGGCCAAAAGGGGTGACTACATCCACGGCCAAGAATCCCTTGCCCTCAGACAGGGAAGCTAGGTCCCTGTAGAGGTGGGGCAAAAAAGTTTATACCTCAACCATTCTGGCTATGAGAGCCCTCAATTGCCTTTTTCATATGTTTCAGTATCAGGATTTCTTGATGGATGATTTGCAGAAAATGTTAGCCTCTCCTGAGCCTTTAGATAGGAAGGCCTTGCAGGATGTGGTTCACAACACACAGCAGGTTAGCAACCATTTTCTTCAGTGTGGATATGATGCATTGGAAGCTTCATGTAGGGCAGCTATGACGGGGGCTGTCATACGTAGACATGCACGGTTAAAAGAACAGCCATTACCAGATCATGTTAAAGCAAAGCTTCTAGATGCACCTCTGGAAAAGCACAAGCTATTTGGTACTAATGCTCAGGATGTGTTGAAGTCAATTGAGGAAAAGGCTAAATCAGTGCAAACAGTCAAGGATTTTCTCCAGGTTCAGCCTCCTAGGTTCAGCAGGAATTGGCCTTCTAAGAATTGGTCCTTTCTGGACACTGACAAATTTCAAAGGGGAAAAAACAGGCGTGCCCGAGGAAGAGGGCAATACAGAGGCTCCTACAGGGGACGCCAATGGCAACCGACTAATCAGAGAGGTGGCGCGGGGACTTCCCCTGCCCCACAGGGACAATCACAATGACTTGCCTTTGACACCGCCGACCAAGGCTCAGAGAAGCACCTTTAGGCGGAAAATTATCCTTATTTTCAAAAAACTGGCACATTTTAACAAAGGACAAATGGATTCTGGACATTATAGACCAAGGCTACAGGTTCCACTTCCATACGTTACCAACAAGACAAGGCATGCCAAACCTGACACAAAATCAAAGGGCAGAGGCATTCGAACAAATTTCAAAGCTGGAACACATCAAAGCAATAGAAAAGGTTCCTCCTCAGGAACAAGGCCTGGGATTTTACTCAAGACTGTTCCTTGTTCCAAGAAAAGAAAAGCAATGGAGACCTATACTGGACTTGTCCGCTCTAAACACGTTTCTAATTGTACCAAAATTCAAAATGCTGACACTACAGCAACTCCTTCCCATGCTGGGCAAGGGGTCTTGGCTGGTTACTCTGGACCTCAAGGAGGCATACCTGCATGTCCCAATCAGACACAGTTGCAGAAGATACCTCAGGTTTCTTGCAGGGTCAGAGCATTATCAATTCTCAGTATTGCCCTTTGGCTTATCTACTGCGCCCAGAGTATTCAAGAAATGCCTGGCATCAGCAATTGCACATTGCAGGCTCCAGGGGATACAAATATACCCTTACCTGGACGACTGCCTTATTCAAGCGGACAGCAAACATGCCTTGACAAAAAACTTGAATTATGTCATTCACTTGCTACAGGCTTTGGGATACACAGTCAACTTACAAAAATCAAGACTACTGCCATCCCAACAAATAACTTTTCTAGGAGCCAAACTAGACACAGAATCTCAAATGGCTTACCTCACAGAAGAGAAGCAAGAACAACTACCACATTACTTCAAAAGCCTAGCAAAGCTCACCCAGATGACTGCAAGGAAAATCCTGCAGGCCCTGGGTTTCATGGCATCTTGCATTCTACTGATTCCGCTGGCAAGACTACACATGAGAACTACAATGGTACCTAAAAAGTTTATGGTCTCAACACAGCCACAACTTAGAAGCAATTATCACACTCATCCCATGTCTACAAAGGGAATTTTTGTGGTGGGCCCAAGCAAGCCAGTTAAACAAAGGTATGCCTTTCAACAAGCCTCAAACAAGCCAAACCGTTACAACAGACACCTCAGACCATGGATGGGGGGGCGCACATGGAGGGCAGATGTATTCAAGGGCAATGGACTCCACAGGAAGTACATCTGCACATCAATCAAAAAGAGATGTTGGCAGTAATGCATGCAATCGAGGCCTTCGGAGAATATCTTCAGCAAGGTCATCTACTAATAAGGACAGACAACACCACTGTTATGTGGTACATCAACAAGCAGGGAGGTACTCATTCTTACCCCCTTTGCAGACTAACAATGACTCTCTGGGAAAAATCCCTGAAACTGAATATACAGCTACAATCCCAGTTTGTTCCGGGCAGGGCAATGTTCTAGCGGACAGTTTAAGCAGAAACATCCTGGATCCACACGAATGGATGTTGCATCCACATATTTTTGCACAAATAACTTCTACATGGGGGAGGCCGGATGTAGACCTCTTTGCCTCCCACCTCAATCATCATCTGAAAAAGTTCTGCACGAGGTCACATCATCCACAAGCCTGGAAAATAGATGCTCTCTCATTCATCTGGAACTCTCTAACAATCTATGCATTCCCACCTCTACCATTGATGACCAAGGGGTTACTGAAGATCAAAGCAGAGCAACCGAAAGGCATAGTAATAGCTCCAGATTGGCCAAGATAGCACTGGTATCCACTACTAAGGAGCATAACTTGCACCAAACCGTGGACCCTGCCTCTATGGTCTCCACTCTTGACTCAGCACAATTACAGGACGGTTCATCCAAACCTGCAGACTCTGCGGCTGACAGCTTGGAGGGTCCCATGATTTCTCCACATATCTCTTTCTCCAAGGATAATATTAGAAGCACGCAGGCCTTCCACCAGAAAAGCTTATTCAGCCAAATGGAAGAGATTCAGCATCTGGAATACCAACAAGGGACAGGATGCATCAGTAATGAACATTCCACAGATATTGGAATACTTGGCAGACATGCTGCATAATGGACTTTCCTATTCTTCCATAAAAATACACGCTTCAGCAATTTCAGCAAGATACAACACTGATTCTCCTGTGTTCTCGCATCCTTTGCTAAGACAATTTCTAATAGGGGTAAAGAATATCAAGCCTCCCAGAAAACCACCAGTGCTTGCATGGGACCTCAATTTTGTGTTGGAAAAATTAACTCTTCCTCCCTTTGAGCCAGCAGCATCTGCAGAATTGCAATTTCTTTCCTGGAAAACAGTTTTCCTGTTGGCAATAACCTCAGCAAGGAGAGTTTCGGAGATACAGGCCCTCATGGCAGTACCTCCATTCCTCATTTTTCATCAGGACAGGGTTTCCTTAAGAACCAATCCTTCTTTTATGCCAAAAGTGATATCCAGGGTGTCTCTAAATCAAGTAATTCACCTGCCTACTTTCTTCCCCTATCCTCAAAATAAAGGGGAAAAGCTGCTGCACACTTTGGACATTCACAGACAACTACGCTACTACTTGGACAGAAAAAAGGCCAACCGAAAGTCTGACCAACTATTTTTAGCTTACGCTCCTGGAGTACAAGGAAAAGCAATTTCCAAGCAAACAATTTCAAAATGGATTGGACATTGCATCAGATTTTGTTATTCCTACCATGGAAAGGGTGTGCCAGCCAATGTCAGACCACACTCCACCAGAGCTACAGCCACCTCCACAGCCTTCCTAAGAGGGGTGGCTACCAAGGACATTCTAGAAGCTGCTACATGGAGCTCCGTGCATACATTTTCCAAGCACTACAACCTCCCTTTATATTCCAGATCCCGAGCAGGCTTTGTGTCGGTAGTCCTGCAGGGCATTTTAGCTACACCATCCTTATCTTAGAGCCTACCACCCCCAGCTTGGCTATGGTATTCAACCCATATGTAAGGACTGCAGTTGCATTCTTGAAGGACATAGTACAGTTTTGTACCTACCATAAATGTAGATGTCCGATAGATATGCAACTGCAGTCAGGTTTTCCCTCCCTCCTTCCCCTCTGTGCATTGGGTCCACTTTCCTCCTTTTATACTTAGCTGGGGATATCTGTTATGGTGCATCTGTTTATTGCTATTGTGTATGTCTGGAATTTTTTATCCAGTTCTAATTTTAGCCTTAAAGAAGTCAAACAAACAGCAAAGAACCAAACCAGGAAGTAAGTGCACACACAGCCAGGAAATGGAACAGCTCGTTGTAAGTTCACCAAAGCAGATTCAGTAAATCCAGGTAGGCACCAAATGAATTCAAATAATTCCTTTATTCAGAACCACAGAATGATAACACACAAGCGCTTTTGCTCAGAGGAATTCTGAGCTTTATCAAGTGACACCATGCTGTTAAATCAGGTGTCTTATATACCTTGAAAATCCTAGATTAATTAGAAAGCACTGCCAATTGACATTTTAAAGAGACTATGCGCTTTTCCACATGCTTAAAAATTCCATTAAAACAAAATGTATAAAAAGGTAGTGATAGAGTATGCTTAAAATAATGCATTAATGCATCTGTTACTGCTAAAAATGTTAACATAAAAATAAGCAAAACATTATACACTATTTCCCTAATGTTTAACTTTATAATAAAACTTGCTGTGTGCAAAAATCTGCACTTTTGAAAAGTGAAATAAGATGGAATGACTTGACATACCAACTGTTGTTCGTGTAATTGTAATATAAGGCTAATGCCTAATGTGGGTATGACAATATTTTCTTTTCTTGGCCTTGTTGACAGCCCTGCTGGAAAAAGAGAACACTATATCTTAAGTAAACTAAACTATGCTATACAATAGGTCATTCCTTAACATAGACCTTGTGTGGTGTAACATTAAGTAAAAAACATGTCCATGTGTGTGGGTGCTTGTCATAAATAATTGTATGGGGAATATCAAACTAAAGTCTTGCCCTTCTTAGTTTCAATAGTGGCTTGATACTGATCAAACCATTAAGCCCAGGGGGTCTCCCAGCATCTAACTTTAATTGCCAGAGGAGTTCTCGGTATTCTAAAGTTGATTCCCAATCACCCCCCCCTGGCATCAGGCTCAACTTGTTCCAGTACCATGAATCTCAGTTTTATGTTTGGACAGGTCAGGGAGTGTTTATAAAAGCGTTGGTTTCCTTCATTTTGTTTATATCGTAAAAATGTTCATATATCCGCTTGCAGAATTCCCTTTCCATTTTTCCTACATAGAAACTGTTGCATGTGGTGCAGAAGCCTAGATAAACCACTCCCTTGCTACCACATGTGAAATGGCCTGTTGGGTAGATTTTAAACCTTCTGGATGGAATGGTGATACTTTTTTCTTCCAAGATGGCATGGCATTGGCTACATGCCCCGCATTTAAACTTACCCTTTCTTGCTGGGTTGATTTTCCTTGTAATGTTCTGCTTTTTTTCAAACATTTCCTTAAGATTGGTACCCCTTCTTACAAATGAGGGTTGGTCAGGCAATAGCCCCCTAAACTCTTCAAAGAGGGCAAGTACAGGCCAATATTTTCTTATAGATTCCTCCATTTCCCTTGAATGCAAAGAATAGGTGTAGATAAAACTGTTCTTAAATTCATTGGTGATAACGGGAATGGAACTAGCTGGTGTGCCTGTTCCCTTACCCAGAAGGGGTGGGTAGACAGTTCCTCTTAGAGTTTACCTCCTCGACCAGGCTTTTAAAGAGGTCCAAAGGATAGCCCCTTTCTAGGAACAGGCCTTCCAAAAACTTGACTTCTGCCATGTAGTCGTCATGTCCACTGCAAATCCTACTTGCCCTGATGAGTTGTCCTTTGGCAATGCCTTTTTTCTGGAAAAAAGAATGTGCACTCTCAAAGTGCAGGACAGAGTTGGAAAAAGTGGGTTTTCGGTACAGCTTAGATTGAAAACTGTTCTCCAAGTAATTTTTATATATGGTGACGTCCAAATAATGCAATTGGTCTGGATCGATAGAATGGGTGAACTGCAAAAAATTAGTACTTGCATTGATGTGAACAAAAAAACTCAGAAGCTCATCCTCAGACCCTTGCCACAAGATGCAGATATCGTCGAGGTAACGTCTGTAGAGGAGCAGATGTTGTTCCCAAGGGGGGACCAACACAAACTTGTGTTCCCATACGTGAAGCACCACATTGGCATAAAAGTTGGCACAAGATGCCCCCATTGCTACTCCTTTACTTTGCTTGAAGTGTTCTCCATTAAAAAAGATGAAATTGTTACATAGTACAATTTCCATGAATTCAGTGACCAAGTTACTTAGTCTGTTCATATCGGTTTCATTGGTGAGAAACTCGCCAAACCAGTCCAGACCCTTATCATGTGGAATACTGGAAAAGAGATCCTTGATGTCAATAGTCACCAGCAATAGGTCAGGAGAAAACTTGGTAGTAGGAAAATCACACAGAACATGCCAGGAGTCCTTGCATACATGCGTGATCAGGGGGGTGAATCTCTTGGTCAAACAATCAATAAATTTGCCGATGGGTTCTGTGATTCCTCCTGCCCCTGCCACTATTGGCCTGAATGCTGGTGGGTTGGTTCCCTTGTGTATTTTAGGGATGCCAAACAAAACCGGTATCCTTGGTTTTTCTACATGTAAATAATTGTAGAGCTTTTCATTGATGGAATTTTGCAGCAATAAATCGTACAAATGGTAGTTGATCTGCGCTAGAGCAATATTGACTTCATTTCGTGAGACTGTTGAATATTGCCCATCATTTTGAAGCATATTATAAATGTAAGCCTCGTAATCAGCAGCAAACATCAACACTACCCCTCCGCCTTTATCCGGCTTCATTATCCTCACATTTTCGTCCTTTAACTGTTTGATAAAGCTGAACCCTTCATTAGAGAAGTTGCCAGCTAATGAAGTCTTTCTATCCATAGATATTCTCCTAAAATCCTTTTCCACCAAATTCTCAAAAAAAGATATGAGTGGGTGTATTGGGGGGTTGAATACACTCCTGCGGCTTGGACCTGTCTCCATAAATTGCTGCCCCTTAAAGTAGTGTGTTAAATTCAAACCCCTGGTAAAGAGTTTTAACTCAACCAGGGACTGTGAAAGATTCATAGGTCTAGAAGGCACAAATTGCAAGCCACGAGTGAACACATCAAACACCCAGTCATCCAATTCTAAATCTGTGTAATTATAAATGGCAAAGTTATCTTTTCTTAAAATAGTACACATGTCATTAGGGCCCCCTATACCATTGCCTTTAATGCTGTTAAGGTGGTCCACAGCAAATTCTGTGTTTGAAGTGTTTAGTATTGCTTCAAAAAAACTTTCCTCATTCACTGCCTGCGGGTCCATGCCCTGGGTGCCTGTTTGTGTCCCCAAACCCCGGGCCTCCCGGGGTTCTGCTGAAAATCCTGGTTACCACCCTTCCTACCCTTTTCAGCTAGCCTTTCACTTCTTCGAGGTGGCTCTTCCACCTCTTCGTGAACATTTTCCTCTTGGGCATGTACTACAGAAGGTACCCTGTTAGACACTCCTTTGTTATAACGGTTAGGGGCGGGGTAAGCCACCCCTTCTCTGTATTCTGCCAAGTCTCTTTCCAGCTTTCTCAATTTTCTATTCAAAACCTTGTCGTAGAACATGTCAACTTTGTTAAACATTAGATCATAGTCACTTTTAAAAAGCAGAAAGTCTGCATCAGTTGTTATTTTATTATTCAATATTTCTAGATCCTCTAATGAACAAGCTTTACATTCATATTCAGAAATCATTAGGTTCAACATTTCCACACCTGCTCTATCAAAAATATCACATAACTTTTGATAGTAAGAAGTACCTGCTTGCACATTGTTGGGAAATTTGTAAAACCTTAAGCCTTTAGGAATACGTTTGACCCTAGAATATTCCCTAAGATAATCAATCTCAAGCTGGTTAGATTTGAGCAGGTATAGTTTGTCTTTAAATTCATCAAAGTCTTGTTCAAATTTGGAAAAATTGTGATTATTTACAGTACCTTTAGAAAAACCAAACTGTTGTCCAGCCCATCTAGAAAAATTGAAGTCATTGGGTCTGTTCCCAGTTCTGTTGTTCCTTGTATTCTCATTCACCTCGATTAATTCAAGTTGTTCATGGTTAACTTCATTGTTTCCTCGTCCTCCACATGTTCCTGTTGCATCAAAGGTAGGTAAACCTTTGAAAAGTTCTGTTGTTGCACACCCAGAGGGTGCTTTGCCTCTAGCACCAGCTGCGTGCTGTTGATTGCAAGCAAATGCTGACGAAACTGTACCATTAGATTTTAACAAGGAGGTAAGCTCTTTTAAAGCATGTAAAACTTCATTGAATTCTGTAAGTGTTACAGGAGCTTCATTGTCAGCTCCTTAGGTTCATAGGTTCATACTAGGCTATCTGCCCAAGGGCATTTATAAGCCTAGCCCATAGTTATGTGGCTTTCGCCACCCCTTTAGTTTGAAGAAAACTATGCCTATTATTTTGCTGTGCCTCCGTCAAGCAGTGACACTGAAGTAATCCCTGGGGTATATCTGCGATTTCCCATCCATTGGTCAAGATTCCTCTTGAACAAGGCCAGTGAGGTGCTCTGCCTCACATGTACCGGGATTTTGTTCCACAGCATAGGGAGTCTCTGGGTGATGAATCTGTCCCTCCAGCACGTTCTATTAATAACCGTGTCAAGGTTTAAGTCTCCCGCCCTTGTGGTTCTGAGGAATCTAGATTTTTTGAGGTGAAGCATATTCATCAAATCTGGGTTTGGCATGGCCTTGTATGTCAGGCACAGGTCACCTCTGAGCAAGCGGTATGCGACTGAATAGAGTTGGAGTTCTTTCAGTCAGGCAGCATAAGACATATTTTTGAGACCCTTTATCCTTTTGGTGAGGAACTTTTGGAGCCTTTCCAGCTGCTGCAGGTGTCTGGTCAGATACATTCCGAATGGGGTATTGTACTCAATCATAGGTCTAATGAGTGATGAGTACAGAGGGACGATGACCTCCCTTGATCTAGATGTGAATCCTTTCATGATCAGGTGGGCAATGTAGAAGGTCTTCCTAACTACTTTAGCAACGTGAGTGTCAAACGAAAGGTTACTGTCAACCTGGGTCCCCAGATCCCTGATAACAACTTCTGTGCTCAGTGGATTGCCACCTATATGGTAGCTAGGGGTAACCTTGTTTTTCCCGAAGGGTATGACTATGCATTTCTTGGCATTTAACTTTAGGCCATGGCTCTGGCACCAGTTATCCGTTTCTGTGAGGCCCTTCTGAAGGATATCTGTGTCAGATGTGTTTTCGACTATGGCGCCCAGTTTGTAGTCATCTGCAAACTTTGTCAGCCATAACCCTCCTGTGTTTGCTTGTACTTCAGAAAAGTAGATGCCGAACAAGAGTGGACCCAGGACTGAGCCTTGTGGGACACCACTTGTGACTGGCTTTGAGTCTGACATGGCGCCAGCTACTCTGACCCTGTGGGTTCTGTCACTTAGCCAGTTTGCAACCCATCTTGTGATGTATGGGTTTACATTCAAGCTGATGAGTTTTTCGATGCTACCTGAGTGGGGTATTGTGTCGAAGGCCTTTGCCAGGTCGAGGTAGGCTGTATGGACTGCCTTACCCTCATCAATGGCCTTGGTGACTGTTTCAAAAAAGTCAACCAAGTTTAAAAGGCATGATCTGCCTTTGACAAAGCCAAACTGGGTTGGATCCAGTGTCTGCAAGTTCCCTATGTCTTTATTTATGAGTTCCATTATGATCCTTTCCATGGCTTTGCAGATAAGGCTTGTCAAGCTAATGGAACGGTAATTTCCAGGGTAGGTGGAGGCACCGCCCTTGTGAAGTGAGACCACAGTCGCCGTGCGCCACTCCTTGGGTACGTATCCAGAGGCGAGGCTAAGATTAAACAGCTGTCCTAACGGCGGGTTTAATTCCTCATTGAGTTCGTGGAGTACACAGCCGGGGACACCATCCGGTCCCATGGATGCTGTGTTTTGCCTTGGAGAGCAGTTCTCACCTGGATGTTAGAGATAGTTTGGGGCTACAATCCTCTGGTGGTATAGATCTCTTTGGGAGGGGGGAGGGGTGGAGAACACTTCCAGTGTTTCCAATTAAAAAAGTCCATCCAGTAGCCATGGTGAAAAAAAAAGCAAAAAAGTCAAACAAACAGCAAAGAAGAACCAAACAGGGAGTGCAGGCAGACAGCAGCCAAATGATGGAAAGTCTATTAAAGTTCACCAATCAGATTCAGGTAATAGAGGTAAAACCAAAACATCAATTAATTTATTCTTTATTACAGACCACAGAAATACACATAAAAATAAGCAAAACATTATACACTTTCCCTGTTTACCTTTATAATAAAACTTGCTGTGTGCAAAAATCTGCACTTCTTTTGAAAATTAAAATAAGATGGAATGACTTGACATACCAACTGTTCGTGTAATTGTAATATAAGGCTAATGCCTAATGTAGGTATTTGCTTATTTTTATGTTATTAACATTTTTAGCAGTAACAGATGCATTAATGCATTATTTTAAGCATACTCTATCACTACATTTTGTTTTAATGGAATTTTTAAGCATGTGGAAAAGCGCATAGTCTCTTTAAAATGTTAATTGGCAGTGCTTTCTAATTAATCTTGGATTTTCAAGGTATATAAGACACCTGATTTAACAGCATAGTGTCACTTGATAAAGCTCAGAATTCCTCTGAGCGAAAGCGCTTGTGTGTTATCATTCTGTGGTTCTGAATAAAGGAATTATTTGAATTCGTTTGGTGCCTACCTGGATTTACTGAATCTGCTTTGGTGAACTTACAACGAGCTGTTCCATTTCCTGGCTGTGTGTGCACTTACTTTCTAATTTTAGCCTTCCTTGGAGGGCACCTGGCATCTGGGGCAAGAAACACTGAGGAAGATGGCGTCTGCTGATACTTTTATACCCCAGCCGCTCTGACGTCGGGGAGGAGGCAACATCAGCCGACGTCGGACCCAGACTTTGGAATCCGGCCGACCGAGGGCTGCCTGAGGCAGGACAACCCATATGTAAGGACTGCAGTTGCATATCTATCGGACATCTACATTTATGGTAGGTACAAGACTGTACTTTTCTTTTGCCTCAGATTTTGCAAGTACTCGTACATAAGCCATTCCTCTTGCTCATTATTTTCTTCTGTTTGGCCTAGGGACCTCTACTGATGTACCTCACCCAGTTGCCTGTGGGATTGTTTTCAAGCTGCAGTCTCTGTAAAGTGATAGCTTTTCTAGTTGCTATCCTTGTACCTTTTGGCATATAGCTTCATCTCCACTCTTTGGTATTTGATTCATGTCTTTGTCACATCCTCCGTCTGTGTTCATATCTGCAGCCCATGTTGCACGCTGCTTCTGGTACAGTGCGTGTTTGTACATTGATGAAGGTTGGCTTCAACCTGTAATATGTAGCTTTGTCTTCACCATTGTGTTGGTCACAATTATTAACCAGATATTAGCTGTTTTTTTTTTCTTTCTCCTCCACCAACTTGACCCTCCAACCCCCTCCTAAGTACACTGTTGATCTGTTTTCACCCCATCGTTCTTAGCTAGGGTAACCCAACCGACATCTCTGTACCCTTACTGCCACCTTGTAACATGTCATCTTAATTTAAGTTCAGTCAGTACAGTTGTTGAGCTCACCCTCCGGTCTCCACCAAAGAATGTTTCTTTGAGGGACAGTACCCACATTTAGCTGCAATGTCATTTATTGTTTAATGTTAATTCAACACTTGAGTATCCTGTTCTTTAAGCAAAGTTTTGGATTTTCAGTCCAGCATGTTGAGTGTTATTGCAGATGCTATTTGGTATGTTTCCTAAGGCCAGGCAACTCAGAATAAATGGAAGAGTTTTTTCCCCCTTTTGTCTTAGTTTGCGCAAAATTGGAGATAGTATATTTAGATAGCTGTGAATGTGTGTGTGGGGGGGACATACCACCCATATTGGGGGACTGCAGTGAGGTGGTGTTGCAGAAAATTGTTCAGTTGTGTGGAGTGTTTCTTTACAACATTTTGTTTACATTGTGGAATTTTCATTATTTTATTTCCAGTGCACTGAGTCACAGACTAGTGAGACTAGCTGTTCTATTGTAGATTTTTTCCACCCCATCATGAGAGAAATGACCATTGCACCCTCAGCTGTACCAGTGTCAGCTGCTTGAACTCAGACATAATCTTGGCCTGCACCTTTATATTTGGGAGCTGGCATAGCCCTTGAAGTGATGACCACTGTATCTTTCCATTCCTTTGTTCATACTTCTGGTTGATTTTCCCCCTATATTTGCCTCTCTATTAGCTATCAGAGCTGTCTCCATATAGCCCTCTTAACAACCACTGTACTAATCTGATATCATTGGGAAACTAGTTGACCTCATTGCTTTGTGTTGTACGAGTGTGCCAAAAGAGGATGAACCCTATGGAACATCAGCATTCGATTGTGTTTGTTGGCATTTGTAAGGATACTATTTTGTTGGGGGGTTTTTGTTTTGTTTTGCTTTTTAACCACACTTTGCTTTTACTTAATCACCCAGTTGCTTGTATACTTTATGCACCTTTCCATTTTAAGCTCTACAGTAACACAGTTTAATAAGGTCAAAATGTCTTACTGTAAAGACACTCCTCTTTTTTTGCCTCTAGGCAATTCTGTAACATAACTTGATCAGCTTGGACATATGCAAGAGTATTTACACCTGGAATATTTCCCAACATGCCCAGCAGAATCATTTCTGTAATCTCCATTGGAGTTGAGAGTAAGACTATCAGGCTGTAATTGGCTGGCAGTTTCATAGGGGCCATTGTCATCATCCTTCAGTCCTGTCTCTGAGGCAAGATTGCAGTGTGTTGCCAGTGGTTCATCAAGTGCTTTAATTTTTGTTTCACCCTAGGGTATATGTGGTCTGCATCCCTTTTTCTCTTTTCCCCTTAAAGAAATATTTTTTGCACCTTTAATAAATGCTCATATTTTAATTATGACAGGTACACACACACACAGAAAAGAAAACAGAACATACAAAAACTGAAAAACTAACTTTGTTTATGGGTATGGAGAGTAAGATACATGCAGTGAAAAATATTTATTCCCTTTTGTTCTATGTCGATGTTAGACATTTTATCAACTAGAGGAGGAGTAAATAATTAATAGAGTTAAAGGAATGTCTGGGTGGAGAAGAGGGATAATTTAAGTGGTATAAGTTGATCTTTCCAGTAGAGCAAGGTGGTTTAGAATTTCCTGATTTACACAGTTAAGGCTTATATATGTAACACACGCAGAAGGGTATAATTCAAAGTGGAAAGGGATAATAATGAAGTAGTGAGAAAATTTAAAAATAAGGAGTCTGTGAGATTTTGGATGCAGATCCTTAAGAACTAAGCCAACATGAGAGTGGAGAAATGAGATTTTGCCAATAGGGGATGACTGCAAATAGAAATACAAAAAAATAAGCAAGAGAGGGCTGGATTTTACAGGAGAAAACCGGCAAAGAAACCCAAAGTATTTGGAGCAAATAACTAGAGAGGGAAAGGTAATAGAGTGGAATGAGGACAAGAAGTTGTTTGGACTTCAGGTGTTCATATCAGAGTATAGATGAAGTGAAAGGGATAGGTAAATTCAAAGTAAAAGACCTGCTCTAGTAGTTTTTAGTTGAGTCTAGAACTGAAGCTGCTTTTAAAAAAGAGTAATTAGTAGAGCATATCAAATATTGCTTGATAACTATAGGAATCAATCAGAAGAGTTTAGAAAAGATTGGGAGGAGACTGAAAAGGTAGCTTATAAGTGAGCAATGGGAGAGACATATACATGGCTGCCAGATATGCAACATAGTCCAAGAAGTCTAGGATTTTTATACTGTAAGCAGACTTCAAAGAATTTTTCCTCCGGTAGATAGCAAATGTTGGAGGTGTGATGGGGAAGAAAGGGGTAACTAGGAACATACATCTTTGGGAGTGTAATGAGTTGATAGATTTTGAAAATTCTCCTTGCAGGGTATTCTAACAGAAATATTACGTGAGCAAATGGCTGTAATTGAGATGATTCTTTTGAGCTGGGACACAGGATCTGAATTGCCTAGACATAGTAAAGCCTAGTTTAATTCTGTTGGCTGTCAAAGCAATTTACTAGAAAATGGAAATTAAAGTCTAAATCAACTGTATTTTTGAGATATTGAATATTGTAAAAGAGATAAAAGACCTGGAAAAGGATCCTAAGATAGGGAAAGGAGTAAATTACATAGAAATAAATGGAAATTGTAGGAACTATACATGCAGAATAATGTTCAGGCGATGTGAGGTTTAAGGGAGGGCAGGGATTTGACAAATTAATGTTCGACTGATGACAACTATAAAGAAAGAAAAGATATATAATATATAATGTATATAAATGGAAAAATGTTAATTTGTTTTTTGTTCTGTTGTATGTTTGCCTAAATCCTAAGTGATACTTTAATAAAGGTGTTAAAAAGGCAAAACAAACTATAGCAAACATTTCTCATTTTCATGCATTGTACATATTGTTTTAACAATTATAATTCATTCCACCATTACATAAATTGCTTAATTTCCACCTTCCCTTAAACATCTCTCCTCCTCTCCCTGAATGTTTTTCTGCATTCATTCGTCTATAAATTGTTTTTTATTCTATTTAGTATACTGTTTCCATTTTCTAAAGATCCCACCTCTGGTTCTTGTTGTCTCCTTTACACCTTTTCAGTACTTTTGCTACTGTTGATTTTTTTTTTCATTTTTTATAGTAATTGTATCTTTGGCAGCCAGTTGTATTAAACCTAACAATGCCTTTGTCTGGGAAATTCAAATCCATTATTTCAGATAAAAAGAATATTTCCTTAGTTACAACCACTTGCTCTTCTGACATTTCTGACCAGTACTGTGTAGATCATTTTTAAAATCTGTCAGTTTCTTGCATTCCTAAAAGCCATGTTTCAACTTGCCTCTCTTTCTTGTCACACTTCCAGCATTTGCTACTTACCTATGGAAAGGTTTTCTGCAGTCTCTTTGGGGTATAAAATAACCTGTGCAAATACTTCCAATAAAAAATCCTAAACCTTCTGGACTTGGCTGCATAATTTGCTGTACAGATGTCTTCCCATTTTTCCTTAGGGAAGAGAGAATGAAAGGCAACATACAATCTTTTCTAACCTCCTCTGATTATTGCAGTTATTATGCAATGTGTTATATGCACTGCTATTTCATTTTTAACAGCAATTTCTGTTAGTTGGTTACAAACTCTACTAGAGATGGTCTTGCACTTACCACTCCCTTAATCCTTTCTTTTCATGTATACTTTATATTCCGTGGTAGAGAAGACAATCTCTAATTTGCAATCCAAACTTCTGCTTAGCCTTATCCCACTGTTATCTTCCCCCTTTTAGTTATTTGTTACCAGTTCCTTGAGTTCCTTTTTTAATTTTCTCCATTAAATTCCATCCCCCTCTTCCTTGGTTTCTGTGCCCCTATTTGCAGTCATCTGTCTTAGTAAAATATCCTATCTGATGTCATTTTCATTCATTCATTCCTCAACTGATAGGTCTCTGATCCTGCTAGGCTGCATTTACTAGATCCAACTTTCGAGCTCCACCCTTTACCCATTCTGCTCCAGTTACCCTGCAAAACCTCAGATCTCTTTTGCTACCATATCGCTACAGAACACCGATCTTTCTCATTGAGCTTTGGGGTATAGTTTTTTTACCAATAAGTGTGACTCCTTTTCTACTCTTCTTGTTGTTCCATCTTTCTTCATCACGTTTTCCTCCCTTACCGAAGTTTTTCATGTTCTGTTGTCAGATTTTATTTCTCTCTTCTCCTCCTCCTACCATAGACTCTACACTCAATAGTTCTCCATACAGTTGTTGGTACTGCAGTACTTTCCTCTCTATTTCTTTCTGACCTTTGGAGGGTAATCTTCTTCTACCATTGTTGGTAGTTCCGTCATTAAACAAAAAAAAAAAGGCAGTATAACCACGTGGGTAAACTAGTAGCACAGAACAAGTATGGTGAGAAGTTTTGATGAAGTCCGATTACTAAGTATGGATGAAAGCGCTTAACTCACTTTGATTAAAACCATTGCACATTTTTACTGACAAAATGGCATTCTTTTATTTTGGCTACTCATTTTATGTGAGGGTTGTAGTGTGGACCACACTTGTTCTGTGTTGTTAGTTCCCTCATTCTCAAAAAAAAAAAAAAGCTAACAAACTATCTAATTGAAATACTGTCAGCCATTCTCCTTTTTTGCTATTATGGATGAGAAAACCACTGTTTTTAAAATTGCACTTCCTTTTGGGCATAAGAACCGCAATTCTGATGCCCATAGAGAGTGCATTTATTGTCTGGGTATTACCCTGGTAGAGACAGAGTGAATGATTTGTGCCAGCTTCAGCACCAGAACCCTTAGTGACCAGCATAACAAACTGGTTCTAAAGAGCATGTTATACCTTCTTCTTCTCTCTCAGTTCCTGAGAGGTTCAAACCCCTACAAAAAACTTAAGCCCTATGTGGATACAAAAGAATCCAGTGAGCAGTCTCCCATCTGCTTTCCAAAATCAACTCCGATTTTGGAGCCTCCTGTTAAATTACAGAAAAAGACTGATCCAACTGTTTTGGATTTGACACTTACCAAGTCAGTGTCTTCAAGGACCTGGTCCCCCAGATTCTCTCCAGAGCCTATTTCTGCCTTCCTCCAAAAGAAACAATGTATAGGGAAATAAACGAGACCAAGACAAGGGTATGGTGCCAATAAATGAACGGTCATAGAAAAAAATAATAAAAGGTACCAAAACCAACATGGCTGACTCAAATCAAAAACTTTTAATACAGACAAAGTAAGCGCTTTAACGATATTTTGTGTGTGTAATGAAGCGACTTGAAATATCGCGAAAGTGCTTACTGTCTCTTTATTAAAAGTTTTTGATTTTAAGTTTTTGATTTTAGTCAGCCATGTTGATTTTGGTACCTTTTTTTTTTTTTTACTTCCTCCAAAAGACCCTGAGTAGAGAGTCCCAGCCCCAGTCTACTACTTTCTCCATCAGATCTTCCATTAGCCTTTCCAAAGCCGATGTGGATAGGATGAGGAGGAAGTTCCTCACAGCTCAGATTCAGATGGGAGTTATCCCAACTCAGTCTCCCATTGGTTCCATGAGCCTTCCTAGCATTTCCTACACTGTAATTTCTCCATCTCCAATCTGATGCCGTTTCAGAGCCCTAGGGTCCAAGAACCCCAAGAGTGTCTACATCAGATCCGAAAATGGCCAGATCTTTGACTCTGAGTCCCTGACTCATACAGTGCCGATCCACTTGGAAAAGGACAAATCTCAGAACTGAAGCATTGGCACTGGGTCCTGGGAGGTTTGTCAGAGCCATCCCTACTCCTCTGGGCTTCAGCATTGGACAGCTTGCATCCAACTTTCCCCTTGAGACAGGGATCCAGGCATGGTGGCATCAAGGGCTTTGGCTCCAGTGCAGCCATCTGTGGCTTTTCCCGGACCTTATACCTTTGAGGTGATGGGAGAGGGCCTTCTTTTATCTGAGTGACATGACTACTCTTTCTTCTTTGGATCGTACAGCTCTACCACCATCAGGTCCAAGCTCTGATCCTCTCAGACCTATCCCACAGGGACAGCCAACCCTGATCAAGCATCCAGTCCCTCTTGAGGACTTCCCCTCTCTTCCGAAACCTCTCCAGACTATCCCACTGAAGGGGTTCACCTTAAGAGAAGTTTTGATGAACTTGTAGATCTAGTCTCTCACCAGGCATGGAAGGAACTGGATACTGTAAAACCCTTGCCATCCTGATAAGTTTCTTGCCCCTCCCAAGGACAGGTCCTAGTAAAGGAGGGGGGCCCCATTGATGCCATGGTTGTGGTGATAGCCACCAAAAAAGAGCTGGCATAACAGAGTTCCTTTGTCCATCCCCCTGACATGTAGTCCAGGGCATTAAACAGACTCATGAAGTGCATTTATGCCTCAGCAATCTTTGCTTTACAGTCTGTCAATTATTTGGTACATTTCACCAGGCTGCAAAGGATTTTGACTAAAGAGCTTTCCAAATCTCTTTCCAGGTCCATGTCTTTGGAGGACCACAAAAAGCTTTCTTCCCAGCTGGCCTTCCTTCAGTCCATCTCTAATGCCTCTATGAGGTTCATTTCCCATGCAGCTGAGACAGACTGACAGGCTGTTGGTTCAGGCATAGCCATAAAAAGACATACCTGGATGTGCTTTAGCAGCTTTGCAGAGTGCTTCAAGTCTTCATTCATCAGTGCTGCTTTTGATGCATTGTCCTTGTTTGGCCCGACTGATAAGGAAATGTGTTCCAGAGTGAGCAGGATGGAAAGACCTTGTCTGCTGTGGGGATCCATTTTTCTCTCCCTCAGAGATCATTTACCAGGAATCAGCGAGTTGATAGAAAAGACCCTGGGACTTATAGAACCACATTTTCTAAGACTCATGAGGGGATACCTCCCCCAGAAGCAGAGGGGGGTGTTCTAATAGAAGGCACCACCCTCACTGCAGAGGAGGTCCACAAAACCAGGGTTTCTGATACCCCTTCTGGAATATAAACCTTTTCAGCTCTCCTGAACAGTTGCCCTGCTGCTCATTCCTAGAAGGCAGTCAGATGGCACTTGTCTCTGCACTCAGATGTCCGAGCATCAGTCACAAAAGATACTTGAGTGCTGAAAATCATATCTAGAGGTTATTTTGTACCATTTTCACAAATTCCCGTAGCAAAAGGTAAAGGCTGCCCGACGTTCCACCTAGTCAGAGGAAGGCAGCAGCTCTCGAAATTCATAAGCTGCTAGACAAAATAATCATCCAGGAGATCCCACCAGACCAGAAAGGATTTGGAACCTACTCGATTTTTTTTTTTTTAGTACCAAAGAAAACAGGGGACCTGAGACCAGTTCTGGATGTCAGCAAACTGAATCCATTTATAAAGAACTCAAAGTTCCAGATGGTCACGGTTCAGTCCATTCTGCTATTTCTGTGAAAGGACAATTGGATGTGCTCTGTTAATCTTAAGGATGTGTACTCACATCAAGGTGAACAGATGCTCCAGAATATATCTGCATTTTCAGCTGGGGGCCAGTCTGTATCAGTTCAGAGCCCTGCCCCTTTCATCTCACCACAGCCCCCCAGGGTGTTTACTAAATGTATGGCAGCGGTAGCAGCTCACTTCAGACTGCTAGGATTTCGAGTGTTTCCTTACCTAGATGACTGGCTCCTCACCACCCCAACCAGGAATCTCCTCAAAAAAATCCTGGGACTGTTTGCTCCAGTTATGTCAGTCCCTAGCCATCACTTTCAACTTTTGCAAATCACATCTTCAGCTTGTTCAGAGCCTGGAATTCATAGGTCCGCATTTGGATGCAGTTGGTCAGATAACATCCCTTCCAGTGAAGAGAGTATGGACTATCATTTGTCAAGTAAAAAAAGTAGATGTTAAATTGTCTATCTGGCCTTCGTTCTTGCTGGTTGGGGATTGGAGCCGATCCTCTGCTCTGACTCTGCCATCTTCTATAGCTCGAGAGCTGCTTACTGGCTTGAAGGCTACCCCTTATCCCATGATGCCTAGCACTAGCTACCCAGATCTTGTTTGCCGCTTCAGCTGTGAGGTGTCATTTTTCTGGCTCAGGCTCGTATAAACTTTCTTTATAGAACCTTTTTACTAGAAATAGTCTTTTTCCTAGGGGGTTTTGTTAGTTTTTAGTCTTATATTTGTTGTGTTAGCTAAGTGTGTATTTGTAGCTTCCTTCCCTTCCCTTTAGAACTCGTTTAATTTAGAGAGTTCTCCCCCCTCCTTATTCCTTTTCTGTCAGGTTAGCCGTTTAAGTTAGAGGCTTTCCTTCTACCTTCTTTATAGGCTAGCTGTTTGAGTTAGAGGCTTTCCTATTAACAAAAAAAAAAAAAAAAAACTTTAGCTTTAGTCTGTAGTGTACTGTGTCTTTTTCTGTAGACTGTATTTGATTGGTTAGCTATTGTTGTATTTTTTGTTTCAGGATGTCCAAAGAATCCAAGGTGTCTGGGTTCAAGAAGTGTGACTCATGCTGTCAGAAAATGTGTCTGACAGATGGGCACACTTCTTGCATCTATTGTTTAGGCGCTGTGCACCTGCAGGACTCTTGTTCTATCTGCCATGTATTTAGTCCAAGAGTTCTGCAGGAGCATAAGAATAAGCTTATTCTTAGGGGCCTTTTAAAGCCCCAGGATTCAACGGCCAAGACAGCCTGTGAAATCCCCTAAAAATACCAAATCGTCGGCTCCAAGTTCAAAGCCGTCTTTGCTTCAGACTCTACCTGCTACTTCGGTTCCGGCTTGAACCAATAAGACTATCTCCCCATCGGCTCCATCAGAAACTTTGGAGCCTTCACGGAGCCAGAAGAGGCTGAGGGTCCCCTTCTCTGGAATTGATACATTTGGCTCCTCGGTCTCCCCTACTACAAAGCGAGCGCAGTCACAAATCTTCTCACTCCTCTCGATCCTATAGGCTCTCTGATCACGACATGGAGAGAGTGGTCAGTAGGTTATTAAAGTTGCAGGCACTTGCCAAGAGCCCTCCTCAACAGGTGTCTGCTCCGTCCACTTCTATTGATGTTCCTCCTCAGACTCCATTGAGCTCGGAGCCGGAGTTCATTGGGGTTCGAGTAGTGGAACTGTCGGCTCCGATAACCTTATCTCCTTCGGTTCCATCAGCTCAGATTCCCTCTGTCGTGGGATCTGGGTGCCGGGGCTCCCTTGTCTGCTCCAAGGGGGCGAGTGGTATCGGACCCTTGCCCGACCCCGTTCTCCCTCTCGGAGCTTCGGCGCAGGTGAGCTCGGCTCCTACATCGGCCTTGAAGCAGTCTCCCTCGGTGCGGAGAAAGATTCTGATTTTCTCGGAACCGGAGCTTTCTCTGCATCGTGGCAGGGATGCCTTTGATGTCATGAAGAGTGTGCTGGCCACTGAGTCAGCTCCAATATCGGCCCCATCGGCTCTATCCCCTGTAGTGCCTGTGCCAACCTCTGCTTCTCCTCCAGATCCCAAGCATGGGGAACCGGCGCTCCAGGGCACCCCATTGGGTGTTTCCTCTTTTTCTGAGGCCTCCCCTGATCATTCAGAGGAGCCCCCTCATAAGAAGAAGTGCAAGAGGAAGGACATTGACTCCCCTGAGTCTGTCACTTCTGATACAGACTTAGATGATTTGGAAAGGTCCCCCTCTGAAGATGTTTCCTTTTCAGACATCCTCGAAATGCTTAAGCAGAGGGGGAACTGTAATCCCCTAGCCCCTACCGAGGATGAGTCTGTATTCCTGGATGCATTTGGTTCCCGACCTTCCACCTCCTGGGTTTCTCCACCTTTCAATCCACTTATGTCTGTGGTGGCTCGAAAGGCTTGGTCAGCCCCGGATACAGTGGAACCATCTCCGAGGAGACCTGGCAAGTTCATCACAGCACCCAGTGATGAGCAGTTCCTTACCAAAGGTGTTCCTGTTGATGCCATGTTGGTAGCAGCAGCCACCAAAAAAAAGTTAGCGGAAACCTCTTTGTCCATCCTCCTAACAAGGAGTCTAGGACCATGGACAGATACGGGAAGCGAATGTTTGCCTCAGCGACCTTTTCTATGAGGTCACTGAACTACTTATGCCATTTTACCCGGCTTCAGAGGGATCTCCTTAAAGAGGTCGGAGATACCCTTCAAGATCCATCAGCTGAGGGGGCTCAAGCTAAAGTTACTTCCCAGCTGGTGACCCTTAATTCTGTAGTCAACTCCTCCATAAGGCTCATTTTCTATGCAGCCGATGGTGCGAGTAGAGCTGCAGGTACGGGTGTGGCCCTTAGGAGACCTGCATGGATGCGGCTGTGTAACTTTGCGGAACCCTTTAGAGCATCATTCACTAATACCCCCTTTGATGGTTCCTTTCTTTTTGGACCACAGGTGAAAGACACTTTGACTAGGTGTGAGCAAGAAGGCAAGAGACTCTCTGCCATGGGAGTCCGTTTTTCCACTCCTTCCAGACCATACCCCAAGGGTCAGAAGAGTGGTAAAATGTGATTCCGAAAATCCCAGGGAGCCTCGCCTGACACACGTAGCGATTTTTCCTCCAGGGGCAGAGGGGAAACAACAATAGACGCCACCCTCGTGGCAGAGGAGGTCCACAGAACCAGGGCAACAGAGAATCCTTCTCTGAAAAGCCCTTTCAGCATCCCTGAAGGGTTGCCCAGCTGCCCTCCTCTGGCGGTGGTCAGGGGAAGACTTTCACTGTACCCAAAAGCCTGACAAAATTTAACGCAAGACAAATGGTTACGGTCTGTTATATCCGGAGGTTACAGAATTCCCTTCTCTCAACCCCCCTTACCATTGAGCAAATCCCTTCCAGATGTTCCACCCAATCTGAGGGACCAAGCAGTCATAGAAGTTTCAAGACTGCTAGAGAGAGTCATCCAGGAAGTCCCGGCAGACTAACATGGATCCAGAACTTACTCAAGGTTCTTTTTGGTACCAAAACAGACAGAGGACTGGAGACTGATTCTGGATATCAGCAGACTAAACAAGTCTGTTCGAAGAACAAAGTTTCGGATGGTCACGCTGCAGTCCATTGTACCCTTTCTGGGTCAGGACAATTGGATGTGCTCCATAGATCTCTAGGATGCGTACTACCACATCAAAATGGACAGATGCTCCAGGAGATTCCTTCGCTTCCGGCTGGTAGCCAGTCATTACCAGTTCAGAGCTCTGCCCTTTGGTCTCACCACAGCCCCCAGGGTGTTCACCAAATGTATGGCAGTGGTCACGGCTCACCTGAGACATCGAGGATTCCAGGTGTTTCCATATCTGGACTACTGGCTCCTCACTGCTACTACCAGGCATCAACTTCTGCAAGCCAGGGACTACACTATCACAATCTGCTCCCAGCTAGGCATTACAATAAACTTTGAAAAATCTGGCTTGTTGCCCTGTCAATCTATCACCTATATAGGAGCAGACTTAGACACAAGGAACATGTCCGCAAGGCTACCACCAGAAAGGGTGTCTACAGTTCGCCAGCAAATACAAATCCTAATGCAGGGCAAAAGGATCCAAGTCAGGTTCGTCCTTCAAACTCTGGGTTCCATGGCAGCGGCAATTCTTCTAATCCCTCTGGCCCGCTTTCACATGAGGATCCTTCAGTGGCTTCTGTTCACACTGTGGTATTTCCAACAGCTGCCCATGTCTCACATGATCATGATTATAGAAGCATGCAAAAGGCACCTTTCCTGGTGGATGATCTCCCCACTAGTGACTTAGGGCAGACCCTTAATTCAGCCCCCTCCGATTGCCACGGTGACCACAAATGGCCTCCCTGATAGGGTGGGGGTGGGAATTATCAGGGCAGGACAGTCCAAGGCACTTGGCAGCCTCACAAGTACCACCTGCATATAAACGTCCTAGAAATGACAGCCGTGGTCCTAGTGTTGCAAGCTCTTCAAGACTCTCTCCCTTCTGGGACCATTGCAATTCAAACGGACAACATGTCAGTGGTCTGGTACATCAACAAGCAGGGTGAAACCAGGTCCTACCCCCTATGCCGAGAAGCACTCAGACTCTGGCAGTGCGGGATTTCATCCCAACGATTTCTGATTGCAACGCACATCCCTGGGAGGTCCAACGTCATAGCAGACAGGCTCAGCAGAGCTATTCTCATGCATCACGAGTGGTCTCTGAATCAGGTAGTTGCGGATCTGATCTTCCGCAAATGGGGACAGCCTTGCTGTGATCTTTTTGCCACCCCCTTCAACAGCAAATGCAGCAACTACTTTTCCCTTCTTCCGCTTCCAGGTCACAGATCCAGAGGCACTCTAGTCCACGATTGGCCTTGGGGACTTCTTTATGCCTTCCCTCCATTTACCCTGATACCGAAACTCATACAGAAAGCAATACCATTGCGTTGCAAAATGATCCTCATTGCCCCCTACTGGCCTCGACAGATATGGTTTCCGTACCTGCACCATTACCTTCTCGATCAGCCCTGGACTCTGGATCTGATTCCAGACCTACTGATTCATCAATCAGGCGGGCTGCATCAATCTCTCCAAACACTCCAGCTCACAGCTTGGTTGTTCCACTCAGGCTTCCCAGCATTTCCCCGGCCATTCGTGAGATTATTGTCTCCTCTCACAAGTCCACAACTAGAAAGATTTATGCTAGCAAATGGAAACGTTTCTCTTGTTAGGCAGAGACTAGGAATGTAGATCCTTTTTCAGCCCCAGTCCACAAAATTTTGGAGTTCCTAGCACAACTTTTTCATTCTGGGTCCGCTTCTTCTGCAATCAGAGTTCAATTGGCGGCCATTTCTAATTTTCATGTTGGGTTGTCTAATTCAAACATTGTCTCATAAGCTCTGTAAAGCCTTTTTAAGAGGGACTACTCTCCTTAGACCTCCAGTGAGAGCTCCCCCTCCTCCTTGAGACCTTAATTTGGTACTAACCTCGTTAATTATGCCCCCCTTTGAACCTGCAGCATCCTGCTCCATTAAGTTTCTGTCTTGGAAAACACTTTTTCTGGTAGCTATTACTTCAGCCAGACGCGTCTCTGAACTTCAGGCACTATGTGTTCGTCCTCCATACTTGCTTTTTCATAAGGACAGGGTTGCTCTGAGGACTAATCCCTCGTTCCTTCCGAAAGTCTGCTCAGAAAACAATTTAAACCAATCTATAGACCTTCCTGTGTTTTTCCCTAACCACACCAACAAGGCAGAATACAAATTACACCAATTGGACATTCATAGACAATTGCATTTTTACTTGCATAGGACTAAGGATATAAGGAAGTCAGACCAACTATTCCTTTCCTACACCCTAGGCAAACAAGGTCTCCCAGTTTCCAAAGTGACCTTATCCAGGTGGTTGTCTCACTGTATTACTTCCATTTATCAATTGAGAAACAAAGAGTTGCCTATCAAACCAAAAGGTCATTCTACTAGGGCTTTGGCCACCTCTGTAGCCTTCCAATCTAGGTTGCCCATGGATTCTATCTGTGCAGCTGCTACGCGGGCAAATCCTCATACCTTTATTTTTCATTACAAGCTAGATATGGTCTCCAGGAGCAGAGCTGACTTAGGTTCCACTGTTCTGAAGAGTCTGTTCCAGTGAGCCGCCCAGGATTGTAGGTGCTAGGGACGCTGTCCTAACCAGCAAGAATGAAGGCGAGATAGACAACTTAACATAAAGAAGTTATGTACCTACCATAACGTTCCATGTTAGTTGTCTTCATCTCGCCTTCTTTCTTGCGTCCCACCCTCTGTCCCCCTGTCCTATTGGATCAAGATGAGTTTTGGTTTCACTGGCTGAGTGTTCTCTGGTTTGTTTCCTCTACTGACTTAGTAGGACAGGTATGCTCAACCTGTTTATTTGGACAGGTTGATTCTCTGGCTATGTCTGGGGTTAGCTATTACTAACGAGATCTGGGTAGCTAGCACTAGGCATCATGGGATATAAGGGGTAGCCTCGAGCCAGTAAACAGCTCTCGAGCTATAGAAGATGGCTGAGTCGGAGCCGAGGATTGGTTCTGATACCCAACCAGCAAGAAGGAAGGCGAGATGAAGACAACTAACATGGAACATTATGGTAGGTGCATAACTTCTTTTTATCTCACACCCTTCTACTCCAACTAGGTTGATTCCTCAGACTTTAGGGTTGATGGCAGCAGCCATAACCTTGGTTCCTATGGCTGACTTTTGTATGCACATTCTTCAGTGGTCAATTCTTTGCCATCCCTTGTCTTCACCAGTCAGACTCGCACAGCTATGCAAAGATTACCTGTGTTGGTGGATTCAGTCGGATGAAGTTTGTCAAGGCCACCCTTTTGTTTTTTCACCCCAGTAGACAATAATCACACACACCTCCCAGTTGGAGTGGACAGGGATATTTCTTTGTTAAGGATGGTCCCAAGGCACATGGTCCCCAACAGCAAGTCACACATCAATGTCCTGGAGATGACAGCAATCTTTCAGGACACCCTCCTTATCTGGATGATTGCAATTTAAACCAAGAATGTCTGTGATCTGGTGCATCAATAAATGGGAGAACCCAATCTTATACCCTTTGTCGAGAGGCAGTGAGAGTGTGGCAGTGGATGATCTCCTCCAACTACTTTCTTATGCCAATGCACATCCCGGGGAAATCCAACGTGCTAGCACACAAACTCAGCAGGTCCATTCTGATGCCTCCCAAGTGGTTTCTCAATCAGTTAGTGTCATGGAGGATTTTCCATCTATGGGGTCAACCTTGCTGCTATCTGTATGTCTTTTCCCCTCAACAAAAAGTGCAGCAGGTTCTTTGCCCTGATTCCCCCCTCTGGGGTAGTCAACAAGAGAAGCTGAAGTCCATGTTTGGCCATCTGGTCTTCTTTACACTTACCCTCTGATACTTCTAATTCCCAAATTGTTACAGAAGGCACTTTGGTTGAAGAGCACGGTTATCCTCATTGCCCCATTTTGGCCTCTTCAGGTGTAGTTCCCTTTTCATTTGGTCCCACCTTCAATATCCACCTTGGATACTGGACCCCAGTACAGACCTTCTCTCTCATTCCACAGGGACTGTTCACCTGGATGTTGCAGCCCAAAAGTTGACCACATGGTTTCTGCAATTCCATTGATGGTTAGACAGCCCAGGCTTTCTTCTGTGATCTGACAGATGTTGCTGTCATCCTAAAAGGCCTCTACCAAGAAGATCTACAAGAGTAAATAGAATATATTATCTGTTTTGGCTCTCAAAAGGGAATTAGATCCCTTCACCACCCTGTTCCGGCTGTCCTGGAGTTTTTAGCACCCATGTTTCAAGAAGGGAATAGTTTCTGTACTATCAAAGTGCAGTTGACCGCAATATCTAATTTTCAAAATTCAGGTGAAAATGCTTCCTGTTTAGCTTCATCAAAATTGTGCAATACTTTCCTTAGATACCTTTTTGCTTAGTCTCCCAGTAAAGGATCCTACCCCATCCTGGTGGGATTTAATGGTTTTACTGCAAGATTTAACTCTGAGTCCATTTGAGCCATCAGATAGACTGGGCATAAAATGTGTGTCTTGGAAAACTGCTTTTTTAGTGGCTATTGAGCTCCAGGATCACTCTTCAAAATCCTCATATTTGATGATCTACAAAGAAAGAGTTACTTTATGGACGAATCCATCCTTCTTGCCCAAAGTAGCCTCTGAGAGTGAATATTAAGTCATTAATTTGCATGTATTCTTTCCCAACTTCTCTACTAAAGATGGATACCTGTTACATCCCTTGGATGTACAGGCAGCTCCACTTTTATCTCCATTGAGCAAAAGATTTCAGAAAGACATCAATTGTTTCTCTCTCGCCAACAAATTGGCTAGACCAGTTTCTAAAGTTACTTTAGCCAGATAGCTGACAGACTGCATATCCTTTGTTTATGGTCAGCTATGTTTGTCCTTATCCAGACCTCCTAAAGGACACTCCAGCAGGTCCATGGCATCATCTGCTTTCTGGTCTAACACTTCAGTTGATGACATTTGTGCCACAACTACTTGGCCCAGTGCTCATATATTTATTTCTCATTACAAATTATTTTTGACTTCCAGAAGTACGGCTGCCATTGGTTCTGCAGTACTCTGGGATATCCTTCCATGTGGGCCACCCAAGGTTCACGTAGCTGAAGACTATGTTTCATAAGTTGAGGAATGAATAAAAATGACATCAGATATTAGTTATGTACTCGCCATAACTATGCATCTGTGTTGTCCATTCTCATTCTTCCTCAACTTCCCACCCTCATTCCCTTTTCTTCATGGAGTGACCTTATGGTTGTTGTGGAATCCCTGTTCCGTGTTTAAACACCAGTCCTTTCTACCAGCCTTATTTCAGTGTTGGCCTGAGGCTAGTTCTTTCTGTTTATTTGGGGTAGCAAACTAAATCTGGGATATTGCAGGGTAAACGAGACATTATGTGTAAAGGAAGGAGCTCAAGAGTTGGATCTGAGAGTCCAGTAAATGTGGCTTAGCTGGATCCAACACCCATCAGTTGCGGAATAATGAAGATGGGCAACACAGAAGCAAAGTGATGGTGAGAATATAGCTTTTTCTCCAGTCCCATTTTGGCTTATGTTTAGGAGACTTTTAAGAATATAATATTCTGTATGTATCCAAAATCTCACTTTCTTTACTTGACTCCCTGTTCATCATAATCCCTTTCCACTTTGATTTATAACCTTCTGCTTGTCTTGTGTATAGGAGCCTTAACTGTATAGTTCTGAAGTAAGTTTTCAAATTGACACCAAGAATAAAACCAAAAATGTCCAGCAGTAACAGGACCCGGAACTAACAGACACAAAAGTAGTAATTGGTGAAACCAAGCCTTTAATTGTGTAAAAAAGGTAAACAATATGTAAAACAAGTGCATTCCCTCGGTCAATACCGAGCTTCTTCAAGGTTCAAAATGTTTTGTGATACTAAAACAGGTGTTAAATAATAAATCACACAGTCACATGACTCATTCTGCCTCAATTAGAGCCACACCTTTTTAATTGAAAAAGAAGAAAAAGAAGAAAAACGAAGTGGCTACTTAAAATGCACAATAAAATCAGTATGTCTAAAAAGTGAAAAATAGCCATTAGCAAAGTAAACATTAAGAAAGTGGACATTAAAAAATGAATAAAGAGTCTGGGCATTCTCCATGTCCAGTGTCAGGATGTCTCTATTTTCAAATACTGTAAATAATCATAAGTCAACTAACTGTTCCAATGAACTGGATGGTCATAAGCAAAACAACTGTGAACGATTATCAAGTTCATGTTATAAATCTCCGCCAACATGTAAAATATGAAATATTCATACCTAATTTCACTTTATAAACGGGCCTTTCTTAACTTTAAAACACTGCCACCAGGGAACCTACCTGAATCTAACTTAAGTTGCCAGTAGAGTTCTCGATACTCTAGCCTAGCCTCCCAGTTACCACCCCTTATGTCAGGTGTTACTTGTTCTAAAACCATAAATTTCAGCTCCATACTATTACAAACTTGTGAATGCTTTTAGAAGGCATTATTTTATTTTCCTTTAGAAACGTCATAAAGATTTTCATAGACCCTTCTCCTCAAAGGTCTCTCTGTTTTCCCCACATAAAAACTGTGACAGTGCATGCATAATCCTAAATATACCACCCCCTTAGTTCCACAGTTAAAGTATTTAGTGGGATTAAATCTGAATTTCCTAGAAGGAATGTAGATTGTGTCGTGGTTAATCATGGCACTACACTGTTTACAACTACCACACTTGTGGGTACCAGATCTTGTTTTTTCTATTTCAAAGCTAGAATTTCCTTTCTTCTCAAATAATTCTTTCAAATTAGCGTCTTTCTTCCTTACAAAATGAGGACAATCCGAAACAAATTGTTTCAGTTCGTGTGAAGTAAGTATGGGCCAATATTTAGATATAATCTGTTCTACCTCTTGGGAACTGGCTGAAAAAGTATGAATAAAGTTGTTTTTCACATCTAACTGTTTCACTCACTCGTCTTGGTCAAGGGTAGTGTGTCCAGATCCTAGTAGGGAAGGGTATTTTAATTCCCTGTTATTCAAGATCTCTTGACTCATACAGTCAATCAAGGATGCGGGGTATCCCTTTTCTAAAAACAATGCCCTAAGAGAGCGTGTCTCATCAACAAAACTTTCAAGAGAACTTGACATTCTAGATGCTCGAATGAGCTGCCCTTTAATTATCCCCTTTTTTGATAAAAGGGATGCCCACTGTCATAATGGAGATAAGAATTAGAAAATGTGACCTTCCTGAATAACTTCGATTGAAAGTTTTGATTAGCATAGTCTTTGAATAAAGTCACGTCTAAATAATTGAATTCATCATGATCGATCTTATAAGTGAAACTCAGAAACTCCGTGCTGGTGTTAATGTAATTTACAAAATATTTGAAATTTTCTTCTGTACCCTTCAACAGACAAATATTGTCAGGGTACCTCCTATACTGTGCTATGTGCTTAAACCATTGACTTGCAAAAATATACTTTTGCTCCCAATAGTATAACACAATATTAGCAAACATTTTAGAAAAGGGATACCCCGCATCCTTGATTGACTGTATGAGTCAAGAGGTCTTGAATAACAGGGAATTAAAATACCCTCCCCTACTGGGATCTGGACACACTACCCTTGACCAAGACGAGCGAGTGAAACAGTTAGACATGAAGAACAACTTTATTCATACTTTTTCAGCCAGTTCCCAAGAGGTAGAACAGATTATATCTAAATATTGGCCCATACTTACTTCACATGATGAACTGAAACAATTTGTTTCGGATTGTCCTCATTTTGTAAGGAAAAGAGAGATTAATTTGAAAGAATTATTTGAGAAGAAAGGAAATTCTGGCTTTGAAACAGACAAAACAAGATCCGGTACCCACAAGTGTGGTAGTTGTAAACAGTGTAGTGCCATGATTAACCACGACACAATCTACATTCCTTCTAGGAAATTCAGATTTAATTCCACTAAATACTTTAACTGTGGAACTAAGGGGGTGGTATATTTAGGATTATGCATGCATTGTCACAGTTTTTATGTGGGGAAAACCGAGAGACCTTCGAGGAGAAGGGTCTATGAACATCTTTATGATGTTTCTAAAGGAAAAGAGAATAACGCCTTCTATAAGCATTCACAAGTTTGTAATGGTATGGAGCTGAAATTTATGGTTTTAGAACAAGTAACACCTGACATAAGGGGTGGTAACTGGGAGGCTAGGCTAGAGTATCGAGAACTCTACTGGCAACTTGTTAGATTCAGGTAGGTTCCCCTGGTTTAAATGAAAATATAAACATTGGCAGTGTTTTAAAGTTAAGAAAGGCCTGTTTATAAAGTGAAATTAGGTATGAATATTTCATATTTTACATGTTGACAGAGATTTGTAACACGAACTTGATAATCCTTCACAGTTGTTTTGCTTATGACCATCCAATTCATTGGAGCAGTTAGTTGACTTATGATTATTTACAGTATTTGAAAATAGAGACATCCTGACACTGGACAAGGTGACATGGAGAATGCCCAGACTCTTTATTCATTTTTTAATGTCCACTTTCTTAATGTTTACTTTGCTAATGGCTATTTTTTACTTTTTAGACATACTGATTTTATTGTGTATTTTAAGTAGCCACTTCGTTTTTCTTCTTTTTTTTCTTCTTTTTCAATTAAGAAGGTGTGGCTCTAATTGAGGCAGAATGAGTCATGTGACTGTGTGATTTATTATTTAACACCTGTTTTAGTATCACGAAACATTTTGCACCTTGAAGAAGCTTGGTATTGACCGAGCGAAAGTGCTTGTTTTACATATTGTCTACCTTTTTACGCAATTAAAGGCTTGGTTTCACCAATTACTACTTTTGTGTCTGTTAGTTCCGGGTCCTGTTACTGCTGGACATTTTTAAGTTTTCAAATTGACTCCTTAACCATCTTGTTGTTTGGAGAGAATTAATCAGTATAGCCCACTTAACTCTTGCCCTCATATCTTTTAAATAAATTCCTTTATTTCTTTAACATTTGTGATCCAAAACTTCTCTGATTAATAAAAGTACTTCTGCCCTTGTATATAAAACTAAAGGAACTTAGAAACATTATCACTACTTGCATTCATATCCATTATCAAGAATTTCCAACTTCTCAAGTTTTGTATTATCTTTTGTGTAGTCCCATCCCACATATCATTAGGGGTCTACTTCATTTGACCTAAATTTCATTTGACTGACACCCAGTTGACCTAAGTTTCATTTGACTGACTCCCATTTCACCAATTTACAGTGCTGAATTTCAACATACTAAATCTTAAACCATAGACAAGCACACTTTGAACACCAATAACTAAACCTTTCTGGAACTTAAAAACTACTTACGTACCCTCAACAGAAACTGGACAATGTACAAACTAGGCAGGGGACTATGCCCCCCCACATTCCCCAATGCGGGGGCTGTGCCCCCCACACCTCCTCATTTATATATTCTAACTCCAGGATCTCACTACAGTGGGGGAAAGGGCATATACCTTTAACTTGCCTTACAGTACTGTACATGCTGCCAGTACTGCTGGGAAAGCACAAAACAATAGCCAAATTACTTTAGATTCTTCTTCTTTCGGCTTTTCCTGGTTAGGGGTCACCACAGCGGATCATCTGTCTGCTCATGATTGGCAGTGGAGTTTTACAGTGTCTAGTTGCCAGCCCGGCGCCCAACCTTCCACAGAAGGCACACACACACACACACACACACACACACACACCTAGGACCAATTTAGAGTGTCCAATTCACCTACTGCATGTCTTTGGGATGTGGGAGGAAACCGGAGCACTCGGAGGAAACCCACGCAACCACAGGGAGGACATGCAGACTCCGCACAGAAGGCACCCCAGCCGAGAATCGAACCAGAGAACCTCTTGCTGTGAGGCGACAATGCTAACCACTGCACCACCGTGGCACCCAGCCAAATTACTTTAGATACTTCCCATAAAAAAGTAAGCAGACAAACCCGCATTTTGAAACACTAGTCTCTACATGACTATCAGACTTCTAACATTCAGCACTTTAAGTTACAGTAATTCTTTTTATCACAAGCAAGTCACAGGTGAAGGAAAACACACAACAAGTCTGTGTCTTAAATGTCAGTGAAATGGGAGTCAGTCAAATTAATTTTCATTCAAATGAAATTTTGGTCAAATGGGTGTCAGTCAAATGAGATTTAGGTCAAGTGAAGTAGACCCATCCTTAGCTGCCTTAGAGTTATTTTAATCCATACATGTAAATACTTCAGTATAATGTTGCCCATTTCATTATGCTTCACTTACAGGGTCAACGGATCTGATCTCGTATCAGACTCAGCCACTTCTCAAGACTTATGATGTGAGCCTCAAGCTCCCCCCTCTTCCATAATGCCCCACTCCTCCTCTAACTCCTCAGATCTGGTTTGTCACCTTCCAGCTCAGAAGCAATTCCATAGCCTCACATAGAGATAAGTAGTTATTTCCTATTTGCAGTGATTCTCTTCCTTTAATCTCTCATCTAGTATCTATACTGCTTATCCCTTGTCTTCCTCCCCTCCCTTTTTAGCTAGTTCTAGCTAAGTTTTCATTGATAGGGTTGTCTGCCCCTCCTGCCCTCCACATTTTTCTTATAACTGTTGATTCCCTTTTTTCTCAAGTGTTTAAAAAAAAAAAACTTTCCCTGTATTTTTGCTTTCTTTCTGGTAAAGTTATAGTAAGTTGTGTTGGTATCTTTGGGTTGTGCTTGTGTGTGTGCATGCTAACCTTTCTGCTTCAGCATATTGGACAAATCTATGGGTTTTAAAAGTTGTGCCTCTTGTGGACATAGATTCCCCAGTCAGATGCCCACAAGAGGTGCTTGTATTGTCACAGGTCAGGGCATCTGAAGGTCGAATTCAGTCCCCATGCCCTTGCCAATCGTTGTAATAAGTTAATTTTGAGAGGTCTTTTACTGACTTCTGGAGCTCAAACTCTTGCTTCTAAGGAGCGTAAGGAATCTGCCTCTCAGCATTCCCAAGGTCCAAGTCTTCTGTGCCAGAAAAGTGGCAAAAATTATTGTTCCAGCAACTTCAGATCCTACTGGTCTATGTGCCTCTCTGTATCCGAGAGGTTCCTCAGATCCGATAGAGTTGGCACCCACAAAGATCCAAAAGCTGTTTGAATTCTTGGCCTTCGGGTCCAAGTGGCTTCTCGGATCCTATGAATATTGTTTGGATCCATAGCTCACCATCTATGGATGAATTCTCCTAAGGTAGGTAGGACTCAGATTGGAGGTCCCGGAGTCGTACTCAACATCAGAGTCTCCTTCTCCAGCCCCTGCCACTTGGACCAGCCTACCCATTCTTCAGCCTCCTCAAGATTCTCTCAGCTGTCTCAGACATGGACAGGATGATGCAGAGTTTTCTTAAACCCCATATTCAGTTGGAGATTTTGCCATCTCCAACCCATGCATGATTTGTGAGAGGTCCAACTTTAGTACCACAATCTCCTCTTCCGATCTAGCCTCCAGTTTTGGAACTTCAGGATCTTGCTTTCCCAAGTGGGCCATTGTCTGAGCAGAGAATTTCTTTCTTCGACTCCAGCAGTCTCCCAGACTAGTTCGGCTCCAGCGCTTTCAGAGTGGATAGGATCCTGGACCCAAGACGTTGGTGCTGACTCCTTGGGATGATCTTGGCTCTGACCCTTTCAGAGCCTTCCCTAGGGGCTTCAGCCCTTGATAGTTCAGGCCTGGTGCTTCCTGGAGGCATTGGATCTGGGCTGGCTTCCTTGGTAGCTCTGGTTCTGAGTGAGAGGGGAGGAGCTTTTCCAGATTTGTCTGCCTTCCACATGGCAGAGAGGGCTTTCTCTGATGGCAAAAAACAGCCTCTCATCTCTCACAGCCTACCCAGTCCCCCTCTGATCCGAGCTTTGCGCTCCTTCATCCAGTCTGCAGTCAGACCCTCCAGGAGAGCCTCCAGGCTTACTGCCAGCAAGGGGTTTCCCAGTCTTCTGATTCCTCTTCTGAATATCCCACAGGGGAGGTTCATCAGAAGAGAGAGTGCAAGAGGAGGCACTTAGACTCCCCTTTGGAGTAGTTGACAGAGTTCACGGACTTCGATGAAGAGGAAGGGTTCCCCCCAATCTCCTTTGAAGATATTTTGGAAATACTGAAACAAAAGGGTAGCTGGTCGTTCCATCCCCCTTCTTCTGAGGAGTCAGTGTTTCTGGAGGCTTTAGGACAGACCCATCTACATGCTCGTTAACCCCACCGGCAGAGGAGTTCATTGATCTGGCTGCCTGCCGGGCATGCAAGGAGCCAGACACTGTGGAGCCTATTCCCAAGCACACAGACAAATATCTCAGTCCTAGTTGATCGTCCATACTGGAGTAAAAGCATCTCAGTTGATGCCATTGTGGTGTTGGCAGCCACTAAGGAGGAGCTAGCCAAGCAGAGCTCTACTGTTCAGCACCTAAATAAAGAGTATCAGGCTTTGGACAGACACAGGAAACCAATATATGCCTCAACTACTTTTACGTTGACAGCATTAAATTATTTGGCACACTTCACACATCTCCAGAAGGATATGGTGAAGGAACTCACCAACTCTCTGGCAGCGTCCTTGTCAGAGGAGGACCTCAAGAAGGCATCTGCCCAATTGGCCATTATGTCATCAATTGCTAATTCCTCAATGAGGTAATTTCTCACACTGCAGCAGGAACCTCTTGAGCAGTTGATTCAGGCATAGCCCTTCGGAGTCGTGCCTGGATGAGGTTTTGTGAGTTTGTGGACCCCTTTAAGGCAGCACTCATAAATGCCCCCTTTGATGGTTCCTCCTTGTTTGGACCATCAGTTAAAGATACTCTTACCCACAGCAAGCAGGAGGGAAATACCTTATCTGCCTTAGAATCAAATTTTCTTCCCCCAGTGGATCTTTTCTAGGAACCAATGGAGTGGGAAGATGTGGTTCTGAAAGTTCCAGGGATCTTTTCTGGAATCTCAGGATGAATCATCTTCTAGAGGCAAAGGAAGAGAATTTAAAGGCAGGCACTGCTCCAGTGGGAGAGGGGGTCCACAGAACCAATGCGGTACAGTCCTTTCTCTGACAAGCCCTACTAGCGCTTCTGAAGCTCTGCCTAACTGTTCTACTCTGGAGGCAGTTGGGGCAGACTATCGTTACACTTAGACGCCTGGGCAAACATAACAAGTGATAACTGGGTGTTAAATATAAATGTTAAGTTGTCTATCTTGCCTTCATTCTTGCTGGATGGGTTCGGAACCGACCTCGGCTCCGACTCGGCCACTCTAAAAGCTCGAGAGTTGGTTCCACCGGCTCGAGGCTCCCCTTATATCCCACAATGCTAGGCGTGAGTTACCTCAGATCTCGTTTGCCGCTACAGCGATCGAGGTGTGTTTTCTACCGGCTCCAGGTTAGTGAAAGTTAGACTAGTTTAAATTCTTTAGACTTAAGCTAGCTTAGTGTATTTTTCTTTCCCCTTAGTGTAGTGGATATTATCCAGCCCCTTTTTTTCTAAAGAACTTATAGTTCTTTCCCTAAGGCCTTCGGGCCCTTCCTTCCCTATCCTTAGGGTGTGTATGTGTTTGATTAGGGAGTTTTAACTTAACTTACCTTTAGTTTAAATAATTCCCTTTGAACCCCTATCAGTGTAATCTGTGTGTGTGTGTTTTCTGTGTGTGATTACACTTCGGTTCCTTGAGTATGTCCAAGTATACAAAGGTCTCAGGCTTCAAGAAGTGTGACTCGTGCTGTCAGAAAATGTCTCTGACAGACGGTCACACTTCTTGTGTGTATTGCCTGGAACTTTTACACCTGCAGGACTCTTGTGCTGTATGCCATGGCTTCAGCCCTAGAGTCCTGCAGGAGAGAAAAAATAAACTCATTTTGAGGGGTTTGATTAAGCCTGAAGGTTCCCTTTCTGTGTCATCGGGGAAACCTTCTAAGGCTTCCAAGACCTCGGCTCCAGCTTCAGAGTCGAGGCCTAAGGCTTCGAAGCCTACTGCTTCATCGGCTCCGGCTGGAGCCGATGAGTCTTTGACTGCAGTATCTGTGGTTTCCTCGGCTCTGGCCGGAGCCGAGGCATTAGAGATTCCTGGGTCGGCCCTATCAGACCATCGGAGCCGACATCTAGAAAGAGATCGAGGTCACCGTCCCTTGGCTCCGTTCATTCGGCCCAGCGTCTCCCCTGCTGTCTGAACGGAGTCACAGATCTCACCTCCAGGTCATCGAGGCTCTCAGATCACGACCTCCAGAGGGTAGTGAGTAGACTTTGAAGTCTGAGGCACTGGCCCAAATGCTCCAGAGTCCGACTCATCAGTCGATGCCTCAACTTGTTCCAATAAATATTCCTCCTCCGACTCCTTTGAGCTCGGAGCCGGGCGTCTGGGACCGAGACTGTGGTAGCGCCGGAGCCGATACAATTGTCTTCAGCTCCGCCGGCTCCGATTTCTTCTTTGAAGAATCTCGGCGTAAGCTTCCTCGTCGGCTCGAGGGGTGAGTGGCATCGGACCCTTGTCCGACCCCTCTCCCTCTCGGTGCTTCGCGCTGGTGAGTTCGGCTCTGACATCGGCCTCGAGCCATCTCTGTCGGTGCCGAGGGAGGTTCTCAGCTTCTCGGAGCGGGACCTCTGGCTCTGCCGGACAGGGGTGCTCGAGGTCATGCGGAGTGTGTTGGAACCTTGTTCGACTCCACAGTCGGCTCCGTCCGCCCTCCCTCTCGGTGCCTTTGGTTATGTCGACTCACTCCCTCATCCCAGACCGCAGAGAGCCAGCTCCTCAAGAATCCCCTGTGGGATCTCATCCTCTTCCGAGGCCTCCCTGAATTGGCAGGGGAGCCCCTAGGAAGAGAAAGTGTAAGAGGAAGCACATAGACTCACCTGAGTCTGTCACCTCTGACACAGATTTAGAGGATTCCGAGGGTTCCCCGTTCCCCTTCTGAAGATGTCTCTTCGCAGACATTCTAGAGATCCTGAAACAGAGGGGAAATTGGCCAGCCCTTAACCCTTCGGAGGATGAATCTGTGTATCTTGAGGCGTTTGGCTCTCGCCCTTCCACCTCCTGGGTGTCCCCCTTGATCCCCTCATGCAGGTGGTTGCAAAGAAGGCCTGGACGGCTCCTGATTCAGTGGACCCTACCCCAGGAGACCTTCCAAATTTATAACAGCACCAACTGACAAGCAATTTCTCACAAAAGGTGTTTCTGTGGATGCTATGGTGGTAGCTGCTGCCACCAAGAAGGAACTAGCTGATCCTTCAGTGCCTGTTCATCCCCCTAACAAAGAATCTAGGTCTATGGACAGGTATGGGAAGCGGATGTTCTCGTCAGCGACCTTTGCTATGCGTTCGCTGAACTACCTATGCCATTTTACTCGTCTTCAAAGAGACTTGATCAAAGAAGCGAGTGACATGTTGAAGGATCCTACGGCTGCAGGTTTTCAAGACAAGATGAACACTCAGCTGGCTACCCTGAACTCCATAGCTAACTCCTCCATGCGCCTCCTCTCTTATGCAGCTGATGGAGTGAGCAGGGCCGCAGGGACAGGTGTGGCCTTACGCAGGCATGCCTGGATGCGGCTATGCAACTTTGCGGACCCCTTTAAAATGTCATTCACTAATTCCCCGCTTGATGGATCATCTCTTTTTGGTCCTCAAGTGAAAGAAACCTTGACTAGGTGCGAGACAGATGGCAAGACTCTTTCTGCCGTCAGGGTCCGTTTTTCTACTCCTTCTAGGCCTTACCCCAAAGGCCAGAAAAGTGGGAAAATGTGGTTCCATAAACAATCTCAAGGGACTTCGCCTGACGACAGAGTCGGTTCCCGCCAGAGGCAGAGGGGAAC
Organism: Protopterus annectens; assembly: GCF_019279795.1. Lineage (NCBI taxonomy): Eukaryota > Metazoa > Chordata > Ceratodontiformes > Protopteridae > Protopterus > Protopterus annectens. The sequence goes on from NC_056733.1 coordinate 880,730,436, forward strand.
AACAATGGTAGACGCCCCTAGAGGCAGGGGTCCGCAGAACCAGGGCAATCGAGAAGCCTTCTCTGATAAGCCCTTTCAGCATCCCTGAGGTGTTGCCCGACTGCCCACCTTCGGAGGCAGTCGGGGAAGATTGTCACTGTACCCAGAAGCCTGGCTATCCCTGACTCAAGACAAATGGGTACAGTCCATCATTTCGAAGGCTATTCCATTCCCTTCATTCGCATTCCAAACCAATCAAAAATCCCTTCCAGATGTTCCACCGCTCAAAGGGATCTTGCAGCTTTGGAAATTTCAAAGCTGCTTGCAAAAGAGCAATTCAGCCAGTTCCAGCAGACCAGCAAGGATCCGGAATCTACTCCAGGTTCTTTTAGTTCTAAAGAAAACAGGGACTGGAGACCAATTTTGGATCTCAGTATCTTGAACAAGTCAGTCAAGAAAACAAGATTTCGGATGGTCACGCTGCAGTCCATCCTTCCCTATTGGGAAAGGGAAACTGGATGTGCTCTATAGACCTTCAGGATGCGTACTATCACATAAAATGAACAGACGCTCCAGAAGATTCCTCCGCTTCAGGCTGGGAACCAGTCATTTTCAATTCAGGGTCCTGCCCTTTGGTCTCACCACTGCCCCCCGGGTGTTTACCAAATGCATGGCAGTGGTAGCTTCTCACCTGAGACGTCAAGGATTCCAGGTGTTTCCATATTTGGACGACTGGCTCCTCACAGCTCCCACCAAGCATCTTCTTCTATTGGCCAGGGACTACACCTTTCGCATTTGTCAAAATTTAGGCATTTCAATAAATTGCGAAAAGTCTGTTTTGTCGCCTTGTCATACTATTACTTTCATAGGCACAAATCTAGACACAGTCAACATGTTCAAGTAGACTAACAGATCAGAGAATAACAGACATACACAAACTGGTCTCGCTCCTATTCAGCAGCAACAGAATCAAAGCCAGGTTAGTTCTGAAAGTGTTGGGGATTATGGCGGCTGCCATACCTCTGCTTCCATTAGCCAGATTCCACATGAGAATCCTTCAATGGATGCTCTTCACGCAATGGTCATACCAGCAACTTCCGATGTCCCACACCATCATGATTACGCAAACATGCAGAAATCATCTTCTGTGGTGGATGTCTTCCCATCAGCTCTTATTGGGAAGACCCTTTGTCCCTTCCCCTCCGGTTGCTACTCTGACAACGGACGCCTCCCTGATCGGGTGTGGGGGCATTATCAGGGCAGAACTGTCCAGGGCACATGGCAACCAGACGAATGCCACTTGCACATAAATGTTCTAGAGATGAGAGCAGTGCTTTTAGCGTTGCAAGCCCTTCAAGACTCTCTTCCCTTGGGAACGATAGCAATCCAGACAGACAATATGTCTGTAGTGTGGTATATCAACAAACAAGGCGGAACCAGGTCCTACCCCCTGTGTCGAGAAGCACTCAGACTGTGGCAATGGGTGATTTCTTCTCAGCGGTTTCTGATAGCAACGCACATCCCCGGGAAGTCCAATCAAATCGCGGACAAGTTGAGCAGAGCTATCCTCATGCCTCACGAGTGGTCTCTGAAAGACTCTGTTGTGAGAGAAATTTTTCTCAAGTGGGGTCAGCCTTGCTGCGACCTTTTTGCTACTCCCCAAAACAGCAAGTGCAGAGATTATTTCACCCTATTCCCTTTACCAGGCCAGCCCAGCAGAGACGCTCTAGTCCAAGTTTGGCCCCGGGGACTTCTGTATGCATTTCCTCCCTCCCCACTAATCTCTCAAGTGATACAGAAAGCTATCACTCAGAAGGCCTCGTTGATCCTCATTGCTCCTTACTGGCCTCGACAAGTGTGGTTCCCCTTTCTACATCATTTTCTGTTGGAGCGACCTTGGCATCTGGAACTAGTTCCAGATCTTTTGATCCATCAGTCGGGTCAGTTTCATCGCTCCCTTCCCTCTCTGAACCTCACTGCTTGGTTCCTCCAATTCCAACCTTAGCCAGGCTTCCTCAAATATCTCACTCTGTCCAAGATATTTTGATAGCTTCCCATAAATCTTCCACTCGAAAGATTTATTTGAGTAAGTGGAAACGTTTCGCCTATTGGGCTCAAGGAAGGACATAGATCCTTTCACTGCTTCCATCCAAATGGTCCTTGATTTTCTAGCTGAACTCTTCCATGCAGGTTCATCTCCTTCTACTCTTAAAGTTCAATTGGCAGCTATTTCTAACTTTCATGTGGGCATTTCAGAGTCTGCCATAATGTCCCACAAGCTTTGCAAAGCCTTTTTGAAGGGAGTTTTTCTACTCAGACCTCCTATAAGAAATCCTCCTCCTCCTTGGGACCTAAATTTAGTTCTTTGATTCTTTCCCCTTTCGAACCTGCAGCCTCCTGTTCTTTAAAATTGCTATCATGGAAGACACTCTTTCTGGTAGCTATTACTTCAGCTAGAAGAGTTTCAGAACTTCATGCACTCAGCTGTCGACCTCCTTATCTGTTGTTCCATAAGGACAGGGTATCTTTACGAACCAACCCGTCTTTTTACCTAAGATAGCCTCGTCTAACCTAAATCAAAGCATTGACCTTCCTGTGTTTTTTCCAGAATATTCTAACAGGTCCGAACAAAAATTGCATTGGCTAGATGTTCATCGTCAGTTAATGTACTATTTGGATAGAACCAAACAATTCAGAAAATCTGACCAGCTGTTTGTCTCTTATGCAGAAGGCAGAAAGGGACTTTCAGTTTCAAAGGTATCATTATCTAGATGGCTAACATCTCTGATTTCCCTTGTTTATGAAATTAGACACCAAAAGCTGCCTAACAAACCTAAAGCCCATTCTACCAGAGCTTTGGCTACTTCTATAGCCTTCCAAGACAGACTGCCTATTGACACCATTTGTGCAGCGGCTACTTGGGCTACTCCTCACACTTTCATTTCTCATTATAAGTTGGATTTAGCTTCTAGGCATAGAGCTAACTTTGGTTCCACTGTTCTGAAGAGTCTGTTCCGTTAGGCCACCCGGGACAAGGTGCTAGGGACGGGGTCCCATCCAGCAAGAATGAAGGCGAGATAGACAACTTAACATATAGAAGTTATGTTCTTACCATAACGTTCCATGTTAGTTGTCTTCTTCTCGCCTTCTTCTTGCGTCCCACCCTCCTTCCCCCTGGCCTGGACAGACCTAGAGGAGTTTTGATTGTGACCTCTCTTTCTACCACCTCTTTACTTTAGGTATATGCTGCTGTGCATATTTTCCTGGATCAGGATGTAGGTCACCCTTCTCTTCTCCCTGGTTTATAGAGGTGGATTTTGTTTATAGTTATTCTGTTACTATTATAAGCTGGGCCTAGCTTACAAACGAGATCTGAGGTAACTCACGCCTAGCATTGTGGGATATAAGGGGAGCCTCGAGCCGGTGGAACCAACTCTCGAGCTTTTAGAGTGGCCGAGTCGGAGCCGAGGTCGGCTCCGAACCCATCCAGCAAGAAGAAGGCAAGAAGAAGACAACTAACATGGAACGTTATGGTAAGAACATAACTTCTATTTTCCAGAGATTACTGTATTCCCTTTTACATTCCACCTCCCAGTGCCAGGAGGTCTCTCTCCAATGTACCACCCAGTCAGAGAGAGAATGCCATCCTACGGGTTCAGAAACTTGTAGAAGAGAGTCATCCAGGAGGTCCTAACCAAACTTCAAGGATGTTAAACTGACTCGCACTGCTTTTTGTTGCCAAGGAAAACACGGGACCTTCAACCCATCTTAGATTTGAAGCAGTCTGAATTTATTTGTAAAGATGTCAAATTTCCACATGGTTACAGTACAGTCCATACTGCAGCTACTACACAAGGACAATTGGATGTGCTCTATAGATCTCCAGGACTCAATACTATCATATCAAAATAGACAGGGACTGGTGCTGCAGGAGACATCTGCACTTCCAGCTGTGAGCCAACCATTACCAATTCAGAGCACTGCTCTTTGATCTCACTACCACCCCCGGTTGCCCACCAAATGTATGGCAGTGGTTGTGCAGCCCACCTTTGACTGCAGGGATTCCATGATGATGGCTGCTGATGGCACCCACAAGTCATTAACTACTTCAGACCATCCAATTTTTTGCTGCAAGTCTTCAATTGCCTGAGAATTGCAGTGAATTTGGCAAACTCAGAGATGTCCCCTGTACAGGACATAGAGTTTATAGAGACGCAATTGAACACAGCCACGCAAATAGCTGCCATACCTCCACAAAGAATATAATTGGGTCAGCAGGTACAACTGTTACTGGATAACCCAAACCCTTCAGCTCACCTGGTCCTGATGGTTCTAGGATCCATGTCAGCTGCCATTCTTCTGGTACCATTGGCAAGATTTTTCATGCGAGTTCTCCAATGGACCCTAACATTCCAATGGTGTATCCTGTATCATCCTTTGTTGGCTCCCATCAGACTATGATCTGCAAGCATTATCTACAGTGATGGGTGCTTACAAACAACCTCTGTCTTGGCAGACCTTTTACTTTTCCTCCAGCTATAGCCATAGTGACCATGGATGCTTCCCTGTTGGGGTGGGGGGCATTATCAGGGAAGAATGGTCTAAGGCACATGGTCCACAACAGACACCATCTTGCACATAAATCTCCTGGAGATGAGGACAGTTCTTTCATTGCAAGCCTTTCAAAACTGCCTCCCTCTGGAACAATTGCAGTTTTAATAGACAACATTGTTTGTTTGGTACATTAACAACCGGGGGGGGGGCCTGATCCTACCCATTGTGCAGGGAGGCCATGAGGGTTTGGGAAAGGGGAATCTCTTCTAACTGCTTTCTCATTGCAATGCACATTCGGGGGAGAATCCAACATTCTGGTGGACAGACTGAGCAGATGTATCCTGAGTCCACATGAGCAATCCCTGAATCAGTTAGATATTCGGCTGTTAGGGCCAACCTTGCTGAAACCTCTTTGCCTCTCCCCAGAGCAATAAGTGCAGCAAGTACTTTGCTCTGATCCCCCACTGGGGGAGTCAACCAGGGATGCTCTAGACCACAACTGGCCCCCAGGTCTCATTCTCCAATTCCCCAATCCCCAAAGTTTTACAGAAAGCCAGCAGGTTGAAGGACACTCCTATCCTCATTGCCCCCTTCCTGTGGTCTCCATGGATACTAGATCCCAGGCAGGATCTGACTTCCCATCTCTCAGAACTTTGGACACCCGATCTCCAGTCCCTAAGACTAACTTGGTTTCTTCACTTCCAATGATTCTATGAAAGCCCAGGCTTGCGTCCCCTGTTCGAGAGCATGTACTTGCTTCTCAGCCTTCTACCAAAAAAGTGTACAATAGTAAATGGAAGAGATTTTCCATTTGGGCATCGGAATGGAATATTGATCTCTTTTCCCCCTGTTTCAGATATTCTTATGTTTCTCAGTTCACTTTTTCAACATGAGAATAGTTTTTCCACCAGAAAGTTATAACTAGCAGGTATTGTGAATTTTCTTGTAGAGAAGGGCAACAATCTTTCATTTTCCCCCACAGCATCAAGGTTATGTAGGACTTTAACGGGAGGAGTTTTTCAGCTTAGACCTGCAATAAAAGATCCATATCCTCCTTGAGATCTCACTGTTGTGCTCCAAGGCCTTACTGAGAAACCTTTTGAGCCTGTGAGTTCATGTGACATAAAATGTTTGTCCTGGAAAACTATTTTCCTTGTGGCCATTTTTTCAGCAATAGGAGTGTTGGGATTACAAACTTTATCTTCCCAGCCACTTTACATTACCTTTTTCAAAGATAGCCTCTCCCTCAGAATGAATCCTTCCTTTATACCCAAGGTTGCTACAGAGACAAATATTAACCAAGCCCTTCTTCTGCCTGTATTCTTTTCAAATCATTCCAATAAGGGCAAATATATGCTACATTTACTGGATGTGCATAGACATTTGTGTTTCTTTTTACATAGAATGAAACTGTTTAGAAAATCTGAGCAATTGTTCATCACTTTTTCACCAAATAGATCAGGTCAGGCTGTACCCAGAATTAATTTAGCAAAATGGATTACAGAATATATTTTTACTATGTACTCTTTGAATGATGCACAACTCCTGTCCCCTTACAACTCATTCCACCAGATCCATGTGTACCTTGTCTGCCTTTTCGGCTAGGACTCCAGGTGATGAAATTTGTGCAGCAGCAACTTGGTCTAGGTCACATAGTTTGTTTCTCATTATAAATTGGACATTATTTCTAGGAACAGAGCATCCTTTGGCTCCTCTGTCCTCAGGCATATCCTTTCTTGAGGGCCACCCAGGGTTTACGTAGCTTAGCTGGAGACACTGACCCAGTAGTGAGGTATAATGAAATGGACACCATCAGATTAAAGTTATGTGCTTACCATAACTTGGCATCTGTGTTGTCCAATTTCATTGTCTCGTGTCCCTCCTGGCCACCCCCCAGCCTAAACAGCTAAGAGCAATCAAGAGGATATGGAAATCCATAGGTTTCTAGTTTGAGCTGCAGTTTGGTCGCATATTTTTCCCCCCATTGGTGTAGGTCTGAATTACCATTAAAAGGACAGCAAACTCAATCTGAGGGGTTAGAGAAAGGCGTAGGGCATTATGAGGGGGACTTGAGGCTCAAATTGTAAGTCTTGAGAAGTGGCAAAGTCGGATCTGAGATCTGATCCAAAGACCCAGTAGTGAGGCATAATGAAATTGGACAACACAGGTGCCAAGTTCTGGTAAGTGCATGACTTCTATTTTATGTACCTGTGAATATCGGTATTGCTGAATCACTTAATGTGAACAATGCTTGCATGCAATTTTCCAGTCATGAGGAGGGAAATGCAATTTCTTTGCTTTATTTGCTGTACCAGGACATCTCTTGGCTGTCCATTGCACCCAGGGTTTCACCAGATGCTTAGCCTCAAATTTTTCCTGCCAGAAGAGGAAAGGGGGGTACACATGTATCACTCGCTGGATGAGTGACTCGATTATCCTCCTAGAAGCAGCATTGCAGGTTTTTTAATACAAATATTGGAGTACTTCTCCAGCTTCTGCTTAAGTCTGACAAGAAATCCAACCTTTACAACAACATTCATCAAGACATTCTCAGAGGTAGTACTAGATACCAGAGTAGGCCACAAATTGTTCTTATGCCACAGAAAGTTCTTTTCCGAATTAAAATACAAAGACCCACCTGTCCCCATGTGTCTTGAAGACATTGGGTTATTTGCCTCCATTCTGAAGAGTCTTTTGAGCAAGGCACCACATGATGAAAATACAGTAGTAACTGGAAGATTTATGGGAGCAGTACTGTTACCTGTGGACAGACTTTAGTCTCTTAATTTCACTTTTCAAAATGAAACTCCTGTGGTGAGTTTATCAAGTACAAATCCATCAAGGGTGCACCATTCATGGGATGAGCTCACTAAGTACAAATCCGTCAAGGTTACTATTTTGTATGCCAACCAACTCCTAGACTTCAACTTCAGATGCCTCAAACTTTCTTTTGAGACTATACAAGCTGCCAGCAATGTAAAGCGGCAAATGACTGTAAATTACATAAATGTGAAAATGCTGATGAACTGAATTATGTATTGCAAATACTCAAAACATTGTGACATCCATGCTGATGAAAGTAATGACAGACACAATACCACTGAAATGTATGTTGTACATTATACATCAGCAAACAAGAAATAACCTACATTTTCCAATAAACAAGTTAGCAGTGATGGCATGGAATCTGGTCTTGGGACAGGATCTCCATCTTCAAGCCATTTATATCCCTGATTCCAGGATTTGTGGCAAACCAGATGCACAGGTGCCTTTTCCAGCCTAGATAAGTGGAAGTGGGGCAAGCATGTCTTTTTGAGGTTGATACAGAAGCTACAGAGATCGACTTGTTTGCAGGATGTTCACCAACTAAGAAAATTCTATATCGGCTATCCATGCTGATGTGTCCTGTCAGGGAACGTCTTTCTCTGTCCTATGGGCCAGGAATGCCTTCCTTGTATGCATTGCTACTCTTTCCATTGCTCCCCAGAGTGCTGATTAATAGTAAGACAGTAGAAAGTAATATTCATATTAATAGCTGCACCTTGGTCAAGACTGCCTTGTTCTTGTCTGGTTAATCCAAATGAACATGGATGGGACAAGTCCCATTCCTAGGCAGACTGTTAACACTGCAAAGTAGATGGTCCTTAGTACATGGGATCTAAAATTGTCTGAGAAATTCAGTGCATAGATGATATCAACCTAGATTTCTTCATTTGTGAAAATAAATGTACCATAGCAGTATATGTTTGAATGATCACAGCTGTAGTAGCTTAAGTTATATGGGTTATATCCTGCATAGGATATAACAGCCAGATAGCTTCCAAAGCTACAGGGCACCTTAGCTCAAACTGAGCTGACTAAAAGAAAGGTTTGAGCACCACATCCTTTAGAGCTTTCAAGACAACAAAGGGGGAATCTGTGCACTGAAAGGGCATTACTAGGAGCAACAAAAAGCAAATATTAAGATTCATTTGTCATTGCACAAGTACAACAAAATGTATAGCAATCCTTCTAAGGTGCATTCACATATAATGAACATTAATAAGAATACAAAACCAAACAATAAAATATAATGCAGTGCAACACAGTAAACTAAGTTGGGTAAATTGCACATGAAAGGAATAAAGTAAGGTGCACAAGGATGTAAACATATACCTTATAGTGAAAATGGCTATTAGTGTATGAAGTGTGAGTATTTAGCATTGTTCAGTTCACATATGGCTCTGGGAGAGAAACTGTTTTAAAGTCTGTTTGTCCAAGCTGGAATCAACCTGACCCATATGCCAGAAGGCAGCAGCTCAAACAAGTTATGTCTAGGGTGAGTAGGTTCTTTCAAAATGTTGGTTGCCCTACTGAGACGGTGAGAGCTGAAGAGTTCCTCCAAAGAGGGCAATGCACAGCCAATAATGTTTTGGGCAGATTTAATGATCCTTTCAAGGGCCTTCCTGCCTGCCACTGAGCTGTTGGCATACCATGTGGAAAATGCAGTATGTCAGCACACTTTCAATAAAACAGCAGTAAAAAGGCACCAATAGCTTTTCCTGCAGGTTGTTTTTTCTGAGGATCTTTAGGAAATGGAGTTGCTGCTTTGCTTTCTTGACTTCCTCCATGGTGTTTATGGAGCAAGAGAGATCTTCTGCCACATGTACAGTATACCTAGAAACTTGAAGGCAGGAACCCTTTCAACACAGTCTCCATTGATGTATATTGGGTTGTGATCTGTATTGTGCCTCTGGAAATCTACTATGAGATATTTTGTTTTGGCAGAGTTCAGGCCAAGATTGTTCTCAGTACACCATGCAGCCAGTCTTTGAACTTCATATCTATATTCTGACTCCTCTCCTCCTGAAATAAGTCCAACCACTGTGGTGTCATCTGCAAACTTAACTCATTAACCCTGAGTACCATCTCATTGCACCTCTGTACTTACATCCGAGCATGCTATGAGACTGGATGAATTTCATGCTCTTGCCCCAGAGTGCCTTCCACAAGCACGAGAAACTTTAATGTTGATTTTTTCCTGTCCTCACCGCAAAACACGTTGAAATCGTAACTGAATGTATTATTTACATTCTATAGTTACGATTCAGCGTGTATTTACATGCTGCTCACATTAAACCTTTTTGAGAAAATCTGTTTTCTAAGTGTTAGATGAAGCAAAAGGTGGCAGCCAATTGGAATCTTGCAATGTAAGCCACCACCTGCATAACACCTCCACCCCGATCTACGTTTTTCTTGTTTTCACCAAATATAGGGTCCAGCAGCAGGTATTTCCTTTCTTTCTACTGATATTTGGCGATTTTACCTGCTACTGGAGCCCTCTATTTATTCTGGGCACAGCTTACACAGATTGCTATTGAAGAAGCAACACCAGTTTGGCCATTTTTCTCCAGAGTTTTATCAGCTCTGATAATTCAGGTAAGATATTTGTTATCAGTGTCAGAGTCCATTTTTTTTATTTTATAGGGAGTCTCATAGCATACACCCTCAATTTTTGTTGAGCTGGTATATCTCTTGTCAGTTGCTATGTGCAGTGTGTGGAAAGCACAAGAAACAAACCTAGCCGCATCATTTAAAAGATATTACTCTGCTGTGGCAGGCATTTAAATCTCTCTAATTTTTTTCTGTTCACAATACGTGTTTTGATTGCTTGGGGGAGGGGAGGGAAAGTGTGACTGACTTGACATTAAACCAATGTGTCCTGACAAGAATAAGGTAGGGTGAAAAGCAGCAAAACGTCTATCTGTTCACCACATGGGAGGGAATGGTCATGGTAATTTATCAAATGTGGTCTGCCTGGTGATCAAGAGAGCACTTAGACAACTAGGCTTTGCTTCTTTCCTGACTCACTCAACAGAAAAATATAAGCTTCCTTTTCGGAGTCCATGCTTTTCCCCCTGCAGGATAAAGAAACAAAAATGAGAGAGCATTAGCAGTCAAGCTGATAATCAAGCTGAAGTTGTCAGCTGACTTACCATTGTGACAACGTAGCTTTGAAATAAATGGTTAACACTGACCAAAACGGAGCAAGAGAAACGCAACTAAAATAGTGAGTAACACACTTTAATATTAGTAAACGCTTTCATCCTATACAGAGCTAATGACTTTAATAGTCATATGAAGTATGTTATTCACTACTTTTGCTGTTTGTCTCCTGTTCTGGTGTGGTTGGTGTTAACTGCTTGTTATTTTATGTTTACACCGGACTCTGTTTTTTTTAATGTTTTTTTCGCAATTAACTTTGCTGGTTTGTTGATACAGTTGTTCTTTTTACTCAGTAATTACACTCACATCTCTTCTATTTAGTAATGGCAGTGGGCTGCTATCTCAAATCTAAACTGCATTAAAAAATCCATTCAGTGTAGTATGTTGGCTGTATCTAAAATATTTTTCAGATGTAGAGATAATTGTTTGTTTTCTGACAGGAGATAAGTGAGAAATTAATATTCTGCAGGCAGTCAAGTAAGGTGAAGAAGGGACCAAGACAGTAGAAATGTAAACATAAACAGTGTTTCTGTTAATCAGCTATGGGGAGTGAGTGGGTTTGAAAACGACAGCTGGGTTTCCAAGCTTCAGACTCTGTCAAGGTTGGTGAAAAAATAGAGATTGACTGCTATTAGTAAGCACTTTAAATTGTGCAGTTTTTACAGTGCAAGAACCTGGTATTCTGTGGTATGAAGTGGTGAACTGGAATATATAATTGCATGGATTATCTGTACAGACTCTGAGTCCGTTATTTTATAATGTGATAGTGTTCAATCTCGCCGTTTGTTCTTACACATGGGTTCGGAGCCGATCCTCGGCTCCGTGCCGGCCTCTTGCAAGCTCTGCATCGAGAAGAAGCTCGAGACAATCTAATACCTACAATCCCCCTCTGCCTTTACCTCAGATCTAGTTTGCCGCTGCTGCATACGCATCGTTGGGAGCTAGCTCGAGAGTTTCTAAGATAAGATATAACTTTTTTGGTTGTATTTTATTAAGATTTATATTCTAGTTGATATTATCTGTATTAACAAGTGTGATTGTGTTGTGGTGCCGTAATTCCTTGGTACCGTTAACCTTATTTGCGGTATTTTTGTATCGGGGCCTACTCCTTCACATCTACCATATTGAGACAATTTAACGGATTTGACATTTACCTGATTGTGACTTTTTCTCGGATTGACTGTGTTTTTCTGTAGTTATATATTGTTCTACTATGTCGGAGAAAGCAAAGTCTGGTTTCAAACGTTGTCAGTGTGGCCAAAAAATGTCGGTCACTGACAACCACAGTTCCTCGTCTACTGCCTTGGCCCTCTCCACTTACAAGAGGATTGCTCCATCTGTCACTCTTTTAGTGGGAGGGTCATGACAGATAGGCGAGGAAACTGATGGACAGAGGTCTACTGAAACCGCTTTCCAAGAGGCTTTGGATGCTTCTGACCAGGCATCGAAGTCCTCTAAGGAATCGAAGGCGTCTGAGCCTAAGTCATCGGCTCCGGGCTTTTCTTCAAAGGTTAGATCACCGGTTCCACAGACTTCGGGGCGAGTGTTCAACTGGTGTCGGTTCCTGAGCCTCGAGTCTTGGAACCGGTGATGGAGCTCCCTCCTTCGCCATATTGAGGTCGGCTCCGTCTTGGTTCCTTCGACCCGTTCTTCCTCCAAACTTTCGGATATCGATGTGGATCGCGTGGTGCAGAAGTTGTTGGAGCATTCGACCCTCTCTAAACTTATTTCGGTTTCCACCCAGTTGGTGTCGAAACTTGAAGGCCTTCCTGTATCTCCATCCATTCCTCCTCCGAGACCGATTCAGTCTTTGGAGCCGGAAGAGGCTGATCTGCTGATTGTGGAGCCCTCGGGTCCAGAACCGTCTTTCTCGGTCTGTTCCCCTCACTCGACTCCGTCGGACCGGTACCGGAGTCTCGGAGCCGACGGTCTGTTCTTGGTTCGGGGCCGAGTCGAACCGGCGTGTCGGTTCCGACTCTCCCCGGGCCTCGCACGGATCGATTCGGTTCCGTCCTCGGAAGTCGATGCCGGTGCCAGTATCGGGATTCTTCCCATTTCTTGAACCGGGGACTCTTCGATGGGGGACCCCGGACCGTTCGACCTGATGAGGAAGGTGTACTCTACCCACACAACCACATCAGTGGAAGCAGCTTCTCCTCCCCATAAAGGGCCTTTGTCTTCATCTGCACCCACGGCCACATCCAAGCGTCGGGCACCAGTGTCTCAGCCACCCCTGGAGAGGTGCCCCTCTTCCTCGAGGCTTCTTCGGATGCTCCCACGAGGAAGTCCCTAGGAAGAGACTGTGTAAGAGGAGACACTTGGATTCTACACAGGAATCCTTGACATCTGATACTGACTTAGATGAGTCAGAGGGGTCCCCTAAGTCACCTTCAGAAGATGTCTCTTTTCAGACATTTTGGAGATCCTGAAACAGAGGTGACTGGCAGTCCCTTCCCCTTCTGAGGATGAGTCAGTTCTGCTGAAGGCATTTGGTGCTCGCCCTTCCTCCTCCTGGGTCACTCCGCCCTTGAACTGATGGAACTTATTGCTCGAAGGGGCGTGGAGACTCCTGACACAGTGGAACCTGTTCCAAGAAAACCGAACAAGTACATCACAGCACCTCAGGATAAGTCCTACCTTACAAAGGAGTTCCAGTAGACGCTATGGTGGTGGCTGCAGCCACGAAAAGGAGATGTCGGAGTCTTCGCCTGTCCATCCGCCTAATAAAGACTCTAGGACGATGGATAGATATGGGAAGCGCATTTTAGTTCAGCGGCTTTTTCCATGCGGTCCCTGAACTATTTGACCCATTTTACCGCCTGCAGAGGGATCTAGTCAAAGAGTTGGGAGATACCCTCCAGGGTACTACAGATGCAGCTGTCTCAGAGAAAGTGACAGCAACTTAATACCCTAACATCGATTGTTAACTCGTCCATGAGGCTGATTTCTTACGCAGCCGAAGGTTCGAGTAGGGCAGCAGCTTCAGCGATTGCTCTTCGTAGACAATCCTGGATGCGCCTATGCTCTTTGGAAGCTTTCAAGTCTTCCTTTACAACGCCCATTTGACGGTGCCACTCTTTTGGCCCCAAGGTAAAGGAGACCCTTACCCGGTGTGAACAAGAGGGAAAGACTCTGTCTGCTGTCGGAGTCCGTTTTCCACCCCAACCAGACCGTACCCCAAAGGGCAACGGTGGGAAAATGTGGTTTCAAAACCCCAAGGGTCTTTCCCAGGCACACAGGGTGATGCCCTCTAGAGGCAGAGGAGGGGCAGAGGTGGAAGACGCCGCTCTGGCGGCAGAGGGGTCCGCAACATCAAGGTGACAGGGAAACACTCCTGGTAAACCTTTCCAGCACTCCTGAGAGAAGGCCGACTGTCCTGCTCTGGAGGCAGTCGGGGTCGCAGCTTTATACCCTCAGGCCTGGCAAGATATAACTACAGACAAGTGGGTAAAAGCGTAGTTACCAGAGGTTACTCCACCCTTCCTATCCTATCCCATTCCAAAGAAAGACTCCCAGATGTACCGCCCCATCTGCGAGAGCCAGCAGCTTTAGAAATTTCAAAGCTGCTAGAAAAGAGTCATCTAGCCAGTCCCAGCGGACCAGCAAGGATTCGGGACTTACTCAAGGTTCTTTTAGTTCCAAAGAAAACAGGGGACTGGAGGCCCATTCTAGACCTAAGCTACCTCAATACTTTCATCAAGAAAGAAAAGTTCGAATGGTCACGCTTCAATCGATCCTTCCATTCTTACAGAAGGACGAGTGGATGTGCTCAATAGATCTAGAGGATGCATACTACCACATCAAAATGGCCAGGGCATCCAGAGATCATTTCTTCTGGCTGGGAGCCAGTCACTTTCAATTTCGAGCCCTGCCCTTTGGTCTGACCTCAGCCCCAGGGTCTTCACCAAATGTATGGCAGTGGTAGCGTCTCACTTGAGACGCCAGGGATTCCAGGTGTTTCCGTATCTGGACGACTGGCTCCTTTCGCCACCACCAGGTCAACTACTGCAGGCCAGAGACTATGTTCTTCAACTGTGTGTTCACCTAGGGATCTCCGTAAATTTCGGAAAATCCTTACTTCCAGCCATCACAAAATATCTTGTTCATAGGAGCAGAGTTAAACACCGTCAATTAATTCTGAGGCTTCCCCAGAAAGGATATTATCACTGCAGACTCACATACGTCTTCTACTCTTGTCAAGGAAATCTCCTGCAAAACTGGTACTGAAGGTGTTGGGCCTCATGTCAGCCTCCTTATTGCAATTCCCTGGGAAGGCTGCACATGAGAGTCCCTACAATGGCTACTGTTTGCTCAATGGTCATTCAACAACTACCTCTGACACACGAGATTCTTATAACAAAGACTTGCAAAACAGATCTAAACTGGTGGCTTCAAACGCAACCTTTCCCAGGAGGCCGTTTGTGCTGCGCCCACAGTTACGGTGACCACGGACGCTTCCCTGATAGGGTGGGGGCATCTTTCAGGGACAGACAGTCCAAGGCGAATGGACCAATTTGGAGTACAATCTGCACATCAATGTACTAGAGTTGAGGGCAGTGTTTCTAGCGTTGCAACACTTTGCTCCCCTTCTTCCTCTAGGGACTATTGCAGTTCAGACGGACAACATGTCGGTAGTCTGGTACATAAACAAACAAGGGGGAACCAAGTCCTATCAACTATGCAGAGAGGCCATGAGAATTTGGCAGTGGGCGGAGTCCACGGGTCGCTTAATAGCAACGCACATCCCGGGGTCATCCAACGTCATAGCCGACAGGCTGAGCAGAGCAATTTTGTTACCGCCGAGTGGTCTCTAAAACAGTCAGTGGCGAAAAGGATTTTTCGCCGCGTGGGGCCAGCCTTCCTGCGACCTGTTTGCGTCTCCAATGAATGCCAAATGCAGGAGCTACTTTGCCCTATTACCCCTCCAGGGAAGTCCCCAGGGATGCACTGGTTTACGATTGGCCCCGGGACTCCTATATGCATTTCCCCATTTCCTCTGATATCAAGTTTCTCCAGAAAGCCAGGAACCTACACAGGACGATAATCCTCATTGCTCCATTCTGGCCTCGTCAAATTTGGTTTCCCTTTCTAAAAATACACTGCATTCGGGGACCCTGGATTCTGGACCCAGAGCCAGATCTATTGACTCACCTTCGTCAGGGTTCCCCATCCCAAGGCTCCTGTCACTCCATCTAGCAGCTTGGCTGCTCCAATTCTAACTTAGCCAGGTCTGATCTTTTGTCACCAGCAGTCCAGGATATATTAGTGGCTTCGCATAAAGCTTCCACTACAAAGACATATACTAGCAAATGGAAACGGTTTGTATTCTGGGCGAATACACACCATGTGGATCCCTTTATAGCTCCTTTGAATAAGATATTAGAGTTCTTAACAGACTTATTTCATCAGGGTGCTTCTCCTGCTACTCTAAGAGTTCAATTGGCTGCCATTTCGAATTTCCATGTGGAAGAATGTGGAGCTCCTATTATGGCTCACAGACTTTGTAAAGCCTTTTAAAAGGAGTTTTTCATATTAGACCACCGGTCAGATCTCCTACGCCACCTTGGAGTCTAAACTTGTTGCTATCTAAATTAATGTTGACCCTTTTGAACCTGCCTCTTCTTGCCCATTAAAATTTTTGTCCTGGAAAACTCTTTCTGGTAGCCATTACTTCTGCTAGACGAGTGTCTGAACTTCAGGCTCTCTCCATCAAGCACCCTTATTTGATCTTTCACTCTGACAGAGTTTCTCTTCGAACCAATTCATCCTTCCTCCCTAAAGTGTGTTCCATTAACAATATTAATCAGTCCATTGAATTACCCACTTTCTTCAAAACCACTCCAACAAATTGGAGTATATGTTACAAATTGGATGTTCACAGACAGCTAAGGTTTTATTTGGATAGAACAAAGATCACAGGAAAACAGATCAACTCTTTGTGGCTTTGCTGATAGCAGGAAAGGACTTGCAGTTACCAAAGAACTCTTTCTAAATGGTTAGCAGATTGTATAATCTATGTCTACGATTCTGCAAATCAACCCCTTTTACACAAACCCAAAGGACATTCCACAAGGTCGATATCTACCTTTGGCTCATGCAGCTCGCCTACCTCTGGATGCTATATTTGCGGCTGCTACCTGGTCTAAGCCACATACATTTATTTCTCATTATAAAGTAGACAAGGTTTCTAGGGACAGGGCAACCTTTGGTTCCACTGTGCTCAAGAACGTACTCCCGTGAGTTCCTCAGGATCAAGGAGCTAGGGACGCTACCCATGTGTAAGAACAAACGGCGAGATTGAACACTATCACATATAGAAGTTATGTCCTTACCATAACGTTCCATGTGGAGTGTTCATCTCGCCTTTGTTCTTACAGTCCCACCCTCCCACCCTTAGGAAGAACGTTCTTTGATGCCTGGCCAGAAGCATTTTTTGCTACTGTTATTATTCTGTGTACATAGTTGGTATACACATATATGTTTATATGTGTCTGTTTAGATATGTTTATGTGTGTAAGCATGAATGTGCTTTTATGTAAATTGGTTTGCTTGCAAACTAGATCTGAGGTAAAGGCAGAGGGGGATTGTGGGTATTAGATTGTCTCGAGCTTCTTCTCGATGCAGAGCTTCCAAGAGGCCGGCACGGAGCCGAGGATCGGCTCCGAACCCATGTGTAAGAACAAAGGCGAGATGAACACTCCACATGGAACGTTATGGTAAGGACATAACTTCTATTTATGTGTAGTCTAGCAGCATAAACAGTAGTGCATTGATGTACGATCTGAGTTGCCTTGGCTGACTATCGTATGCATTTATGAACTTCTTTATTTACTTCATGAACGGTTTGTGCTTTATTCTAATAGTTTCCATTGCCGTATGACCCCATCAGGAAGGCTTTATTTCCAAGTTGCTGTACTTGTGCATTATTATGTTTTCTTCCATTTTTTATTTCTGTGTGAGTTGAAAGATGAAGAAACCCTTTTTATTGGCGCTCAGTTTTTTTATTTGTTGCTTTGGCCTTATATATTTTCCCATGTATTTGGGGGAAAATTCTATCCATTTAAGATAACTTTCATTAGAATGTTGGGGATGATCTTGGAGCGTGTGTGCTTGACTTTTCCTTATTTGCTTGGCATTTTTAACCTCATGCTGAGGATCTGGTTCTATTTTCTGATAGATGAGTTTTAGGTTTTAGTTGCTGGATGGAGTCCAGTGCTGTAACACTTGTGATTCATAGTTTTTTTTTTTTTTTTACAGTGCTGAGTGCATTGTGGGATGTTGGTGCTGTCCTGCACACAAGTGTGTTTTCTAATTGTAAATGTAACCTCTAAGGTTTATATTTAACTATTTCTTTGCTGAGAGGAATGTCTACATTATACAGGCTATGCATATTTGAATGTATTTTTTCCGTAATTTGTATACGTTTGTGTTTACAAAATTATACATTCTAGTTACGTGCAGACATTGAGTGATTTTTTTAAACCCATTTGTAATCTGTTGAAAATGTAATAAAAAATGTAAGTAAAGAATATACTCACAGGGAGAGAATACAAACAGACTTTGAAAACTTTAGGGGAATGGAAAGAGAATATCAGCACACACCCTGAGTAGCTGCTTTCAGATAATTTTGGAGGTAAAGGCTGTGGTCAAAATCTAGGAGCAAAACACTGTAGATATACTTTCCTCAGCTCATAGTTGAACCTAGATCCTCTGGAGCACTGTTTTCAGTGGTCTGTTGAAGCAGCTGAAAAAAGTAGTCAAGGGTTTGAAGCATCATGTCTCATATGTGATACATTTTCCTTGTTTAAAAATGTAAACTGCTATTGTAGATAGTCGCTACTTATTAGCGTAAGTTACTTTGCTGGTTAAAATGCATTTTAGGTTCCTACAGATTTGAGAGAGCTGGCTGTGAACCATAATCATAGGGAAATATTTGTGTGTGTGTGTGTGTGTGTGTGTGTGTGAGTGAGAGAGACAGAGTGGGTAATGCCAGTGATCCCTGGCAGCAGCAGTCTGAAAATCAAGTGGCTTGTTAGCTGTTGTATGAAGCTCATGCTGATAGTTCTGAAACCTGGGATGTTGTATGATGGGAGTTATTGATGGCCAATTTGTAAGTGACTTGAGGTTGAGGAAGCTGTTTTTCCAAATTAGAAGTACCCAGGTAGTCTGAATGTAATTTATGTGGTATTAGGGAGTACTCCAAGATGTCTCTTGTTTGAAGGTTGGGCATCGAGCTGGCAACTTGGCACCGTAAAAATCTACTGCCAATCATGAGCGGACCGGAGTTCCGCTGTGGTGACCCCTAACCGGGAAAAGCCAAAAGTCTTTTAGGGAGTACTCCAAGATGCTTAAACTGAGTTCTTTGGGAATAAAGAAATGATTAGAAGAGCCATTGTTGATTAAGCTTTGGTTACATTTTGTGCAGAAAGAGGGTTATTTCCAGACATCACCTTACACAACATGAGGTGGATGCATCCCCACAGTATTGTCCATACTAATGTGAGAGTTTAACACTTTCCAAGCTCACTGGTTTGATACCAGTAGTAAAGCATGAATGTCTGTCAACCCTCTTCAAGCACAACCTATTTGAGTGGATAGGAATCCACAAATTTGCCCAGGGGTTAAACCTGTGTCCCTCATTGACAGGGGTGACAGGTGCTGACTGATATTTCTTTTTTGGGGGTAAACTCTTGGCTAGTCTTGCAAAGGCCCCAGGGCCCATTAGCCTAGTAACCTCCTATGATCCTATAGTGATCTTTTTAAAATAAATATCTACAGCTATAAGAGTGGCAGTAATCCATTACTGGTCCGGTTTTAATGTTATGTCATTCTTAGTGCTACATAATTTTTTCTATACTATAGGTCATCACTGTCATGATCCATACCATAGGTCAAGATCATACACACTACATACCTCAGCCTGGTCAAAGATACATTTTGGAGAAATACTTATGAAGACCCTACTGGACATAACAAAGATGCCTGGCCAAAGCGTTTGACATAATTCTCCACCCAGACATGAATTAACTGGAACTACCCTATGTCACCTGCTGGATTGCCAACTGGCTCACAAATAGGAATGAGGAAATCAAATAGAACAAGTTACCTCCACAAAGAGACCAATCACCAGTCTTGTCCCCCAGGGTTCTGTGCTGTGACCTGTCCTGTTTGGCATTCACTTTTCTGAGGTAAAAGCCAATGGAAAAGGGCTCTGTCTAACTTTCCACATGACTGCAAGCTGGGAGCATTCACTGATTCTCAAAATGACTTAGCCATCTTGCAGGAAGGTTTCTCCCAAATAAATTGTGCCAAAATCATGGACTGAAATAATTGGCCAAATAATTCATTATTGTATCGTGTGGGAAGTCCTCCACCTCCAGGGAAATGCCACATTGACAATACGCCCTAAGAGTTGACCCCATTTTTCAGGGTTGGGAACTTACGTGACAGTGATCTAACTTTGACCCAACATGTACCATTATTGTACGAAAGTCCTTCTATATTGCACAGGTTATAAAGACCGGTATTGTCGGCACTAGGATACTAATCTGAAAGTGTCAACTGGATATGTTACCTATGATATGCCAAAACATGTTTGGGTGAGAGCAATGGTTTAGTGAGATATGTTATTACTGATATTATACCAGCTGTAGCATTGATCAACCAGATATTTTAGACAATATTTTGCCTTTGTCACTTATGTGATTCTAATCTGATTCTAATCAGAGGGTTGGTTCAGTGTGTAATAAAAGTTATTGTGCATTTGATTTTAATCAGTTGAGGACTCTGTGAGAGAAATGTTATTACTTGTACACCAATTCTGTCATGGAGCAACCATATATTTTGGACAATATTCCTTTCTTTGTCAGTCTTGTGTAAAATTTAGGTGACAGGAAGGGCTCAGTAATATATAAGTAATACAACTTTACCAAATTACTCTGGTCTTTTCCTGACAGATGGTATTGTATCAGTCTTACATTACACCTGCACCAGGAATGTAATGAGTGTTTGCTCAAAATGTTATGTGTAGCAATTATCACCTTTGCATGAGCATGCAGAACCTTGCATTAATGAAATGCAAGTCATTATCACATTATTAATTTACAATATGTGCAGTTACAGTATATCACTTGTCAGGTAAAATAGCAGCTGCCACTGTCCACATTACTAAAAGTCATTAACACATTGCAAAAACAGGTATGGGACACTGCAGATGCCCTCAAGTGCTACTGATATTTGTCACATTTTGTTGTATAAGTCTGCTAGGGAACTTGTCAACATGCTGAGTAAAACCTCATTTTAAGATGGTAAAATAACTATCAGTATGCTGTACGCATGTACAGATATCACATTTTATGATGGGTTATGAATGTTAAAATATGTTTTCATAGTTTGGTAAATAACTTTGCTAGGGAGCAAATTATTGTGCTAAGTAATACCCCATTTTGAAGACCATACCAGTATGTACAACATGGTAAAACAACTGTGTCTGCCTGCTGTACACATGTACAGATATGACTGTTTGTTTAGGACTCATTCTGGAAATTATGATTTTCTTGTTTGTTTTGGTAAATAACTTTGCTAGGGAGCATATAAATGTGCCAAATGTATGTAGGTCAGGGCAAGAGGGTTTACATTACCTCCCCCATTTCACTCCTTATGGCCATTGCCAAAAGGACACATGTAAATGGAAAAGGCAGAGTGTTGGCATTGCATGCAATCAGGAGTCATTGCTGCTACCACCAGTCTGAGTGGATAGCCAGCACAGGTATGGGATACTTCAGATGCCCATGACCTGAAGCCCTATGCCTGTCCTCTGTATATTAGTGGAGTAGTGGTCTTTACCCTGCTTTTTCCGTTTACATGTGTCCTTTCTATGCCACCTTGCCAGTCATTGTGTGTAATTTGGTGTTTTCATGGGTAGTAGGTATGTACCCCTGCAGCGTCATCACCACTTATGTACCTAATGCAAAGAATACTGCCCCTGTGGATAGGATGGAAGATTTGGATGGGCTAACCAAGGTAATGCATATGATATACATATATATGTAGCCTTCCAATACATCTGTCAAACATCAGTAGTAATCTGTTTTCATTTTCTTTCCTGTGCAGGTTTGTCTACCTTCTGACACTGATATGGCTTCACGAGCAGAAGAACAAGAAGTGAGTGTGTGGCCATTCCTACATTCACTAGGCTGCCAGCCATGCTTCCAAAACTGAAAACCAGTACAACTTGAGCTTCCCCACATCCATTGTGAAGGTATACTGGATTGTAAGAAGAGGTATGCATTGGAGTGGAGTGTTCCATCTACCCTGAGCCCAACATTCTTGTGCTGCACATTGGAGGGAATGACATCATCAGTCAACCACTCAGAAGGCTACGGTTTCAAATCACAGCAATTTCTAAACACCTGTAGTCGTGGTGGCCATGTTTGTCATTTTGTGTGGTCTGATATAATTCCTCGACAGATATGGAAAACAGCAAACAATCAACGGGCAGCTCACAAGGCAAGACATTTACAGAATGGGTTCATGCATGGCTTGATGCACAGGGTCAGTGGATCTACAATCTGCCATGACAGCATCACTGCAGAAGATGTTCACTTGTTCAGAAGGGATGGCGTTCACCTAACTGAGGAGGGCATTACGTTCTTGAGTGACCTCCACAATGATGTGAGGAGAGCTATGCAGGATTGGTAACATGCAGCTTGTGAGAAGAATGGAAAACACCCATGACTAAGTAGGACCAGTATGGTAAATAAAACTCTGTTATGAAATGTGTTATGTAAAAATATTTTTATGAGTTTGGCAAATAACTGTGGTAAGGAGCTGGTGAAGATGCTGATTAAGAACAACTGTTTCAGGAGAGTGCTGCCATGTCCAATCTAATATGTCAGTGACCATCCTGCAATACTTTTTTATTCTGCTTTTATCAGGCATGTGTAGAGTTTAGATGACAGAAAGGGCTTAGTAATACAGTACTTGATCCCTTAGGTCCATTGCTAAATGGACACATGTAAAGAGAAAAGGCATAGGTAAGGCAGACTGCTGACACTGAAGGTTGTGAGACTGTAGTACTATCAGCTGTCTGAGTGGGTAGCCAGCACAGCTATCAGACAGATCAGATAGCCTTGCCTGCCACTGAAGTCCCATGCCTCTCCTGGGTTCATTAGTGGAAGGCGGTCCTTACCTTGCTTTTTCTCTTTACATTTACCCATCCAGCAGTATGTTGGCTACACCAAGAATATGTATATTTACAATCATATATGTCTACATGGTAAAACAACTGGTTCTGAATGCTGTACACATGTACAGATATCGGTTTTGTTAGGACTCGGGTTATGGAAATTATGATTTTTTTCATATTTTGGTAAATAACTTTGTAAGGGAGCATCTGAATGTGCTAAGTAATACCTCATTTTGAAGACAGTATTGATAGTTCCAACATGGTAAAAGAAATGTCCCGGTATGTTGTACACATGTACAGATATCAAAGTTTGTTTTGGACTTAGGTTATGGAAATTATGATTGTTTTCATATTTTGGTAAATAATTTTGCAAGGGAGAATCTGAATGTGCTAAGTAATACCTCATTTTGAAGACAATGTTAGTCCTTACAACATGATAAAATAACTGTGTATGCTGCACATGTATGCAGTTATGACATTTTGTTTCAGACTAAGGTTATGAAAATTATGATTTTCTTTTGTATTTTGATAAATAACTTTGCAAGGGAGCATGTCAGTGTGCCAAGTCATACCTCATTTTGAAGACAGTGTTTCTCCTTATAATATGGTAAAAGAACTGTGTCTGTGCACTGTACACATGTACAGATATCATAGTTTTAGTGTTGTAAGATTATGAAAATTATACATTTCCAATACTTTTCATTATTATGCCCATATATTTGCAAGGGAACATGGTGATGGCACACATGATGCATCATTTTGAAGCTGACATTGAGACGCACAACTTCTACACTGATATGTAGCCTCTGTCTGTTACAGGTGATGAGATATCCTTTGTTTATGTATCAGTTATGAGAAATGTTATATTAATCATATTTCTGTGAATATCTCCATAAAGGAACATCACACAGTAATGGTTAAGATATCATTTTTAAGCTGACATTCGTACAAATTAAATACAAATTGTATGGGTCTACATGGAACATTGACCAAGATATTGTGCTTTGCTTTTCCAAAAAGGTAAGAAATATGCACAATATCAACATTCCTTGCCAAATATTTAATAATGACTTTGATACGCACTGTCAACATTTACACTGTTGGAAAGGGCAGTGTCTGCTGAGCAACTTTTGCCTTTACATTTTTAGTCTAGCTCTTAGAGTTATGAACATTTGTTTTCTGTATGGCATTAGAAATGGATTTTCTGAAAATGAGCTCAGGCTGCACTGTTGTTCCTATGGTGGAATTAAGTAGGCAGCTTTTTCTGAGCTGCTCTGGAGTGAATGAGTTAATGCTTGTATTAGTAGAATGAGAGGGGACACAGTCATGGGTGTAGAGAGTATACAGAAGGGGGCTCAGCACATAGTATTGTGGGACACCAGTGTTAGCCTGAGAGTGGAGGAGAGCTATGGGTCTAGTCTAACCATCTGAGGGCAGTTAGTCAGAAAGTATTTAATCCAATGGCAGGCAGGTTCTGAAAGTCTTAGGCTAGTGAGTTTAGTGGCCAGACTATCTGGGATAACTGTGTTAAAAGCTGACGTAAAGCCCATAAAAAGCATCCTCACATAGCTCCCCTGCTGCTCAAGATGACAAAGTACAGTGTGTAAGGCACTGGAGATGGCATCTTCTGTAGACCTACTTGCTCTGTAAGCATACTGGTGTATATCTGAGATAACTGGGAGACTGTCCTTGATGTATCACCAGTTGTTCAAAACACTTCATGATAACTGCAGTGAGTGCTACTGGACAGTAGTTATGACAGGTTTCTTTGGCAGTAGAATGATTGTAGTTGACTTCAGACAAGATGGAATACTAGACTTAGACAGAGACAGGTTGAACATCTTTGTGAAGATCCCCACAGAGCTGGTCCATGCATTCTTTCAGCACCCATCCCATCACTCCATCAGGGACAGCAGCTTTTTTTGGATTAATCTCTTTGAGCACACATCTAGAAGCTGGAATAGATGATGTGAGACTGCTGTGGCCTAGGCATGACTGTCTGTGCTGTTTCCACCTCAGAACAGGCAAGGAAATAATTAGGATCCTCTGCCATATGGTTACTGCGTTTATGATTGGTGATGTGCTGAATACTTTGCCATAGTCATCGTGGGTCCTTGTTGGTAAAGTGGTTCTGTCTTCCATTTATAGGCCACTTTAACCTGATGGCTTTCTTTAGGTTGGCTCTAGTTACACTGTAAAGAACTCTATTGCCAGACCTGAAGGCTGTATTCAGGTGCTTGATAAGAGATCTGAACTCCATCATCCAGGGCTTCTGATTGGGGTGCACACTAATGTGCTTGCTGACAGTAACAGTGTCAACACAGGCTTTTATGTAGCAGAATACCATTGATATGTACTCTTCCAGATCCCGATCTTTGAAAATGTCCCAGTTAGTTTTTTCAAAGTAATCCTGTAGCTGCAAGACTGCACCTTCCAGCCATATTTTAACAATCTTTGTAATCTGGTAATCTGAAGTAGTTTACTTCATTTATTCTTCAACCTATGGGTCCTCTGATCCACATTGGATCCGACACAGCTGCATTTTCTAGCTACGGGTCTGAGCTCCTTGTTCCTCCCATTACCCACAACGCTACCTGTCTCCCTTCTCATCTCATTTGCCACCTGAGAGGAAGCAGCGTGGTCCCAGCTCCATTGAGTTAGTGGCATTTTTGAACAGTAATTAGTTACCATTTTTGTTTTATTCTATCTCTATCTTGTACTTTTAACCTTGCTATACTTTCTCAGGGTTCTCCATAGTGAAGTTCTTGTAGGCTTTACTATCTTTCCTCCTGTCTTCTCTTTTCCATGCGGTGCATGTGTGTGTGTATTTTTGGGCCGGCTTTGGCATGGCGGATGCCCCAAAGCCAGGCTTTAAAAGCTACACAGAGTGTGGCTATAAGCTTTCCCTGGCAGATGGCCACACGCTGTGCATGGTTTGTTTGGGGGTGGCTCACGTCCTGTCCCCCGTCCTATTGCACTGGGTTTAATCCCAGAGCACTTAAGGACAGGTGGGACAAACTGATCGTTAAGGGACTGTTTCCCTCCTCTGCTGGGACTGAAGTCCCACCTTCCCCTAATAAGAAAGCAGTGGCTGCTGCTTCATCTTCCCCTTCCACGGCCTCTGGGACTCACCCTCCCGCCAAGAGGGAAGGGGATAAATTCAAGAAGGACCAGCCTTGCAAGCACTCCCCTGCCCGCTTGTTGGAGGCTGGCCCCCCGCCGAAGTTTAAGCCTGTTTCCAGGGCAGTGACACCTCTGCTCAGGTCCCCTAGGTTCTCCCCTGAGCCCAAGGTACAGGTTAGCCGGTCCGCCCTAGGCCCTCTCCCCACCAGCTTTCCTGGCCCACTTCAGCAGCATCCTCCCACTCTACACAGAGCCTATCTGAAGTATAGATGGACAAGATGATGCTGAGGTTTATCCGCACTCATATCCAGATGAGGGTCTTGCCAGGGCCTTCTCCCACTGGAGCGGCGCTTTCCAGCCAGTGTTTAGACCTATCACTCCTTACCCAATCCGAACTGTGGTTTCATAATTGTTGGATCCGAGGATGGTTGGAGTCGAGGGGTCGGCGCCGATGGTACCCTGTACCTCGACGCTTGCCAGTGCCTTGAGTGTGTTGGATCCGACTAGATTGGATCTGAGCTCTCTGAGTCAGATCCAAGGGAGTGGTGTCTGCTCCAAGCTTGTTACCCAAGCGCCTGGACAAACTTTTAAGCCCTGTCATGGACAAGTTACACTGGCACAAGGGCTCCCCTGTAGATATGGTGGCCACCAAGAAGGAACTCACCCAGGAGAGTTCTACGGTCCATCCACCTGACCGAGAGTCAAGGGCGTTCGATCATTTTGGGAAGTGAGTTTATGCTTCAGTGACCTTCTGTGTGAGGGCGCTGAACTACATGGAGCAAGTTATTTGACTCCAGAGAGAGATCTGGTCAAAAAGTCACAGAGTCGACCCCAGGATTCATGTCGGCAGATGACAGGAAGACGTTCTATGCATGAATGGCCACACTAAAATCTGTAGCCAACACATCTATGCATTTGCTCTCCCATGCCATGGAGGGGATGTCCACGGGTGGCGGGGTCAGACGTTGCCATCCGGCGCCATGCCTGGCTCTGCTTATGTCAGTTCTCAGAGCCCTTCAAGGCATCTTTTACCAACTCCCCTTATGATGGTTCTTCCCTTTTTGGGAAGACAGTCAGAGACATTTTGGTCCAGAGCGAGAAGGACGGGAAGATACTGTCTGCTGTCAGGATCCACTTCTCACTGCCTCAAAGGTCCTTTTCCAGGAACCAGCAAGGCCAGAAGATGTGGTTCCGCAAGCCTCAGGCATTTTCCCAGGATGCTCAGGACTCGCCTTCCCCCAGAGGCAGAGGGGATTAAGATAGACACCACCCTAGAGGCAGAGGGAGTCCTAGGAATTTTGGGTCCCGAGGACCTTTCTCAGATAAACCCAGACAGCAACCCTGAGGGGTTGCCCAGCTGTCCATCTCTGGAGGCAGTCGAGGGTCACTTGTCACTTCACCCACTAGCATGGGAGTCGATCAGTGGGTGCTGCAAGTCATATCCAGAGGATATTTCATCCTTTCAAGGAGCTTCCCCCATTCAACAAAGCCCTCCCGGACATCCCACGCACGCAGAGGGAGAAAGCTGTGCAGGTAGACTCCACCTCTAAGAAAATGAGTCATCCAACCGGTCCCCCCAGACCAGTCTGGATCCAGGGTTTATTCCAGGTTCTTTTTCGTGCCAAAAAAATTGGAGGACCTGAGACCAATATTGGATCTGTCCAAATAGAACCTGTCAGTAACCAAGACAAAATTCCTGATGGTCATGATTCAATCTATACTGCCTTATCTGCAAGCCATAGACTGGATGTGCTTGATCGACCTTCAGGATGCGTACTCACATCAAGATGGACAGGCACTCCAGGAGGTTCCTTCGCTTCTGGCTAGGAGCCAATCATTACCAATTTTGAGCTCTCCCCTTTGGTCTCACCAGAGCCCCCCCCCCCAGGTGTTTAGCAAGGTAATTCCGGTAGTAGTGGCTCACCTGAGGCTTCAGAGCATTCAGGTCTTTCCATACCTGGATGATTGGCTCTTTACTGCCCCTTCAGAGCATCTATTATGTCAGGCCAGGGACGACTCCTTTCAGCTAGCCAACAAGTTGGGCATTACAATCAGTATGAACAAGTCTGCTCTTCACCCGGCTCAGATTTTAGATTTCAGTGGGGCACAGCTGGACACAATACAAACAAAGGTGTTCCTCACGTCAGACAGGATACGCAGCTTGAGGTTGCATGTCTTAAACATTCTTTCGACTGTTTACCAACAGCAGAAGCAGTGTTAAGGGCTCTAGATTCCATGGCGGCCACGATAAATCTTCTTCCTATGGCCCGCCTTCATATGAGGGTACTGCAGTGGACACTGGCGGTTCAGTTGTCACTTACACCTTCCTTTGTCTTTTCCAGTGATAATTTCAAAAGTGTGCAGGGACTCCCTATGTTGGTGGATTCCAGTGCCTGGATCTCCTTAAGGGACATCCTTTTCAACCTCCTTTACCACCAAACCATGGTGACCATGGACGTCTCCCTACTAGGGTAGGGGAGCAGTGCTCAGGAAGGACAGTCTAAGGCATGTAGTCCCCTTTCGAGACCCATCTGGACATCGATGTTCTAGTGATGAGAGCAGTTCTTCTTGCATTGCAGGCCCTCCATCCTCATCTTCCTCTGGGAATGATTGCATTTCAGGTGGACAATATGTCAGTGGTCTGGTATATCAACAAACAAGGGGGAACCAGATCTTATTCCTTATGTCGAGAGGCCATGAGAGTGTGGGAATGGGCGATCTCCACCGACCATTTTCTGGTGGCAATGCACATCCCGGACAGTCCAACATTCTAGCAGACAGGCTCAGCAGATCTGTCCTGATGCCTTATGAGTGGTCTCTGAAGCCTTCAGTAGTGGAACAGATCTTCCTAGAGTGGGGTTGTCCTTGATGAGATCTCTTAACATCTTCTTCCAATGCAAAATATAGCATGTTTTTTGCTCTGAACCTCCACCAGGGGAAGCTCCCACAGACACACTGATTCATGCTTGGCCTCCCAGGCATCTTTATGCATATCCCCCTCTTCCCCTCATGTCGAAGTTTCTACAGAAAGCCCGAAGGCTGGGGAGCACTTTGATCCTCATCGCCCCATTCTGGCCTCGACAGGTTTGGTTTCCATTACTCAGGTCTCCTCCAGTTGTTCCACCATGGACCTTGGATCTGCTTTCACATCCCTCGGGGATCCCTCATCCAGATCTGGACAGTCTGAAGCTCAAACTAAAAAACACAAGCCAGAACAAACTGTAGTATAAAAAAGGCAAGGATGTAGTAAAAAACTTCTTTATTTACGAACCAGTATATGTAAGCACTTTCGGTTGTACTTAGAATGTGCAACCTTCATCATTCAAACAATATAGTTAAATAATTAATGAAGCATTTAAAAGCCCACTCAAATGACATCATCATTACATCAGCTCAACAGAAGCAAAATTTTAAAGCAACAACTCCCCCTTCCTTTCTTAAAAAGAATGTATGTACATTCCTTACAAATCTCATTGTTTGATACATTATGTACAAAAATCAATTTGAAACAAATTAATATACAAATTAATATCGATATTCTCATATTTATATCCACATAAATACATATAATTAAGAATATTCCATAAAAATAAAGAAAAAATATATAAAATATACAAATATATTTATATGTATATGCTAATAGATATATACTAATATGTGCACCATACGTACACAAAACACACAGATATATGACCAAAAAATGCCATTTATTTTATATTTGCTATTTTAGCGTCTTTCCAGGGCCTTTAGTTTAAGCATACATTTCACTGCACTACTTTTGGCGGTTTTAGATTTTCTAGCTAGCATTTTTCATCAGGGCACTAGTTCCTCAACGACGAAAGTCCAACTAGCTGCCATTTCTAATTTTCATGTTGGGGTAAACATGTCTTCATTGGCTTCCGCTAAACTAAAACTTTTCTCAAAGGTGCTTTTCTTCTCAGACCCCTGGTTAAGGAACGGATTCCTCCATGCGACCTCACTTTGTTGTTGCAGGCATTGGTTTCTCCTCCCTTTGAGTCTGCGGTATCTGTGGAGATACAATTTTTGACCTGAAAAACTGCCTTCTTGGTTGCCATCACGTCTGCTAGAAGCAGCTTCAAGCTCTTTCTATCACAGTCCTTTACATGATCTTTCTCAGAGATAGTGTGTCGCTATGCACTAACCAATCCTTCCTTCTTTCTCAAGGCAGCTTCGGAAGTCAATATTAATCAGATTATTAATTTACCAGTATTTTTCTGAACTACCAGAACAAAGGGGAATACAAATTACATTTACTGGATGTACATAGGCAGTTGAGGTTTTATCTTTGCAGGACTAAACCTTTCCGCAAGTCTGATCAGCTTTTTGTGTCCTATGCCAAGCCCTTCTTTGGTAAACCTGTCTCAAAAGTAACTATTGCTCACTGGATTTTACAATGCATTGGCTGGGCTTACTCAGAGGTTTGTCTCTTCCAGGAAAAGTGAAGGCTCATTCAACCCAATCTATGGCTACATCAGCGGCCTTTTGGTCTAGGGTCTCTCTGGATGATCTGGAGCATTTCTCCCCGGGCCTCCGCTGAAAACAGGATCTGCGGAACCTAGTCGGACTTTCCCGGTCAACAAATGTTAAATAAATAAAATAAATAAATGATATTTGTTCAACTGCTATTTGGGCCTCATCTCACACCTTTATTTCTCATTATAAACTGGATTTGATCTCTAGGAGTAGAGCATCCTTTGGCTCTGTGGTGCTTCGCAATATCCTTCCATGAGGGTCTCCCAAGAGTTAGGTAGCTGGGGACCCTGTCCCTTAAGTTGAAGAACAAATTCAGTAAATTACTTCAGATAAAGAAGTTATTCTGATAGTTTGATTAATTTGTTATGCATTAAATTTCCACTGTGTCATGGCATACTGGGAAACCATGATACTCTTTAAACATGACATTTTCAGAAAGCATGTCACTTGGTATACAAGTTACCTGGATGACATTTTTATATTATTTCATGGGAATCACGCTGATGTTGAATTTGTGAAAAGTGTTTCAGAATTAACTGATTTTTATAAAATTTACCCACAAATTCCATGTTAATGAAATTAGCTTTCTGGATGTCTTATTAAGGAAAGACATGGTTGTTATATAGCGAACATTTATCGCAAACCAACATATTCTGTTTTTTATACTTTGAGAGTTCCCACCCAGTTTTTCCGAAACAGTCTGTTGTAAAGAGACAGTTAGTCAGGGCTGCCCGTATGACAACTTTGGCTAATGATTACCTGATCAAATGTGATATCCTTATAGGAATGTTTATTTCATGTGGCTATCCTTCTGATTTATTGGAAATTTTGATTGATGAAGTTACTAATAAATATAAATCAGGGTGGTTTAGTCCTATACTTAATAAAGGAATGTTGAACTCCACTGAAACATTGGAGTACTTAAGATCTACTTGTGAGACAAACGTAGATGAAAGGACCATAAATGTAAATGAAAATGCAACTAATGATATTTTTTCTTTAATTTTCAGTACAGCTTTTTCACTTAATGCATATGATGTATGGTCTATTTTGTGGAAGAACTGGACCTTCCTAATTGATGATGGTAGCCTTAGGAATAAGGTAGCTGTTACCCCTAATGTGTATAAATGGGGAGTCACCCTTAAAAATATAATAGAAAGAGATTATGTAACATCCACCAGATCTGGTGGGATGTTTAAGTGTGGTTCTTGTAACCACTGTAAACACTTCAAGGTCACTAATAAATTTACTTTAAATATGGTTAAATTTTCTATAAAGGAGATGTTTAACTGTATTAGTAATAGTGTAGTGCATCTGGCTGAGTGTCAGCGTTGTCCCCAATTTTATATTGGGAAGATGGAACATCACTTGAAGCAGAGTGTGTATGAGCATCAGTACAGTATAATGAGAAAAATACTTTACTAATGCTCTAATGAGACACATTAATGACCATAATGATCATTTTTTCTTATTCTTGGTTATTGAACAAGTAAAAGTCAACCCCAGGGGTGGTCCTTGGTCCTTAAAACGTGAACAAAGGGAATTGTGGTTGCAATTGTTAACTGCCTATATGTATCCCAGACTTAATGAAGTGAGTTCCCTGAAATGTATGCTTAAACTAAAGGCCCTGGAAAGACGCTAAAATAGCAAATATAAAATAAATGGCATTTTTTTGGTCATATATCTGTCTGTTTTGTGTACATATGGTGCACATATATATATCTATTAGCATATACATATAAATATATATTTTTTATTTTTATGGACTATTCTTAATTATATGTATTTATGTGGATATAGATATGAGAATATTGATATTAATTTGTATATTTGTTTTAAATTGATTTTTGTATATAATGTATCAAACAGTGAGATCTGCAAGGAATGTACATACATTCTTTTTAAGAAAGGAATGGGGGTGTTGTTGCTTTAAAATTTTGCTTTTGTTGAGCTGATGTAATGATGATGTCGTTTCAGTGGGCTTTTAAATGCTTCATTAATTAATTAACTATACTGTTTGTCTGATGAAGGTTGCACATTCTAAGTGTGACCAAAAGCGCTTACATATACTGGTTCATGAAGAAAGAAATTTTTTACTGCATCCTTGCCTTTTTTATACTGCAGTCTGAAGCTCACTGCTTGGCTGCTGTGGTTCCCATGATTCTTAGGACTCCCGGTCTGTCATCTCCTGTAAAGTCCATTCTGGTGGCGGCTCATAAATCATCCATCAAAAAAGTTTATCTCAGTAAATGGAAATGTTTTTCTATATGGGCCATTCAGAGGTCTTTGGATCCTTTCACTGCACTGCTTTTGGCAGTTTTAGATTTTCTAGCTAGCATTTTTCATCAGGGCACTAGTTCCTCAACGGTGAAAGTCCAACTAGCTGCCATTTCTAATTTTCATGTTGGGGTAAACGTGTTTTCATTGGCTTCCTCTAAACTTTGTAAAGCTTTTCTCAAAGGTGCTTTTCTTCAGACCCCTGGTTAAGGAACTGATTCCTCCATGCGACCTCACTTTGTTGTTGCAGGCATTGGTTTCTCCTCCCTTTGAATCTGCGGTATCTGTGGAGATACAATTTTTGACCTGAAAAACTGCCTTCTTGGTTGCCACCACGTCTGCTAGACGGATGATGGAGCTTCAAGCTCTTTCTATCAAAGTCCTTTACATGATCTTTCTCAGAGATAGAGTGTCGCTATGCACTAACCAGTCCTTCCTTCTTTCTCAAGGCAGCTTCGGAAGTCAATATTAATCAGATTATTGATTTACCAGTATTTTTTCTGAACTACCAGAACAAAGGAGAATACAAATTACATTTACTGGATGCACATAGGCAGTTGAGGTTTTATCTTTGCAGGACTAAACCTTTCCACAAGTCTGATCAGCTTTTTGTGTCCTATGCCAAGCCCTTCTTTGGTAAACCTGTCTCAAAAGTAACTATTGCTTGCTGGATTTTACAATGCATTAGCTGGGCTTACTCAGAGGTTTGTCTCTTGCAGGAAAAGTGAAGGCTCATTCAACCCAATCTATGGCTACATCAGCTGCCTTTTGGTCTAGGGTCTCTCTGGATGATGTTTGTTCAACTGCTATTTGGGCCTCATCTCACACCTTTATTTCTCATTATAAACTGGATTTGATCTCTAGGAGTAGAGCATCCTTTGGCTCTGTGGTGCTCCGCAATATCCTTCCATGAGGGTCTCCCAAGAGTTAGGTAGCTGGGGACCCTGTCCCACAGGTTGAAGAACAAATTAAGTAAATTACTTCAGATAAAGAAGTTATATAGTCACCATAATGTTTCATCTATAGTTCTACTTCATTTGTCTTCAACCATTCCCCCCCTCCTTCCCCCTAACCTTATCCTTTGAGATATGACATGTCCCTCGTACCAGACAGTTATTGCTGGGATCTTTGGTTCTGTCAGGGCTAAAGTTCTTTTGTAATGTTTGTGTTTCAGGATAAGGTGTCATTGGGTCGGGTATCTGATACTTGTTAGGCAGCAAACTCGATCTGAAGGGAGAAGGGAGACCGGGCATTATGGGTAAGGGGAGGAGCATGGAGCTCGCAGCCATAGCTGGAAAATGAGGCCGTGTCAGATCCGATGTGGATCCGAGGACCCGCAGGTTGAAGACAAATGAAGGAGAACTACTCAGAAGGAACATTATGGTGAGTACATAACTTCTTTTTTTCTCCTAACAGGAGTGTATGCTAATGATAAGAGCATGGACAAATGGTCTGACTGGCCTAGATAAGGCAGCTGTTTTGCCCTATAGCCATCCTTGATATTTGAGTAGGCCTTGTCCAGTATATTTTCCTACCTGGTTGTGCACATATGATGTGTTGATTAAATTTGGGGAGATCTGACTTTAAGTCCGTCTGATTGAATTCACCAGCTATGATATGAACAGCTACAAAATGGATGTTTTGTTGCAAGTTAATGATGTCAAACAGGTAATTTAGAGCTGTGCAAGCATTAGCAGCTGGTGGAATGTAAACCGCTGCAACTATAACAGCAGGGAATTCTCGAGGTAAATAAAAGGGATCTGCATTTGATTGATTATCATATACTCCAGATCAGGAGAGCAGTACCTCTCTACAGTCTTTGTGTTGGTACACCAACTGTTATTCATATAGATACAAAGCCCCCCACCTCTGCTGTTACCTGAGTCTTTATTCCTGTTCCACTGAAAAGCTGTGTGGCCTGCCAGCTCAATGGCTGCATCTGGTATACACAAGTGTAATCATGAGTCTGTAAATAATAAAATGCAGCAGTCTCTTACAAGTTTGTTCTCAGAAATATGTAGTTTAAGTTCATCCATTGTGTTTGTGATAGATCTGGCATTAGCAAGAAATATGCTGGGAAGAGGTGGTTTGTGAGGATGTTTCCTTAGCCTAGCATGCAGGCTGGATCTACAGCCATGCTTCTGCTTCCTATGTCTTCTCTGTCTTTATCTCTTGCCTGGGCTGACGACAATCCAAGGAGAGCCTGGTGTTCTTGCCATTTCCTCTGGTATCACACGAGTGTAAGAATTCATTTGTAACAGCCTGAAGGCAATGTAATCCTATATGCAAGAGATCTTGCCGACTGTGCCTAAGATCAGCCTGACTAAAATTAACAGTGAAGAACATACATACAAACACAAAGAACACAGAAAACAAGCACCAAGAAGGAGAGCATAGAGTTGCTGCGACTGTGCGTGCCACCATCCTGAAAAAAAAAAATCCACACCCTGACATAAAAATACACCAAAAAGCAAGGGGGATGGAAGGGAGCTAGCAGTTACTGCAGCAGTGATCATTTGAGCATCTACTGTTGCAGTAAGTTTACTTATGTAGCTGTACAGTTTTCCTTATATTGATCACTGCTGTATTACCCTCATTTGTAACAACAGATTATCATTGCTTAGGGCAAATGTACTGGAAGGGGAATGAACCAGGAGCATTTGGAGAATGGTCATAGCAAAGTCTGTCTTAGACCCGGAAAATAAATCTAGTTTG
Organism: Protopterus annectens; assembly: GCF_019279795.1. Classification (NCBI taxonomy): domain Eukaryota; kingdom Metazoa; phylum Chordata; order Ceratodontiformes; family Protopteridae; genus Protopterus; species Protopterus annectens. The sequence goes on from NC_056733.1 coordinate 880,765,750, forward strand.
TAGTGCTTAAAGTATACACAGACAACCAGTTTGATGATTCTAGAATACTTCAACTGCTGCCCTTTCCAAAAAGCCATAGATTAAGCCTTGACCTTGCCGGGAATAGTTTTGTGGTGGGAATAAGAAAAGGATGATAACCTGAGACAACCATCTGGAAATAGTCTGCTCTGACACAGGTTGTCTGCTGTTCTTACCTTCACAAGAAATGAACAACTGATCAGAAGTTCTAAATGATTTTGTTCTGTCAATATAGTATCGAAGTTGTCTGTGGACATTCAAGGTATGAAATATCCTTTCTCAGTTTTAGGTTCTGGAAAGAAAACGGAGATAAACCTGGAGACATAAAAAGATAAGCACTTTCGTCTTATTACTTTGAGACTTCATCAGATAGACGCATTTAAATTTTAAGAACATTTTGAGAGGGGAAAGAGACTATGAATAAGAGGGATCCCAAGATTAATAGATGCAGACACTGTAGCTATTGTAGATTTATTAAGATAGGTGAATTGGTTAATGCACATCTTAAAGTGCAAGGGAGATTTAACTGTGATAGTACTGAGGTAGGGTATGCAGCCTTATGTCAAATATGCCCGGGATTGTACATAGGAAAGTCTGAGAATAAATTGAAAGAATTTACAAACATGTCTGAAATAAGGAAGTAAAAAGTTACAAATGCTTTATTTAAGCACATTAAAGAAAATCAAGGACACAAGTTTTACAGTTCTTGAAAAAGTTGCATGTAATGTAAGAGGGAGGGCCATGGTCACTGCTGCTAGAAAAAAGAGAATTGTATTGGCAGCTTTACTTGAATGCAGCAAGTTGGCTGGGTCTAAATGAACATATATCTATAGGCTGTTTGCTGAAACTTAAAGCATTAACCAGATAGTTTTATGAATGTATACATATATGGCTATTTATGATTTTATTTTAGATGCTACAAAATTTTTTTTCACATATTTACGATGTATATGTATGTAGAGTTTATTCATGCCTGTTTCGTTGGTATCCTAAGTATAGAACATAATGGAAGTTTTTATACAAATAGTGGAGCTTTAATTTTGTGAAAGTCTTTAGGGAGCTCATCAGTCATGTGATCTAGGAGGGATATTTAAATGGGGGATATTAAATGTGTCTATATGACGAAGTCTTGAAGCAATAAGACAAAGTGCTTATTTTTTTTTTACATATACAGTAATGAATGAAGTAACAGCAGTAACGTTTACATGTTCATTGTTCTTTGTTGTGAGTTATAAGTCTGTCGGAGTTTTATTTCCAGTTTTGGTGGTGTATAATTTTATCTTTCTCATCTGGAGTCTTGCAAGAAGTTATTATGGGTGCCTTGAGATCTAGAATCTAGAAGTATTCCCTCACTGTGACAGAAGCATGATTGGAAACCCCCTTGGAATAGATCTAAATAAGGATCTAATTCTTCATGTGGATGAAAACCTCTGTGCTGAGGTATCTTGTATGCACCTGAGAAACACGACCCTGTGTGATGGAGTCAGAAAACAACTTGCACGTTGTTCTTTTGGAACCCCAGCCTATGTGGGAGATCTATTCCCAAATTACAGATTTCTGATGATTAGAAAAAGACTTTGCAAAGATAAACAAGTCATCTAAATATACAAACACGTGGATACCCTGTAGACTACAATGGGCTATGACAGGAGCTAGACACTTTGAGCTACCCAGTGCTGCAGGAGTATTCACAAAGGGTAAGGCAGAGAACTGAATGTGATCCAGACACAAAGAATCTTAAACACCTGAAATGGAAATGAATAGGAATGTGATGATATGCATCTTTTAAATCGAATTGTGTCTTTCGGCTTTACCCTGTTAGGGGTCGCCACAGCGGAACTCCGGTCCGCTAATGATTGGCAGTTGATTTTTACATACCGGCTTGCCAGGCCTGACGCACAACCTTCAACGAAGGTACGCCCATTCACGCATGTCTCCACGCAGAAGACGTTCTAGCTGAGAATAGAACCGGACAGCGTCTTACTGTGAGGCGACAAAATCGAATAATACTAAAAGAACTCAAATGAAGAAAAATGGGTAACTAAAGTATTTTGAAATTGAGTACCACCACAAAATGATAAAGGCACGAAAGGTCCAGAACTGCAGGAATTTTCTTTTGTGGTAATAAAATATCAAGTAAAATCTGTTTCCCATTTGGGAAGGAGAAACTGCTTCTACTACTCCCTGAGACAACATATGATGTAGGACAGGAGGGAAGAGAAAGTTTTGGTCCTGCAGATGAGGAATTTCCTTCCATGGTCATCTATATACTAGCTGCATCAGCTTCAGAACCCATTTATCTGAAACAATCTGTTGCCAGATTGAGAAATGGAGATTCAAACTTTCTGGAATGAGTAAGAGACGGTCAGAGTTGGGGTGGGGTGGCAAAATCCCATCTATAGACATTCTAGCTTGTTTGAACATCCTTTGTTCTGTGGGTTCCAACTTTCTTTTTAGAACCTACCTGGCATGACTTTTTAAATTTCTGCTTAACAGCATTTGCTGAGACTATTTTCTTGCCGAAATTAGATGACAGAGTAGCAAATCCTTGGAATACTAAGAAAAGGAGGGATGAAAAATCTGGGAAATTTTCCCTGAATTGTCTTGCCTCTTTCACCACACTTTCTGATAACTTCTACAGGAAATGGTCCAAAAACGTAATCTCTATCCAAAGTAGAATTCAAAAATTATTTTTTTTCTCCAAACTTAACAACTTTACTACCTTTGTTTAAAGGAGAAGGATAAGAATTTACAAAATGCTTAGCAGCAGCTGAATTAACTAAAGCTACAGCTGCTGGGTCAGGTCTGAGATTAGTGTATAAAATTTGAAAGAGTGAAAACTCTGTTTTAGGAGTAGCAGCCTGGCTGTTGGAAACTACAGATATAGACTGTGAACACACATACCCCAGTGCTGACACTACAGGGGGGTTGGTAAAGGTTCTATGAATTCCAGCTGTAAGAGTTCATATGTTTTGAAAGGACTGAGAAACTCCAGTGGTTCCAAATGAAAACTGGCACATTCTGGCAGTGGTTTCAGAGAAACTAAATCCCTCGTAGGTAGATTTGGATGACATATACACTCTTTAGAATCTGAATCAGAAGGGGGCAATGGATCTGTGCCTTCACATTACACATCTTGAAACTAGAATCCCTTTTCCGTTTACCAGAAACCACCTTAGAATAAGCATCAGTAGCCTGCTTTAAGGTCCATTAAAACCCAATAAGCTACTTCTGTCCAGAGTAACTGATGCAGAAGAAGGGACATTTTAGATTTCTGTCACTTTTTGACAGGAAAGCTGAGGTACACAGGCACAGTATTACCAATAGCTTTCATAAGAATAGACGCACCATTCTAGCTAAGCAAGGAAGACCAATGAAAGTGGCTCTCCTTTGCCCAGTGAAGACCCCAACAAAAGTGGCTAACCCCCAATCCATAGTAGGTCTGTGGACAACACCAGAGGGATCTGAAGAAAAAGATGTGTTCTGAAGAGTCAGTTTTGACCACAGCACTCTCATTCTTCTGTGGCTGTGGCAAATTACCAGTCTGTTGTCGTGACAGTGGCTGCTTAGTTAACCTTTTTGTGGCTGAAAACAGGTCTTTCCAAGAGATCAGGAGTTTGTTCCAAGATTAAGCCAAAAATGATGCTTGTTTCCTAGGGAAGCTTAGCAGCAACAGTTGGTAAAATTAGGAAGTAGCAAAAAAAGTCACTTTTTCCTAAAAACACACTGTAAAAAGTACAGTAAGCACTTTTCCCATACACAAACAGTAAAATAAAGATGTTATGTTGTCCCATCTCGCCTTCATTCTTGACGGTTGGGTTCAGAACCAGCTTAATACTAAAGCTTGAGAGCTTCCACAGGCTCGAGGCTATACCCTATCCCATGATGCCTGGCAAGAGTTCCCCAGATCTCGTTTGCTGCTTTGAGATTGTGTTTGACTGGCTCATGCTAAGTTATATTATTTTTTTGACATTTTGGTCTATTTTTCTCCTTGGTTAGGATTGTAAACTGTTTAAAACCTTTCCCTTATCATCTTAGAGGATTTTTGGTGTGTGCGCATTAATAGATAATACTTTTTGTTACCGCTGTTAGTGGTTTTCTTGTTGTGTGTGCCGTCGTTTCCTTCACAGGCCCATATTTCTATCCCTATCTTGTTAAACTTGAATTTTATCCTCAGTGAACCCATTTAAATTAGAGGGTTTATTTTTTGTCCTTGTTGTGTTAGCCTGTTTAAGTTAGAGGGCTCCCCCTCCTCTTTTTTGCAATCCCTTTTCTCTGAGGGTTGTTGTTTTAGTTAGAGACGTCTTCTATGGCTAGAGGAGATCATCGTTTAAGTTAGAGGCATTCATCTCTAGCTATTCGTAAAAAAAAAAAAAAAAGGTATAAAACTTGTTGTTTAGAGTTAAGTTTTTTCTTTTGCTGTGTTTGTAGTGACGTTAGTGGGGTGACAGCTTTTGCTCTTTACTACTGATTAAAAAAAAAAAAGTCTAAAGATTCTGGTTAAAAAGCTAAAGAAGCCAAACAATCTGGCTTCAAGAAGTGTGACTCATGCACACAGTGTCTCTGACTGGCACACTAGCTGTGTGTATTGTTTAGGTGCTGGTCATCTGCAGGACTCCTGTTTGATCTGCCATGGATTCAGTTCCAGGGTCCTGCAGGAATGCAGAAACAAACTTATTGTGAGGGGTCTGCTTAAAGGTCCTTTTGATGTGGTGGTAGAAGGGAATCAGCCATCAAAATCCTCTGTCTCCGTCTTCTGAAAAGTCTTCAAGAAAATCTTCTTCCTTGGCTCTGGTGTCTGAGCCGGATAAGAAGTCCAAGCATGCATCTTTGAACCCGAAGGCTATCAGGCCTGAAAAAGGTGAAAGCTCCATCAGCTCCACCAGTTTTATAGGAGCTGACTCAGAGCCACAAAAGGAGCTGGTCCCCGACTTTGGAACCAGTCTACTCGTGCTCCAGTCACCCCAGTTGCAATCAGTGGCTGGTAGCCATAAATCGTCCACTATTTCCTCTCGATCATCCAGGAGTCTCCCGGATGATGATGTGGAACAGATGGTCAAGAAGTTGCTGCATACACCAGCCTTAGGCAAAATTCTCACAAGCCCAGCCCAGATGGAAGTGGAGCCGACTCCTGTGCCTACCTTGTCTTCTGTTCCTCCTCCGTCTCAGACAAGCTCAGAGCCAGAGTGCTTGGAAGTCCGTGCACTGGAACTGTTGGGTCTGAAAACCAGTACCTGTATATCGGACCTGACTTCTGCTCCAACTGCGCCGATGCTGTCTTCCATTGAGGGATCTGGGAGCCGACACTTCCTTGTCTGGTCTGGGGAGGAGAGTCAGGTTGGACCCTTGTTGGATCCGATTCTTTCTCTCTGGGCCTTGGCTTAGGTGAGTTCGGCACCCACATCAGCCTCTGAGCCATCTTCCTTAGCATGGAAGTGATCTCTGGATTCCTCGGAGCTGTAGGCTCTCTCAGGCTGGGACCGTGGTGCCGTCGAGTTGATGAGAAGCATGCTGTCTCCTCAGACTGCTCCACCCTTGGCTCCAACTACTCTTCCCCCTAAAGGACTGGCGTCATCCTCAGTATCATCCCTCCAGCCCAAGCGTAGAGAACCAATGCCCTAGTGGGTGGTCCCCCTCTTCTGAAACCTGCCCAGAGTACCCCTTACAGGAGGTCTCTCAGAAGAAGACTTGTAAGAGGAAGCATTTAGACTCCCCTGAGTCTGTCACATCAGATACAGACTTAGAGGATTGAGAAGGGTCCCCACGTTCACCTTCTGAGGATGTCTCCTTTTCAGACATCCTAGAGATCCTGAAACAAAGAGGTGGTTGGAAGAACCTTTACCCTTCTAAAGATGAGTCTGTATGCCTGGAGGCATTTGGATCTTGACCCTCCACCTCTTGGTTGTCTCTGCCTTCTCCTAAGTATAGTCAGTCGAAAGCCGAGGGCCTCTCCAGAATCCGTGGAACATGTTCTAAGGAGGCCCAACAAATTTATACAACCCCAGATGATAAGGAGTTTTTATCCAAGGGTGTCCCAGTAGATGCTGTGGTGGTGGCGGCAGCCACCAAGAAGGAATTAGCAGAAACTTCATCTGTTCATCCACCGAATAAGGAATGTCGAACAATGGACAGATATGGGAAGCATATGTTTTCCTCAGCATCCTTTACACTCAGGTCACTGAACTGTTTATCCCATTTCACCCAACTTCAGAGGGATCTCCTGAAAGAGCTAGGAGATTCCCTCCAAGGTAAATTCTGAGCTTGCGACTTTGAACTCTGTAGTGAACTCCTCCATGCATCTCATATATGCAGCAGATGGAGTGAGTAGGGCAGCAGGTACAGGAATAGCTCTCAGAAGACACTCCTGGATGTGGTTCTGGAAATCCCAGAGAGCTTCGCTGGATGCATGTGATGAATTTTCCCCCAGGGACAGAGGGGGAAATAACAATGGAAAATGCTGCCTTCGTGGCAGAAGGGGTCCCCAGAATCAGGGTGACAGAGATACTTTCTCTGGTAGGCCCTTCCAGTGCTCCTGAAAGGAGACCCGCCTGCCCACCTCTGGAGGCAGTCGGGGGCAGACTATCACTGTACCAAACAGCCTGGCTAAGTATCACCCAAGACAAGTGAGTACAGTTGATTATATCCAGGGGATACGTCATATGCTTTTCTACTCCACCCCCACCAGCAAGAATAATCCCAGACATTCCACCCTGTCAAAGGGATCAAGCAACTCTAGAAATTCAAAGGTTGCTAGAAAAAAAAAAGTCATCCAAAAAGTCCCCACAGACCAAATTGGATCCGGAACTTACTCAAAGTTTTTTTTAGTTCCAGAGAAGACAGGGGACTGGAGGCCCATTTTGGATCTCAGCAGACTGAACAAGTTTGTCAAGAAAACAAAGTTCTGGATGGTGAAATTGCAGTCCATACTCCCTTTTTTGGGAAAGGACAAGTGGATGTGCTCCATCGATCTCCAGGATCCATACTACCATATAAAGATGGACAGGTGATCCAGGAGATACCTACGCTTCTGGCTGGGAGGCCATCATTACCAATTCAGAGCTCTGCCCTTTGGACTCACTACAGTCCCCAGAGTGACCAAATGAATGGCAGTAGTTACGGCTCACCTGAGATGGCTAGGATTCTGGGTGTTTCTATACTTAAATGACTGGCTCCTCACCACCACCACCCAGCATCTACTGACCCAGGCAAGGGACATCACTATACATCTACCCTCAGAACTGGGCATTACCATAAATTATGAAAAATCTGCCTTGTTGCCTTCACAGCATATTTCATTCATAGGAGCAGACTTAAACACAAAAGACATGGTGGCAAGACTGCCTCAAGAAAGGGTGGAAACAGTGCACTATCAGGTATCAATCTTGCTCATGAGAAGGAAGGTGCAGGCAAAGTTTGCTCTCAAGGTTCTGGGGTAAATGGCAGCTATGATAACATTAGTCCCACTGGCACATTTACACATGAGAGTATTACAGTGGCTTCTCTTTGCTCAGTGCTCCATCAGCAGTTTACCCATGTCACACAAGATCCTCATTATGGATATCTGCAAGAAGGACCTATGTTGGTGGCTTCATTCCATGCAGGTGACGACAGGCAGATCATTTGTTCTCCCCCATCCAGTAGCTACAGTGACCATGGATGGTTTCCAGATAGGGTGGGTAGTCATTATCTGGGACAGACCATCCAAGGGATTTGGCAGTAACACAAATACCACTTGCACATCAATGTCTTAGAGATGAGGGTGATGCTTCTGGTGTTGCAAGCATTCCAGAGCTCTCTTCCAACAGGTATGATTGCAATATAGACAGAAAATATGTCCATGGTGTGTGGTACATCAACAAACAAGGCGCAACCAGTTCCTACCATCTGTGTTGAGAGGCTCAGAGTGTGTGACAATGGGCAATTTCTTCTCAGTGTTATCTGACTGCAACACACATTCTGGAGAAATCCAGCATGATAGTGGACAAGTTAAGCTGTGCAATTCTTATGCCTCATGAGTGGTCCCTCAAACAAGAAGTTGCAAACTGAAGTTTTCGCAAGTGGGGCCAGCCTTGCTGCGACCTCTTTGCCACTTCCATGAATGCCAAATGCAGCAGCTACCTTGCCCTAATCCCCCCTCTGGGAGAGTCACCAAGGGATGCACTTGTTCACAATTGGCCCTCAGGACTACTTTATGCCTTTCCCCTGTTTCCATTGATACCCAAAGTTCTGCAGAAAGCAAAGTCATTGAGTCACAAACTAATTCTCATCGCTCCATACTGGCCTTGACAAATCTGGTTCCTTTTCCTTTGGCCCCATCTTCAAGAGGTGCCTTGGATCCTGGACCCAGTTCTGGACCTTCTAACGTATCGGTCAGGGATGCTCCACCCCTCTCTTCAGACTCTCAAGCTGACAGCTTGGTTACTCCACTTCTCATCTTAGCCAGGCTTCCAGACATTTCCCCTGCAGTGTGACACATTCTGGTTTCATCACACAAGATCACAACTAGAAAACTGTATGCTAGCAAATGGAAAAGGTTTTCTTGCTGGGCTGCCAAAAATCATCTAGATCCCTTTACAGCCCGTTTCTTCAATTCTTGAATTTTTAGCAGAAATTTTCAGTCAAGGTGCAGCTGCAATCAATGTAAAAGTACAACTTGCTATCATTTCAAACTTCCACATAGGAGACAAGGGATCCAATGTTATGTCTCACAGAATATGCAAAGTTTTTCTGAGGGGTACATTCATATTAAGACCCCCCCCAATAAGAGAGCCACCGCCACCTTGGGATCTAAATTTGGTACTTGCTAAGTTAATTCTTCCTCCATTTGAACCAGCTTCGTCTTGCCCACTAAAATTTCTAACATGGAAGACAATTTTCTTAACAGCCATTACTCCAGCCAGGGGGGGAGTTTCAGAACTTCAAGCCCTGTCTATTCGTCATCCTTATTTTGTTTTTTCACAAAGACAGAGTCTCTGAGAACAAATCCTTCTTTTCTGCCCAAAATATGCTTGGAGTTCAACTTAAATCAGTCTATTAATTTACCTGTCTTTTTTCTCCAATTACAGCAACAAGTCAGAGTACAAGTTCCACCAATTGGATGTCTATAGACAATTATGTTTCTATTTACATAGGACAAAGGAGTTTAGAAAATCTGATTATTTGTTTCCTTCTTGGACAACAAGAAGAGAGATCCAGTTTAAAGAGCCACTTTATCTAAATTGCTTACAGATACCATTTCTTATGTACATACCTCTCAGCAAAAACAACTACCAGGGAAAATTGGAGGCCATTCAACTAAAGCTATGTCGACCTCCACTGCCTTTCAGGCCAGACTTCCGCTGGATTCAATCTGTGCTGCAGTCACATGGGTTAATCCTCACTCATAACAAAGTAGACGTGGCCTCCCGGAACAGGGCTTCCTTTGGATCCACTGTTCTGAAGAGTTTATTCCCTTGAGCCACCCGAGAAAGAAGGTGCTAGGGATACTGTCCCACCCGTCAAGAATGAAGGTGAGATGGGACAACATAACATAAAGAAGTTATGTACTCCCCATAACGTTCCATGTTTGTTGTCTATAATCTCGCCTTCATTCTTGCATCCCACCTTCCTTCCCCCTACCTGGTGGATCGAGAGGAAAGTTTTCTGGAATTGGTCATGGGTTGTTTATTCCCTTCTTGCTTCATGACACGGGCTAAGGAATAGTATGACTACCTTATGTTTTGATAAATTATAACCTTTAGTATTTCCAAACAAGATCTTGGGAACTCTCTCCAGGAATCATGGGGATAGCATATAGCCTTGAGCCAGTGGAAGCTCTCGAGCTTTAGTATTAGGTCAAGTCGGAAATGATACTTTGTTCTAAACCCAACCATCAAGAATGAAGGCGAGATTATGGACAACAAACATGGAATATTATGGTGAGTACATAACTTTTTTCCCCACAGAAAATGTAGCTTTTTAGCTTTTAACAAGTTTTTAACATAAAAGTAAAAACATGTTCACACTGAACATAAAAGTAGCGTGTCAGTCAATAAAAATACATCTGATGTTAATCTTCATTTATTCCTTACAGATGGGGTGTCGGTTCCATCCTCGGAACTGAGTCAGCCTTATAACAAGCTCGTGCCAGCCAAAAAACTCTCGAGCTAAGCTTTTACCCACAGTGGCCTTCTCCCTGTTACCTCAGATCTCATTTGCCGCATAGCCGTAAAGATGTCAGCCCAGCTCTCAGATAAGTACTTCAGATTTTTTCATCTAAAAATCCTTTTCTTAATAATCTCTTTGTCTTATAACTTTAACGTATTTCTTTAGTTTATCACTAATATTTACCCACTCTCAACATTTTTTGTCTACTGTCTCCCTTACCTAATAGGTAATCCTTAAGTACCATTTTTGGTACAGGCCCTTTCTCTCTCCCTTTCCCGTTGAGATATTTTTGATACCATTGTTGGAATTCCCTTTTATTTCTTTCTTCATATTAAAAAAAAAAACTTTCCCCTCTCTCTCCCTTTTAGAGTTTATTGTAGTAGTAGTAGTAGTTGATAATCTTGTTCTCCATGTCAGAGAAAAAAGGAACATCCAGGGTTTATGCAGTGTGATCAGTGTGGTCACAAAATGCCAAATTCTGACACCCATGTATCCTGTGTGTTTTTCTGGGTGTTCCCTCATCTCTCAGTTCAGCCTGCTTGTACCATTTGTAAAGGGTTCAGTTCTCGAACCCTTAATGAGAGAAAGAATAAGTTGATTTTGAAGGGCCTTCTCAAGACACTCTTCTCAGAGGCTATTTCTGGGTCAGGGGGGTCACCACCTCCTAGTAAAGAGCACAAAAAGAGACAAGACCACATTTGGTTCCTTCCTCACCCTCTGGTGACAAGAAGCAGGAACCAAAACAAAAGATACCCAAACTGGCATCTACGGCACCGTCTTCAAAAATTGTGATTTCAGGGCTAGCCATGGCATTGACAATGTCTGTGGCATTGACCTTACCGAAACTGGTGATCTCTACCTTGGTGCCGTCTTCATAAATTGTGACACCAACCATCTCTACTTTACAAAGGCTGCCTCCAGTATCTGTTCCAGTACTGGACACCTTTTCCATACATGTCTGTAGTCTTGAGACCTTGGTGCCAATAGACCATTCTGCTTGGACCCAATACTCACCCATGGTGGATCCTTTCTTTGGGCAGCAGTTTAGCCCTTTCTTAGAATATCCTGACTCCCCATCAGGGATATCGACACGATCAACCAGGAGCCTCTTGGAACTGGATGTGGTGTGTCTTATGGATCAGCTGCTGATGGCTAGAGGGATTACCACACCTTCCAAAACTCCCCTCCCATTTGGAGTTGGGAGTCTATCTCCATGGACTCCAACATATTCTCCTCCTTTGACCTCCAGGCAGGCATCAAAGTCCTTGGAACCAATGCCTCTTTCAGTACCCCATTTCTTCTGTTCAACTGGTGGACCTCACCATGGCTCCAGAGCCGACCCTTTGGTCTTTGGTTCACTCAGAGCTGGGCCATTCTCAGGATCATTACTGGACTGTGGGCACTGTGACACCTGGTATGGCACCAGTATTTTCCATGGCCCCGTCTACTACGGTTCCAAGAGTCCTGACAATACCTAGTCCTCTTAGGGCTCCTTCCTTGGGAGTGGGTGGGGTGTGACCCCGATTCTGAGGTTGTACTTCTCAGTTTTGGGCTCCCATCCATCTTCAGGCAGGCCAGCTTTCCTAAGTGATGGAGAAGGCCCTTGCATCCGCAGTCAAACTGTCAGGCATCAGAATACCAGTTGTGTCCTTCCTGTGAGCCACAGCTGAGACAAGCCACCACTTTGGGACATTGAGCACAAGAGCCTCAAGATACCCTACCGCAGGGTGCCCCCTTTTCAGAGTCTTCAGAAGCCCCCACTGAAGATGTACTGCACAAGAGGATGTGCAAGAGGAAGCAAATGGACTCCTCTGAGGAGTCCCTCACCAAAGACGCAGACTACACTGAAGGAGAGGAGTCCCCACGGTCACCCCGATGTCTCCTTTGGAGGCATACTGGAAATCCTGAAACAGTGGGGCAGCTGGAAGTCCACCAGCCCCTCTTCCGAGGAGTCCATATTCATGCAGGCTTTTCGTGTTTGATCCGCTACTTCCTGGGTGACCCCGCCTGCAGATGAGCTGGTATAACTTGTCGTGCAGTGCACATGGAAGAGTCCTGATACTGTTAAACCAATCCCATGGAGGCCAGACAAAATTGTATCCCCTCCCAAACAAAACCCACCCAGGTCCAATGGCCTCCTGGTGGTGGCGGCAGCCACTAGGAAGGAGCTCGCTGAGGAGAGCCAGACTGTCATCACCCCAAACAGAGTCTTGGGCAGTGGACATGTTAGGGAAGTGAGTTCAGAACTTTTCAAAACCTTAGCAGGAGCAGTCTCTGATGAGGTACGTGACAAAGTTGCCTCACAGCTTGCGACCCTGGAATCCATATCCAACTCTTCCATGCGGTTGATTTCTCATGCTACTGAAGGAGCAGCTAGAGGGCCGGGTTCAGGTATTGTCAAGAGATGTCACGCATGGATGAGCCTTTGTGACTTTGCGGATCCTTTTCAGTATTCCTTTCTTAATGTTTCAGTGGAAGCTGCTTCTCTTTTCGGCCCGAAAGTGAAAGACATGTTGGCCAGGTGTGAAAAGGACAGCAAGACCCTGTCTGCCATGGGCGTACATTTTTCCACCCAGTGACCCTACTCTAGGAATCAGAGTAGTGGAAAGATGTGGCACAAGAAATCTCAGGGTCCTTTCCGTGGCACACGTGGCAAGTTTACTCACTGGGGCGGAGGGTAACTCATCTGGAAGATGCCCCTACAGAGGCAGAGGGGGTCTGTGTAACCAGAGGTCTAGATATTCTTCCTCTGGGCAGCCCTACCAGCATTCCTAAAGAGTGGCCCGATTGCTTTCCTCTGGAAGCAGTTGGGTGATGTTTCTCTCTGCACCACCCTGCCTGGCAAACAACCACAGATTCTTGGGTGCAGAAGAGCATAGCCAAAGGTTACCACATACCATTCAACCTTTACCCAAGGTCATCAAGGCAAATCCCGACGTTCCACCCAGTATAAGAGAAGCAACAGCTCAAGGAATACAAAAATTGCTTCAAAAAAGTGTTATTCAAACAGTCCTACCAGAAAAAATAGGATCCAGATTCTACTCAATATTCTTTTTAGTGCCAAATAAAGACAGGGGACTGGAGACCAATTTTGGATCTCTGCATCCTAAACAAATTTGTCAAACAGGAAAAATTCCGGATGGTCACAGTTCAGTCTATCCTCCTGTTTCTGGAGAAAGATGATTGGATGTGCTCAGTAGATCTTCAGGATGCGTATTACCATATAAAAATGGACAAATGCTCCAGAAGATTCCTTCACTTCTGGCTAGGAGCCAATCCCTACCAATTCCGTGCACTGCCCTTTGGACTCTCTACAGCCCCCAGATTGTTCATGAAAATCATGGCATTGGTAACAGCTCACTTGAGACTTCAAGGATTCTGAGTTTTTCCATATTTAGACGATTGGCTCCTCACCGCCCCAACCAAGCATCTACTGGCAATAGCTCTAAACTACACTCTCACACTGGCAGAATTTCTGGGAATCTTGATAAATTGGGGAAAATGCAACCTAACTCCGTCTCAAACCTTGGAATTTATAGGAGCATTTTTCAATGCATATGTTTGTCTGGTCTCTCTTCCAGATCACAGATTACAAAGGATAAGATCCCAACTCCTCTGGGTGATACTTTGTCAAAACCAAATCTCAGCTTGGGTGGTTCTTCAACTCCTGGGCTCGATGGCAGCATCAATTACAATAGTTCCTTTAGCAAGACTACACATGCAACTTCTCCAATTGCTCCTACTGATGCAGTGGTACCCCTTGCACCATCCTATGTCATCCTATGTCCTCTCAAAGCCGCATAACACAACAATGCAAACAAGATTTAATGTGGTGGATGAAGCCAGACAAGGAGTTATGGAGTTGCCCTTTCTCCCGTCTTCAACCCAGGGCCACAGTAACCACGGATGCTTTCCTAATAGGGTGGGGGGGCTTTTCCAGGGAAAGACAGTCCAAGGCACTTGGTCAGACATATAGAGGCCAATCTGCATATCGGCATCCTAGAACTGAGGGCAGTGCTTCTGGCATTGCAAGCATTTCAATCTGTCCTTCCATCAGGGACAATTGCTATACAGTCTGACAATATGTCAGTAATCTGGTACATCAATAAATAGGGAGGAACCAAGTCCTATCCGTTATGTTGAGAGGCCATGAGAATTTGGCAATTGGTGATAGCTTCCGACTGCTTTCTGATAGCAATGCATATTCCCGGGATTTCCAACATGATTGCAGACAAGCTGAGCAGATGTATACTACTGCCTCATGAGTGGTCCCTCAATCCAGTCTTGGCGGCAAAGATCTTCAGCTGCTGAGGCCAGCCCTGCTGTGATCTTTTCGCCTCCCAGCAAATCACAAATGCAGCAGCTACTTTAGCCTAATCCCCCCAGAGTGGGAATTCCTCAGGGAGACTCTGATACATAATTGGCTCATGGGACTTCTATATGCCTCCTCTCCCTTCCCCCTGATTCCTCTGTTTCTAAAGAAGGCCCTTCATTTGAGAAGCAAAGTAATCCTCATTGACCCTTACTGGCCATGACAAATTTGGTTTCTATTTCTTTGGCTTCACCTAGTACACCAACCTTGGATTCTGGATGCAGAGAAAGCATTTGACAGAGTAAGCTGTGACATTATGAGCAGGGCGATGGAAGCATCTGCATTTACTAAAAAAATAAGACTGATTAGGAGGATATAGGAGGAATCAGAGGTGAATATTAAAGTGGGTGGAGTCCTCTCTGATAATTTCTGCTTGAGCAGAGGAACCAGGCAGCGTGTCCTCTTTCCTCGCATTATATTTAGAACCATCGGTAAAGAAAATAAGGGACTCAGAAATTCAAGGATATAATTGGTATGATAGTCGAGAAAAGCTGGCTCTATTTTGCAGATGATATTGTTCTGTACCTGACAAAACCAGAAAGGGACATTACAATGTTGTGGAATATTTTGAGACAGTTTCAAATCTTTTTGGGACACAAAATTAATGAAGCTAAAACAAAGGCAATAGAGGTAAATTATGTAGCCACAAAGAAATTGGTTCAGCAATATCCATATTTATTGAGACATGATAAAATGAAGTAGTTAGGCGTATGGATAAAAAATTATTCTGGTGTGACAGCTAAGGATATGTGGGAAGAGAAGAAAAAAATAATACAAAAAAACTGAGAAAATGGAAGCTTTGTTATATGGATATGAATAGTAAGATACAAGGAGTCAAAATGTTTTTATTCCCTTTAGTCTTGTACGCAAGTCAGGTGTATTTTTATCAACCAGGGCAGAATTTGTGTATAGCAATTAATAAAGAGCTGAAGGACTCTCTCTGAGAGGGGAAGACTGCAAGAATCAAGCGGGATAAAATGATTCTTCCAGTAGAACAGGGAGAATGGGATTACCCAATTTGAAGGGGTATGTCAGAGCCACACAGTTAAGGCTCCTATACATAGCACAAGCAGAAAACTATAATTCAAAGTGGAAAGGGATGATGTTGAAAGGGGGAGGGCTCAAGAAACAAGGAGAGACTGGGATTTTGGATGTGGGCCTTTAAGGAGAATAATAATAATTATACAGAATATTATATCCATAAAATATTATAAGAACTAAGGCAACACGGGAATGGAGAAAGGAGATTCTGCCAATGGGGATTACTGCAGTTAGGGATATAGACAGTAGGCAAGAGGGGGCTGGAATTTATTGGAGAAAACTGGCAACTGAACCAAGGTATCGGGAGCAAATAACTAGAGAGGGAAAGGTAATAGAATGGGAAAAGACCAATAATTTATTTGCACTGCAGGTTACAGATTGCCTCCCCTATTAAGGATTGATATCGGAGTATAGGCAAACAGAAAGAAATAGGGGTCTCCTAAATGAAAGACCAGCACTGGTAGAGATTTTAATAGACTGTAGAACAGAAGCTGCCATTAAAAAGGAATAATTAGTAGAGCATATAAAATATTGCATGAAAACTACAAAAATCACAGGAGGTTAGAAAGGATTGGGAAGAGAGACTGGATAAGCAAATCACAAAGAAATAATGGGAGGATATATGTATGTCTCCCAAATATGCAACACAATCTAGAAGCTTTAGATTTTTGCTTGGAAATGAATACATATATATTTTATACCCCAAGCAGACTCCAGAGAATTTTTCCTCAGATAAATGTTAGAGGTGTGGCAAGGAAGAAAGGTGGGAGGGTGGCATAATGGTTAAGACAGTTAACTTACATGCACAAGGTGCAGGGTTTGATTCTCACATGGGGTAATTGGCTAGGATTAAAATGGCCCACAAGGGCAATTAGCCTAATAGTAATCTATGAATCTAAGGTGTACTTGGGAATGTATTTTCTGGGAGTGCAGTGAGTTGGTGGACTTTAAGGATTCCCTCCGGGATGACCTGTCAGAGATGCTGGGTGGGTGGATTGGTGTGACGAGGGAGATGATTTTTCTAAGCTGTGATACAGAATCGGAATTGCCTAGACATGGTAAGGCCTTGCTGTATCTAATTATGGTAGCTGCCAAAAAAGCAATTACTATAAAATGGAAATCAAAATCTGTCAGCTATATTAGAAGTAGTGAATATAGTAACAGAGATAAAAGAACTGGAACCGAGATCTTTAAAAAAGGACAGGAGCAAATTACATAGAAAAAATGGGAATTGTGGGAACAATACATACAGGGGAGGAATGAGGTTTAAAATAAGGCAGAACGTAAACAAAATGTTTGAAAATGATTGGGTAGATTATAAGTGATGTATAATCTTTGCAACAGGGAGCGTGTAAGTATGGTTTGTGATGTAAAAATGCTTGCAACTAGGATTGTGTCAGTGTGGTTTGTTTTCATTTATCTAAAAGTATGATTGCTTATGTTGTGATGGTTTAATAAAGATGTTTCTTGTTTTAAAAAAGGGGCCATAATTGAATAATTTATGTAACGTTGCTTAGGTTATATGATATATAGCAGTATATGTGATGTATAATGTTTGTTAATGTAAAACAATTTGATTACTTTTGTATAAATGTAAATTTGCCTATGCCTATGTCACAACTGATAATTCAATAAAGTTGTTTAAAAAAAAAGAAAGAAAGATCTTGTTATCCAACCTTCACTGCATACAACTCTGAGGCAAAGTGTATTGCTTTCACATTTTGCAATGGACTTGTGGATAATATGCAGGATCTAGTGCATGAAATGTATTTAGCACTCTGCTTCTGAGATATTCTCCATGATGCCATCCTCAAATCTCCAGATGAGGAGGTGACAGTCATTGGGCTCTTGACTAATTAAATAACTTTTTATAGCAGGACAGCGTTCTACCAGTCTCACCACAGCTGGGAACAAAAAACAATCACCTTCTAACAACATGCTGCTTAATCTCTTTGAAGTCCTGGTATAGGGAAGTGCAGAAGTCCTTTAACAGTGCAAGTTTTTTTTGGTAGATGTTAAAACCTTGCTGTGCACTTTGAAAACCAGCATCTTAACATCAAACCTTGCAAGAGCCTTGCTGGTGTACTTAA
Source organism: Protopterus annectens (assembly GCF_019279795.1). Classification (NCBI taxonomy): domain Eukaryota; kingdom Metazoa; phylum Chordata; order Ceratodontiformes; family Protopteridae; genus Protopterus; species Protopterus annectens. Next base: position 880,783,417 of record NC_056733.1, read on the forward strand.
CAAAGTTACACAGTATGCGGCACTGACAGTTTGCTGGAATGATGATGAATTTCCACTTTCATATGTTTAAAAACAGACCTATGCATTCCATAATTAAGTGAGGTATTGTGAGCAGCATAGTTAGTTTTTGTCCTTTCATTCATTTCTCTTCAAGGATGTCCTTTATTCTTGTGAATATAGCTTCATCGCTTTCGTCATGGCTATCATAGAGCTCCAGAAGTTTCTGTTGTGTACCAGGGATTTCACTAAAGTATTGAATAACCAGGGAGAACATTTTTTCTTTTCCTTTTATTGGATGCATCTGATCCCATTGAGAAATAGGAAATGCCAAGTTCCTGCAGAAAGGGCTCCTCTGAATGACATTAAAGTATCCAAAAATAGTCAAACTCAGAACCAAAGACCAAAACTGGATGACAGTCCAGGAACCACACAGACCAGTATACGACCACCAAAAAACATTTATTGAACAAACAAAGCAGTCAAGCATTTTGTCTTGCATCAAGACTTCATCAGAACTGCTGTATTCCATTAAAATATGACTATACATACTAAAGCTAGCAGTCGTTATAGAAACCAACCAATGAAACATTCCTTTGGGATGAACTAAAAAAAAAAATGAACTGAAAAAAAGAGAAAAAAATGAAATAAAAAAATGTTCTTTTAAAAAAGTTAATGTATTACATGAGATGTGAATTAACAATTGATTGTGATAACACAAACCTAATCACCCCTCTAAACTTTTTAACTTAAAATAGGGATGATAGAACAACATGCATTAAGACTGGGGGGGGGGGGGTAAGAGCATCACACAACAGAATCCAAATGAGTTCCTTTTTGTCCAGATGTTCAGCAATAATGAACCCCCTTGGGTCCATTTCGATGTAGTCACTCACCACAAACTTGAAACGGTGATAAGGAAAGGCTAAAATATGTCTATAAAGTACATTTGTTGTCTTGCCTTTCCTGATTTCACTTAAATGCTCTTAGATTCTTTCCTTTAACATACGACTAGTCTTTCCAATATAAAATGTTTTGCAACATTGACAAAGGGCTCCATGTACTTCCCCTTAGATAAGTAGTTAAAATGCCTTTTAACCAAAAATGTCTTTTGCTTGAAAAACGACTCGTAAGAATGTGCTGACAATAATTACAGTGATTACATTTAAACATACCTTTAGGCCTGTTGGTACAGTCTGTGCCTTTTTTCATTTCAAGTAGGTTTTTAAAGGTCCTACCTTTCTTAAACACCTTAGGTTTGTCGCCAAACGATTCCTTACCATTACTGGTACTCCTAACTATCTGCACTAATCAATGAAAGTGACTTTGAATCACATAATTTTGACTGTCAAATTTTATGTCACATAGCTGGTCTAATGAAAGCTTTAATATGTCTCATACTATTGACAATATGCAATTTGTAGCAAATTACACGGAGTTTGAAGCTAACAAGGTGGTGTGTAAGGATGCATTTAAGAACAGTTTTGGTGATAGTGATTGTGATGATGTAGTCTTGTCCCTAAACAGTATTTTACACCAGGAGGTTTGTTTGGCTGGTGAAAATAATACTGAGGGGGTATTACAAAATAATAATTCTACTCTGTCCCAAGTTACCACTGTTGATAAAGGGGATCACCAGCATTTAAGGGCAGCAGCAGAAAATGTCTCATCAAATGAAAATCTCAAACTTGATGTTTCATTAAACGAGAATTCCACACACAGCAAAATACACCTTATTGACACATTGGCACAAGATTCGGAGATTAATGGGTTTAGTTATGGGGGAAACCTCAAATCTAAGTTGTTAGAAAACCACAAAGCTTCCCCTGACTTGGAAAGTGTGCCTATTTGTATTCAAAATACAGATCAGGATTTTACTGTTTACAACTTTTCCAACACTTACATTACAACTGAGCATGCTGACGTATTAAGCAAAGGATTAAGTTTTGTACCTGTTAAGAATCTAATTTTGCGGAAGGACTTGTGGATCTAAACTTATATACCCACAAGTTAAACATGGCTCTTTGGTTCAACCCTGAGTCTTCGAACATAAAATCAATTGCTAGTAGGACCCTAAAAAAGGCTAGCTAATTTAAACCCCCCCCCCCCCCCCATTGAACAACTGGTTATCCCTTTTTGAGAAACTTTGTGAGAAAGAGATCCGGAAAGGAAATTGTTCAAAGTTTAAATTGGATAGAGGACATAACCTTTCTTATGCATAGGAGTTACTCTTCAAAGATTTGTGTAATAAATCCATCAGGGTTATGAAGCCAGACAAGGGTGGGGGTATTGTTTAATGGATGTTGAGGATTATAACGGTCAGATGTTCGAACTACATTCGTAGGGTTCATAGGTTAGTACTAAGCTAACTGCCCTTGCGTGCCATTGTAAGCCTAGCCAATTATCCCTTGTGAGACTCGAACCCTGCACTTTGTGTTTGTAAGGCAAACACCTTAACCATTAGGCCACCCTCCCAACGTTTTTCCAATACTTACACTCAAATCTCCAAAAATGAGTTAAATATTGCGTACTCCAAAATTAACATCTGATTTTATGATATGGTCATGCAAGGACAGATTGATAATGATACCAACGACTACTTACACAACCAGCATCTGGTAGTAGTGGGTATCTTTGGGATACCCAAAATCCACAAAGACATGCACTATTCACCTTTGAGGCCCATAGTGGATGCTGGTAGAAGTAACACCTTTTACATAGCTAAATATGTGAATAGTTTACTTCAACCTTCGGTTAGTGCAGTTACACACATTTGCAAGGACTCTTGGGATTTTCTATCCAGGGCTGATGAGTTAAATTTTTCCAAACACTGTGTCCTAGTTACTATAGATGTCCAAAACTTATATTCGGTCATTCCCGACAAAGAGGGACTTGACTGGTTGGAAATTATGGTGTTTGATATAGGCATATTGGACAATAATGACACTAAAACAGCCATCACACTCATGGAACTGGTATTAGAAAACAATTTTCTTTATTTCGAAGGACAATTGTTTAGACAAGCAAGTGGTGTTGCAGTGGGTGCTTCTTGTGCCCCAAGGTTTGCCAATCTGGTTATGGCATACTGGGAGAAGCACTTTGCATTTACTAGCCCCTTTGCCAACTGTTGGTCATTTTACATTCAATTCCTGGATGATATTTTTATCATTTGGGCAGATTCTGCTATAAAATTGAATGAATTATTGGAGTACATCAACGGTTGCATGTCTTTTCTTAAATTCACACACATCTACGACCATGACAAGATGGCCTATTTGGATGTCATGGTTGCTAAAGATCATGTATTAGGTCCAAGAAGAACTTTAACCCTGATCTCTTTCAAAGTGAACTAAGAGTATGCAACTGGTCTCCCTTAAAATACCTCCCATTGGACGAAGCTGTTAAATACTTTAATTCGAAATTCCTAGCCATTCTAGATCACCATGCACCAACCCGTTCTATTAGCATTAAGACAATCTGCCCCATGGCTTTCAAAAGAAACCAAACAGAAAATCCAGCTCAGAAATAAATACTGGGCCAAATGGCGAATGACTAAAAACCCTGTAGACCAACAAAACTTCAGACAGCTGAGAAATGACACTAAGAAAGCCACACTGTCTGATAAGAGAAACTACTACCTACAATTCCAGCAGACTAACCATAATAAACCACAAAAAGTCTGGGCAAGCATTAACCAACTACTACACCCAGGTCAAGCCATTACACAAAACCCACAAGACACAGACCAGGAAAATCCCAAGCATACTGCCAATGCCTTTAATACCTTTTTCACTGATGCCATTCAAACACTAGTCAGTCAGCTATCACCTAATAACTTAACTATACCTTCCTCTAACACAACCCCACCCCCTCCATTTCTCTTCCAACCAGTCCCAACAACATATATTCTTACCCTTATCCAAAAACTGAAACCATCCTCTCCTTCAGCAGACCAACTACCTGCTGAATATCTACAGAAATCAGCCAAGGCTACTGGCCTATCCCATTTCCATTCTGATCAATAGAACTATCAGTGAAGGTCACATCCCTAGCATCTGGAAAGTCTCCCATATTATCCCCCTTCATGAAGGTGGAAACTCCACTGAATTCTCCAACTACATCCCATAGCCCTACTTTCTCCTTTGGCAAAGATCATGGAGAAATGCATCCATAGGCAATTGCTAGACCACCTAATCCAAACTAACTTACTTTCCAGCTGTCAACATGGTTTCAGACCTTCCCACAGCACTACTGCTGCCCTCCTTTCCTTTACTGACTGTATTAACAAAAACTGTAACTACAATATGCTTTCCTTTGCACTATTTATCGATCTGTCCAAGGCATTCGATATGGTAAATCACCAAATACTTATAAATATCCTCAACTCCCTCTCACTAGATACACTCACTATAAAATGGTTCCAGTCCTACTTTAGATAACAGACAATGGGCGGATGCTTTGGCACAACATTCTATCTACCCACCTGCCCGTTAACCTTGGTGTCCCTCAAGGGTCCATATTAGGACCTCTCCTTTTCTCCATATTTATCAATGACCTTCATCTAGCAATCCCACAAGCTACATGCATACATTATGCAGATGATTCCACACTTATATGCTCAGCCACATCTACTTCTGAACTTCATTCCCTTACCCAAAAAGTATTTAACACAGTAGAACAATGGTTTACACAGCGTTGCCTTCTCTTGAACCCCCAGAAAACTAAACTCCTTTTTAATCCTACTCATAAGTCCCTCTTCAATAGATTTCTCAGTTACATCCACTAATGGTACTCTTATATCACCAGACCGAATTACCAAACTACTTGGTATTACCAGTGACAACAACCTTAACTTTGACATCCATATCAACAATACTATCAAAACTGTCAACAAAAAACTAGGCTCTCTCTACAGGATTAAACCCTTCCTTTCACCTACAGCCAGAACAACTATTGCTTACACTCATCTAATCTCTACACTCCTCTATGCTTCACCATTTATACTAATCTATCTAAGAATAACCTCAACAAAATGGAAATCTCCTACAATAACTTTGCCAGATTTGCTACAGGCAACCCATTTAGAACCCACCATTGCTATAATCTAAAGCAGCTAGGATAGCTTGAACTACAGAACCTGCTTAAATTCCACCAACTAACCATTGCCATAAGACTCTCTACCAACCTTCCAATATTCCTATACTATCTACCCTTATCACCCCCTATAATAATCTGAATTCCTTACGTTCATCACATAAACTTCTTGTAAACACCTCTAAATCTAATAACAGGGCTGGGGATTCTCTCTTCTCTAATACTGTAGAAAGATCCTGGAATCTTCTTCCCAGTGACCTTTCCTCACTTTCCTCTATATCACTCTTCAAAAACAGACAAACTTTTCCTCAGAACACACTGGTTATGCCCCTGTACTAAACCTGACTAATCATCTTATCTCTTCTAACTAGGCTCTGCCTACCGTATACTTCTCATTAACTAGTTCTACTTTCCTTATTAACTACAATTACTGTTTCCCTCTACATTACATTATTTTCATCCTCTGTGGATACTTATTATTGGGACAACTTTTATTAATATAGTTATACAATAAGCTGCCTTCTTTTTATATTATGTACTGTACTTGTATGTTGTATTGTACCTGCATTTTGTACTGTTATGAATTCTGCCCTCTCTGAAAATTCTGTGTTAACCTGTAGTGTGCATTGTATATATGACTGTTGTTTGTTTTATCTCCCTGGGCCTCTACTGAAAATGGACATATATCCAGTTAGACTAGCCCGGTCAACAAATGTAAAATAAATAAATAAAATAAATGTAAGGGGTTGTTTTTGTTCAAATATCTTTCGTAAAAAAAAATTTCAACTCTTACCTTCAATTTGATAGCTGGAATTCCAGATTCCAAAAAAGAGCAGTGGTGAAAGGGCAGTTGGTCCGACTTGCACGTATGATCTCTGATGATGTTACTTTCATCACTGAGACAAGCAAATTGTTGGACATGTTTAGTAAAAGAGGATACCCACCGGAGTTGTTGGAAACCATCAAGGTGGAGGTGTACAATAAAAGAAACAAGGGTATTTACCAGCCTTTGCTTCAAATTCACCCAGTTTCCAACCAAGGCCTACCAACCACTAGGAATATGGGCAATGACAACCAGACACCAAGGGTACCATATGAATGTTCATTAATTGTCACTTTTTCTGTCAAAAGTTATGATATTGTAGATGTGGTAAACAAATTTTGGCTGATAGTTATGAGTATCAAAGATGGTAAGGAATTGTTTGGCAGCAATCCTAAGGTGGTTTTTAGGAAAGGTAGGACCTTTAAAAACCTACTTGAAATGAAAAAAGGCAGAGACTGTACCAAAAGGCCTAAAGGTATGTTTAAATGTAATCACTGTAATTATTCTCAGCACATTCTTATGAGTCGTTTTTCATCAAGCAAAAGACATTTTTGGTTAAAAGGCATTTTAACTGCTTATCTAAGGGGATAGTATATGGAGCCCTTCAATGTTGCAAATCATTTTATATTAGAAAGACTATTTGCATGTTAATGGAAAGAATCTATGAGCATTTAAATTAAATCAGGAAAGGCAAGACAACAAATGCACTTTATAGACATATTTAAGCCTTTCCTTATCACTACTTCAAGTTTGTGATGACTGACTACATCGAAAGGGACCCAAGGGGTTTCATTATTGCTGAACATCTGGACAAAAAGGAACTCATTTGGCATATTCTGACTATAGATGAAGAGATTAAACATTTGGTAGGTATAAGACCAACTTTTACATATAAAAACATGAAGAATTTGAAGAGGATGCTATGTATTGAGAAAAAGTTAATACTTCCAACTGGAGTAAATGTGAATAAAAGTAGCCCTGGGACCAATGCTTGTGGGAGATGCAATTCTTGTTCCTGGATATCTAAAGAGATAGCTTTTATACATCCTGAGCTACCTTATAGGTTTGAGCCCAGATTTTCAGCCACCTGTGAGGATAAAAATGTGATATACCTTGCTAATTGTGAGTCATGCTCAGTATTTTATATAGGCATGACTACGAGACGGCTAAGAGACAGAATACAAGAACATCTCTATGCCATCAAAAAGACAGATCTAAAAAAATGCTCTAGCTAAACATGCCTTAGAAAATCCTGACCACAAGTTTAGTTTTAGGATATTACAAAAAAGGGATTCAAATATAAGAAAGGGGGACAACTTCAATGATTTAGAAAATTTGGAGCTCAGTTGGATATTGAAACTCAAGGCTCAGTATTATCCAGGACTAAATGCATATATTAGCATTAGATCGTTTCTAAAGAAACGCAAGTATAAATAAATTAAATATTAATATGCATGATTAATATAATATAATATAATCTTGCATTTGTGTGTATTTGATTATATATTATACATATATCATTTTGTTCTCTTTTACTGTATATATATATTTTTATAATATATTTATATACATTTTTACATATTTATACATTGATCACAATTAAACCATGCCTTTACCAATATGATCCAATAATCTGTTGGATTTAGGTGAGGCAAAGTTGATATATTGATTTATGTTCATATTTAATAAATATGTGATGTTTTTATGGATATTAAATATTTAGAGATGTTGATTTATAAGCAATGAAAATTGTAATAGTAAGACATGATTAATTTGCATATTTCAAAGTTGCCTTAAATTAGTGCTATATATACTTTTTGTTATAACACTGTCTATAATGTTATATACATATTGTTTATTGGGACATAGGTCTCTTTAGTTTAAATGCTATTATATTACTCATATATATATATATATATATATATATATATATATATATATATGAAAAAGTTTTCTCTATCTACTGAATAAAGTTTTGTGATGCCCATTTAACTGAAGCCAGATTTGCTACAGGCAACCCATTTAGAACCCACCATTGCTATAATCTAAAGCAGCTAGGATGGCTTGAACTACAGAACCTGCTTAAATTCTGCCAACTAACCATTGCCCATAAGACTCTCTACCAACCTTCCAATATTCCTATACTATCTACCCTTATCACCCCCTATAATAATCTGAAGTCCTTACGTTCATCACATAAACTTCTTGTAAACACCTCTAAATCTAATAACAGGGCTGGGGATTCTCTCTTCTCTAATACTGTAGAAAGATCCTGGAATCTTCTTCCCAGTGACCTTTCCTCACTTTCCTCTATATCACTCTTCAAAAACAGACAAACTTTTCCTCAGAACACACTGGTTATGCCCCTGTACTAAACCTGACTAATCATCTTATCTCTTCTAACTAGGCTCTGCCTACCCTATACTTCTCATTAACTAGTTCTACTTTCCTTACTGTTTCCCTCTACATTACATTATTTTCATCCTCTGTGGATACTTATTATTGGGACAACTCTTTATTAATATAGTTATACAACAAGCTGCCTTCTTTTTATATTATGTACTGTACTTGTATGTTGTATTGTACCTGCATTTTGTTCTGTTATGAATTCTGCCCTCTCTGAAAATTCTGTGTTAACCTGTAGTGTGCATTGTATATATGACTGTTGTTTGTTTTTCAAGGATCTTATCTCCCCGGGCCTCTACTGAAAATGGACATATATCCAGTTAGACTAGCCCGGTCAACAAATGTAAAATAAATAAATAAAATAAATGTAAGGGGTTGTTTTTGTTCAAATATCTTTCGTAAAAAATTCCAACTCTTACCTTCAATTTGATAGCTGGAATTCCAGATTCCAAAAAAGAGCAGTGGTGAAAGGGCAGTTGGTCCGACTTGCACGTATGATCTCTGATGATGTTACTTTCATCACTGAGACAAGCAAATTGTTGGACATGTTTAGTAAAAGAGGATACCCACCGGAGTTGTTGGAAACCATCAAGGTGGAGGTGTACAATAAAAGAAACAAGGGTATTTACCAGCCTTTGCTTCAAATTCACCCAGTTTCCAACCAAGGCCTACCAACCACTAGGAATGTGGGCAATGACAACCAGACACCAAGGGTACCATATGAACGTTCATTAATTGTCACTTTTTCTGTCAAAAGTTATGATATTGTAGATGTGGTAAACAAATTTTGGCTGCTAGTTATGAGTATCAAAGATGGTAAGGAATTGTTTGGCAGCAATCCTAAGGTGGTTTTTAGGAAAGGTAGGACCTTTAAAAACCTACTTGAAATGAAAAAAGGCAGAGACTGTACCAAAAGGCCTAAAGGTATGTTTAAATGTAATCACTGTAATTATTGTCAGCACATTCTTATGAGTCGTTTTTCATCAAGCAAAAGACATTTTTGGTTAAAAGGCATTTTAACTGCTTATCTAAGGGGATAGTATATGGAGCCCTTCAATGTTGCAAATCATTTTATATTAGAAAGACTATTTGCATGTTAATGGAAAGAATCTAAGAGCATTTAAATTAAATCAGGAAAGGCAAGACAACAAATGCACTTTATAGACATATTTAAGCCTTTCCTTATCACTACTTCAAGTTTGTGATGACTGACTACATCGAAAGGGACCCAAGGGGTTTCATTATTGCTGAACATCTGGACAAAAAGGAACTCATTTGGCATATTCTGACTATAGATGAAGAGGTTAAACATTTGGTAGGTATAAGACCAACTTTTACATATAAAAACATGAAGAATTTGAAGAGGATGCTATGTATTGAGAATAAGTTAGTACTTCCAACTGGAGTAAATGTGAATAAAAGCAGCCCTGGGACCCATGCTTGTGGGAGATGCAATTCTTGTTCCTGGATATCTAAAGAGATAGCTTTTATACATCCTGAGCTACCTTATAGGTTTGAGCCCAGATTTTCAGCCACCTGTGAGGATAAAAATGTGATATACCTTGCTAATTGTGAGTCATGCTCAGTATTTTATATAGGCATGACTACGAGACGGCTAAGAGACAGAATACAAGAACATCTCTATGCCATCAAAAAGACAGATCTAAAAAATGCCCTAGCTAAACATGTCTTAGAAAATCCTGACCACAAGTTTAGCTTTAGGATATTACAAAAAAGGGATTTAAATATAAGAAAGGGGGACAATTTCAATGATTTAGAAAATTTGGAGCTCAGTTGGATATTGAAACTCAAGGCTCAGTATTATCCAGGACTAAATGCATATATTAGCATTAGATCGTTTCTAAAGAAACGCAAGTATAAATAAATTAAATATTAATATGCATGATTAATATAATACAATATAATCTTGTATTTATGTGTATTTGATTGTATATATATCATTTTATTTTATTTTATTGTATACATATATTTTTATAATATATTTATATACATTTTTACATATTTATACATTGATCATAATTAAACCATGCCTTTACCAATATGATCCAATAATCTGTTGGATTAGGTGAGGCAAGGTTGATATATTGATTTATGTTTATATTTAATAAATATGTGATGTTGTTATGGATATTAAATATTTAGAGATGTTGACCCATAAGTAATGAAAATTGTAGCAGTAAGACATAATTAATTTGCATTCTAAGAAGTTGCTTTAAATTAGTGCTATATATACTTCCTGTTATAACATTGTTTCAAATGTTATATACATATTGTTTATTGGGACATAGGTCTCTTTAGTTTAAATGCTATTATATTACTCATATATATATATATATATATATATATATATATATATATATATGAAAGATTTTTTCTACCTACTGAATCAAGTTTTGTGATGCCCATTTAACTGAAGGAGTTAGCTTCACATAATGAATTAGTTAATTGTTTAATTATTTATTTAATTGTTTGATTTTAATTAATGATTGATTTTAAACTAATCTAACCTGTATAAAAAGACATCAGAGACTTTGTATGATTAATCTGAAGAAGCGTGCCTTCTTGATGCACGCGAAAGCGCTCATTTCCTTTTAAAATAAAGATTTGGATTTTATTCGTGGTGGTTCGACTCCTATTTCCTCCATTGTGAACCTGCTTTTTCTGTTTTGGAGTCACCTTTGGGAGACAGGTTTGTCTTTTTTCATCAGTACATCAGGAAAGGCAAGACAACAAATGCACTTTATAGACATATTTAAGCCTTTCCTTATCACTACTTCAAGTTTGTGATGACTGACTACATCGAAAGGGACCCAAGGGGTTTCATTATTGCTGAACATCTGGACAAAAAGGAACTCATTTGGATTCTGTTGCATGATGCTCTTACCCCCCCCAGGTCTTAATGAATGTTGTTCTATCACCCCTATTTTAAAGTTAGAAAGTTTAGAGGGGTGATTAAGTTTGTGTTACCACAATTGTTATTGTTAATTCACATCTCACGTAATACATTAACTTTTTTAAAAGAACATTTTTTTTTTATTTCATTTTTTTTTTATTTTCAATTCATTTTTTGATAGTTTCTTAGTTCATACCAAAGGAATGTTTCATTGGCTGGTTTCTATTACATGACTGCTAGCTTTAGTACTTATAGTCATGTTTTAATGGAATACAGCAGTTCTGATAGTCTTGATGCAAGAAGAAAGTGCTTGACTGCTTTGTTTGTTCAATAAAAGGTTTTTGGTGGTCATGTACTGGTCTGTGTGGTTCCTGGACTCTCATCCAGTTTTGGTCTTTGACATTAAAGTATATTTGCTACAAAGCACTCTGCTTTTTCTCCATCCACTTGACATGCATCGGGTTGTAGCATTTTCAGCAGAACACACTCATGGATAACTCTAGCCTATGTCTTGTGCAGAATACTTTTAATTTAAGAGATGTAGTGCACCCCTACAAAAAATAATAATAATAATAATAATAATAATACAGTGCAATTAAGTGACCCAGGTAACCAGTTGCAGTATTGTCTGTGAGGTCTGTGCCATATAGTCACTAAACAGAGGTACTTGCTCACATCCTGTAAGTGGAAACTTCAGACCTTTACTGCACTTTGATACAGTCCAGTCTGTGTGGTAAATAAATCAGCCTCTGGATGTAAGAGGACATGCAGACTCCAACTGAAAAATTAACAATGGAAGCCAAGCAATGTGAGGCAAGTAACAATATGTCCTGTGCCAAAGTAGTGTTCTGTAATTATTGCACATGTAAACCTGGCAGAGGAAGACATGTAGAACCCACAGAGAAAGCATCCAGCTGGGAATAATGCCTGGGGACAAAACACTGAAGCTGTAATAGTACTGTGCCATGGTGACCTACTACATTTGTCACATGGGAACCTGACAAAATTGTGGAAACTCCACAAGCCAGGCACCCCTAAAACAAAACAAACTGTAGACCAGGCACTAGGAAGTCATAGCATTCATATTTTAATGACACCCTGCATTTCTAATTTGTGAGCCTGACAAAAAAAAATGTGATCACACATTATGAGGTATCTACCCAGAAGGCAACAAACCCCAGCAGGGAATCAAAAGTGGACACCAGGTACTGTGAGGATGCAACACTACTGCATCATTGTCAGTGATTTCCTACAATCGATGTTTTGCAGATTTGTCTGTTCATTAGGCGTGCTACATTCTCCTTAATACTGGTATTCCATTATATCCCAATTCCTATCAGTGGGGAAACAACAATTACAAGAGGGAAATCTTTTGCTGCACTGATATGGACCTTAAGCACCAAAGAAGACAGTAGTACTCATGGTGAAGAAGCTTTAAGAAAATAGCTGAGGACTAGTCCATTAATGGAAATGAAGTGGGTATTTGTGGGAGTACTCTTAAGTCATGCATATGAGTGAAGCCAATAAAACTAACCCCATCAAGGAACTGACAAAGCTATTGAAGCATGAAGCAGTAAGACCCCAAAAGGTGCTAATCATGATTCCAAAATTCAAAATATAAACATCTACTAAGAGCTGAGAAGGTGACTGCATTGCATATGGCCACAATTCTATAAACCTAAACATAAACATCAAGCACAAGACCTGAAAAGAAAATGCACACAAGCATTCCCAAAGCCCTACATAAGCATTAAATATGAGTGTGATTCCCCAAATCACTACATTTAAAGTCAGATGGTAACTAATAAGCCATAATGAAGCCACTAGAGCACCTTCTTACTGACTAATGAACCACTGATGCTAAAGAGCTGTCTAACTATAAGCAAAGGGCATCACAGGACTCAGTTTATTCTAAATCTTAAACTTCAATCTGCTCACAAATGAAAAAAAAAGTTTTTTTTTCTTTTAGCAGAAAAATAACATTTTATAAGACTAACAACAACCAGCCACTATAGAGCACCAGATCCAGTGCTTCCAAAATATAGTAGTGCCATCTTTCAAATACTAAAAGTAGAACATTTGGGCAGAAAGTTTTTTTTTTTTGTAGAGCACACCATACAGTGGAGTTAGCAAAGCACTGAATTACATTTATTTGCCTAAAGAAAAGCTATTATGCCTTGCAGCACAACCAGAGAAGTGTAAACCTATTTGTTGTGGAGCACAAGCCATACCCACAGTCAGTGCAATGTACATCAATTCGCTACTTGAAAAGATCATTGGTATACCATTCTATTTCTTCTAATGGTTTCATGTACAGAATCACTTTTTTCAAAAACTACAGCAAACTAACATATCCTGTGGTAAATATGAGGATGTTAATAGCCATGGCCAAGTCAGACATTCATGGGCACACTGCATGATGATGGAATCTCCTACTTACTCAGTAACCATAATCCCTTTTGCATTGACTTTGTGCACACAAATTAGTCCAATACATAATGAGTATTTAATAAACTAAATATTAGGGCTTTTGTAATTAGTATTTTAATCTTTCATTCTCTGTCACAATAGAATTATCCAAACTTCATCCTTCAACAACAGACACACACACACACACACACACACCCTGGTTCTGAAAGGAGGAAGTAATCCCCAAAAACTGACAGGCCAATAAAGATGACAAAGTGGACTGTTGAGAATAAGGAAGAAATTATGTAATCTTACTATTACACTAGAAGCCCAGACTTTCCAGATAGAAGAGGTTTAGAAAGAAATTGCAGGAAAGCAAAATACTTGCACAAGAAAAACTGGAACATGCTTCAAATAATAAAATTGCATTCATTAATACAAAAGAGTTATGAAAAACATTACACAGATGAAGGAACTTTGGGCTGCCTGAAAAAACAAGCAACAGAGGAAGTGCAAAAATATGCAGAACAAAAGGCAGATTTTTTTTAAAAGGTATAAATGATACAGAGATGTGGGAGAGACAGAGAGAAAAAGAACTGGTATGGTGCAATATTTATGCAAAGGAGAAAGTCAGACTAATCAGTACAAAAAAGTTGCTCCAAAAATATTTGAAAAAAAAAAAGACCAAACTGGGAATGTAGAAAAGATGATTAGGTAGAAATTAAATAGATGGGAATTAAAGTTATGGGTTATCTGCAAAGTAAAGGATTTAGTGTTGGAGAATCCAACACAGGCTATGTTGCAGAATATTGGAATTACAGGTCCTCAGAATTACAGGAGGCATCTGAAGAAGATTTGCACATGATGCTGTGGTGCCTTCTGCGAGAGACTCAATAGTCCAGTTGAAGTTGCACAGCAAGGGAAGGAGCAGGACATAGTGGTAACTCTGCTAGAGATAATGTTATTGAGTGATGGGCCAAATGGTTACTTTATGAAGGAGCAGTAGATGAAGCATCTAAAGAGGATATGTCACAGGACGATTGTCTGGAGTGTTCTGTAGATTGTTTGCAGGAAACATGGAGCAAAGAACACTGTCAATCCAGAAGAAAATTGGCTTGATTTTAATAGAGATGAGTTGACATATTAAGATAGATGAAAGAGATTATAGAAAGTAAATAAAATGTGAGAATATTGGTAAAACAGATTAACACAGTAATCAGGACTATTAAGGAAAACCCTTGTGATATAAACAGAAAAAAAATTTAATCTATTACAATGCAGCTAAACTGATGATAAAGTGCTACCACAAAAAACTTACAGTAACAAAGAAATGGAAGGAAAAAGTTAAATGCCAAGATGGAGGCATCAAATAGAGAAAACTATAAAGCAAGTTATACAAGAAGTATTACTATTAGAAGACTATAGAAAAGGGAACAGATTATCAGAGACAGACATGGTAAAAAGCAATGCACAGTATCAAAACAGACCTAGATATATCATATACTAGTACCAAACTAAAACTAGTTTAACCTGTTAGACAATTAAGATGTTTCCTAAACACATTAGGCTATGGTTACAATTTTACTCCCAGAAAACAACCTTATTTAGAGATTTCTCAGTTACTAAAACTATTACCAAGCGTAAACTAAAAATAGCACAGGCAGAAAAACTTAGAAGATATTCAGATAAATATAAAGGGAAAGTGTAAATGAGCAATTCACTGATGACCCAAAAAGATTTTACAGAGAATTAGGAAACCAAGCAAAAGGAATACAATCAGTCACAAAAGAAGAAGAAATAAGCATATTTTGTATAAGTATTTATGAAAACCCTGTTGAACACAACAAAGATGCTGAATAGATAGGAAATTTAAAAGAAACAGGAAGGTGTTCTAATCTACAGGATATGAAATGGGATGAAATAGCAGCCACAGAAACTGAGGCACAATTAAGAAAAGCTCATAACTGGAAATCCCCTTGCCCAGATGCAGCACCTAACTTCTGCCTAAAAGCATTAAAACATTTACACACAGATTTAGCTCAGAGTATGAAGTACATATATGTACATCCCAAACAGACACCAATCTGCTTAACAACAGGAAAAAAATTATACTCTTCTTTAAGAGTGAGCATGCAAGCCATTGCATGAACTACAGACCAATAACTTGCCTTCCGACAATATGCAAACTATATAGTCATTTAGCAAAAAAAAACTCAAGTATGACAATAGAAAAAAGTCATATGGAACAAAAGATCATTTGTTGCTAAATAAAGCCATGATAGAGAATTGTAAAAGAAAGGAAGAATTTAAGTATGGCATGGTTAGATTAAAAAAAAAACATTGACAGCATCTCATGTTCATGAATAAAGGAATGCTTATAGATGTATAAGTTGCATCCCTATATTGATCAGTTATGTTACAGTGACAAACCACTTTGCTATTGAACCCTGACAAAGGGCAAATTATTATCTCTGGGATAAAAATCCAAAGTGTGATATTCCAAGGTGATTTCTTTGTCACTGCTGCTCTTTTTTTCTTGTGCATAATCTATTATTTATTTATTTTTTTACTTTATTTTGCATTTCTTTGCCAGGGTAGTCTGACTGTGCTAAGTAGGCAATTTTCAGCGGATGCCAGGGAGAAAAGCTCCACATGTAAACTATGCAGTTAACACTCAAAGCACAACTTTAAGATTTCTATAACAGGTTAGACAAACTAAAGCTAAGTTTTAGTTTGTCTAACTTATTAGACAATTAAGATGTTTCCTAAACAGATTAGGCTATGGTTACAATTTTACTCCCAGAAAACCTTATTTAGAGATTTCTCATATACTTTTTTGTGAATGACTTAAAACTACATAATTCATGGGACTTCCAAGATGGCTGCACACTGATCAAGAGCATAATTTCAGCTGTTGCAATGTGAAAACAGAAATGGAGAAAAAGCAGGGCCATTGTTTTTTTTTTTTTTTGTGGTAAAATTCACTTACTGGCTAGTAAATACACTACCTGGATGCCAGCAAAGAAAAAATAAAAAAAAAAAAAACTGATAAAATCAATCAGAAAAGGAGAAGAGAAAGCACTGCCTGGGAAGGATTCTGCAGCTGTTCAGCAAAAAACAGTTCAAGCCAAAGCTTTGGTTCAAGAGATGACGTCCAATAATTTAGAGGAAAAAAATCAAATGTATTCAGAAATGATTAAAACAAATGAAACGAGGGAATTTATCAATTCAAGCAGAAAAAAATGCTGGGTTACAAGCTTTAATCATTCAGATGAACTGATAAGTCTGCAAAAATCAGAGGCTGACATGAACAAAAAGTTGGCTGAATGTGAGGTTTCTCAAGAAGAAATGTTTAAAAAAATAGTTAGAAGCCATTGCAAGCAGAGAAAACCTGAGATTTCCTCCTATACTACATAAACTGGAAGGACCACACTGTATTCATCTTATGAATGTACAAATAAGCAATTAGACTGGTGTGCCACAACAGGATTTATTAATTGAAAGGGCACATAGAGTGTATGCTTCAAACCTGGCCATGAGAAAGCAGCCAAGACCTATATTAGTAAATATGCAATCATACCAGCAGAAGAGTTGATCCCGACAAAGTTGTGGCAGAACGTCAAAGTACTGAAAATTAGAGTTAGCAGAGTATTTGTAGAAAATTATTATTCACTGTACACCAAGCAAAATAGAAGCAAATTTATACCAGCAGTCAGGGAATGTTGAGAGGCAGGTGTGAGATTCAAGCTGCTGTATCCAGCTGTCTTCAAACTTTTTTTCCCCCTTGAGGCTCAAACTCATTTTTTTTTAATTTTTAGGTTCATAGGTTCATACTAGGCTATCTGCCCTAGGGCATTTATAAGCCTAGCCAGAGTGTGTGTGGCTTTCACCACCCCTTAGGATGAGAATACTATACTCATTAGTTTGCTGTGCCTCTGTCCAGCAGTGACACAGAGATGATTCCCGGGGTAAACCTACGATCTCCCATCCACTCGTCAAGATTTCTCTTGAACAGAGTCAGTGAGGGGCTCTGCCTCACTTGGACTGGGATTCTGTTCCATAGTGTAGGGAGTCTCTGGGTGATGAATCTGTCCCTCCAGCACATCCTATTTATATCCGTGTTGAGGTTTAAGTCTCTTGCTCTCGTGGCTCTGGTGGATTTGTATTTTTTGAGGTGGAGCATGTCCATTAATTCCAGGTTGGACATGGCCTTGTATGTCAGGCACAGATCACCTCTGAGCAGACAGTATGCGACTGAATAGAGCTGGAGTTTCTTCAGTCGGGCATCGTATGACATATGTTTGAGCCCCTTTATCCTTTTGGTGAGGAACTTTTGGGGTCTTTCCAACTGCTGCAGGTGTCGGGTAAGGTACATTCCGAATGGGGCATTGTACTCAATCATTGGTCTGATAAGTGAAGAGTACAGGGTACAATGACCTCTCCTGATCTGGATGTGAATCCTTCATGATCAGGTGGGCAATGTAGAAGGTCTTCCTAACCATTTTGGCAATGTGAGTGTCAAAGAGAGGTTACTGTCAACTTGGGTCCCCAGGTCCCTGATAACTTCTTCCGTGTTTAATGGATTACCACCTATGTGGTAATTAGGGGTTACCTTGTTTTTCCCAAAGGGTATGACTATACATTTTTGGCATTTAGCTTAAGGCCATGGCTCTGGCACCAGTTATCCATTTCTATGAGACCTCTCTGGAGGATGTCTGTGTCTGATGGAGTGTCAATTATGGTGCCCAGTTTGCAGTCATCTGCAAATTTTGTCAGCCACAATCCCCTATGTTTGCCTGCACTTCAGAAAAATAAATGCCGAACAAGAGGGGCCCAGGACTGAGCCCTGTGGGACACCGCCGTGACCGGCTTAGAGTCTGACATGGCACCAGCAACTCTAACCCTGTGTGTTCTGTCCTTGAGCCAGTTTGCAACCCATCTTGTGACATATGGGTTTACATCTAAGCTGGTGAGCTTTTCTATGATGCCCGAGTGGGGTATTGTGTCGAATGCTTTTGCTAGGTCAAGGCAGGCTGTGTGAACTGCCTTACCCTCATCAATGGCCTTAGTGACTGTTTCGAAAAAGTCGACCAAGTTCAAGAGGCAGGATCTGTCCTTGACAAAGCCAAATTGGGTAGGATCCAGTGTCTGTAGGTCCCCAATGTCTTTATTTATGAGTTCCATTATGATCCTCTCCATAGCTTTGCAGACAAGGCTCATCAAGCTTATGGGTCCGTAGAAGCACCGCCTTTGTGGAGTGGAACCACAGTTGCCGTACGCCATTCTTTGGGTACGTATCCTGTAGTAAGGCTAAGATTAAACAGCAGCCTTATGTGTGGGTTTAGTTCCTCATTGAGTTCGTGTAGCACACAGCCGGGGACACTGTCCGGTCCCATTGATGCTGTGTTTTTTGCTTTAGAGAGAGCAGCTCTCACCTGGGCATCTGAGATGTTTGGAAGGCTAGACTCTGGTGGGATAGATATTTCTCCTTTTGGATGGGAGGGAGGGGAGAAATTTGCACTGAACCTGTCTGCCAGTATGTTGGCAATGTCTGTGGGTTCAGTGATTTTTTTATCATTGTGGACTAATTCTGAGCATATCTGGGAGTTTCCACCCAGGTTTCTAACATAGCTAAAGAAGGCCTTATGATTGTCTTTTGTGTCATTAGCGATTTTTCTCTCAAAGTTGGCCTTGGATGATTTTATGAGTGATCGTAGTTTTTGCTAGTATTGATCAGAGATGCCTTCCCTTTTAGGGATTTTGCTCTGTCATGTAGTAGCTTTCTCCTCTTGTTGTAGAGTTTGTTTATGGCTGGGGTCCACCAGACCGGTGCCTGCCTTTGGTGGAAAGGGTCTTGATTTTATTAGGGATTGCTTGATCCATACATTCCTGCAGGTACTCGTAGAAGGCATTTCTACGGGTTTCTGCAGCGTGGGTTGTGGTTTCCACTGGCTCGGGGCCTTGAAGGATACCACTCCAGTCTTAAGAAGTGTGAAGTTTGCTTTTGAGAAGTTCATCACTGTGGTCTTTTTTGCTCGCGGTGGGGCCGGGATGTGGATCTCCAGTGAGATTAATTTATGGTCTGATCTCACCAATGAGGGATATACTTCGGTGTGGAGCATTTTGTCCCCATGTTTGTGATGATCAGGTCTAGTATATTTTCTTCTCTTGTGGGAATGGTGACTAGTTGTTCCATAGCATTTGAGTTTATGAACTCCAGGAACCTTTGGGCTAGGGTGTTGGGGCTTGAGTAATGTTCCCAGTCTATGTTTGGGTAGTTGAAGTCACCCAATATGATGGTGTTTGGAGAGACATTCATAATCTCCAGTGTCTTCAGGAAGGCTGTGTGGGTTTCCTGAGTTTGAGAAGGTGGTCTGTAGCATGCTACAAACTGTAGGGCATATGGTTAATTGCACCTGGATGGTCTCCGATGCTTCGTGCGTTGCCACTAACCTGGAGGTGTGGGTATCCTTTATGAATATGGATACTCCCCTCCTTTTGTGCTTCGGTCCGGATTTTGGGGCGGAGCATGATATGAGGTATAACCTGATAGTGCTGGGGTGCTCTCAGGAGCCTTGAACCAGGTTTCAGTCACAGCACAGACATCGATGTTCTCCATACTGAGGAGGGCTTCGAGGGCGTGCATCTTGAGGTTTAGACTTCTGGCATTGAGCAGTATTACCCTTAGTTTTTCTCCATTTTTGTTTTCTAGGGCGGTAGGTTTATCATTTGAGCCTTGCCTAAAAAGGCACTATGGGGTGGCAAGAGCCTTTGCCAATATCCAGAAGCCCAGGGGTGACAGGTGCAAGCCATCCCTTGCAAAGCAGCGTGGCTTGTCGAGCATGTCATCCCAGGCAGACAGACATTGGATCCCCTTAGAATGACACCAGTAATTAAGCCAATTATTAAAGCTGATCATTTTGTCACTGTATTGTGGCATCATTCTTGGTGAGGGTAGGATACTGCTCAGGGTCAGGGTCATACCGGCCTGGGCTACATGATCTGAGAGCTCCTCTATGTCTCTTTTCATGTAGTCCAGGGAGGTACGTCTCAGGTCGTTCACACCGGCATGGACAATGACTGAGTCATACTTGTACTTGCTGTGGAGTGACCTGAGTGCTTGTGTTATGTGGCGGATTCTAGCACCTGACAGGCAGCTTACTGTGATCTTTTCCTTGTTCAGTCTGGTGAGTGGGACGTCAGTGTGTCTGACTATGGAGTCACCTGTAACAAGAGTGTCTGGCATTGTGTTTGGCCTTAAGGGCTGTGACTGTTTAGCACACTGACTTTGAGAACTATGTGTTGCATGTCTTATGTCTTGAGGTGGCAGTTGCTTGGGTGTCTGCTTTGGAGGCCTCTGTAGTTTTGGTAGATTTTTGATCAGTGCCTCCGAGTATGTCTTTGTGTATTTATGTGTTTGTTTTGCAGTTGTGATAGTTCTATGTGAAACTGGGTTTGTGGTGTGCGTGGTTTCCTTCTCCTCCTGTCTGGTCTTGCCAGTCCTGAGTTGAGAGAGCTCAGCCTCCAGTTTGGCTATATAGTTGCATCTCTCACATGTATTTGTGTTTTGTGGGAGAAGGAGTAGGTTGTCTGTGTACATGAGGCAATTGTAACATTGCCTCAAGATGGATTCACCAGCTGAACAGGAGAGGACGCTAGCAACTGACCCTTGACATGCTAGAAAAAGTGAAAAGTTTGCTGTGTAACTGAGTCAGAAGGGACCTATAGGGAAATGGGTACTCAAGGGATTCTAGGCTAATGTAGTACTTTGTTTAGTATATAAGTACTTTACCTATATAAAAATGCTTTAGGAGCAAGTGCTGAGCTTTTGAGATAGATAATAGACTGTTTAGATTGCAAGTAGAGAAGTTCTAAGGGAAAAATTGAAGAGCAGACTTTACCGAGCCAGAAATAGTTTAACCTTGTTTAACCGGCGCTGCCCGATGGTGCTCTATGGGCAACTCCGCGCTAAATCACGCAAAAGCGCGCTAAAGCGGGATAGAATTGGCTAAGGAGGAAATTAAAAAAAAGTGTATCCAACAAAAAGTGAATCAGCAAACAGAAGGGAACTTTGCTTTTCATTCTTCTGATGGTAAGGTTCATAGAGAGAGTTTGCCAGAAAAACCTTTTCCAGTGTTCCAAAGGAAAATGCTTGAGAAACAGAAGAAAAAGGAGTTGACTAGAAGAATTAGCAGTACCTTGGACTTGAACCAGAGTTTGGTGTTGGGAGATGGAGATGAACAGAAAGAAAACAAGGAAATCTGAAATTATTGAATACATGGAAGACTATAAAGCATGTTATAATATTTGTGAAGTATGGTTTTGCAAGAAAAAGTGTCTGAAAACGCTGGACTTTTGTTGACTTTGTTAAAAATATGTGTTGATTTTAAAGCATATACCCCGCTTTATATTGTTAAATTTTTAGAAGGATGCTAAATGGGGAAAATCATCTGTAAGTAAAACAATTTTTGTTCTTATTAGTATTTCATAAAACATGTCATGATACAGTGCACATTACATACAATATAACAGTTTTGTGTCGTCAGTAGTATTTTAAATGTGGGGGAGTCTTTTCAGAGACTGGATAAAAGCAAGTTTGATGTTCATATGTTCTGATCCCAAGCGGCCGGGGTGGGGGGTGTGTAAAAGTGCACTGTTTATACTATATGTAGAATTAGGATATTTTCTCTCTATTTTACAAGGGTGACTGTCTAGATTACTACCTTTGGCCTAAGCTAGAAACATATTTTTTTAAGTATGTAGGCTTTAAAAATAAGACAAATGCTAAGTTTCTTACAACTGCAAAGAAAGTAGCTTGTTTGTTTTCCACTGGCAAATTTCCAGTGGAGTTGAGATGTCTATATCTGAGGACAACTGTGCATTCTTTTCTGATTGAAATTTACAGACTCATTGCTGTACATTTCCATGGAAATAAACTGTCTATAGGTGCAAGCAGTTAATTTTGAGAATTCTGAGTATTTTTTTGCTGAAGGAAATGTAAAATTTAAAGGTACAATGGCAAGCAGTTCAGTGAAAAAAATTCTGCAAAATTATGGGAAGTGAATAAGAGGTAACAACCTCCCTAGCAGTCTTAATACTTTAATGCAATTAATAAAACCGCGTACATTTTAGTTTTATTTAAAGGTAGCAAGTGCACTTTTTCTTAGGGCTAAAGGTTAATATTTTCTGAAATCATACAAGCTGTTTTTCATATCTGGGAGAGGAAGATAAATAAGAAAGGCACAGTGGAAGCACAGGCTGTAGCATGCACTTTACAGTATGGGTAACCTTAATTTTAGGTTAAATAATGCCTGTAGTTGCAGCCATCATTTTGAGGTGATTGTTCCCTTTTTGCGGGCTAAACTTCATGTTTTGAGGATGTACATAGTTTTGTGAGTTTGTTCCAAATTAATAGGAGATGGAGATGTTTTGTATTTAGTTTTTTGCTTGAAGGCTTTCATTAAAACAAAAAGAACTGACAATATGACATGGGTTCAAATGGAGATATGAAGGAACAACTGTACAAAAGATTAGCTTGCCAAACATTAGTATATGCTTGTAATACAAAAGCTGGAAATGCACATTAAAATGGTCATGTAAAACAGCTGGGAAACAATAGCTTTTTATCATGATGGTTATGCTGTCTATTTTATCCTAGAACATGAAAAGCATTACAGGTACAGATAAAAAGGAAATAGTATTGAATTTAAGAAATGCAGAGTGCAAACAGCAATGCTATAAGAGGCACATTTGGAAAGAATGAGCATGTGAATTTGACAGAGCGGATTTCAAAATGGATATTCAGCAGAATATCAGGGACAGAGGAATTACCGCCTCACAGCAAGAGGTTCTCTAGTTTGATTCTCAGCTGGCATACCTTCTGTGCAGAGTCTGCATGTCCTCCCTGTGGTCACGTGGGTTTCCTCTGGGTGCTCAGGGTACCTCTCACATCCCAAAGACATGCTGTAGGTGGACTGGACACTCTAAATTGGCCCTAGGTTTGAGTGTGTGCATGTGTGGGCCTTCTGTGGAAGGTTGGGCATCAGGTTAGCAACTCGACACTGTAAACCTCCACTGCCAATTGTTCTGCAGACCATTGTTCCACTGTGGTGAACCCTAACCGGGATAAGCCAAAAGGAGATGATCAGGGACAGAGGAAAAGGGGAGTCGTATTAATTCCTAGAGGGCCTGCAGTAGTGATAAACGAGGGGGAAAAAAAAGACAAAAATTGTAGATTTGTGGTCGTAAGGGGCTATTGGCAAGGAAGGAGGAATACAATGGCACGTATTTATATTCTACTGAAAACTGATATCATGGAGCTTAGGAAATGTTTGGGAGAAATAAACAGCTTTCAGCATGGAATATTCTTTGTAGGTGGGGAATGGAATTTGATTTGCAGTAGTGACCATATAACAAGAAGGTAGATTTCTGAAGAAACTTATGAAAATATTTGGTATGGAAGATGTAAATTCAGTAGTAAGAACTTGAACAGAATTTACATATTATTCCCCAAGGTACAATAACTGGGGTCTACTTTATACCCTCGAAACACGAAAAGCCTGAATCCCGTGACACATAAAGAGCGAACCGTGAATACATCAAACGTACTAAAGCACGAAAATGTAAACCTCGAACCGTCATAGTTGGCCAAACCACCACCCGCAGCACACTACCTACTCAAACACAATAAAACAAACACATACATACACTAACCAAATCCCTACTTCTAACCCTAAATTAAAGCACCAAAATCCTACTGCTAACCCTACACTAACCCCACATACACAACTGTCTATGTACTATCCTTAACCCCTCCCTAACCCTAAGGTCTGTAACTACTGCACACTTCCCCTACAGAGCTATACCCAAACAAACTAAATATTCCACACACATACACTTAACAAAACCCTACACTAAATCTTACATACATTACCTACACAAAATCTTACATACACTACCTACCTATGCACTTACCTTAACCCCTCCCTAACCCTAAGGTCTGTAACTATCGCACACTTACCTTACGGAGCTATACTGCAGATGGGCCAACTATGCGATTTCGATATTTCCCCTTTCGCGGTTTCATTCTTTCGACATATTCATGGTTCGCTCTTTCCATGTCGCGCAATTCGGATTTGGGTTTTACTGCTTTTGAGAGCTTAAAGTAGACTCCAATAACTGGGCTAGATAGAAATTACATTTCACAGGAACATGTTCATTTAATTGAAAGCTTTGACACACTTCCAATAACTATTTCTGATCATGCACCAATATAAACTAAGAGAAAAAATGCAGGATAAAGTAAAAATAAGAATTTAAGGAATGGGTAATGGAAATTATTAGAAAGTTATTACAGAAGATAGATATATTTTCAGAAGGTATAGCTAATGACTGGGATAAAGTGAAAATGGAGTTTAAAAACAGAAAGGGTTAAGAAATAATAGAAATGACTTAGAGTGACTGACAAAGGTTAAATTATTCCAGAATAAGGGGAATCTCACAGAAGAAGAAGAGGAGCAAATGCAGAGTACTAAAAAGAAAACAAGGGAGCATATGTAAAATATACATGAGTTTACAAAGACTGCATTTAAGCAACTATTTTTGATAACTCCAAAGCACAAAAAAATTAGCACAGTGATGGCCAACAGAATGTTGAAAGGGTTGTCAACCAACTTAGGAACCTATAACAAGAAAAATAACCAGAGGTCCTGTAGAGGTTTTAGAGATATTCCAGAAATTGTATGAAAATTTGTGTCAAATCAAAAAAGAGTACAAATGGAAATATTTATGGAAGACTTGATTATGTCAAGGTTAGAAATAGACAAGGCTCAACAGCTTACAGTCAAGACAGCAGGTGATGAGATATAAACAGTGTTGTATAATCAATCTCAGGAAAGTCTCCAGGAACAGATTGTATTCTTGTGGAAGTTTGGAAATTATGAAGGAAGAAAGTGATAAAAGATCTGAAAGATTTTGTTTAACAGTATTTTAAAATGAGGGGAAGCACCAACATCTTGGAAGAAAGCTGTGGTGGCTGTGTTACCCAAAGATGGCAAAGAGCCTTCAGGACTCAGCTTCATATATACCCATTTTAAATTTAAAACATTATTAGAAAGTGTTTATGCCTACACTAACTAAAAGAATGGCAAAGGTGCTGGGAAAATTGATAGATATGGATCCGTGTGTTTTTTGAAAGGGAGGCAAATATTTGATAACATTAATAAAATAGTGGTGATCCAGAGAGAAGCAGAATGTAAGAAAATACCTCTGTTGTTGGTGGGTCATGATGCAGAGAAAGCATTTGACAGAGTGAACTGGGATTTTATGAGAAGGGCATACGAAGCATTTGCATTCTCTGTTACAATCATCATCATCATCTTCTTTCAGCTGTTCCTGTTAGGGGTCGCCACAGCAGATCATCTGTTTCCATTTCTTCCTGTCCTCTGCATCTTGCTCTTTCTCACCAACCGCCTGCATGTCCTCTTTCACTACATCCATAAACCTTATCTTAGGCCTTCCTCTTTTCCTCTTACCTGGCAGCTCCATCCTTAGCATCCTTTTCCCAATATACCCAGCGTCCCTCCTCAGCACATTGCCAAACCAAAGCAATCTCGCCTCTCTTGTTTTGTCTCCATAACCTGAGCTGACCCTCTAATATACTGATGCCTAATCCTGTCCATCCTAGTCACACCCAGTGCAAATCTTAACATCTTTAACTCTGCCACATCCAGCTCTGACACCTGCATTTTTGTCAATGCCACCGTCTCCAACCCATATAACATAGCTGGTCTCACTACCCACTTGTAAACCTACCCTTTCACTCTTACTGGTACTCGTCTGTCACAAATCACTCCTGACACTCTTCTCCACCCACTCCATCCTGCCTGTACTCTCTTCTTCACCTCTCTTCCACACTCATCATTACTCTGAACTGTTGATCCCAAGTATTTAAACTCATCCACCTTTGCCACCTCTACTCCCTGCATCCTCACCATTCCTTTATCCTCCCTCTCATTCACACACATATATTCTGTCTTAGTCCTGTTAACCTTCATTCCTCTTCTCTCTAGAGCATATCTCCACCTCTCCAGGGTCTCCTCCACCTGTTCCCTACTCTCACTACAGATCACAATGTCATCTGCAAGCATCATAGTCCACGGGGAATCCTGTCTGATCTCGTCTGTCAACCTGTCCATCAGCACTGCAAATAAGAAAGGGCTCAGAGCTGATCCTTGACGTAATCCCACCTCCACCTTAAACGCATCCATCACTCCCAATGCAGACCTCACTGCTGTCACACTACCCTCGTACATATCCTGTACCAATCTTACATACTTCTCTGCCACTCCCAACTTCCTCATACAATACCACAACTCCTCTCTAGGCACCCTGTCATATGCTTTATCTAAGTCCACAAAGACATAATGCAACTCCTTCTGACCTTCTCTGGATTTCTCCAACACTCTCAGAGCAAACATTGCATCTGTAGTGCTCTTTCCTGGCATGAAACCATACTGCTGATCACTAATCATCACCTCCCTTTTTAACCTAGCTTCCACTACTCTTTCCCATAACTTCAAACTGTGACTGATCAATTTTATCCCTGCCTAGTTACTGCAGCTCTGCACATCAACCTTATTCTTAAAGATAGGTACCAAAACACCTTTTCTTTACTCCTTAGGCATCTTCTGACTTTCCAAAATTTCATTAAACAATCTGGTTACAAATTCCACTGCCATTTCTCCTAAGCACCTCCATGCTTCCACTGGTATGTCATCTGGGCCAACAGCCTTTCCATTCTTCATCCTCTTCATAGCTGTCCTTACTTCCTCCTTGCTAATCTGTTTCACTTCCTGATTCACTATCCGCACATCATCCAACCTTCTCTCTCTCTCTCATTCTCTTTATTCATCAGCCCCTCAAAGTACTCTTTCCATCTACTCAACACACACTCCTCACTTGTGAGTACCTTTCCCTCACTATCCTTTATCACCCTTACTTGCCGCACATCTTTCCCAGCTCTGTCCCTCTGTCTAGCCAATCGGTACAGGTCCTTTTCTCCCTCTTTAGTGTCCAATCTCTCATACAACTCTCTATATGCCTTATCCTTAGCCTTCGCCACCTCTCTCTTTGCCATGCGCCTCATCTCTCTATACTCATGTCTACTTTCTTCATCTCTTTGACAATCCCACTTCTTCTTCGCCAGCCTCTTCCTCTGTATACTCTCCTGTACTTCCTCATTCCACCACCAGGCCTCCTTGTCCTCCTTCCTCTGTCCAGATGTCACACCAAGCACCTTTCTAGCAGTCTCCCTTACTAGTTCTGTTGTAGTTACCCAGCTATTCGGTAACTCTCCACTGCCTCCCAGTGCCTGTCTTAACTCTTCCCTGAACTCCACCTCACAATCACCCTTTTTTAACTTCCACCATTTAATCCTTGGCACTGCTTTCACACTCCTCCTCCTCTTCTTGATCACCAATGTCATCCTACAGACCACCATTCTATGCTGCTTAACTACACTTTCCCCGTCACCACTTTACAGTCTCCAATCTCCTTCAGAATGGCCCTCCTACATAGGATGTAATCCACCTGTGTGCATCTTCCTCCACTCTTGTATGTCACCCTATGCTTCTCCCTCTTCTTAAAATATGTATTCACCACAGCCATGTCCATCCTTTTCACAAAATCCACAATCATCTGACCTTCTGCATTCCTCTCCTTAACACCATACCTACCCATCATTTTCTCATCCTCTCTGTTCATTTCACCAACATGCCCATTGAAGTCCCCTCCAATCACTAGTCTCTCACACTTGGGTATACTCACCACCACTTCATCCAACTCACTCCAAAATTTTTCTTTCTCATCCATCGCACACCCAACTTGTGGAGCATATGCACTAACAACATTCATCATTACACCATCAATTTCAAGCTTCATAAACATCACTCTATCAGACACTCTCTTCAACTCTAAAACACTCTTGATATACTATTCCTTAAGGATAACCCCTATCCCATTTCTCCTGCCATCCACACCATGATAGAACAATTTGAACCCACCTCCTGTACACCTGGCCTTACTTCTCTTCCATCTGGTCTCTTGCATGCACAATATATCAACCTTCCTTCTCTCCATCATATCAGCTAGCTCTCTCCCTATACTAGTCATACTGCCAACATTCAAAGTTCCTACCCTCACTACTACACTCCTAACCTTCCTCCTCTCTTCCTGCCTTCGGGCATGCCTTCCCCCTCCTCTTCTCCTTCGGCCAACAGTAGCCTAAGTTCTGCCAGCACCCTGTTGGCTAACAGTACTGGTGGTGGTCGTCGTTAACCCGGGCCTCGACCGATCCGGTATGGAAATATGAAATGTCCGCATAAGTCATTTGGCAGAGGTTTTACGCCAGATGACCTTCCTGATGCAACCCTCCCCATTTATCCGGGCTTGGGACCGGCACAAAGAAATGTACTGGCTTGTGCATCCCCAGTGGCTGGGTTGCATTCTCTGTTACAATAATAAGATTAATTAGAAGGATATATGAAGGATCAGAGGCAGGAATTAATGTGGGAGGGTTCCTCTATGATAAACTGTGTTTGAACATAGGAATCAGGCTGGGGTGCCCTCTTTCCCCTTTATTATTTGCTTTATATTTAGAGGCATTGGCAAGAAAATAAGGGACTCAGAAATACAAGGGTATTTGGTTTGGTAATCAAGAAAAATTGGCTTTATTTGCAGATATTTTCTACCTGATAAATCCAGAAAAGGATGTCTCAGTGTTATGGAACATTTTGAGACAGCTTGAAGTCTTTTTGAAATATAAAATTAATGAAGATAAAACAAAATAAAACAAAGGCTACAGCTGTAAATTATGCCCCCCACACAAATTGGTTCAGCAATAGCCATATTTATGGTGATATGATGAGATGACGTGTTTAGGAGTATGAATTTAAAATGTATTATTGTAGCAACTCGGGATATGTAGGAAGTGACTAAAACAAAAAAAAATACAAAAACTGAGAAATTGAAAGCTCTGTTTTATGGACATGTATAGCAAGATACAAGCAGTAAAAATGTTTTTTTTCCCTTTAGTTTTATACACAGGTCAGGCATGTTTTTCAGCCAGAGGAGAAGTTGTCAATAGCAATTTAAGAGATGAAGAGTTTTATATGAGAGAGAAGGAGTGTAAGAGTTAAGTGAGATAAGTTGATCTTCCCGATAGAACAAGGTGGTTTGGGATTACCCAGTTTGAAAATGTATTACAATGCTACACTGTTAAAGGCTCCTTTGCCTAGCACAAGCAGAAAGATATAATTCAAAGTGGAAAGAGATGACAGTCAAACAGGGGAAGGTCAAGAAATAAGAAGAGAGTGGGATTTTGTATGCAGATCCTTAAGGAGAATAACAATCCTACAGAATATTATATTCATGAAATGACAGTGTTCTAAGAACTAAGCTAGCACTGGAATGGAGAAAGAAGATTCTGCTGCTGATAGGGATGACTGGAATTAGGGGTACAGAGAGCAGGCAAGAGAGGGTTGGGATTTACTGGAGAAAACTGGCAAAGGAAATAATGTATTGGGAGCAAATAATTAGAGAAGGGAAGGTAATAGAATGGGGTATAAAAATACCTATGGAAACACTTAATCTTTTAGACATTTTCTTCAATATTTGAGTGCCACAAATATATCCTCCCATTGTTTCTTGGTGAATTGCTTATCCAATGCCTCTTCCCAATCCTTTCTAACCTCCTCTAATCGATTCCTATAGTTTTCAATGCCATATTTTATATGGCCTACTAATTATCCCTTTTTAACAGCAGCTTCTGTTTTAGATTCTACTAAAAACTCTACCAGTGCTGGTCTTTCATTTAGGATCCGTCTATTCCTTTCTCTTTGCCTATAGTCTGATATCAGTCCTTGATAGGGAAGGCAATCTTAGGTCAGTATATTCCTGAGGGAACTCTATCAGACGATTTTTGCCTAGACAGAGACAGGGTTGTTCTTTGTCCGATTCTCAAGCTAAGACTGATTCAGAGGAAACTCTGTGCTCTCCAACTCCCTTACAGACATTTTTCCTTTTCTAAGACTACTTCCTAGATAATTAATGTATTTTTGTGGAACAAGTGTGTGTTCCCACTAAACTGAGGTGATATTATGATATGCTGCAAGTGGAATTGCCTTACATCACTCTTTCCTCCTATTATATCAGTCTTGGTGGATGTGTTAAATTCTGCCTGCAATAACTCTGACCCTTAGCCTTCAGTCCCCAAAAAAGGCAGAATACTTACTAATAGCAACCCTTCAACTCCAAATAAGAAGGAAAGGTATACAATTTCATACTAGAGTTTCCTCCATCCAGTTAGTTCTGTCATGTGCTGACAGCTTGTGAGTTTTTTTCTGCCTGACTTCTTTCATAATGTAGATCCTGTCTGAATTCCAAAATGTCTAACCTATCTCAGTTGTCTAAACATGCTTTGAAGAGTGTGTAAGAGGATGGTCTTCAAAGAATGCATGAATCTAGCCATTATGGTCTTGCTGCATATTCACAAAACAAGTAGAATTAGAAACACTCACTCTAGGGACCTAAACATTGTTTGCAATATAAATAAGACATGTTGGACAGGTATGTGTCTCAGATAGTATCCCTTCTCTGGAACAGGCTTCCCATCCATGTGAAGCAGAGTTCCTCCCTGCATGTGCAACCTGAATCAGTGGATGGGGAATTGTAAATCTATCCATGGTCTATTACCTATCTCCCTACTGGAAAGAGGAAACTTGTAAATTCTCAGTCACCCATACCCAAGCTATACCCCCCCATAAAATAAGTGGTATCAAAACCTGTCAAATACATTTGGAAAGTGTGGCTAGGCTTAAAAAGGCCCTTTTCAGTCATTAGCTTAGTAATTAGCTATGATTATGCAGATACTATGTCTGGAGTGACTACCACTACTTCTGTTTTGAGAGGATTTGTCTGGGTACATACTCAAAAGAGGTCTATGTCAGTTGATCAAGTTTTCAGAAACTCTAAACTCATATGGTCAAGACCATATAATTGAGTTTCTGAAAACTTGAACATAAAAAAAAAAAAAAAAACACAAAAATCTACCTTTTTTTACATTTTTGGAGGGGGCAAACCCCCCTGCACCCCCACACCCCCTGCAAATTATATATACCAACTTAGAGATTACACTACAGTGAAAAAAAAGGTTACATTTCCTGATCCAGACTGTACTGTGATCTCCATTCACAAGCTTCGGGTTTTCAAAAACATGATCACATGGTCTTGAACATAAGAATTTCGAGTTTCTGAAAACTTGATCAACTGATAGGGACCCCTCAAAAGTTTGTGGATAAGGTAAGCGATTTTAAACTCTACTTCAGACAAGGAGGTTTTGTTTGGCCCTGATGCTACTCAGGTTCTCAAACAGTTTGATGAAAGAAGAAAATTCATGGAGTTACTAATATTTTTCAAGACCCACATTATAAATCTGTATTTTCTTTATTAAAAAGACAAAATAATCCATCTCTGCTATTATCTGTCAAACAAGGACCAACAAATAGATGGCAAGGAGGGTAATGACAATAAAACAGGGATCCTTCCAGAAAATACCTTCAGAATGACTGTGCCAGCTTTTCTTTCCCTGTCCCTACCTCTCTAAGACTGTCCCACAGACTGGCTCTCAACCTTTCCTTTTGGCAACAGATTCTTTCAGACTTTTGGGTACTAATACTAGTTCAGGAATTTCAGACTCCTGGTACTAATACTGATTCAGGAGCATCACACTTGGCACTGGACACACATACCTTCTTTCAAGGAAATTCCTCCCTACCTTCCAAACCAGTGTTTTCCCCTCAGGTTCTTCAACACATGCTTACCCTGTTTCAGGTTTTAAAGAATGAACTTTCCTGGAAAAGAGTTCTTAAACTTTCCTTTCTCAGCTGATTTGTAAAAGTGCCAAAATTCAAAACATTGACCATTCAGAGTCTGTTATCAGTCATTCCTCTTCCAAATTTTAAAACCTTAGACATAATTATGCTTATCATATTCTTATCTTTTCAAAGTATTTTGCCAGATGTCAGAAATCTTTAACATGAGTTTCTTTACTATTTACCGATCTGGACTTTTAAATAAATGTTCAAAAATCTTCCATGACTCTGTCACACAGGACTGTACTTTTGGACCGCCTTCTAGATGCATCTATTCAAAGGCTTTCTTACTGCTGGAAAAGGTGAATTTATACCTGGAAACTTTCATGATATTCTCCAGTCAGTCTGACACTTCAACAAGAGATTATCTCAGGATCTTGGGTTTATGGGTTCTGTGATTCTCATGATTCCTCTTGCCAGGTTATACACAAGAAAAATTAAATGTTTAAAAAACAATATGGACCCAACATTCTCATCTGTTGAGATTTTCAGATTCCAGTTTGGGGATTTATCAAGAAATAACTGCATTACTGGAGGCAATAAGATGCTTCAATTTTTGCTTGGGGAATAGTTTCCATGGGGGTAAAGGTGTGAGGCCTGTGGGACAGTTCAGAAA
This sequence comes from Protopterus annectens, assembly GCF_019279795.1. NCBI lineage: Eukaryota > Metazoa > Chordata > Ceratodontiformes > Protopteridae > Protopterus > Protopterus annectens. The sequence continues at coordinate 880,816,605 of NC_056733.1, forward strand.
GACCAAAGCACATAGATGTCACATGTTAGCTGTGACCATACTATATAATCATTTCATGACCTGTGGTCCCTTGGACCATTACAGGTGATTACAAACAATACCACAGTGATGTGATAACATAAACAAACAGGCACTAGGTCTTAACCCCATGTGGGCTGGCTATGATGGTTTGGGAGATAGTTCTACAGCATTTTATAAGCCTCCAAGCATCAGGCATACTGTCAGAAAGAAATGTAGTGGCAGACAACCTGAGCAGGACTAGGACAAATACTTTCAAATGGAAATTGAATGAGGGAGTACTTCCAGAACAGATGCTGTTGTGGGGAACACCTCAATAGATCTGTTCACCTCCTTTCAAAACAGACAACTAAGTAAATTCTGCACTGTGACTCCTTGCAGGCAGGCAGGCCTAGAAAACAGCTGCATTGTCATTCTGTGTTTGGGAATGTTTCTCTATGCATTTCCACCACTTCCACTAACACCCAGGGTCATTTTGAAGATTCAGAAGGACTCTCCAAAAATTATTATGGTGACTGCCTTCTGGCTCAGGTAACATTGATTCTCCCTTCTTATGGAATCAGCCAGGGGCAATTACTACAAGCTTCCTCACAGATTAGGTGTACTCACACAAGAAAGGGGAATTTGATACACTGCACTGTCAAATGACATTCATTGACTGCATGGATGATTCACTTTTAATACCTTTTAGGCACCTTTTTCATGAGCATGTGCAGCAGGTACTACAAAAGGCAAGAAATCCAGCTGCTAAAAAATATGTTAACCACTGGAGATAATTTTTTAATTGGTGCCTTACCTGTAAGCAGGAAACATATGAAGTTATTACCTCTAGTTCTGAAACACTTGTGAGAGTTGTTATCCTATGGCCTGTTTACTCCTTTGCAAAGAGGCATTTATCAGCCATTTCATTACATCTTCCCGTTGATCCTCCTCTTCATTTCAGACTTTGCTCAAGTTGTTCTATCGCTTTTTTTATTTCTCCAAATCTTTAGGGTTTCTAATACCATGATGGTTTTGATTTCCATTCCCACTTGACACTGATATGCTTCTGCTAAACTAAGCAGGGAAGTCATCTTAGACTTATTCTCCTCATCTTTCAAAATGTTCACTATATTTGGGTCTTGTGGGGTCAGTAGATATTTATACAGTCCCACAATTGCAGATCTATACATGCAATCAGTTTTGAGGAAGCCCATACCTCCTCCAGAATGAGGAATATATAGTCTTAGTATGCACTGTGCACTGATTTTTATAAATAATTTGATGAGCATGAAGCATCCTTCTTGTTTTCCTGTCCAACCTATCCAATTCCTTTTGGGGCCAGTAATATCACATTCCTGTCCCAAACTGATGTTTTCTTGCTGCTGCAGCTTTCCTGCTTTAAATGTTGCTTTTGCACATTTTCAAGACCAAATTACATTCTTATATCATCTGAAAAAGTTTTTCCCCAAACTTCTTTATTAAATTTCCATATGTGACAAAAACAATCTTACATTTATGTAAATGAAAAACATAAAAAATTAAATCACTTTAGTTGTAAACAGTTTACATCACAGACATCATTGAAACAACGGTAGTTGTAAACATTACTAATCACTTATAAACATTCTAGTCATTGTCAGTTAAGCATTATATAGCTCATTCAAATCCTGCTGCTTAAACCTTGTTCCTGCTCTGCATATTCCCACAATTCCCATTTTTTTCTTTGTAGTTTGCTCCTTTCCATTCCTAAATATCCCAATTTCGGTTGTTTTATCTCAGTTACTATATTCATTACTTCTAGTAAAGTTGGTCTAGACTTTGATTTCCATTTTCTAGTAATTGCTTTGTTGGAAGCCACCATAATTAGACTCAGCAAGGCTTTACTATATGTAGGCAATTCTGATTCTGAAGCATAACTCAAAAAAAGTAATCTCCCCAGCCAGTCCAATCCACCCACTCAGCATCTCCGACAGAGCGGCCCGCAGGGAATCCCAAAAGTCTGCCAGCTCATCACACCTTCAAAAAATATGTTCCCAGCTATCTCTTTCTTTCCCATCACATGTCCAGCATTTGCTATCCACCTGAGGAAAAATTATTTGGAGTCTACTTGAGGTATAAAAATACCTGTGTAAACATTTCCAGGCAAAGATTCTAAATCTTCTAGACTTTGTTGAATATTTGAGAGATATACATATATCCCCCCATTGTCTCTCTGTGAATTGCTTATCCAGTCTCTCTTCCCAATCCTTTCTAAGCTCCTCTGATTGATTATTGTAATTATCATGCAGTATTTTATATGCTTTACTAATTATTCATTTTTTAATGATAGCTTCTGTTCTATATTCTATTAAAAACTCTACCAGTGCTGGTCTTTCATTTAGGACAACCCTATTTATTTCCCTTTGCCTATACTCTGATATTAATCCTTGATAGGGAAGGCAATCGCTAACTGCAGTACAAATACATTTTTGGCCTTTTCCCATTCTATTACCTTTCCCTTTCTAGTTATTTATTCCCAATATCTTGGTTCCTTTGCCAATTTTCTCCAATAAATTCCAGCCCCCTCTTGCCTATTATTTGTATCCCTGACCACAGTCAACCCTATCAGCAAAATCTCTTTTCTCCATTCTCATACTGGTTTGGTTCTTAGAATACTCCCTGATATTTTATGAATATGATACTCTGTATGATTTTGGTTGATCTTCTTAAAAGTCTGCATCCAAAATCCCAATCTCTCCTTATTTCCTGAGCTTCCTTCCTGTGTCATCATCATCCCTTTCCATCTTGAATTATAGTTTTCTGCCTGTGCTATGTATAAGAGCCTTAACTGTGTTGCTCTGAAATACCCCCTCAAATTGAGTAATCCTAGTCCACTTTGTTCTATTGGAAGAATCAGCTTATCCCACTTGACCCTTGCTGTCTTCCCTTCCCAGATAAAATCCTTCAACTCTTTTTTAATTACTGTCCACAATTTCTCCTCCGGTTGATAAAAGTATGCCTGACCTGTCTATAAGACTAAAGGGACTAAAAACATTTTAATGGCTTGTATGTTAGTATCCCTATCCATATAATAAAACGTTCATCTGAAAAGTTTTGAACACTTGAATTTGTGCTTTCAATTCCTCATCTGATGAAATATACAGTTTTAAATCATCTACAAAAAGAAGATGAGAAGTCTTTATGCTTTGTTGTTTTCTAGGAGCCAAATAGTAGTCATTTCATAATCTGTTAAATAGGTTCATAGGTAGGTACTAGACTATCAGCCCTGGAGCCTATATAAGCCTAGCCAAAAAGGTTCCCTGGCTTTCGCCACCCAAGAAAATTATTTTCCTGAGCCCCTGTCAAGCAGTGCCGCAGAAGAGTTCTCCGGGGAGAATTTTCTATTTCCCATCCGGTCATCAAAGTTTTTCTTAAAGAGGGCCAATGAGGAACTTTGCTTGACATGAATGGGTAGTTTGTTTCAGAGTATAGGAAGTCTCTGGGACAGGAATCTATCCCTACAGCATGTTCTGTTTACTGTGGTGACAAGGTTTAGGTCCCTGGAGCATGTGATTTGGAGAGATTGGGATTTCTTGAAGTGTAGCATGTCCAACAGCTCTGGGTTTGACATAGATTTGTATGTTAGGCAGAGATCGCCTCTGAGTAGGCGATATGCACCGGAGTAGAGCTGGAATTTTTTGAGATGGCATCTGTTTGAGGCCGATAATTCTCTTAGTTAGGTATTTCTGTGGCCTTTCCAATTGTTGTGGGTGTCTTGTGAGATACATGCCAGACGGGGCATTTTACTCTATAATGGGTCTGATGAGGGACGAGTAGAGAGGAACAACGACCTCCTTTTTTTCTAGAGGAGAACCCTTTTGTGATTAGGTGTGTCACGCAGAAGGACTTCCTGACTACTGTGGTGATGTGGTTATCAGAGAAGAGACTACTGTCCACCTGTGTCCCGAGGTCTTTTATCACACTTTCAGTGTTTAATGAGCTACTGCCTATGTGGTAGTTCATGGGTACAGAGTTTTTCCCAAAGGGGATAACAATGCACTTCTTGGCATTGATCTTAAGGCCATTAATTTGACACCAAGCATCTGTCTCTGTGAGGCCCTTTTGTAGAATGTTTACATCATTAGGTGATTCTACTATGGCTTCCAGTTTGCAGTCATCTGCGAACCTTGTTAGCCAAAGACCTTCTGTGTTGACCTACACTTCAGAGAAGTAGATGCTGAACAGGAGAGGACCCAGGACCGAACCCTGTGGTACTCCACTCGTTACTGGTCTGACGTTGGATTTGGAGTTGACTATTTTTACTGTCTGGGTTCTGTTAGTGAGCCAGTTGTCCACCCATCTTGTGACATAGGGATTTATGCCCAGTTCAGTGAGTTTATCTATAATTCCAGAGTGGGGGATGGTATCAAAAGCCTTGGCGAGGTCAAGATAGGCCATGTGCACTATCTTGCCCTCGTCTACGGCTCTAGTGACTGCTTCAAAGAAGTCAATCAGGTTTAGTAGACATGATCTACTAGATCTAGTAGACAACTTAATGGGTTAAGGACAAGACAAAGAAGCATCAATGACAGAGAGTCACCCTGGAATATCCCCTTTGAATTTTTATCCCTAGAATAATAATTTGTCCTTTATCATTGCTTAACTGCAAAGTGGTTTGCCACTGTTTCATGGCTTCTGTAATGTAATTGATCAGGGTAGGAAGTATCTTATACATTTTTAAGCACTCTTTTATCCATTAATGTGGGATAATGTCAAATGTTTTTTTGTAGACTAGCCATGCCATACTTAGATTCTTCCCCTTTTTAGAGTTCTCCAGTATGGCTTTTATTTAACAACAAATGATTCTTTGTTCCATATAACTTTCTTTTATTAGCCTTTTTTTGTTTTATCACCATGATTGAGTTTTCTTCTAAAGGACTATAAACTCTGTCGGCATCAATTGCAATGTATAGTTTGTGTCTTCGGAAGGCAAGTTATTGGTCTATAGCTTTTAGGATAGCCTGCAGGTTTACTCTTAAGTAGGAGTATTGTTTTTCCTGTTGTTAACCAGGCTGGTGTCTGTTCACGGTGCACATATAAATAGTTCTTAAATACTTCTAGCCAGAAGTTAGGTACTGCATCTGGACTTGGGGTTTTCCAGTTAGGAACTTTTCTTAACTTTGTTTCAATCTCTCTGGCTGTCACTTCATCCCTTTTCATATCCTGTACATTTGAACTCCTTATTCTTTCTTTTACTACTATCCATTTAGCAGTTTTGTGATGTTCCACAGGATCTTCATAGATATTTATCCAAAATGTATCCATTTCTTCTTTTTTTCTTTTCTTTTTTTGTGGTGTTTCCCAATTCTCTATAAAACTTTTTAGGTCATCAATAAATTGCTTATTTTGTACTTTTCCTATCTTCATAGTGTTTCTGGTTGTGCTGAGATTTTTAGTTTATTGTTTGCGATAGTGCACAATAGATCTTGATCTGTTCTGATAATGAGCATTGCTTTTATCACATCGATCTTTACCTTCTTCTATACTCTTCTAACAGTGACACTTTTTGTCTTAGATTTCTCTATTCAATACTTCCATGATGGCATTCGATTTCTCCCCTTCCTTTCCCTTACTACCCTGTGTTTTTGTGGTAAGACTTTATCTGTTATTAATTTAGCTGCACAGTAGTATGTCCTGTTTCCTTCTGTTATGTCACACAAATCTCTATGGACAGTCCTAATTACTGTGTTCATTTGTTTTATCAAACTTACTTTTTTGGATTTTATTGGCTTTCTGTAGTCTGTTTCTTTCATTGATCTTACTATGTCTGTCCATCTCTATTTAATTAAGCAACTTTTCTCTTAGATCATTTTCTTCTAAACTGAGGGCACATTCTTTGTTCTCCATTTCTTGTGAGCTTTCTATAGAAAGTTCTGGAGCATCTTCCTGTGCCACATTCTCTTCAGTTTTATCCTGTGCCATCCATTGCTCTTTTATACGGGAGCTCACTGGCCTATCACTACACAACACTGACTGCCTCAGAGTTGCCAAAGTTTCCTGTTCCTTCCCTAGCCGTGCAACTCCAACTGAATGTTGGTACTGGTATCCTGTAGAAGGCTCCAAAGCATCTTCATATTGCAAGTGATTAGATGTTTCCCACACCACTGGTTTCTCCTTAATTTGGGGATCCATTGCTCTAGCCTGCTGTGATGTTATCAGAGTTACATTTTCTACACTAAATCCTTCACTTCGCAGGTAATTCATAACCTCAGTTTCTATTTAACTTCTCCATTACTAATTGTCTTTTCTACTTTTCCTCTGTTTTCTTATTTTTTTGTATTGTAAAATTTTCCATGTCTGGATGCCTTTGCTTGTATTTCTCTTCAAATATCTTTGGTGCTGCTCTTTTTGTATTGATTAGTTTTGCTTGCTCCTTTAAATAAATACTGGAAAATGACAAAGTCCCATGTGTAGCAGAAGTACTCTAATAAATATAAAAAATAATAAAACACGATAAAATCCACAGTAAAGCCACAGTAAATACAAAGGAAACAAGTGAGATTAGCGCTTTCACAACAGCTGTTGCTTCATCAGATCTATTTATAAGATAGTAATTAAACATTTAATAGGCTCAATTACCTTAAAGCCCTAAATCTCAGTGCAGACTTTAAGGGAACATTACAGTTTAAACCCTTGCCTCTATTTGCAGCCAGGTTATATATCCATTTAATTTCTAAGCACTCAATGTGGGTCTTAACATCACCACCTCTTCCTGTTATTTTACCAAGCTCCAAAACCAAAAATGTAAACACATGCTCATTCCCTTCTTTCAATACATGCTTGGCAAGAGCGTTTCTGTCATCCTTTCTATTGATGGCATATACATGTCCCCTGATACGATTTCTTAATTGTCTAGTGGTCATACCCACATAGTCGGAACCACATATTTCACATACTGCCAGGTATACTAAATTGTTGCTATTACAATTAGCAGATACTTCAAAAGTACACAAATGTCCAGTCATAGGATGCATATATGAACATGTTTAAATTTTTGGTTTTGGAGCTAGGTATGAAGCAACATTTGTTGTGAAAGCGCTCATCTCACTTTTTTCCTTTGGATTTGCTGTGGATTTTATCATGTTTTATTATTTTTTATTTTTATTAAAAAGTACTTCTGCTACACACTGGACTTTTTCATTTTCCAGTACCTACTTTCCTGTCAACCAGTGTGCTCAAAACCGTTTATATTCTTGTTTGTCCTTTAAATAAATATTGCACCATATTAAACCTCTTTTTCTTTCCCATTTCCGTATTTCTTCTTCAGATGTTTCCTGCTCCTCCTGCTTCGCCTTACTTTGGCGACTTGTTCCAAGATGCTGTGATATAACCTGTGTTAGACATTCTACACTAAATCCTTCACTTTGCAGGTATTCAACTGATATTTTTTACTCTATTTTACTAATTTTCTGTTCTACATTCCCCCTTTGTGATCTCATTTTTTATTATGAAATTTTCCATATCTGGATGCCTCTGCCTGTATTTGGCTGTCATTTTTGTGTTGATTAATTTGCTTTCTCCTTTGCATTAATGCTGCATCATATCAGATCTCTCTTTCTTTCTCATGTCCATATTTCTTTTTTATATACCTTTTAAAAGTCTTAAGATTTTGTTCTTTATATTTTTATACTTCCTCAGTCACTTCTTTTTCCAACCAGCCCAAGGTTTCTTGGTCTATATGTTTTTTTTTAATAAATCTGTTGAATTAATGAACACAAATTTTTATTTGAAGCTTCTGACAGTTTTTCTTGTGGAAGTATTTTTTTCCTCTAATTTCTCTCTTAATCTTTTTGTATGTCTTCTGTCTGGAAAGCCTAGACTTCTTGCATAATAGTAGCAGTACATAATTTCCTTCTTATCATCAATAGTCCACTCTGTCATCTTTATGGCTCTTTTTTGGCCTATCAATTTTTGTGATTTTTGAGCACTACTACTTTCTTCCACGACGGGGGGGGGGGGCATCCACCCCCTGGGCATGGCCTAGCCCCATTGTAGGAATGTTTCCCTGCTTTGAGGATTCCACACTGTCATTTTTTCCACTCATGGCACCAGTGCGCCTACCAGGATTGGGCACTTTTTTATCCTGGGTCTTATACACCCAGATATCTTTTTTATTTTTTTTAACCTAGTTCTGTCCATGATATATGCTATATAAGATAAAGTCTATATATCAGTGTCATCTTGATGAGATTTTGTGAAAAACAGGGTCCACCTCATGAAGGTACTAACCAAGACATGAGGATGAATTCAATTCCATCACTATTAGTTTCCTTTGCTGATTTATCATCTCTCCAATAGGAAGTTTTTCTGCTGATATATAAGATCACCTGTTATTCAGGTGACAGTTGGGATCTTTATTTTTTGCTGAAAAAAAAAACTTCTGTGTTTGAACCAGATATTCTGGCTGCTTTGAGTTTCTTTTTTGGTAAGCTAACTGGTTTATTGCTCTGACATCTACATGCGTTTACCCAGGTTGCAACTATTCATGGTTGGTCATCACATACATATAGGGTTGGCTCTAGAAATACATCCCCATATTATATGTCTTACTATTATCACACTGTAGCTTGAATCTAGCCATTTATCTCCCTCATTTCTTTCAGAATTTGAATCATGGAAGAATAGATTCTATGGACCCTGCTTGTGTTTTTACAACTCTGATATTATATTTTAAGTCCTTTAGGAAAGCTATATAGGTGTTGAATCCATAGTATGGGACTAGAAAAAAAGGACAACCTGTATTAATTCAGACAATTCCAGTTGATTGTTCCTTACTATATCATTTCCTGTTATTCCCACAATGATAAAATATTTCTGGGCAGAATTAAGATGCATTATAATACAGCCTTGTTTTCTTTGATCGGAAATTGGAAAGGGGTGGACTCTAGAAGCAACTACATATTTCTCTGTACATACCTTTACAAAGCATTACATACTGGATTCCTTTTCCAAGTACAGGACTTGCTTTTGCTAGGACCATGCACTAGGGGATCCTGAACCTGTATCTTTCCTAGGGCCATTCTCCATGGGCTCCTGGACACATATATTTCCTCCTCCTGGGTTGGATAAGCTTTGGTAATCAACCCAAACAGCCAAGAGCTACTGCAGCAGTGAGAGTGATGGACATAGTAAAGTTGTATATGTTGCACTTAACATAACAGTAGATATTTGAATTTCTCACTGCTGCAGTAGCCACACCCCCTTCTACTCTATACAGTTAGTTATTGGGATAAAAAGTTATATGCGTATTTCTTTTGAGGATTTCAAGATGAGTAAGCTTTTTTCTTTTTGTTTGTGCAAGAAAGTCTTGAAGTTGTCTGTACTCTGGCTGCTTATATCCCTTCAAGGGTCTAGACAATAAACAGACTGCAGGTGTGGTTGAGAGCCAGAGCTTTAAGAAGGTTGGCTGGTTGTTGTATCCCGGAAAGAAGACCCAAATAGCCAAAGGCTGCTACAACAGTAAGGAATTCGAACACATACTGCTATGGTAAGTGCAACTTACACAACTGCGCTTTCTTGATCATTTTCAGTAATTCCTTGTGATCCTTGTTTCCAGTGCTTCTCACCTACTTGTATATTGAAATGTTTCATAATCCCATATATAATAATTTTACCATATTTTTGTGTCTTTCAGTGTACAGACTCTTAGCCATAAATGTCACAACCTCAACAAAATGTGCAGCTGTTTATAGTTCTGTACTATAAGACTTAAATTTGTATCTCCTTTTTGCATAGATTTTGTAAACCAATGTATTTAGTCCACTGTCTCAAAGTGTAATCATTAGCCTTTCATCTTTTGGTTTGAGTTCGCCTCTTATCCATTCATGTGCCACATCTTGATCAGCATGTGATTGTTCCAGAATTCTCTATACTTGACAATATAATTGTGGGCTTTCCAGTTTTCTTTTATTTTCTTCTGGTCGCAGTTTTTATATTCTGTTTTCAGCTCTTCCTGATTTGTTTTATTTGTGGGTTAGAACTTTTACTGTGTTTGGATCTGATGATAGTAACCGTGGTTGCAGTCCACAACTGCAGACCTATATATATAAAGCCTTTCTTTAATTTCTCCAGTTCTTATAGTATGATAAAAATGGAACTAATTCCTAAGCCAGGGTAATGTTAAAATTCATGAAATTAGTACTGCTTCACTCTTTGATGTTTGCCAAGGGTGCTCTTCTCAGCACCTAGAATTGCCTCCTTCTCTAATTCATATGGTGTCACCTTAAAATATTTAAATGTGCTTGAAAATTAATTTCTGTTAGTATCTTTGTGATTTAGTAGGATAAAACCGTGGCAGCACTGCCAGACCCAAACTCAATTATAGGGTCAGGTCCCTGTACGAGGTGGCTGGGGAGGATTAGTGTGAGTGGCCACTGTCTGCTTACCCATCCAGAGGGAGGGAGGCAACTCTGGCTGACCACATGATTACACCATGCAGGAGCACTAGGTATTTGCCTGGTGCAGTTCCAAGCTGACCAAGCTTGTGTCACCGTAGTACAGTCATATAAGTAGCTAAGTGGAAATTGGGAGTTAACGACTACAGACTCAGAGGAGCCACCAAGGAGGGAGTGGTGTGCTCCAATGGGAGAGGCTAAGTCACACGCCCCATGACCAGCAAGTTGGCCTACTCCACAATGCCTAACTCTTGCTTGAGAACGGAGAGCTGATGGGGATTCATGGGCAGGAAGATATAGATTGTAGGGCCTTACTGTCCTGAGATTTGGTATTTCTTAGTACATAGAACACAGTAATTGCTGTCTGGGTGCAGCTACTTCAGTGATAAATGATACTCCTATCCTTTTTTCCTTTGACTATGTGTTTTTCTTACTTCCACTTTTTTAACTGTTGGTATTTGATGATCCCATGTGATCAGAACTAATTAATTTTCAATAATGTTTTGCTGTTCATTTTTCCACTTATTCTCAGCTACTTGTCTGTTACAGAGTTTGCACACTAAATAATTGCAATAGTCTTGCTGCATTGTTGTGCTTTTCAGTATACAATCCCTCGGACACGAGTATAATGCAACAGCAATGAGATGTGCAACTGTTTGCAGTTCTGTATTACTCCCAGTTTTTCTCTAGCCTTTGTAAACCATGTGTACATAGCCCACTATCTTGAGCTGACATTATTGGCCTTTCATCTTTCAGTTTACACCTCCTTACCCAGATAATCAGCATGTGGTTGTACCACGAGTTCTCTAAACTTGCCACTAACTATAATTGTGGGCTTTCCTACTCTTTTGGTCCTGCTATTTATATTATCTTTTGTTTCTGGCACTTTATGATGCTACCTGATTTTCATCTACTGGTTACATTTCCATTCCCACTCCTTTCTGAAATGCTTCTACTATACTACGCAAAGAAATCATTATTATTTATTTATTTTACATTTGTTTACCAGTAGTGTCCAACTGGATTGGGAGCCCGTTTTCAGCAGAGACCCAGGGAGAAAAATACTCCAACAACATACATAACAAGAAATTAAACAAAAATTAAAATTAAAATTACAAAATTAAACAGTGGAAAAAAAACAAACATGAAATACATATTAAACAGATTCAACAGTACAGAACAGCATTTTCAGTATTTGAGTAAAATTAGAAAGCACACTGGTGTATAAGCTATAATGTTAAAGTTAGTTAATAAAATACATGTGTAAATCAGAGGATTGTCCTAGAGTACAAATTGAATTAAGAAATTAAAGAAGACATATTATTAGTAGATGATTAGATAGAATTGAGAAAAAAATATATAGGTGAGTAGAAGAGGGCAAGACAAAGAGAATGCAAAAGTGGAAGAAAAGAAAGGATTTTTAAGCAGGAGTTGACAGACACTGATGCATGAAGAGAGAAACAGACTAAGGTCTGAAGAAATGGGAAAGGCAGGAGGAGCAGAAAAACATTTGGATTTAACCAGGAGAGCAACATTGGCAAATCCAGTTATTTTTAAGGTGTTCTTTTAGTATTGATTTAAAAGCAAGATAGAAGAGAGTGCTTTGAATTTTTAGTGGAAGGGAATTCCAGGACTTAGCAATTTTGTTTGAGTAGAGAGAGTCTCCGTGGGTGTTATAAGACTAAGTAATTTGAGCAGAGGTCTGCTGGTAGATCTGAGGGATCTGCTGCTGACAAGTAGTTGGACCAGGGTTACAATTGCAGGGCAATCATTTGGGTTTTGAATAATTTTGTGGGTGAGGGTAAGTTGGTTTAGTATTAAGAGGTTTGGGAGTTTGAGCCAGTTTAGTTGTTTAAGAGCAGTACAGTGGTGAGCTTTATGAGGGAGATTTGCGGCAAACTTAGCTATTTTGTTGTAGCGTGACTCAAGGTTCTGGAGGTTAGTTTTAAGTTAGTGAAATTTTGTGAGCAATATAATAGAGCAGACAGAAGCAGAGATCTGGCAGTGACTAGTCTGAGCTGTGGTTTTAGATAGGGTTTGCCCAGTAGAGCGCACCGAGTTTAGCATGGACTTTTTTTAATTGTTTGGTATATATATATATATATATATATATATATATATATATATATATATATATATATATATATATAGTTTGGGATATATGAACGTCACATTTCAGACGGTCATCTATAGTAATACCTAGGAGTTTGGCTTGGTTAGTTGTCACAATTATAGTGCCATTTTAAACATCTTTTCTTCATGCATTAGCATTTTCATTAGGATTGGCTCTGATGTCAATAAATATGTATGCACTCCCACAACTGCAGACCTATACAGTCCTCTTCTGGTTTCTCAGCTATTTAACTGATCTCCAACAGATAGTTAAGTGGCAAAATGAACTCTTCACCCTATTACCGACCTCAGTAGGAGTACCCCAAGGCTCAATTCTCGGTCCATTGCTCTTCACCAACATGCTCAGCACAGCTACCCAGCATGCAACCATCATTCAATAGACAGATGACTCCTCCCTCATATGTTCAGCTCCCTCCCTACCAGAATTCCTACAAACAACCCAACAATCTTTCCAAGACATTGAAAAATACCTCTCAGACTCTTTGACTCATACTCAGTCCAAATACAACAAAGCTTATGTTCTTCACCAATAACAAAGTTCCTGATAACTCTTCCCCTTCACCATCTACTCAGCCAGTAAAACTAAAGTTTAACTTGTCCAGCATATCAAACTCTTTGGAGTCACAATTGACAACAACCTAAAATTTGACAAACATCTCACTCTAACTATCAAAAAAGTCCACATTAAGCTAGGCTGACTATACAGTCAAGCCATACCTAACCAAGGCCACTAGATACTCCATAGCTAGGACTCATCTATCTTTTACCCTTCTATATGCCTCACCAACATTTACTAATCTCAAAAATTCAGATTTAAACAAACTGGAGACATGCTGTAACACAATCGCAAGATTTGCTACTAACCTCCCTTATAGATCACATCAGTGCACAGCACTTCAAAAACTAAATTAGATTGAACTACCCAATCTCCTATCCCTCAACAAACTAACTTTCATTCATTCCATCTTCCACCAACCAGACAACTGTCCGGCACTCAAGAGCTTAGTGTAGCCCTGCTTAAATGGCAGGCCACTAAGATCTTCCAACAAACTACTACTCAAAGTAACTAAATCTGATAATTGTTACTGTAACTCTGTTCTCCTACCAAATATCTTAAGTCCTGGAATTCCGTGCCTCAGACAATACTAAATTCTAGCAGCACGTCCAAGTTTAAACTACTGCTTAAGGAACACCTAACCAAAAACTGGCTTTGCGCCTGCACTAATCCAGGCTGATCATTCTGTCCTTCCTTGTTCTTACAACCAAAATCTCTCTTCCTTACTAAATTCTAAAATCAAAACTATCCCTTCTCTTACAGAATTCCAGTGTCTCGCTACCTATCTGAAGCTCACTGCTGTTCCTATTTTTATCTGCGTATCTCAAGCTTCCTACAGTTTCATCATATTCCCTCCTTGTACTTCACCTCAATAGTGCCGCTGTTTAGAACAAGTAACACTAGCATAGCAGCAATCAGCCATATTTTTGTTCATATACCATACATGTATCTCATAAATATTTACCACCAAAACCATGATATTGATCTACTGATCAGTCATTTCTCTATGATGGCACAAGCTATTTCATGCTAGTTTGTTAGCTTTATCCCCCCACACACACACTTTATATTACTCTCTCAGCTTTTATTGTGTATGTATAAACTATTTACTACCTGTATTTACCAAAGTTATGCATTTTTGATTGTTATTGATTTCTTGTATTGTTTTGTAATGTGTTTTTGTAATGGAGCTTTTCTCCCTGGGCCTCGACTGAAAAAGGGCCACTGGCCCAGTCAGACATCCCTGGTACACAAATGTAAAATAAATACATACATGCAGTCAATTCAAGGAGGTCCATACCTCCTTCAGACTAAGACGATACATTATCCTGCTATACACCATTTTTTTCATACTAGTATTTAAGTACAAAGCATTTTCATGTTTTCTTGTTCAACTTATCCAGTGCTTTCTGTGACACTGATTTACAACTTGAACTTTATTCTAGATGTGAAGGCAGTTTCATATTAACTTTAGCCTTCTGAGGTATTCCTTTTCTGTGCTTTGTTCATGTTTTATTGCCAATATGATATCTGTTCCCAAATATTTAAATGCATGTTCTGCTTTCTTTTTAGGACAAACTTCCTGTCCACTAAAACTACATATTTCAGAACATCTCAGTGATGTCAAATGTGGTTATCAGTCTAATGCCCTTTACAAACACAAAATTAAGCACTCCACAGCTAGGTTTAGAGTTATCATTATAGATAGAATTATGTCTAAAACTAAAGATAAAACAATTGGCATAATATATTAAATAGAAAAGGGAGGACATGAATTATATTGTTACGAACACTTTTATCTCCAGGATTTATTGAGCATTTGTCATTAACCAATGAGCATTGCATGGTTGTTATTTAAAGGAGGGGGTATGGGTATTTGCTAATGTTGCACTGAAGAAGGCTTCTTAGCCGAAACCGGTATGCTTATTTTACTCCCATTGGGGATATGTTTGTCTATTGATTAAAGGAATTTGTGCTGACAAATGTGTGCTGGCCTTTTGTTTTCATCTGTGGATTGATTTGGGGCATGCACCAAATCTGTACTTGCGAGACTTTGGATTAAGTTTTATTTCCAATATGTCATCTGTTCCTAAAAATTTAAGTGCATCGCCTGTTCAAGTTCTTTTGTATCACATTCCTGTCCCCTGTTTATATTTTCTTGTTGTTGCAAGCTTTCCTGCTATAAATGTTGTTTTTGCACATTTATCAAGACCAAACTCCATTTGCATAGCATCTGAGAAACTTTTAACTGTTTGTAGTTGTGCTATCAGATGCTCATCTGAGCTGTGTAATTTTAAATCATTCCCAAAAAGCAGATGAGGTATAATTGAATGAGGTTAGTTTATAGAAGGTAAACTGTAACCACATCCTTGTCTATTAAGAAAACAGCTTATGGATTAAGGGCATGAGTAAAAAGCAGTAGTGACAAAGAATCATCATGGAATATCCCCCTTTGAATTTTTATCCCTAGGACAATAATTTGTCCTTTATTGTGGCTCAATTGTAAAGAGGTCTGACGATGTTTCACAGTCACCACAATGTAATTGATCAGTGTATGGGGTATCTTATACATCTGTAAGCATCTCAAAATCTAAGAATATTGGATTCTGTTAAATGCTTGTTTTCTAGTTTTATCTATGCCATTCACAGATTCAGACCCTTTTTACAGGTCTCTGTTATGACTTTGTCTAACAATATATAATCCTTAGTTCCATATGAGTGCTTCCCCCAAGTGACTATACATTCCATCCATATCAGTTCCAGTGTGTAATTTATATATTGTCAGAAGACAAGTTATTAGTTTATAGTTCTTTGAATGACTTGCCAATCCACTTTTTAGGCATTAGTTCTGAACCAGGTATCTTTTTAGAATGTGTCTATGAATAATTGTAACTCATGCCTAAATCTTTATACAAAGACTCTTAATACATTTAGCTTGAAGTTAGGTACTGCATCTGGACTCAGGGTTTTCAAGATTTAGCCTTTCTTAGTATTTTTGTCAATTTCTCTGACTATTATTTCATATCCTCTATACTAGAGGTTCTTACTTCTTTTATTTCTGCTATCAATTCAGTATCTTTATATTTAACAGGATCTTCATAAATACGTTTACAGATTTTTTTTTGTGTGGTGGTACTGTTACTTTTGCTTCGTTTCCCAGTTCTCTATAAATCATTTTTGAGGCGTTTCCCACTTCCATATAAAACTTTTTGAGGTACTTTCACAATTCTCACAAGTAATTTGAGAGATGGTCTTTAAGCTTTCAGCTGTACCAACGCACAGTGTAAATATGGATATGGTAAAGATAATATTGCTGATTACTTGTCAAGACATCCCGTAAGTTCAAAAAAAAAAAAAAAAAAAAACATCCTGTAAGTTCAACAGAAGAAGCTAAACATTCTAGAGGGGTTGGTTTTATGATCGTGACTGCTGACTATGCTTTATTGATAGCATTACACTAAAAGACATTGATAATACATCCGAGACAGTCACTGTTTTACAAAGAATAAATAAATATTACAGCAGTGACACATGGCACAAAACAGAGTGCATAGCTCTCAATTGTACAGATTTTCGCAGAATGTCCAGATTTTTACCTCATATTTTTGGCCTGTTCCTCATAAAAGTTGTGGCTTTCTGATAAATTATTGAATATTGACATTGCTAAATAATACTAAATAAAGACAAACATTTGAGTTTCAGACTTTATACCTCTCGTAAGTTCTTAAATACCATGGCTGGTATCCCTACTTCCCTTTCTTTCTTCTCTTTACCCTTTTTAGGGTAATTTCTCTATCACTCTTGGTACATTCCTTAAAAAAAAAAAAAAAAAAAAAAATATATATATATATATAAAACTGTATATTTTTTCCCATTAGTTCTTTGTGCATATGTGTGTGTGTGTGAAATGCGTGTACCCTTGTTGTTGTTGTTTTGAGAAAGGGCAGAGAAAGGAAAAGGAACCACAGGGTTCAAGCAATGTGAGGAATGTGGGAGAAAGATGCCCAACTTCGATGGGCATCCCTTATGCGTTTATTGTTTGGGGGAGCCACATTTAGAAACTCAACTGCCGTGTGAACTCTGAAAGGGTTTCAGTGCTCAAGCCCTTGCAGAGAGACATAATAAACCTCAACCTCAAGGGGCTGCTAAAATGCCCTTTTAGTGAGGCTTTGTCTGAAGCAGAGACTTTGAAGCCTCCCCAAAAAGAAATCAGGAAAAGGAGTCATTCTGTCCCTAGATCACAAAAAGTACATGAACGTAAATCTTTTAAGGCCCATGTGCCTACTCATCCCTTGGAACCGAGGCCTAAGATACCAAAATCAGCACCAACTTCTGCTCCTGCACCGAAACCTGTTACGTCCATCATGGTGCCAACAACTACTGAAATTACCAAAACTCCTATGGCACCGACCATTTCATCGGTACCAATGACCCTCTTGGCACCAACAATAGTTTCCCCTAGCATTCTGGTTACTCCTATCCCTACAAAGCAAACTACTGGCCAACTGACTACAGTGCCGAAGGTCAAGATCACTCCCAGGATTAGGTACTCTCTATCTACAGATCCCTTCTTGGATCAGCAATTAAGCACTTTTCTCAAAAGGCCAGAATCACTCTTTGAGATGTCCATTCATTCCACCAGGAGCCTTTCAAAGCTTGATATAGTCAGATTAGTTGATCAGCTCTTGGCGGCCAGATGCCTTCCTGCCCCTTCTAGGGCCTCTTTCCCACCCAGAGCCGAGGGTTATTCTCCTAGGACTCCCACATATCTACCTCCTTCAACCTCTCCACAGGTCTTGGAACCTAATACTTTGACATTCCTAGTGCCAACTACTTCAGTGCCAATGGTGGATCTCACCTTGGTTCTGGAATCGACTCTGTTGTCTGTAGTTCCAGTGGAGCCGATCCACTCATGGGATCATGACTTGGCTGCCATCTCCAGGATTCCTAGTTCGGTTCAAATTTTTTCCATGATGCCATCTACAGTTCCTGCTGCTTCGGCAGTTACAAATCCTCTCATGGCTCCTGCTCTGGAGGGGGGCTCATCGGAGCGGGGTGTGACCCTGGTTCTGAGGTTGTCTTTCTTGGTTCCGGGCTCACATCCCTCTTTGGATGGGCCTGCCTTCCAGATTATGGAGACAGCTCTAGCCTCAGCAGCCTCACAGTGAGCACCATCCCCGTTGGAGTGTCATATCTATGTATCCTCTGGCTTCCAGCTGACACCATCTGCAACATCGGGGCAGCAAGCATGAGAGCAGCAAGATATCCTACAGCAGGGTCCCCCATCTTTAGAGTCCTCCTCATACCTTCCCCTTGAGGAGCCACCCTGTAAGAGATTGTGCAAGAGGAATAACCTGGATTTTCCTGAAGAATTGGTCACCAAAGATACAAATTTCGATAAAGGGGAGGGGTCCCCTCAGTCACCCCCTGAAGATGTCTCCTTTGGAGACATCCTGTAGGTTCTGAAACAGAGGGGTGATTGGAAGCCCACCAACCTATCCTCTGAGGAATCTGTTTTCTTGCAAGCTTTTCATGCCCAGCCTTCTACTTCTTGGGTGATCCCACCTGCCAATGAACTTATCAAACTCATCGTGCAGCATGCGTGGAAGGCTCCTGATGGCATAGAGCCAATCTCCTGGTGACTGGACAAAATTATCTCAGAACATTAGGATCAGCCCCACTGGCTGAAGAGTTTAGCAGTGGATGCCATGGTGGTGGCAGCGGCTGCCACGAAGAAGGAACTCGCCAAGGAGAGTCCAGGTATCCATCTTCCTAACCAAGAGTCCTGGATTCGGGAACCAGGTCTTTGCTTCAACAACTTTTGCCATATGATTCTTGAATTTTTTGGCACACTTCGTGCAACTCCAAAGGGATCAGATAACTGAGCTTTCAGAGACCAGCAAGCAGGAACAGTGTCTGATGAGGTCCGGAATAAAGTTGCTTCCCTAGAGTTGATCTCCAACTCGTCCATGCGGCTGATTGCACATACAGCTGAAGGGACATCCAGGGCAGTGAGTACAGGCATTGACATTAGGCGTCACACCTGGATGTGCTTAAGTGACTTTACGGACCCCTTCAAGTCTTCCTTTATCAATGCTCCCACTGATGCATCATCGTTATTTGCCCCAAAAGTCAGAGACATGTTAGCCAGGTGTGAGAAGGATGGGAAAGACCCTTTCTGCTGTGGGCATGTGTTTTTCCACTTCTCAATGATCTTACTCAAGGAATCAGAGGAGTGGAAAGATGTGATTCAGAAAGTCCCAAGGGTCTTTTCGGGACACACATGGTGAGTATTTCTCCGGGGGCAGAGGGGTAACTCTTTGGTGAAATGCCCCTCTCGTGGCATAGATCTTCAGGATGTGTATTACCTCATAAAAATTGAAAAACCCTCAGGACAATACCTCGACTTCCAGCTTACAAATTTCGAGCACTGCCCTTTGGTCTCACCACAGCCCCCAGGGTGTTCATCAAATGCATGGCAGTGGTAGAAGCTCGCTTAAGGCTACAGGGATTCTGGTAGTTTCCATATTTAGATGACTGACTACTCACTGCCGCCACCAGGCATCTGCTGCTTTCCACTTTGGACTCTGCTCTAAGGCTAGCAGAGCTTTTAGGCATTTCAATAAACAAGGAAAAGTCAAAATTATCCCCCACACAGGACGACATATAATTCATCAGACCAAGACTAAACACAAAATCCTGCATGGCTGCTCTTCCTCTTCCTCTTCACAGACATGTAAGGTTGAGGTCACAACTTCAAGTGATACTCTCTCAAGACAAAGTTCCATCTCATCTAGTCTTACAGCTTCTTGAGTCCATGGCAGCAACAATCACCCTAGTTCCTCTGGCGAGGTACTACATGAGGCTACTTCAGTGGCTCCTCGCATCTCAATGGTCTCTGTTAACTCATCCAATGTCACAAACAATTTGTGTAACCAACTGATGCAAGCAGGATTTATATTGGTGGATGAAGTCAGAAGAGGATTTATGGAGCTGTCCCTTTTCACCCTCTCAGCCCAAGGCCATAGTGACCACGGATGCATCCTTGATGGGGTGGGGAGACATTTTCAGGGAATGACAGTCCAAGGCACTTGGTCCCTTCTAGAGGCCAATTTGCATATCAACATCCTGGAACTCAGGGCAGTGGTCTTAGCATTGCAAGCATTCCAAACTGCCCTCCCTTCAGGGACAATTGTCATTCAGTCAGACATGTCAGTGGTGTGGTACAGCAACAAACAAGGGGGAACCAGATCCTACCCTCCATGTCAGGAAGCCCTAAGAGTTTGTCAATGGGCAATCACCTCCAACTGCTTTCTGATAGCAACTCACATTCTGGGGACCTCCATCGTAATTGCAGACAAACTGAGCAGATGCTTTCCCCTGCCTCACGAGTGGTCTCTCAATCCCAATGTAGCGACAAGAATCTTTTGTTGATGGTGTCACCCTCGCTGCCACCTATTTGCTTCTCCCATAAACCACAAATGCAGCAGCTACTTTCCCCTAATTCCCCTTGGTGCGAGCCCCTGAGAGATGCACTTCTCCACGATTGGACCCCGGGATTTCTATATGCCTTCTCACCAATTCCTCTAATTTCCCAATCTCTGAGGAAAGCCCAATGGTTGAGAAGCAAAGTGATTCTCATTGCACCTTATTGGCCCTGTCAAGTCTGGTTTCCCTTTCTGTGGCCTTACCTAGTTCACCACCTGTGGACTCTGGATCCAACTCCAGATCTGTTATCTCATTCTCAGGGGTTGGTCCATCCCATCCTTCAGTATCTTAAGCTGATGGCTTGGTTTCTCCACTTCCAGTAATTGCCAGGCAAAACAATTTGTCCTCCCCAGTACAAAAGATACTTGTGGCTTCTCATAAACTGTCCACCAGAAAACTTTACCTTACTAAATGGAGGCGATTTGTGTCTTGGTCTAATGAAAGGGGTATTGATCCTTTCTCAGCTCTGATCAATAAGGTCTTGGAATACTTAATCACCTTATTTCAATTGGGAGGCTTAACTTTGACCATTAGAGTTCATTTAGCTGCTATTTTAAACTTCTGCAATGGATTTGATGACCATTCCTTGATATCTCACCATCTATGCAAAACCTTTCTTAAGGACGCTTTACTTTTGCAACCACCTTTCAAGGAGCCCATTGCACCTTGGAATTTGATGTTGGTCTTGCAATGTTTAATCCATCAGCCTTTCGAACCAGCAGCCACCTGTGATATCAAGTTTTTATCTTGGAAGTTTCTATTTCTTGTAGCCATCACTTCGGCCAGAATTTCAGAATGACAAGCTCTGTGTGTTAAACATGCTTATATCATTTTTCGCAAGGGGAGAGCATCACTCAGAACTAATCCCTCCTTTCTACCTAAAGTAATGTCAGATTCCAATATTAATCAGACCATAGATTTACCAGTCTTTTTCCAAAATTTCTCAAACAAGGGGAAATATTGCTTACATTTGTTGGACGTACACAGATAATTATGTTTTTATCTGGATAGAACTAAATCATTTAGAAAATTACACCCACTGTTTCTATCCTTCTCAGGTGCTAAGCTGGGCAAACCAGTTTCAAAAGTTACTCTGTCAAAATGGTTCAAAGACTGCATCACTTTTGTTTATAGTCAAAATAAGCTGGACTTACCAACAAAAATAAAGGCACATTCTACCAGATCTATTTCCACTTCAGTAGTCTTTCATTCCAGAGCTTCTGTGGATGACATATGTGCAGCTGCAACTTGGGCTACCCTCCATACCTTTATCACTCTTTACAAATTGGATACAGTCTCCAGGGGGAGGCCATCTTTTGGTTCAATGGTGCTCAGGAACATCCTTCCATAGGGCCTCCCAGGGTCTAAAGTAGCTAGGCACTCTGTCCCATCTCTCAAAAATGAATGAAGATTGGCAACATCAGCTAAAGAAGTTACAGTATGTTTTTTACCATAACATTCCATCTGTGTTGTCGATCTTCATTCATTCTTGACAGCCCACCCACCTACCCCCTCCAAAAGACTCCTGGAGGTTCAGAATTAGTCCTGGAATCCTAGTAGGGCTGCTGCTTAGACAAAGCTTCCATGATTTTCTACCTTTGGGCAAAACTCTATCTGAGGGGAAGGGAAGAGAGGCACTATGGGTAACCTTGGCTTGAGAGTTTCTGGCTCGCGCGAGCTTGTTATAACGGCCAAGTAATTTTCGATGGTCGGAATCGAAACCCAGCAGTTCAAAATTGAATGAAGATCGACAACACAGATGGAATGTTATGGTAAGAACATAATTTCTTTTTCTAGAAACTTTCTAAGTTTATAGGAACAATATTTAAATTATGTCCATATTTTTGGGCCTTGGTCCCACCATTCTTTCTGGCTTTGTCCAGATTTCGTGCACTAAGAGGTTTAGACGTATGGAGTGAGGATCCTGATGTAGAAACATTAAAATATTTGATAAATAACATTTTCAAAGAGTGGGAAATATTAGTAATACTCTACAATCACCAGAAGATAGGAAGTGAGATATCACAGTACCCACTAAAGAAAAGTGGCAACGGAATGTTGAGGGACAAACTATGGTTGCACAGTAAGAATGAAGTAAAATAGACTTTGAAAGACTGCTGTGCCAAGCTATATGCTACAACACAAAGCAGTAGTCATGCAAATGTCTCAACTCTCTAAGGAACCATAGATGGATTTATTTGCTCTTACAGACCAGTAGATAACAGAGAATACAGCTTAGTTGTCTGATGACTGTTCTCACCTCTACAACCAATATATTCCACATTGTCACATGCACTGGCTGTTGGCATATTTGCAATTTTGTCGTAACAGAAATAGTATTGTTGATGGTTCAGCCTTTAACAGCCACCAATTTAAAAAAATACTGAGAGTGTCAAAGTATTGCATATATAAAAGTGGTTCTACTTTGGTCGCAGGTCAAGGGGCTAGGTTAGTAGAATGTTTCATGGAAAATATCAAAGAGGCAATATGGATTGCCATGTTCAAGGATCAGCCTGTGTTTTTTGGGGGGGGTGGAGTGGGGAGGTGGCACTTTCAGACACATGAAAATGTATGTCATTAGACTGAAAGAAAGAGTATGAACAGAAAGAAGGACAACATGAGGAAATGTGGTACTAATACCAGTAAAGTGGCCATGGAGCACTTATTTACAAAGAAGAAATTGTGTTGGTGAGAAACGAGAAACAATATAAACATGACTTGTTCTTAATTCAGAAGCCAGCAAATAAGAGAGAAATTATTCCTGTGACAAATGGAAAATGCACAATCACCAGGCCTACACTGATGGTGAAGATAAGACCTGACATTCTGCCCAGAAATTATATTTCCACCAAGGCATTTCTGACAATTATTTATGTAGCTACTCTTACATTAATGACTACATTTGCTCCTCAGTTGCATAATATAGTCTTGTTTCTTCTGATTTCTTTTTCAAGTCATCCAAAAGCAATGCACTGATGTATTTATCATAAGAAAACTATTTTCACTCAATAAATTTATTTTCCCTACAGGTGTGATAGAACATGGACTTTTACCACAAGGGCATCCTGTTTGTAAACTTCTTTTTCTTTTAACACCTTTATTAAATTATCACTTGATACAGAGGCACATTATACAGTCACAAAAAAGAAAACATACTGTCATTCGCCCAGTCAGGATGTAACTGACAAACATTCGTGGGTTCTGTTCAAGCAGCTTTATTGTGTACAAACACATCAGGAATGAGGCAACAACTTTAACTTAGATAAACTTATAAACAAACTGACTCTCTCATACATGCTCACTCTCTGGCTGCACTCTCAAAATGGCACTGAAGCTAGCACATGTTTGCTATTTATATGCACATGCTGTCCTTGGAAATGCTTCTTAAAGGTACAACACACATACATATTCTACATCCTCCATCTTTGAGAAATGATTCGTACTTCGACACTGATTGACATGTAATAAATACAAGATAGTTCTTAGACATGCAGTTATACAGAACTAGATACATACAGACAACTCTGTCCAGGTTGCAGTGTATTTCACACTAGGTCTGGAGATGCGACCAAGTCGTGAGACATAAAATTTAGAGTTAAGTCTAGGAACTGGGACTGTCTCTGCTGAATATTCAACTTTGGGGACATCAGGAACGTCATCAGAAGTAGTAGTGGAAGTTAAGGCACGTTCTGGAACAGGAACATTGTCTAGATTGCTGTGAGATCTAGAGTCTGTATCACAGGAACAATGCTGCGATATCGATTCTGATACAGGAAGAAGATGTCTGTGATTTCTCCTGTACTCCACACCCTCAGATTCCACAAAATAGGATCACTGCTCGGTACATAAACCTGTTACTTGACCAATCCGGTCAAAACCTTTTGCCGTTTGTATTCGCACTGTCGCTCCTTCTTTCAATGGACAAAGAAATCTGCTCATTTTATCATAACTGGACTTCTGAAAAGAATGTTTTTTTGAGTAGTTGGGCTTTGATTACTCTGTTATTTTTAGCTTTAGGCCTCAGCAAACTGGAACTGATAGGCAAGGTTGTTCTGGTTTGCCTAGCTAAAAGTCTTTGAGCAGGTGAGCCAAGTATATCGTCACGGGCTATGTTTCTGAGATTGAGTAAATTAAAAAAAAAGTTGGTATTGTTACACTTTGACTTCTCTGGTAATTGCTTTGCAGCCTGTACTGCATGTTCAGCTGCATCATTTGACTGTGAGTATTCAACACTACTAGTAACATGTATAAAGTTCCATTATTTTGCAAATTTCTGAAACAATTGACTAGTAAATTGCATACCATTGACTGAGATAAGCTTATGTGGACTAGGATGGACTGGGAAATGATGTTTCAACTTAGTAATAACAGTAATGGACAATAAGTCAATCTCAAACCAGTTCGAATAAGAGTTGACCAACACTAGGTAATGCTGATTGCTCCACTCAAATATGTCAGTGGCTACTGTTGACCAAGGTAGTTCAGAACTTTACTTAGCTGAAGTGGCTCGTTTTGCAGATGCTGTTTAGTACTATTGCATACTAAACAAATTAAAAGTACTCTGTCAATGTCTTTTGCTAGAGAAGTCCAAAATATTAGTCCTCTCGCCCGTTCTTTTGGCAGATTCAGAACCTGGGTAGCCACGATGCAAAATCTGGATATATTCACGTTGTAAGGAAGCAGGAACAGCAACTTTAGGACCTTTGAAAATAAAGTCATCTTTTAATATCTCATCTCTATAAGGAACATAAGGTTGTACTTCAGGCGGTACACTGGATTGCTTTGATGGCCATCCTACCTAAATGTAGTGGTTGAGCTTTTCCAAAACCAGGATCAGTCTTTGAATGATCTCTCAGCTCATCAACTCTGGTGGTCAAAAAATTACACACTTCTATGACATCAAAGTCAAACTTCTCTGCATTAAATTGTTCTGTTGTATTCCTGGGTGATCTGGATAAGGTATCAGCCAGATAAAGAAGTTTGCCTTTCACATAGACCATTTTGAAGTCGTACTTTTATACTTTGACTATCATTGTTTGCAATCTTGCTGGAGTAGAATGCATAGGCTTCTTTAAGATAGTAACTAGAGGCTGATGATCAGCTTCAATCTGGATAGCTCGACCATAAATATAATCATGAAATTCTGAACATGCAAACACAATTGCCAAAAGTTCTTTCTCAATCGGAGCATACTGCATTTCAGTTTTGGTTAGAGTTCTAGATGCACAGGCTACTGGTCTGCCCTCTTGAAAAAGAACTGCACCGAGACCAAACTCTGGAGCATCACAGGAAAGAGTAACTGGTCTACTGACATCATAGTATCTTAATGTAGGTGGAGTGGCAATTTTCTACTTAAGATCATCAAAAGCTCTCTGGTGCTGTTCTAGCCAAGACCATACAACATTTTTGCGCATCAGCTCTCGTAAGGCGCTGCCAATTCACTGAAATCTAGTATGAACTTGGCCATACCAAGAAAACGCTGTAGAGCTTGAACATTATCTGGTGCTGGCATCTCAAGAATAGCTGTTTGCTTAGACGGGTCTGGTCGTAAACCTGTACTGGTAAATAAATGACCTACATATGTGACTTCTGGTAATTGGAATTTACACTTTAGAAAAATGAGCTTTAAATTCACTTTACATGCTCTGTCTAAAACTTTCCTGAGGTTTCTGTCATGCTCTGCTTCACCATTGCCTCTGACCAACAAATCATCTACTATTATGGCGCAGGGATAACCTCAAAAGATCTGTTCCACTGCACGCTGGAAAACTTCACTTCCAGAATTTATTCCAAATGGCATCCTCAGAAATCTAGATCTTCCAAATGGGGTGAAGATTTGCAATCAAGCATTACTTGCCAAAATGAACTCTTTGCATCCAAGAAGGAAAATACAGAGGCATTCGGTATCAGAGCTGCAATTTCTTCGATGATTTGCATAGGATGATGAGGTCCCTCTTTAATGCCAAATTGTTGTTTTACATAGAAGACCTGTGCAGTCATTATTGGGTCTCAGAGATAGTTTGAGAATGGAGTTGCTTTCCTTTACTAAAGAAGTTCATCATGTAACCACATGTCTCATTTCCAGCTTTAGTGATGCTATTTTTTTAGAATATGCTGATGTTTTCGATGACAAGCTAAGCAAGCTTCCAGTTGTGTATTCTATGAAGTTAGAACTAGAGATCAGTCCAGTGGACAGAAAAAAAAAAACAAAGCGGAGGCTGCCCGGAATTTAAACCGGCAGTGCGGGACTCAGGATCAGGCTGCGGGACTGTCCCGAGATCAGCAGCCTGATCCTGAGTCCCACACTGCCAGTTTAAATCCCGGGCAGCCTCCGCTTTGGTTTTTTTTTTTTTTTTTGATTGGCTCGTATACCGGCATATGGGCCAATCAAAACATCGCAAAACAGAGCTGCTTCTGTTTAATGCGGAACTGCGATGTTCCGCATTATACAGAAGTAGCTCCATGTTTAGCGATTTTTGATTGGCCCGTATACCGGTATACGGGCCAATCCAAACATCGCAAAACAGAAGTAGCTCCGTGTTTAGCGATTTTTGATTGGCCCATATTCCGGTATACGGGCCAATCAAAACATTGCAAAACAGAGCTACTTCTGTTTAATGCGGAACTGCGATGTTTCGCATTAAACAGAAGTAGCTCTGTGTTTATTTATTTTTGATTAGCCCGGGCCAATCAAATAAAAGATAAACACAGAGCTACTTCTGTTTAATGCAGAATGCTGATGTTCTGCATTAAAGACGTGGAAGACCTTTTTTTTTTAGTCTTCACTTTGTCTCTACCTGGCCAGTCGGAAATATGGCCACCCTGGTCTAATGTAACATTGATCTGAGGGTTGCACATTTCTCTGAATTTAGCTAGGTTTAGCAAAATGAATGCCCTGGTATATGCATCTTTATCTGAGTAAGCTGCTTGTATGAAAATATCATACTCTTGCTCAAATATTCTCCAGTTCTCTGCAGTATTCTGATCAAATAACTGGTATGCAAAATGCCTTTGTCATATTAACACATCAGTGAAGGCTTTTGCAAGTATGCACAAACACAAACACACATATATATGCCAGAAATTTATGCCAGTACTTGTAACTATGCCCAATAGCACAATAAATTTCTGTGTAATTGAACTCTGTGAAATACTTAAGTCTCCGTGGCACAACACTCTTGAAATTATTATACTTTGAGAACAACTCTTACCTGTCTAAGAAACATTTCAAATAACTGCACTGTGCGAACAAACTGGGCAATAGAAAAAGCTCAGAGTAAGAAACATTTTAAAGTTACAGCACATTGCGAATAAACAGTACACAGCACACTGAAACACTTCCAAAATGGCTGTACTTTGCTAAATAAATCTTTACAGTGCAAGAAACACTCTGTAATGGTAGCCCTTCACAAGTAGACACACTCAGCACCAGAAACTTTTCGAAATGGCTGTATTTTGACTGCACATCATGAAATAGTTGCACTTTGCACACAATAAATTCTTCGGAATAAATGCACAGTAATAAGCACACACTGTAAGCACTTTTACACACTCTGGGATGCTTCGAATAACTCTAGTTATGCTATTCAGAGCTTTAGTCAATGCAAAATAATAGTTTATGCCAAAACACTGTAATTTGCCAAAAAACATGCGTCACCTTGCTTTATTTATGCTTAATATGCCATTTCTTATATTCATTTTGCCTATTTAATCTCTTTTATTGTGTTTGTTTTACTCTAAACATGCTCATTTTGCAATTTTGAGGTGACTCTAAACCTCCTATAGGCTTTTCTTATAATAGTTTTATCAGATATCTTAATTTTGAACATTTTGTCTAAATAATGAACTTTATATGTTTTTCGTTTGCTTAATAAACATTATGTGCTATTCATTTGCTTAGTAATGCATTTTGTGCCCTTGTAATGCTTTGTTTTTATCTTTTTAAATAAAATAATCATTTGTGCAAGTTTTTGTTATCTTTAGCTTGTTTCTGGCCCTTTTTTGCTCTTGTTTCTTTTATTTTACCTTCACTGTTAATTCTGCACCTTGTATCTCTGAATAACAGTCTTTGGAATCCCGGTTCTGGCACCATGTCGTTCGCCCGATCAGGATGTAACAGACAAACATCCATGGGTTCAGTTCAAGCAGCTTTATTATGTACAAAGACATCGGGAATGAGGCAACAACTTTAACTTAGATAAACTTATAAACAAACTAACTCTCACTTATACATGCTCACTCTCTGGCTGCACTCTCAAAATGGCACTGAAGCTAGCACATGTTTGCTATTTATATGCACATGCTGTCCTTAGAAATGCTTCTTAAAGGTACAACACACATACATATTCTACACAAACCATATTAACATTTTATCTGAAACTGTGAATTTTTAATTTTGTCCTCACATATGGGTTTGGATTTGAACCTTCGGATCTGACTTAGCAGTTACTAAGCTTGTGGCCATCAAAAAGCTCTGGGATACCTCTCCTTACCCACAGTGCACCTTTCCCTGTTACCTCAGATCTCATTTGCTACTTCGCAAAGATGTAGTCTAACCGTAAGCTCTTGGATTGCTTCAGGCGATATTAAAAATTTGTCAACTTCTTCATAGATTTTTTTTCTTCTGTCTGAATACTAAGAGTAGTGTTTACCTCCCCTTTTATTTTTTAGGCCCCTTTTTCCCCCCGATGTAACCTTTTTTTTTTTTTTAATTAGGTTACTGTCTCTCCCTTTCCCTCCCTTACACCCTAAGCGGTGTTTTTGCTGGTATCGCTAGTAGCTTTTCCCCTTTGGTTGTAAATTAAAACAAACAAAAAAATTTCTCTTTTACCTATCTTTATCTACATTCTGCTTTCTTTTGTGCCTGTGAGCGTGGGCGTGTGTGTGTGTTTGGACTAGACATTTGTCTGCTCTCGGCTTTTCTTGTATATCATTATTCATGGCTGAGAAACAAGATAAGCCCGTGGGCTTCAAAAAGTGTACCAAGTGCGGTCACAAAATGCATTACAGTGACTCTCACACTTTGTGTGTACTGCCTGAGCCCAAATCATCTTTGGGAAGATTATGCTATATGTCATTGCTTCAACCACTTGGCTCTGGTTGACAGGAAAAACAAACTTATTCTTAGGGGGTTATTACCTTCTGCTTTTAGTGAGGCCATTTCTGGCAGTCCCCCAAAATCTGTGATGAAACTTGGGTCGGCTCAATCAAGCCCAACTTCTTCTTCCTCTACATCAGCTGATAGAGGGAAGAACAGACCTTCCTCGGGTCAATCAGACTCATTGAGGCCAAGATCAAAATTGTCCAAACCCTCAGTCTCCATAACTTGTTTGGGGCCTACGGCTCCGAGTGCTTCATCTTCGGATTGGGCTTCTTCAGCTCCTAGTTTCTCTAGTCTGGAAAGGTTAGAGCCATTGCACTTGGATCCAATCTCCAGCCCTTTCAGGCCAATAACTTTTTTTTTTTATTTTATTTTATTTTGCATTTGTTAACCGGGATAGTCCGACTGGACCAAGTCCATTTACAACGGAGGCCCGGGGAGAAAAGCTCCACATATATTAACAGAAATACTAGAATTGAATATATAGTAGTAAAAACTAATAGTAACACGTTATAACAGCAAAAATCCAGCTAGTGAGACAGAAATGTAAAAGAAACAGGATACAACTCAGCAGCTGAACAGGCTACATACATTAAGCATATGAAGTACCTATATTAAAGAGATATAGAAAATATTGGAAGTAAACAACTGTAACATTTACATTAGGCAAATAATAAGTGTTTCAACTTTTCACAGAGTTAAGCAGTGTTTTTAGGTTATGCATGGGCAAAGCCAGGTGCTTATGAGATGTGATTTTAAAGAGTTTTTGAAGTGTGAGGTGGTGAGGATAGAGGTCAGTGATGGGGGGAGGTTGTCCCAGTTTTTAGCAACAGTGTGGGAGAATAGTGCTTTACCAGCAGTGTTGTTATCCCTAGAGATGCAAAGAAGTGATTTATCACTAGAGCAGAGTGTGCGATTTGTTGCATAGTAGGTAAGTAGTTGACTTAGTGATGGGGTTTTATCAGGATACTTCAGAATGTTATAGACAGTAACCAGTTGGTGGTAATTTAGTAGTTGAGGAAATTCTAACCATTTTCAGTCCCTTAGAGCTAGACAATGATGGGATCTGAAGGAGGCGTTGTTAGCAAATTTGGCAGTATTATAGCAGGACTCAAGTTTGTCAAGGTCACGTTTTCTGATATAGGTAAGAATTGGTGATGCATACATTAGTGTGGACAAAAGGTGAGTTTGGGCTAGGGTGATCCATGCTTGATCTGAGAGGAAGTTTTTGTGTCTGAATAATGAGCCCATTTTTTGTGAACCTTTTTGATGGTTTGAGAGATATGGGCATCAAAGAGAAGGATGTTAGTGGTCTGGTATTTAAACAAACAAGGAGGACAGATCTTACCCTTTGCAGAGGAGAGGCCATGGGGTGGGGGAATGGCGCCAGCCTACAGCCGTTTCTTGGTACATTACCGGGAAATCAAATAATCAAACTGGCTGGCAGATTGATTAAGAGAATCAATCCTCTCTCCTCACGACCTCAACTAAACAAAAGCTCAACAGTCAGGGTTCAGGGAGACGGGGAGCCATGCGACCTATTTTTGCAACCACTAAACACGAAGCAAAAGGTCTTCTCCTGACTCCACATCAGGGAGAAGCAGCTATGGATGAGAAGCAGCAGCAGATTGGCCAACAGGGCTACTTACTTACCTTCCCTTCCGATTCCACTTCTCCAAAGTCATTCAAAAAGTCATTCAAAAGGGTACACTGAAATGCCCATACTGCCCCTGGGCCTCAGCAACTGGTACTGTGGAACCTGGACATTCCTTGTCAAAGATTCCAATCTGATCCGGTAATTCCAATTCACCTAATCTCGATCATTGGGCTCCCAGCTTCGGATCTACAGCATCAGTCTGACAGTTCTTGATTCACTCCCGACTTTGAGGGTCAAGTTCACAACATTTAAAGTTATTCATATTTTATCTTGACTTCAAAACCCACCTTCGATGTACCTCCCACCACTAGTTTTTTGTAACCTCAGGTGGTGCTCAGGGGTCAATTCCTATCAACCCCAGCTCTCAACCCCAGGGTTTGAAATTTTCTCAATCAGGCTTTATAATCAGTCATCTTAGCTCTCTAAAGGATCTTCCAACTCTCCAATAATTCTCCATTCCATGGCAGCAAAACTCCACCATTGAAACATTAAAAGTTTCATTTGAATTACAGCAGACTCTTTAATTGGGGCCCATTAAACAGTTTGGGGCCTGTCCAGACCCCGTGTTTTTTTGCCTTAACATCTTCGGGATTCCCTCTTTGGTGCTGAATTCGGTTGCTAGAAGAGTTTTGCTATTACTCTTACTTGGTTAGTTGGCACTCTGTCTGCAAGAAGAGTTTCAGAGTTTCAAGCCCCAGCTATCAAACCACCGCCTTTGTTCCAAAGGTCTGATTTTCAGAAACCCTAGGTTGATTTCATCCTGACCCATCCCACCAGGCGTCTAATAATTTCTAATTTCAAAGATCCTCATCTCCTAGAGCTCACATCACCAATTCTCCAATGAAGGGTTTCTTCACTCCATAAATTGGATGTTCACAGGCACTCCATAAATTGTGACTCACACCCACAACTCTAAGTCAGACCAATTGTTTGTGTCCTTCCAAAGCCGACCAATTGTCAACCATCACAGAGCTACTATCTCCAAATGGATTAGAGATTGTATAACTCATCTACATTCTTCTTATAATAAGCAACACAGCACTTATATCTATAGTCTTCTTTCCACCCCTATCTCGCTATATAGCTTTTCATTCCACTTTCTACTGGTGAGATCTATAAGCGGTCCCACCAATCCCTTTATCTCGAGACCTAAGCTAAGGTGGAGTTTTTTCAATCCGTACTACTTTCATTTTTTTTGTTAAGCCATATGTGGCATTTTTGAGTGAGCCACCCAGGATTCAGGTGAGCGAGCCACCAGTATTCCAGTGAGCCACATCTTTTTCAGAGTCAGGTTGTAGATAGTCCAGATGTTCAGACCATCTTCAGATATGTTCATACTCCATTCCCCTTATTACCTCTACTAACCCCAGATGTTTGGATCTCATCTCTAGTCTCCTATCATCTGATCTTGTTATTCCTGTTTTTTGGTATTCAAGTATGATTGAATGCAGCAGAGTGTTGGGGTAGCATCTTGTTTGCTGGTACGATGTTAGTAAAGCATATCGTAAAATCAGTAAATAAGATGGAATTAAGCTATTTTAAAGCAGCTGCGAATGGCTTAGCTGTAAGCTCAATCGTCTCCATCAAGACCCAGGCATTCAACCAGAGTAGAATGTGAGATGGATCCCAGGCTCCGGCGCCATAGGGCAACTAAGTTTCTGTCGATCACAACACCGAGGAGTTTGGTATGGGCAGAAGGAGAAGTGACAGTACCATTTATGGAAGTAATAGAAAAGGAAAGAGGAGCAGACTTTGATTTGTTCGGGTAAATAAAAGCAATTTAGTTTTATTAGTGTTAAGGATGATTTGGATATTTGTGATCCAAATTTCCAGAGAGCTAAAGGATTCCTGGGTCTGTTGTTGGAGAATGAAAAGAGAGGGGGCTGAGCAGATTAAAGTCAAATCATCCGCATACTGTAAGAGTGTGACATGCTGAGTGGAGGTATGTAGATTGTTAGTGTAGATAGAAAAGAGAAGTGGGCCCAGCCTTGTGGTATGCCTACGAAAGTTGAAAGTAGAGGAGATAGTGCCCCTTGCCATTGGACAGATTGTTGCCTATTAGCTAGATAGTTACTGAACCAGGCAATAGTAGAAGGGGCAAAGGATAGGGATGCTAGTGAATCTAATAGTAGGGGGTGTGAGACCATATCAAATGCTTTGGATATATCCAAAATATAGCAGATGTATAGTTATAGTCATTTCTGTGTTGGTTTACTAGATTGGTAAATGAGAGAAGAGCAGTAGTTGTACTATGGTGTGGTCGGAACCCGTGTTGTGTGGTGGAGAGGAGTTTGTGTGTGTTCAGGAAATATATGACTTGAGAATAAATACACTTCTCTAGCAGCTTGGAGAGGTGAGACAGAATAACTATAGGATGGTAATTAGAGAAGTCATAGGAATTACTGCCTTTATGAAGAGGAATAATGTAAGACACTTTGCACAGTCGAGGGATGTAGGATTCTTTTACGGAGCGGTTTATGATGATAGAAATGGGGTAGGATAATGATTCTATGGCAAGTTTTAGGAAGTTGGCAGGTAGATTATCAGCTGCAAGGGTGGAAGGTTTTAATTTCAAAAGTAGTTTTTTAATTTTGGAGGTGGGAGCAGGTGAGAGAGTAAGGGGGGAATGTTATCTAGACACTTAGCTGGGATATGTGGAGGGTTGTTTTTGGACAATTGGCTGGATAGTGCCATTATGGATTCTGCAAAGTGGTGATTAAATTGACAGGCTATGTCCATGTTGTCATTGGTGGACTTGGGAGCTGGAGTAGTAGTTTTGCCTGGTTTAATTAGGGAGCTGATAGCTTGCCAAAACGTTTGAAGATTTTTTTGAATGTTTTGTTTATACAGTAAGAAAGTAGTTCTGTTTATCAAGTTTAGTTTGTATTTTGGCATGATTCCTAAGCTGCTGATAGTGTTGTTTGGCTTGGATAGTGTTATCCCCCTCTTCCAGATTTTCCAGGCCTTATCTCTGGACTTCAATATGGCTTTTGTGTCCCTACTTAGCCATGGTGCATAATTAGTCTTAACTCTAATTTTCCTGATAGGGGTGACTATTACAAACATCAATGAAGGTGCTATTAAAGTAGTCAACTGCCTGATCTAAACCAAGGGGAAAGAAGTGGCTCCCAGTTACATTGTTTTAAAATAGTGTTTAGATCCTGGGGGTTTAGGTTACGCTCATTTCAAATTTATCTATAAGTTATGGGCTTCAGTATGTTAGTATGTTTGTGTAGTAAGAATGTAGGGAGGTGGTCACTAATATTATCTGGCAGACAGCCTGTGTGGTAGTTTTGCTTAGGGCTATTGACCCGTGTCCAATCAAGGATGGATTCTTTTTGGGATTTTTTGTCAACTCTAGTGAGTTCCTGAATAAGCTGAGAGAACCCAAAGAGATTTATGTAGTTAGTGGGGCTGTTAGAATTGCAGGCCAACCAGTCAGTATTCAGATTGCCTAGTAGGATTGTTTCATACAGGAGAATATCTGTAGTCCATTGTAGGATTTCCTCAATTATAGGAGAGTTATTTCTTGGCGGGATGTAACAGCAGAGAATGTTAATTTTTTTTGTTTTGTTAATATATAGGACAGATGCAAGGGTTTCAGTATTATTAAATTTAGGTACAGGGGTATGAAGAGGTTTAAGGTTTAGCATGTTTTTAAAGAGAATTGCAACTCCACCTCCGTTTCTACCCACTCTATCCAGTCTTGAGATATTATAACCTGGAGGGAGGATTTCTTTATTTTGTGTAGTGGGTTTTAGCCATGTTTTTGTTATGGTCAGTATGTCAGGAGTGTAGTGGGTTATGAATGCATGCAAGTCAGGTATTTTGTTAGATATACTTCTTGTGTTGATATTAAGAATTAGTAGATCATATATCTGTTTAGATTTGAGTATAGCTGTGAGCGGACCTGGGTTTGGGTGTATATCCCCTGAGAGAAGTAGTCTTTTTGTGATAGATAAAATGCGTTTGATCATGTGAGTTAGTTCTGTGCTGAATTTAGATGTTTTTCTAGTACTACATCTTGGTGAGTAGGTCTTGTATATATAAATTATTGTAGCATCATTAAGTTTTGTAGAGGAGATGAAAACATTTGTGTGTGTTTTAGATTTGGAAATATGCGTTGTGTGGAATGTAGTGTTGTCTAGCGATATACTAGTATGTATAGATGTGCTGTAGGCTAGTGTTGTGAGGAATAGTGAGAGAGATGTTAGAGTGACATACATGCTGTCTGTGATTATGTCTGAATACTGGGCTGTGTGATGATAGAGGTTAATGGAGAGTAAAAGGGTGTAATTAATAACTATAGTGTGACCAGAATTAATTAGCTAATATCCTTTACTATAGCTACTGTCTTTACTAGTTAACCTTTGCCTTGGCTGCATTAAATATAGTTGGTTACTGGTCAAAAAAATCTTCCATAAGCCAAAAGAAACCAGCCCAATGTTAACCTTACAACCTATATGTACATAAATACAATAAACATACCATAGATGTACTGGAAAATGTATTGAAAATATAAAAGAACTATAGCAACGTGATGACCTGTGTGAAATACACAACCTGAAAATTAGTAGTGATATGAAGCACACATGTTAATAATGATTTTGTACAAAAACACAATTTGAAGTCTGCCACAACATTTGTTGATATTCTCTAGTTAAATCTAAAACACTGCAACAACGATCCTGATGGTGTATCAGCCATAAACCATAAAATAATAATATGATGTCCAATTCAATGCCCATTAATCATCAGGAAAACCTGACCAACCCTTTGTGATTGGCTAATAAATTACAAGTAAAGAATTGCTGTACAAAAGATTGTGAGGCATATAGCCAAACTGTCCAAACAAATCAAAAACACACAGTTCCAAGTTCAAAGCTACAAAAAGTCTCTTTGATCCTAATGTTCATAAATGTCCTCAAACTTAGGTCACAGTAACTAAATGAGCCAAAATTGTGCGTGGAAAAGTTATTAAATTCTCACCAGTCTCCGTAGTTACACAGCTGAAGGTCTAAAATCACCAAGGCCCAATAACAAACCCTCTGAAAGGCTCACAATTTTCTAAAAAAGAAAAAAAATATTCATATGATGGCCAAATTCCAGCTTGGAAAAGCTCCCTTGAGTCCTGATGCTCGTAACTGACCTAGTGTCTGTAGTCTAAAGTCTAAAAGCACCAAGGGCCAATAACAAACCCTCCAAAAGGCTTGTAGTTTCCAAAAAAGAAAAAAAAAAGTAACTTTTCCGTTTTTTTTTTTTTTTTTTTACTGGATGCAATGGACAAAGTCCAAAAACTTTAATTTTACTAGTGGAACAAATGGTTTAAACTTTTCTTAACCATGAATGTGTAGCAGATGCTTACAATATTGAACTGTGAGGAACATTTTAAGAGTAAAAATGAGGATGGCACAGTGCAGAAATACTCATTTCTTAAAGAGTGTAAAAGTATTGCTGTAAAAAAGCTTTTGACTCTGAGTGTCCGGTGAAAACGAGCGACAACCCAGTCGGACATTTCCAGTGATCAAATGTCAGTATAGTAAATAAATATACAAACAGCCTCCCTTTACTTGTATTCTTTCACAGTGTTTTATTCTGACATTGTTTTAACTGAAAGTATTAATGGTTTAAAACTGGATTTTCTTGAGAGGTATAAGTGTTAGCGCAAGATAAACTCTTCAGAAGCTGTAGAATTTACCAGTCAATGATTAGTGTGACACAGGTTTAAAAAGCAAAAGTGAAGCATTTGTGTCATCCAAGACTGGAAACAAGACTCCTTGATACCTTTTTACCTTCTCTCCTATGACCCAGTAGGTTAGTGGACCCATTTGGATAATGTATAGGTAAAAACAGCTTTCATATCATAGTTTAAAGGACCCTTCGTTAACTACTGCAACTCCCGTTGAAGCCTTGGGAGAGTTGCTGGTATATGAAATTAGTGTCCGCACTGGGAAATACATCCTAAGTAGGTGTCAAGCAGAGAAGCATGTTAAACTTCACTGACAAGGACTCAGTACTCCCCTTCGGTAGACCCAGTGCCTTTGAGAGTACCATTCCCCTTTTTAAGCAGACCAAGATCTCCCTCGACTTCTTCGTCCTGTTCTACCAGAAGCCTTACAGGGGAAGACGTGGAACAGGTGGGCCAGAAGATTTTGTGGGTGGAGGGAATTATTAAGTCTCCCTCGGCTTTGACCCAAATGGTCTTAAGTTTATCCAAGCCATCCAAACCTCTTTGGTTCCTCCTCTGACTTCAATTCAAGCTTTGGAGCTTTTGGATCTGATTCACTCAGCAACTTCTTGTTCAGATCCAAAGATTTTCTTTTCCTTGGATCAGATATTTGCTGGGATCTCTTCAGTCTTCTTAGAACTGAAGAGTTCCTGGAGCCGCAGCGAGCCTGGTGGACCTTAAGTGCAGTCAACTCTCAGGCCTTCTGAGCACTCTCTGCATCTTGGGAATTCTGTTCAGGTGAGCTCGGGACCAGCTTCAACCCTGGGTGAACTGTCTTTGGAGCTGGAAGGGACCTCTTCCCACAAGCATGGCTTGTCAGAGATGGACTCACTTTCCACTCAGGAACAGTCACCTTTTGGGGCTCTGAAGAGAGCTATAGCTGCCTCTACATCTAAGAAGTCACCTCCCTCATCAGATCCCTTAGGTCGGTTCAATCAAGCCCAGCTTCTTCTTCCTCTAAATCAGCTGATAGAGGGAAGAACAGACCTTCCTCTGGTCCATCAGACTCATTGAGGCCAAGATCAAAATTGTCCAAACTCTCAGTCTCCATAACTTGTTTGGGGCCTTTGGCTCCTAGTGCTTCATCTTCAGACTGGGCTTCTTCGGCTCCTAGTTTCTCTAGTCTGGAAAGGTTAGATCTGTTGCACTCGGATCCAATCTCCAGCCCTTTCAGGCCAATAACTTTATTATTTTTTTATTTATTTTATTTTACATTTGTCCAACTGGACCAGGTCCATTTACAGCAGAGGGCCGGGGAGAAAAGCTCCACATATATTAACAGAAATACTAGAATTTAATACATAGTAGTAAAAACTGATGATAACACATTTTAACAATAAAAATCCAGCTAGTAAGACAGAAATGTAAAACAAACAGGATACAACTCAGCAGCTGTTCATCTCTTCTGACCAGGACATTCCACAGGGGCAGCAGCACCACAGACCATAGGATAGCTGTTGGGGTACCCCTGCCTCTTCTGATACTTACCCAGAGTATCCCACTGATGACATCCCTCATAAGAGGACTTGTAAGAGGAAACATCTGGACTCCACTGAGGAATCAGCCACAGAAAACACTGACCTCAATGAGGGATAAGGATCCCCATGGTCACCTCTTGAGGATGTTTCCTTTGGAGACATCTTGAATATTTTAAAACAGAGAAGTGTTTGGCAGTCCAGCAGTCCTTCTCCTGAGGAGTTGGTGTACCTGGCAGCCTTTGGATCCTGACCATCTACCTCCTGGGTCATTCCACCTGCCGATGAGCTCATAGACTTGATCTCTTGGCGGGCATGGGAGACCCCAGAGTCTATTGAACCAATTTTCCAGAGTTTAAACAAGAGTATCACAGCTCCAGGTGACAAAGACTTCTGGACAACAGGGGCTGCAGTAGATGCCATGGTGGCGGCAGCAGCAGCTACTAAAAATGAACTGTTGGAAGACAGTTCCACTATTCATCCTCTGAATAACGATTCCAGGATGATGCAGAAAGTGAGTCTCTTCTTTAGTGACCTTTGCGATCACTGAATTACATTTCCCATTTCACTAAGTTGCAAAGGGATCTAATCAAGCAGCTCTCAGATACCCTTGAAGGAGCCATAGCTGAGGGAGTTCGGGAAAAAGTGGCTTTCCAGCTGGCAACCCTGCATTCTCAGCCAACTCTATGAGTCTTATCATGCATACAGCTGAAGAAATGAGTAGTAAAGCTGGTTCTGGCATATCGATGAGAAGGCATGCCTGGATGAACCTCTGCAACTTTGTAGAACCTTTTAAGTATTCTTTCATCAGTGCTCCATTTGACAGAATGTCCCTTTTCAGTCCCAAGGTCAAATACACATTATCCAGGTGTGAGAAGGAGGGTAAGTCCCTTTCTTCTGTGGGCATACGACCCTCCCAGAGACCATACACTAAAGGTCAGAAAGGGGGTGGCTAGATGTGATTCAAGAAATTGCAGGGGTCTTATCAGGACATGAGGAGAGAGTTCCCCAGATGCTTCTGTAAGACACCGCCCACATGGCAGAGGAGGCCCGCAGAAGCAAGTGTCTCCAGAAAACAAACAGGTGGAAGAGAATAGTAATCCTCATTGCCCCTTTTTGGCCTCAACAAATCTGTTTTCCCTTCCTTTGGCTTCACCTATGAGAAGAACCCTGGATTCTGGAGCCCATTCCAGATCTTCTGTCACACCTGACAGGAATAATTCATCCCAATCTGCCCAACTTCAAGCTGACAGCTTGGTTTCTCCAATTCCATCTATAGCCAGACAACCAATGCTCTCCTCCCTAGTCTGTTGTATCTTAATATCATCCCATAAGCAATCCACTCAAGAGCTGTATGGGATTAAATGGAGGACGTTTATAATTTGGACTAAACAGCATGATATTGACCCTTACACAGCTCCTGTTCATTCGGTTCTAGAATTCTTAGCCCATCTTTTTGATAGTGGAGCAGTGGCCTCTACTATCATAGTACAATTATCAGCTAGCTTGGTTTTTCACGCTAGAAAGATAATTTGTCTCTAATTTCAAGCAAGCTTTGCAAAACCTTTTTGAAAGGGATTTTTCTACTAAGGCCACCACACAAAGACCCTTCTCCTTGGGACTTTAACTTGGTGCTGCATTTTCTAGTTCAACCCCCTTTCGAATCTGCAGCAAAATGTGACTTAAAAAATTTGTCTTGGAAAACAATTTTCCTTGTAGCAATTACTTCAGCTAGATGAATATCAGAAATTCAGGCTTTATCTTCCCTGCCTCCATACCTGATTTTGCATAAGGACAGGGTTTCCTTGCATACCAACACTTCCTTTTTTCCTAAAGTTGTTTTGGAGACTAATATCGATCAAACCATTAACTTTCCCATCTTCTTTCCTAACTTTGTTAATAAAGGACAACACATTATGTATTTATTGGACATTCATAGGCAATTATGTTTTTATCTGCACAGGACAAAAGAATTTAGAAAGGCAGATCAGTTGCTCATCTCCTTTTCCAGTGTTAGAAAGGGATGACCAATATCAAAAGGTACTCCAGCAAAACGGTTATCTGACTGCATTACGTTTGTCTACAACAAACAAGGTCTAGCTCTTTCTAGACCTGTTTGGGCTCATTCAACCAGGGCCATGGCAACTTCAACTGTTTTTTAGAGTAATGCATCTATGGATGAAATTTGTGCAGAGGCCACTTGGTCAAATCACCTTACCTTTGTAACTCATTACAAGTTGGATTTGGTTTCAAGAGGAAGAGCCTCCTTTGGTTCAATGGTTCTGATGAATATTCTTCCATGAGTCCACCCGCAATGAAGGTAGCTGGGAACTCTGTCCCATATGTGAGGATGAAATGTAAAATTGACAATATCAGATAAAGAAATGATGTACTTACCATAATATTCCATCTGTATTGTCAATTTTTTAATTTCTCCTCACAACCCCTCCCTCCTACCCCTATCCTTTGGTTTCTGGTAGAATGGGAAGTATAAACTATGTTTTTGGTAGCTTTCCCATATTCCACAAATGGCCTCTTGCAGTTTCTTTCTATATTTCTTCCTTTGGGGGTAATCCTAGCAAACAAGATCGGAGGTAACAGGAAGAGGTGTATTGTGGGTAAGGGGAGGTATCCAAGAGCTATTTGGTGGCCACGAGCTTAGTAATGGCAGAGTCAGATCCAAGGGTTCACTTCCAAACCAATACATGAGAAGAAATTAAAACAATTGACAATACAGATGGAATGTTATGGTAATTACTCCATTTACATAAATTATATATTTACTTTCTTTGTAACAACTGAGTTTCAGTTCAGCATTACATAAATTCCTCAATACCTGCCTTCCATTAAACATTACTCTTCCTGAGCATTATTCTGCAGGTATTGTTTCCACAAATTCCACTTATTTCTGTGCAATTTACTCCTTCACTTTCCTAAAGACCTGTCTTCCATTTCTTTTCTCTCTCTTTTACAACATTCAATACTTCAAATACAGCTGGTTTAGATTTTGATTGTTTAGTAATTGTTTTTTTTTTCTTTTGGCAGCTAACAGAATTAAATTTATTAAGGCTATACTATGTCTAGTCAATTCAGATCCTACGTTCCAAATCAAGAGTCATATCCTTAGTCACAGCCATTTGCTCCCCCAATATTTCTGACAGAGTACTCTGTAAGGAATGAACTGATGTTATCCTTTTCATTCATTCCTTAACTGATGGGTTCAGATCCAAGACTCAATCTGACTTGATTGCTTCTGTGATGATATGGGCTAGTGTCAGCATAGCTAGCTGGAGTTTTGTAAAGCATGATATCCTTTGAATATCAAACTGATGTGTACAAGATTTTCATGTTACAAATGTATTGGAACTATATGGCATTTGAATATCAAACTGATTTGTACAGATGTTTTATGTTACAAGTGTATTAGAACTGTATGGCATTTGAATACGAAAATGTATTTATAAAGTTGCTAGTGTTGAAAAAATGCATCAACAGTGGGTCCTGATGGACAGAAAGGAAATATACATGCAGGTACTAACTGATTAAATGTATATACTGTAACCAAGAACACTGGAACAGCAGTGGTTAACCAGCCAGCTTACTTTAAGAAAAATAAGGGAAATGCAAATGAGCTGTTAAACCATTAAAATGGCATCCCACAATAATGAATAGTACCAGAGACTGTAGGTCTGGAAGGAGCCATTGTTTATGACCTTCAGTTAAAAGAGGGAAAGTGATATGATTGCTGCTTGGCCTCAGGCCTGCCATAAACATTAGAAAAGCTCTAGATATGCATTTTTTACATGTCTATGCTAAATTCCTCTCACAACTTCAAAAGGGGATATAGTGGGAACTTAGAGTCAAGTGACCAGATGAGGTCATTCTGCCAGCCCTGGAAATAATATTTTTTATATATTACTGGGAGTAATCTCTGAATATTCTCTTTGGGAACCTGACTAGAAAGACTGTGCATGTATTTCATCTTGCCTTGCCCAAGTAAGTTATTAGGGAACAGTAATTTTTTTAGATAAGTCAGGAATATATAGCAAGATTAGTTTATAACTGTTTTTCTATATTTGTCTGTGTCTGTCCATCCATATTATTTTTTAATATTTCCTGTGATTTGAACTCTATGGTTTGCTGCAAATATATATTCAATATACTCATGTAAAATGGCGTGCCTTCGCTGAAGGTTGGGCATCGAGCTGGCACCTCGGCACCCGTAAAAAAGAATCTACTGCCAATCATTAGCAGACCAGAGTTCTGCTGTGGCGACCCCAAACCGGGAAAAGCCGAAAGAAGAACATTAAATACATTGAAAACTTTTATTGTGCCTGGTCCTTTGAGAAAATATTTAACCTTTGAGAGTGCTTATATTTATTTGTTGACACTATAGGGCCACACCTGATAGTCTTGCTGTGAGGTCAACTACTATCATTTGTATTACTATTAATATTGCACAATATAATTGGATACCCTTCATAGGATTACAGGATCATAGGAAGTTACTAGGCTAATGACCCTAGGGCCCTTACAAGCCTAGTCAAGTTTAAGCTTTTTCCACAATCAGCACCCATCACCCCTGTCCAAGAGGGACATCCGTGGAACCCTGGGGTGAATTTATGGTTACCCATCCAGTCATCCAGATTGCATTAGAAGAGGGCCAATGAGGTGCTCTGCTTGACATGAAGCAGGAGTCTGTTCCAAATGTGTGGTAACCTCTAGAAGATAAATCTGTCCCTCCAGCAGGTTCTGTTAAGGTCACATACCAGGTTAAGGCCATTAGAGTGAGTAACCCATGTACCATTTGACTTATGGATATGCAGCATTTCCAGTAAAGCAGGGTCAAAGATTGCCTTACATGCAAGGCAGAGATTGCCTCTGAGTAGTCTGTATGAAACATAATAAAGTGACAGTGATTCCAGATGATCCTCATAGGATAGAAGCTGAAGACCTTGAATTTTCCTTGTGAGGAACCTTTATGGTCTCTCCAATTGCTGCAGGTGCTTGGAAAGGTATATACCAAAAGGGGCATTGTACTCAATTATTGGCCTGATGAGGAAAGAGCACAGGGAGGTTATAACTTCTTTTTTTCTGGACGCAATGCTATTACTTATAAGATGAGCAATATAGAATGCCCTTCTTTCCACCGTGGAGACATGGTGATCAAAGGTAAGGTTGCTGTCAACCTGTGTGCCCAGGTCTCTCACCACTGAGTGTGTACTTAGGATGTTGTTATTGATGTGGTAGTTAGCAGGAATGTTGCTTTTACTGAAAGGGATGATAATACATTTTTTTTGCATTGAGTTTAAGGCCATGACTTTGGCACCAGTCATGTGTTTGTGTAAGACCGTCTTGTATAATGTTAACACTGTTTGGAGATTCTATGATCACTCCCAGTTTGCAGTCATCAGCAAACTCTGTCAGCCACAGACCTTTAGTTTTAGCTTGCACGTCAGAGAAATAGATTCCAAACAGTAGAGATCCCAGGACTGATCCTTGTAGAACATCACTGGTTACAGGTCTGCTGTTGAAAGTGGACTCCCCTATTTTGACTATATGGGTTCTATTAGTGAGCCAGTTGGTGACCCATCTAATGACATACAGGTTGATACCTAGCTGGGCAAGTTTGTCAATTATGCCTGAGTGGGAGATAATGTCAAAAGCCTTGGCTAAGCCTAGGTACACTGTACGCATAGGTTTCCTCTCATCAAGGGCCTTGGTGACTGGTTCGAAGTCCACCAGGTTTAACAGGAATGA
This sequence comes from Protopterus annectens, assembly GCF_019279795.1. Taxonomy (NCBI): domain Eukaryota; kingdom Metazoa; phylum Chordata; order Ceratodontiformes; family Protopteridae; genus Protopterus; species Protopterus annectens. Next base: position 880,860,935 of record NC_056733.1, read on the forward strand.
TCCCCCTTTGACAAATCCAAATTGAGTAGGGTCGAGTGTTTAGAGATTACCAATATCTTTGTTGATAAGGTCCATAACAATTCTCTCCATGGTCTTGCAGATAAGGCTAGTTAGGCTAAAAGGTCTATTGTTCCTGGTGTCAGTGGAAGCACCACCTTTGTTTAAGGAGATACCGGTGGCCTTTTTCCATTCATCTGGGATGAAGCCAGTGCTTAGACAACGATTAAAAAGAGTACCCAATGGCATTGTTAATTCTTTGAGCCCATGTAGGATGTAGCCCTTGATGTTATCAGGTCCCATGGATGCTGTATGTTTGGCCTTAGAGAGGGCATTCATGACCAGCTTTTTAGAGATACAAGGTAGAGGACAAGTGGTATGCATGTCTTGGGGTAAGTGTGGTGGGACAGGGGAGTGACATTTTCACAGAATGTCAGTTAACAGGTTAGCAATGTCCAAAGGCTCGGTATATGTGGTTTCATTAACTACCAATTTGGCACAAATCTGGTCCTTTCCTTTTAGGTTACAGATCTAACTAATGAATGCCTTATGGTTGTCCTTAGTCGTGGAAGCTAATTTGGATTCGTAGTTAACTTTGGAGGACTTCACAAGAAGTCTTATTTGCTTGTCTAAGCTGAGGAGGGAGTATTTCCAGTTTAGGGTTTGCTCCCTCTTACACTTAGACAGCAATTTCTTCCTCTTACTGTAAAGCTTGTTAATGGCAGTTGTCCACCAGACAGGTTTGCTCTTCCTTGAGGAGCTTGTTTTAGTCCTATCAGGTACGTCCGAGTCTATGGAGTTGTTCAGGTGTTTGTATAAAGCATTTGTTTAGAACTCGGCATAGTTGCAAGGGCCTTAGAGGCTGGGCAGTGTCTGGTGGCAGTGATAATTACCTTACAGTCTGGGCAGAAGGGGGCACAGTGGGTAAATCTGTGCCAGCCTTTCCCAGGTGTGTGTGTGTGTGTGTGTGTGTGTGTGTGTGTGTGTGTGTGTGTGTGTGTGTGTGTGTGTGTGTGTGTGTGTGTTTCAACTACTGGGAGCATGGACATAAAGCACTGGTTTAACAGAGAGGGTGCTGAAGGACTTGGCTTGGACACTCAGCTGAGGACTTAACCCTATAGCTGTGCTAGTGGGGAGCCTTATTGGAGCCTTACAGGGAGACAGATATAAAGAAATCCAGACTCCAGGCAGACTGAATTCCATGTCTAGTCCACAACTGGCCCTCCAATCTTCTTTACACTTACCCACTGTTACCTCTCATTCTCAAATTTCTACAGAAAGCATTCCAGTCAAATAGCACAGTTATCCTCATTGCACCTTTTTGGCCTTGTCAGATTTGGTTCCTCCTTTCTCTGGCCTCACCTTCTTCAACCTCCCTGGATACTGGATCCCACTCCAGACACCCTGTTTCACCTGACCAAAATGACTCATCTAGACTTAACAGGACTCAAACTGACTGCATGGTTTCTCCAATTCCATTGATAGCTAGACAGCCCAGGCCATCCTCCTTGGTCCATCATATTTTGGTATCTTCACAAAAAGCTTCTACTAGAAAGATTTACAAAAGTAAATGGAAGAGATTAATTTTCTGGTCCTTAGCAAGGACCTGGATCAATTTTCAGCTCCTGTGACATCTGTACTTGAATTTTTAGCTTCAATTTTCATTGACAGTGCCAGTTTTTCCACTATTAAAGTTCAATTGGCTGCCATTTCTAATTTCCACCTGGGCAAAAATAACACTATTTTAGCTTCTTCTAGACTATGTAAAGCCTTTCTTAATGGGGCCTGTTTACTTAGACCTCTGTTAAAGGATCCCATTTCCCTTTGGAATTTAGCTGTTATGTTTCAGGCCTTAACCCAGACTCCCTTTGAACCATCAGCCAGGGCAGATCTAAAAGTTTTGTATTTGAAAACCATTTCTCTGGTTGCTATCACATCAGCTAGATGAGTATCTGAACTCCAGGCAGTATCTTCTAAACCTCCTTACCTGTTTTTCGCAAAGACACTTTGCAGACCAACCCATCATTTTTGCCTAAGGCAGCTTCTGAGTCCAACATAAACCAGGTCATTAAGCTACCAGTTTTCTTTTCAAACTTTTCAAATAAGGGAGAGTATATGTTCCATCTGTTAGATGTGCATAGGCAACTATGTTTTTATATCCACAGAAACAAAGATTTCTGGAAATCTGACTAGTTGTTTCTTTCCTTCTCTGCTAACAAACTGGGTCAGACAGTTTCCAAAGTTACCTTGGCCAAATGGTTAACTGAATGCATCTCCTTTGTCTATGGTAAAAAAGGTTTATCCTTGCCAAACCTCCTAGTGCTTACTCCACGACGATGGTTTATTCAATTCAGCTTTTTGGTTAAGGGCCTCCTTAGAAGACATTTGTGAAGCTGCAACTTGAACAAATGCTGACACCTTTATTGCTCATTACAAATTAGATTTGGTTTCCAGGAACAGATCGGTCTTCTGCTCTGCAGTACTCCAGAATATCCTTCCATGACAGCTATCCAAGGTTCCAATCGCTGGGGATTCTGTCCCATCAGTAAAGGAATGAATGAAAAGGATACCATCAGATAAACAAACTTATGTGCTTACTATAATGTTCCATCTGTCTTGTCCATATTCATTCTTCCTGAACTTCCCACCCACCAACCCCCTTCCCTTGCTTCTAGAAAGATCTAAGAGTTTTACAGGAACCTCTGTACTTTGCTTGAGCTCCAACTTCCTTTTTCTTTTCTGCTTTTGCTAATTTCTTTACATCAGAAATATAGCCAAAGTGAAGGGAAATACGGTGGTGTCAAAATATCCAAATAGTAAAGTAGAATAGAACCATTGTAAACCATGCACAAGTTCAATCCAAATCCAAATTTACTGTTGCAAAGTAAAACTTTCATCACAAAATGGCTTCCTCAGGCAAATCTAAAATCAAAATCCAAATCTTCAGTTTACATACTACAACACTGGTCACATGAGTTGGATATAAAACCACATGACATTTTCAAAAACCTTTGACACTGGTCACATGTGTAAAATACTGGTCAGGTGATGGACATACCACATGACATTTTCAAAAACCTTTGACATTTTAAGAGACCTCTTGACATTTAAAAGGCAAATATTCAAAAATATGAAAAAGAATATATAAAAATATACATAAAAAGCCTATATGTTATGAAAATATATACATAAACAGTATATAAAATGAGAACTTACTAAACATTAGGAATTATATGGAAACAATGTTTACACTTTCAGATGAAGTTTTTCAGTAACGGTTTCAAAGAAACAAAGTCATTTAACCAGATGGAATATGTGCTTTTAAGCGTAAAATCCAGTAAAATTCATCTAATTCAGTTTTATGTATGATGTTCCCACCACATATAGATTCATACAAGATATGTAATATGCAGAACTTCAACATATGATCATGATCTTTTCCCATCTGATGCTTGTAAAGAGCATTAGTGAGAACCTATTGCTTGCACTCAGAAATATGACTTCCTATACACTCTAAGTTTCTGGTTAGTTTTTACCAATGTAGTATGCATCACATTTCTCACATAAAACTAGATATACACGGTTTCTACTGTTACAATTCCCAGATGCATGTAACTCAAAATCAAGGCCATTAAGAAGGTGAACAAAGGAACCACTTGTATAAACATACCTGAAATAAACACAACTGCCACATTTAAAAGTCCCTTTCTAAACAGTCTTAAAGGGCATAAAAACATTCAGCTGTTCTTTATAGCATAACAACTGATCTGATTTTGTCAGTCTTTATGTAATACTTGACTGTGGGTTCAGTTCTGAGCCTCGGAACTGACTTGGCTGTTTTCTTCTGCTCATGCCTTCCAAACTCTCGAGCTAGGCTCTACTCATAATGCTCCTCTCTAAATTACCTCAAATCTCATTTGTGTCTTCGTGTGTGGGATGCGTTCAACCTCTCTCGAACTTTGGAATTTATTTACAGTAAGTTTTTTCCACTGGTTTCTCTAATATATCTACATCTCTCTCCCTAAGTATTTTTAGTCTTTCTACCCACTCCTCTCCTTCTTATGTGCATGTGAGTGATCTTTTTCCCTTTTCCTCTACCCTTGGGTAGATCTTTCTCTTATGTTCCATTGCTGGTACTGTCTTTTACCTGTTTAGGTATTTCTGGCTACCATAGTTGGCACCTTTCTTTCCGCTTTCTATTTAAAAAAAAAATACCTTTACTCCTGTTCCCTCGTGCATGGCTGTGTGTGTGTGTGTGTCTTTTATCAGCACTAGAGACCCAATTCAGATGGGCATGTCTGCTGTGTGTATTGTTTAGGCACTGTCCACCTGCAGGAGGATTGCGCCATCTGTCATGGTTTCTCTGCCAGGACTTTGAGCATAGAAACAATGATTTTGAAATGGTTGTTGAAAGGGGACATTGAAGAGGCCCTATCTGGTCCAAAGACCAAAGCCAGCTCATCATCTTCCTCTTCCTCCTTTTCTAAGCTGAAGAAATGCTGTCATTCTGTGCCAGGCAGTTCCTCAGAAACCCTGAAAAGTTATCCAGCCTACAGTGTCATCAGTTTCCTTGGCACTGATAGGCAAGACTGATTCAGCACCAACCACTGATTTTGGTAAGACACCTACAGCCTTGGTACCAGAAGTTTTGTTGGTACTGAAGCAGGCTACATTCATATTAATACCAAGGACAAAGTATTCTCCACCGGTTGATCCATTTGCAGACTGACCACCTAGCCCATTCGTGGAACCAAGACCGCCTAGGTCTCCTTCGGCATCATCCGTTTGATCCACTAAGAGCCTCTAGGAATAGGACAGCATGAGGATGGTGGACCAGCACTTGATGGAGAGGGATTACCTCCATCTTTGATTCCCAGCCAACTTGGCACTGGTACCTGTCCTTCTTTGATACCATCTCATCTTCCTCCTCCAACTCCAGTTGAGTTTTTGGAGCCCCTGGCACCGATCTGCCTGGTTCTGACTGTCTCATTTCCAGTAAGAGCCTCTTCTCTGGAACCAAGAATTGCCTTGAGCTCCTCCTGTTTATCGGAGTCAGAGGTCTCCTGGGGTCAGGAATTCACAGATGGTTCCGAGGGGCAGGGTTCGACTTCTATTTTTTTTGGAACCTTCCATGCCCCTCTGTGCTTTGGCATTTGTTGACTCGACCAGGCTTTTGCTTTGGATGCCTCCTCCTTGATGCGGAGTGGGACCATGGTTCTGAAGGAGTCTATTTTGGTTCCAGGCAACCATCCTTCTATGAGGGGCTGGCCTTCTGTATCATGGAGAAAGCCTTGTCCATTGTGGACTCCCAGTCCTTGCCATCCCTGTCAGGCCAAACTTCTCCACCCCCTCAACCACAGCAACTGTCAGCCTCTTCCCTGGGACAGAGGGCACAAAAGTCTCAGGAGGGATCCACCTTGGTGGTTTCCTCTTCGGATACTTCTGCAGAACATCCCCCTGAGGAAGTACCTGTGAAGAAAAAGTGCAGGAGGAAGCACTTACACTCCTTGGAGGAGTCTTTCACTGAGGATACCGATTTTGTTGAGGGGGGAGGTTCCCCCAGGTCACTCCCTGATGATGTTTCCTTTGGGGACATCCTGGAAATCCTGAAACAGAGGGGTGGCTGGTCTCCCCTCCAACTTTCTTCAGAGGAGTCGGTATACCTGGAGGCTTTTCATGCCCAACACTCTACCTCTTGGATCTCTCCAATCACTGACAAGCTCATTAAACTGATTGCACAGTGGGCATGGAAGATTCCTGACTCCATCGAGCCAATCCCCAAGAGGCCTGACTGGATCCTTTCTACCCTGAGGAAGAGCAGCATTGGAATAAGGGTATCCCCATAGAAGTCATGATAATAGCTGCAGCCACAAAGAAGGAACTTGCAGAGGAAAGTCCTACTATCCATCCTCCTAATAAGGAGTCTAGGACTATGGATAGGTTTGGGAAGCGCATTTATGATTTATAGACCTTTGCTTTCTTTGAACTACATGATGCACTTTACCAGGTTGTAGAGAGATCTGATCAAAGAGCTGTCAGATACTCTGACAGCAGCAGTAGCCGACGGGGTATGAGATAAAAGTTCCCTCTCAGCTCACCACTCTTGAAGCAATTTCTAACTCATCCATGAGGCTAATTGCCCACACAGCTGAAGGGATGACAACAGCAGCAGGTTCAGGTGTGGCCATTAGGAGACACACTTGGATGCGCTTGTGTGACTTTGCAGAGCCATTTAAACCTTCATTTGTCAATGCTCTGTTTGATAGAACATCTCTTTTTGGACCCAAGGATGAAAGACACACTGTCCAGATATGAGAAAGATGGGAAGTCTCTCTCTGCAGTGGGTATATGCTTTTCAACTCCTAAATGGTCCTACTCCAGCAACCACAGAAGTGGGCAGCTATGGTTCAAAAAGTCCCAAGGGCCTTTCCAGAAGTCAGGTGGCAGGACTTTCCCTGGGGTAGAGGGGGGAAGTAACAATGGAACACGCTGTCCTAGAGGCAGAGGTGGCCTGCAGAACCAGGGGTCCAGAGCTTCATTCTCTGGTAACTCCTACCAGCACTCCTGAATGGAAGCTCCATTGTCTTCCTCTGGAGACAGTCGGGGGACAATTATCTGTGCACTGGTCTGCCTGGCTACAGATAACATCAGACAAATGGGTACAGGGAATCATCTCCATAGGCTATATCATTCCCCTTTCCTCAATTCCCAAAACACAAAAAAGATTCCCGGACATTCCACCCAATCACAGGGAAGCAGCAGTCATAGAAATTCAAAAACTGCTCGAAAAAAGAGTCATCCAAGAAGTCCCAACAGACCAAAGAGGATCCAGGTTTTACTCAAGATTCTTTTTAGTGCCCAGAAAGACAGGGGACTGGAGATCCATTTTGGATCTCAGCCAGTTCAACAAGGCAGTTCAGCAAACCAAATTCCTGATGGTCTCGGTACAGTCAATACTTCCCTTCTTGGAAAAGATGATTGGATGTGCCCTATAGATCTTCAGGATGCATATTACTATATAAAAATGAACAAATGCTCCAGAAGATTCCTGCTCTTCTGGCTGGGAGCCAGTCATTTCCAGTACAGAGCACTGCCCTTTGGTCTCACCACAGCCCCCAGGGTGTTTACCAAATGCATGGCAGTGGTAGCAGCTCATCTCAGACTGCAGAGATTTTGAGTTTTTCCTTATCTCAATGACTGGCTCCTTACTGCTACCACCAGGCATCAACTAGAACAGGCAAGAGATTACACCTTGCATCTTTGCACTTCATTGGGCATTTCAGTAAATTACAAAAAGTCAAATCTACAACCTACTCAACAACTGGAATTTATCAGAGCCCTAATAAAAAGAAGTTATGTCTTACCATAACGTTCCATCTGTATTGTTGATCCTTGTTCAGTCATTATGTCTGGGTAGTCGGTTCTGACCTCAGAACCAAGCCGGCCATCTTCCAAGCTCGAGCCAGCCACAAACTCTCGAGCTAAACTCTTACCCAGAATTCTCCTCTCCCTGTTACCTCAGATTGAGTTTGCAAGTCAAATGAAGGTAGAGGCTACCTCTGGTCAAATGACCTAATGGAACCGGATGGTGAGATCCACTATAAGCCTTAGGAGGGGGAAGGAGGGATGCTTGTAATGACTGAACGAGGATCAACAATACAGATGGAATGTTATGGTAAGACATAACTTCTTTATCTGATATTGTTAATCCTCGTTCATTCCTTATGTCTGGGACAGAGTCCCCAGCTACCTTTATTCCTGGGAGGCTCTCATGGAAGGACATTCCTGAGCACCACTGAACCAAAAGATGCTCTTCCTCTGGAGGCCAAATCCAATTTGTAATGGTTGATGAAGGTATGAGGTCTAGCCCAAGTTGCAGCTGCACAAATGTCATGTAATAGGGTGGCGCAGTGGTGCAGCAGTTAATGCTGTCACCTCACAGCAAGAGGTTCTCTGGTTCAATTCCCGGCTGGGGTGCCTTCTGTGTGGAGTTTGCATGTTCTCCCTGCATTCACGTGGGTTTCCTCCGGGTACTCCGGTTTCCTCCCACATTCTAAAGACATGCTTCTGGAGTGTTTCTCCCCGGGCCTCCACTGAAAACAGGATCTGTGGAACCTAGTCGGACTTTCCCAGTCAACAAAATGTTAAATAAAAAATAAAAAAATAAATAAAGAAGCTCTAGCATGGAAGGCAGCAGAAGTTGCTACCGACCTTGTGGAATGAGCCCTTATGGCTGTAGTTAGAGGGATATTGTGCTCTTTGTAAATAAATGTTACACAGTCTTTTAACCATTTAGCCAATGTAACCTTAGAAACAGCACAGCACATCTAGGTCCAGTATAGGCCAAGAATAACTGATCTGATTTGTGAGAAGCCTTAGTTCTGTCCAGGTAGAAAAAGAATTTGCCTGTGAATGTCTAATGTATGTAGACAATACTCTCCCCTGTTAGAATGATTGGGAAAGAAAACTGGCAATTCAGTGGTTTGGTTAATGGACATTTCAGAGATTACTTTTGGTAGAAAGGAAGGATTAGTTCTCAATGACACTCTATCCTTATGAAAGGTCAAGTGGGGCTGTTTGATGCACAGAGCTTGAAGTTCAAAATATGTCTGGCAGAAGTAATGGCAACCAAGAACAAAGTTTTCCAAGAAAGAAACTTGAGGTCGCATGAAGAAGCTGGTTCAAAAGGTGGCATTGTCAGAGCTTGCAGGACTAATGACAGGTCCCATGGCTGGGTAGGTTCTCTAAATGGGGGTTTCAAATGATTTACGCCTTTTAGAAAGGTCTTGCATAATTTGTGTGACATAAAGGAAGACTCTTGGACACCATTATGAAAATTAGATATTGTGGCCAAATGAACCCGAATGGTAGAAGCAGAGAGGCCAGATTGGAATAAACTGGACAGGTACTCCAGTACCACTGGCACCAGTGTTGAAAAGGGATCTGCTTTGCCTACAGCCAAATAGTAAACTTTTTCCACTTGCTGAGATATGTATTTCTGGTGGAAGACTTATGAGATGCAATAAGAATGTCACGTACTGGGGAAGAAAGATCATTCTGCCTGGCAATCACAGGAAGTGGAGGAATCAAGCTGTGAGCTTTAGGCTGTTCAAGCTGGAGTGAATCAGGTTCTGTAGATGGGAGATCAAGTCCAGAGTTGGATTGAGAATCCATGGTTGATCTAGCAGGTGAGGCCATAGAAAGGGGAACCAAATTTGATGAGGCCAATATGGTGCTATGAGGATTACTTTGCCCTTCAACTGGCGGGCTTTCTTCAGGAACTGGGGAATGAGGGGAAGTGGGGGAAAAGCATAAAGTAGACCCAAGGGCCAATCATGGACTAGAGCGTCCCTGGGTGACTGTCCCTGAGGGGGAATCAGGGCGAAGTAATTGCTGCATTTGTAACTGATCGGGGTTGCAAAGAGGTCGCAGCAAGGGAGACCCTAGCGGTTGAAAATCTTTGCCACTACTAAAGGATTCAGGGACCACTTGTGAGGTTGTAGAATGCACCTGCTGAGTCTGTCTGCTATCACGTTGGAACTCTGTGCATTGCGATGAGAAAGCAGTTGATAGCCATCGCCCATTTCCATATTCTCATGGCCACCCGACAAAGTGGGTAAGATTTGGTTCCACCTTGTTTGTTGATGTACCAGATTACTGCCATGTTGTCTGATTGTATTGCAATAGTCCCAGGAAGGGACTGAATACTTGCAAAGCTAGAAGCACTGCCCTCAGCTCTAGGACATTTATATGCAGATGGGCCTCCATTTCGGACCACGTGCCCTGGACTGTCTTTCCCTGAAATAGCCCCCCCACCCCATCAGGGATGCGTCTGTGGTCACTGTAGCCTTGGGCTGTTGGGGGGTAAAGGGGTGAGACCACTGTGACGGGTTCTGTGACATCCACCAAATGAAGTCTTGTTTGCACCTCTGAGTTACCCGAATCTTGGATGATAGAGGGTACTGAAAGGGATACCACTGGGTGAGTAGTAGCCATTGTAGAAGCCTAATGTGGAACCTCACAAGGGCGACAATAGCGATGGAAGCTGCCATGGAACCCAGCAGCTGGAGAACAGAATATGACATAGATTTTTCTCTTGAAAGGATCGGTTTAAGTTGTTGTTTTATCCTTAGGATTCTGTGCTCTGGAATGGATGCTCTGCAGTTTTTTGTATTCAACAGGACCCCAATTAATTCTATGGACTGAGATGGGCTCAGGTTGGATTTTTGCCAGTTTATAGTTATGCCTAGCCTTCCTGCAGTGTGAAGAGAGTATGCCAAGGCTACTTCCAATAGATGTCTGGTGGGGGCGGTAATGAGCCAGTCTAGGTATGGAAACACCTGGAATCCTTGTAGTCGCAAGTGAGCTGTGATGACTGCCATGCACTTTGTGAACACTCTGGGGGCTGTAGAGAGTCCAAAGGGCAGTACTTGGAACTAGTAATGACTGGCTCCCGCACAGAAGTGAAGGAATCTTCTTGATGGTCTGTCCACCTTTATGTGGTAGTACGCATCTTGAAGATCTATAGAGCACACCCAATCATCTTTTTCCAAGAGTGGGAGGATAGACTGAATTGTGAGCATCCGGAATTTCTGTACCTTTACAAACTTGTTTAATATGCTGAGATCCAAAACTGGTCTCCAGTCCCCGGTCTTTTCTGGCACCAAAAATAGTCTTGAGTAGAATCTGGATCCTATCTGGTCTGGAAGGGCTACTTGGATGAATCTTTTTTTCTAGCAGCTTTGAGATCTCTAATGCTGCTTGTTTCCTTTGACTGGGTGGAACATCGGGAAGGTTTCTTAGGGGACGGGACAAAGATCGAAGGGGATATGATAACTTCTGGTTATTATCTTTTGTACCCAAGAGTCGGTGGTAATGGTTAGTCAGGCAGAAGGGTACAAAGAGAAACGACCCCCAACCACTTCCAGAGGAAAGCATTTGGGCCGCTCTTCAGGAGCACTGGTAGGATTGACCAGAGAAGGAGTCTCTGGAACCCTGGTTTCGTGGAACTCCTCTGCCCCGAAAGGCGTGTCTTCCATATGAGTTTCCCCCTCTGCCTCTAGGGGAGAAATTGGCTCATGTGTCATGGAAAGAACCTTGAGACTTTCTGTGCCACATTTTCCCACTCCTCTGGTTTCTGGAGAAAGCCCATTGAGGGGAAGAGTAACGGATGTCCATGGCAGCAAGGGTCTTACCATCCTGTTCACATCTAGCCAGTGTGTCTTTCACCTTGGGTCCAAATAACGAAGAGGCTTCAATGGGAGCATTCAGAAAGGAAGCCTTGAAGGGTTCCACGAGGTCACACAGGTGCATCCAGGCATGCCGTCTCATGACTATGCCTGCACCCACTGCTCTAGCTGCTCCTTCTGATGCATGGGAAATCAGACGCATGGAGGAGTTAGATACTGATTCAAGGGTGGCTAACTGTGAGGCTACTTTCTCACGGACCTCATCAGACACAGCTCTGGCCAAAGTTTCAGAGAGCACAGAAATTAAGTCTCTTTGAAGCCTGGTAAAATGTGCCATATAATTCAGGGACCTAACCGCAAAGGTCGCTGATGCAAAGGTATGCTTCCCTAAACTGTCCAGTGCCTGGGAGTCCTTGTTCGGTGGATGGACAATTTAGCTCTCTTCTACCAGATCCTTTTTTATTGCGGCCACCACCACCATGGCATCTACTGGAAGACCTTTAGACCAGTGGCGGTCAGTATCTGGAGGGAACAAGATTTTATCTGGCCTCTGGGGAATGGCTTCAATGGCATCAGAAGCCTTCCATGCATGCTGCACGATGAGCTGGACAAGTTCATCGGCAGGTGGAGTAACCCAGGAGGTAGGGGGCCGGGCACGAAAGGCCTGCAGGAACACAGCCTCTTCAGAGGTTGGGTTAGAGGGCTGCCAATCACCTCTCTGTTTAAGGAGTTCAAGAATATCCCCAAAGGATACCTCAGAGGGTGATCAAGGGGACCCTTCCCCATCATCAAAATCTGTGTCTTCCATGAGGGACTCTTCTGGGGAGTCCACATGCTTACTCTTACATGAACTCTTGTGATGAACTTCCTTAGAGGGAGATACTGGGGAAGACCGTGCAAGAGGGACCTCCTGTAGGAGTGTATCCAGAGGCCCTTGTGCCCGGTGTCTGATATGGGTGGCTTGTGTGAGTTGCGGGCCAGAAGAGGATGGAAAACCTGGTGGCACAGGATCGCCTACAGTAACAACAGCCTTCTCCATAAGTTGAAAGGCTGGTCCACCTAAGGAGGGATGGGAGCCTACAGTCACCCCTCGCTCAAGCAAGCCAGCCTGCTGACTAGGAGTCTCTGGTTGGCCATGGGACACAGGGGAAACCATGCCACAGCTAGCATCCTGAGAAGTGACAGGAGTAAAGTGTCTCTCCTGCCAAAAAGGCAGCTGCAGTTTCTTAGTAAGGTCTACAAAAGGAGCCACAGCAGGGGAAGTCTGTGCTCTAGTAAGGGGCTTAAAAGCTGAAGATGACAGAGGAGAACAAGTAGGGATCTCTGAGGAAAAATGTTCCCCTCCAAGGGAGGGATAGGTCATGAGAGGTTGGAGTCCTCTAGATGAAAGCAACTGGTCCACAATACGTGCCACCTCTTGCTTGGAGAAGCTTCTAGTGGATCTCATGGACATAGCTGATGGGGAGTCAGGTCTATCTAGAGATGGAGTAAATTGAGAGCCCACAATAGGGTCTTTAAAAGGAGAATAAGTTGTAACAGCAGGTAGGATAGATGTCTGCACTGAAGGCAATGGTGCTGTAATTGCTTGTACTATCGGTGTCTGCACCGAGAGAGCTGTCGGTGCCGAGAACAAAGTCTGCATCAACAAGGTCAATGCCGTAGCAGTAGTTGGCACCATAATCGGTGCTGAGAGAGTCTGCGCCGACCAAGGAGTACTCAGAACTGACTGGAGAGTCAGTGCCGAGAGCACTGTTGGTGCTGAAGAAGGTACAGGTGCCAGGAAATCCCTCGACGTCATAGCAGTCTGCATCGACTGTATGGTTGGTGCCAGTGAAAGGGTCTGAGCCGAGGAGCCCCTCGGTTCCAATGCTGTCTGAAGCACACTCGGTGCCATAGTAGGAGTCAGTGCCGACAGCTTCGGAGCTGTAGGTCTCAGCTCCGAAAGCCTTGGAGCCGAAGAAATCTGTTCAGAAGATAATTTAACTTTCTTTGGTCACAGTTCCTGGGGGTCCCCAGTGGGGAATGAAGGAAGAGACTTAGTCTTCTTTGGGTAGTCTTTCTTTCTATGGGAGCTAGGAGGGGATGAAGCCTCCAACCCAGAAATAGCCTCTGTAAAGGGGGGGGGTTCATAATACCCTTTAGAATAAGTTTGTTTTTCCTCTCTAAAAAGGTCTGGGATGAAAGATTTTTACAAATCCCACAAGGTGGGTCAACAGTTAAGTGAGGTTCACCCAAGCAGTACACACATAAGACATGTGCTCCTGAAGTAGGTAACTTGTGGCCACAACTAGTACACCTCTTAAAGCCCGGACAGCCTTTCTTTTCTGCCATGATAGGTAAAAGAAAAAAATAGATAGAAGGGAAAGAAAATGGGAAAGTAGAGTACCAGCTATGGTACAAAGAATACCCGAAGGTACGAGGGGAAAGATTACCAATTATGGTAAAACAGATGCCAACAAGGTAAGAAAGAGGGTAAATACATAAAAAAAGTGAGTTGCTAGATGTGACAGGGTAAGAGACAACTATACAAAAAACTTTCCTTGAAGAAAGGTAAATTTACGAGGTAATAAAACTAGAAAGGTAACAGGTCAAGAGCAATGGCTTGACACGACTGAATGGCGATGCGGCAAACGAAATCTGAGGTAAAAGGGAGAGGGGAATTCTGGGTAAGAGTTTAGCTCAAGAGTTTGTGGCTGCCGTGAGCTTGGAAGATGGCCGGCTCGATTCTGAGGTTGGAACCGACTACCCAGATGTAAGAAATGAACAAGGATTAACAATATCAGATACACTGTTATGGGAATCGCTTCACTTCCAGTAGACATGCTTGAAAAGATCAGATCACAAGTACACCATATAATTCAGAACAAAAGTGTTCCGGCCAGACTCATCCTACAGGTGCTAGGTTCAATGGTGGCCTTTATAACACTAGTTCCCTTGGCCAGATATCCCAATGTTCGTTAATGTATTGGCTGATGTCATACCACATTTTTATCACCAATCACTACAAACTAGACCTGTCTTGGTGGCTCCATTCCAATGAAATTCTTTCAAGCTGTCCTTTCATCCTTCCACAGCTCCAAGCCATAGTGACCATGGATGCTTCCCAAATAGGGTGGGAGGCATTATCTGGGAAGGACTGTTCAAGGCACCTGGTCCCAACAGGAGGCCAATTTGCACATCAATGTTCTAGAGATGAGGGCTATTCTCTTGGCATTGCAAACATTTCAAGATGCCCTTCCCTTGGGAGCAGTGGGAATTCAGACGGACATCATGTCGATGGTCTGGTACATCAACAAAGAAGGGGGAAACAAATCTTACCCAGTTTGTCAAGAAGCCCTCAAAGTCTGGCAATGGGTGATTTCTTCCAACCACTTTCTCATGGCAGCCCACATTCTGGGAAGCTCCAACGTGATAGCAGACAAACTGAGCAGAGCTATTCTAATGCCTCACGAGTGGTCTCTCAATCCTGTGGTGACTGAGAAGATATTCCCCCACTGGATTCAACCTTGCTGTGATCTATTTGCATCCCCTATGAACAACAAGTGCAGCAGTTACTTTGCCCTAATCCCCCCCAAGGGAGTCACCTAGAAACACTTTTCTCCACGATTGGCCCCCTAATCTCCTGTATGCCTTTCCCCCAACTCCTCTGATATCCCAGTTTCTAAAGAAAGCCAAGAGGTTGGAAAACACAATAATCCTCATTGCTTCATTCTGGCCTTGACAGGTTTGGTTTCCTTCATATGACCTCATTTTCTTCGGAAACATTGGATTCTGGATCCAGCTCCAGATCTACTCATTCAGAAGGTATGGTTCATCCAAATCTCCAACATCTCAGCTTCACTGCGTGGTTTCTACAATTCACAATTGCCAGACATTCTTCTCTTTCCTCACCCATCTGTCAAATTATTTTGGCCTATCACAAACCTTCTACTATGAAACTGTACCATAGTAAATGGGAAACAAAATTGCTAGATGGGCTCTTAACAATGATCTGGACCCTTATACAGCTCCTGTGCATGAAGTATTGATTTTCTGGCTGTTATTTATCAAACTGGCTCTTCGGCCTCTACCCTTTGGGTCCATCTAGCCACAATTTCTAATTTCCATATTGGTTTTGATGGTTCTTCACTTATGTCACATAAACTTTGTAAAGCTTTTTTGAAGGGAATCCTAATGTTAAGGCCTCCATTTAAAGAGCCCACTGTCCCATGGGATTTACCCACAGTTATGCAATCTCTTACTCTTTGCCCTTTTGAACTGTCAGCTAATTGTGACTTAAAATTTCTGACCTGGAAAACTTTGTCTTTATTAGCTATTACTTTTGCAAGAAGAGTATCGGGAAATCAAGCCTTGTCTTGCAAACCCCCTATATAATATTTCACAAGGACAGGGTTTCCCTTAGGACTAATCCTTCCTTCTTGCCAAAGGTAGTTTCAGAATCTAATATCAATCAAACCTTGCACCTACCAGTCTTTTTCCCTAATTTCTCCAATAAGGAAGAGTACTGTCTACACTTATTAGATGTTCACAGGCAGTTAATGTTTTTATCTTCACAGAACAAAAGATTTCAGAAAATCTGACCAATTGTTTGTTGCCTTTTCTCCCTTTCCTTAAGTAACCCAGTTTCCAAGGTTACCTTAGCTAAATGGTTAAGAGATTGCATTACCTTTATATATCATTCAAAGGGACTTCACCCACCACACACTGTGAAAGCCCACTCAACTACAGCTGTTGCAGTTTCTATGTTTTTTCATGCCAGAGCTTCTTTAGATGACATTTGTGCAGCAGCCACATGGTCATCTCCCCATACATTTATCACTCATTACAAACTGGACCAGGTCTCTAGGGGATGTGCATCATTCAGTTCAATGGTGCTCAGGAATATTCTTCTGTGTGACCTCCCAAGATTCAGGTAGCTAGGGACTCTATCCCACAGTCAAGGATTACGTGAAGACTGACAACATCAGCTAAAGAAGTTATGTCTTATCGTAATGTTCCATCTGTGTTGTTGATCTTCACTAATCCTTGACATCCCCCTCTTCATTCCCCAGCCTGAGACTCTTAGTGGATTGAATTTTTCCGAGACTGGCTTCATAATATGGACACAGATCTGGTCTCTTATTGTTTATTGTTATTTACTATCTGTCTGCCACTAATTTAGGCAAACTCAATCTCAGGTAATTTGGAGAGGAGCATTGTGGGTAGTTTGAGCGTTTTGGAAGGTGCAAGCTGGAATAACAACTGAGTCAGTTCTGAGGCTTGGAACTAAGCCCACAGTCAAGGATTAGTGAAGATCGACAACACAGATGAAACATTATGGTAAGACATAACTTCTTTTTTCAAGTTTGAACATTTCTTATAACCGAAAAATGCCTTATTTGTAATAGTAGAACTCATCTTGGGTATGTCTTGTAATATATGCCAGTACTTAATAATTTGTCTAACTTGAGTGATATTTTTATTATATATAAGTGTGTGTCTGACTTAGTATCATTACAGGAAGGATTTGTGCATATTTTTCTAGATGCACATTAATGTACTACTTTATCGCGTATTTTATTAACAGTATTTGCAACATACCCCTACCAGTAAAATCTGTGGTCATATATTCTAATTGACTGTTCATTAAGGCATCAGATGTGTTCAGCTTAACTACCCTCATCATTGGCTTTTATCTACATTATTATATTAAAATGTGGATGCATACTAAGAGTTGTGTTTGACAGGCTTTTTATACAAGGGGGTACCTATGATGCCATCATCCACCTTTACAATTGTCACATCGGAAAAGTCAATTTTATCTCTTGTAAAATGTTTCTTAAACTTGAGGAAATCTAAAGTATTCTAGATGTACTGATAAAATTCTTCAAAGTGATCTGCACTACCACACCATATAAAAAACAGGTCATCCACAAATCATCAGTAAAATACATTATTCAGAAATGGGTTATCAGTGGGCAGAATAAATCTCTGTTCCCAAATGTACATGACTATGTTGGTGTAGGTGTAATGATGGGGTGTACCCACCATTACTCCACTCTCCTGTTTAAATATTTGCTGAAAAAAAATTATTAGTGTGAACCATATTTAGTAGTTGACATAATAAAGTACTGATATATGATTGTGTGTATTCAGTGTATTCAAAGAGGTATTCCTTTACTGACTGGATACCAACATTACTGGGTATCACAGTGAAGACAGAATCTACGTCAGGGGTAGCAAAGTAACATCCATTCAAATCATTGCTCTGTGACCATGCATGTAGATGCTGGAGAAAATCAGAGTTATCCTTGATAATGGTATCAGTCTTATCAAAGCCTGTCCTAATCTTTTTTTTTCCCAAAAATTTGGAGACAGGCTCTGTTAACCAACCTAGCTGACACTATCAGCCTGAAAGGTGGATTGGTTAGATATTTATGTATTTTGGGTATACTATATATGAAGGGTAGCCTAGGGCTCTCTACGTAGGAATAATCCAACATCTGAATGCTTATCTTGCCTTGATTAAGCAGTGTGTGCAGTACCTCCAAAAAGTTACGTACTATGCTACCATAGTCATGTCTTGTAATACATGTGTAATATTGACTATTCAGCATATCTTCCATGTTACTAATGTAAAAACGTTTGCTTAGTATAATGCCTCCACCATTATCAGCATTCTTAATCACAATACTATCGTTGTTAGCAAGAGATTGTACTGCTTGATATTCATTCACAGTGAGGTTATAAAACTTATCAAATTTCTAGTAGCGATATAACTAAGAAATTTCACACTTACAGCTCTCTCAAACACCTGAATAATGTGGTTATTGAAAGGAATATAGGTAGTTGAATGTTTTGCAACATCACTAATAGTATCTACATTGCCTGACCCAAACATGATTTTCAAGTTAAGGTTTCACACAAAGTACTTAAACTCAGCTAAAGTTTTGGAGACATCTGATGTACATGCTCACACAAATGTTAATCCCCTTTTTAACATTAATAGTGCATCTGTATTTAAAATGTGTTTAGAGAGATTAAAGACCAACATACCTAATTTGACTCCTTGTTACCGATCGCCTCAAAATGCTCCACTGCCATTGTCTGTATGCTGTTCTTCCTCCATGGGAGCAGTTCAGACACTGGCAATGGTATCTTTAAAAAAAAAGAACTGTATATGGTCCAAAACATGAACTGCATTAATGTCCATGAAAGCTTGATGGTTAGCAGTCTCAGTGAGCAAGGTGGTATGAGAACCAATAGACTGTAATGGAGTAGTGGGAGGCAAACCTGACATAGAGGCACTGGTTGTTAAAGTATCGGTTGTAGTAGTAAAGGAAGATAAAGAAACATTGATTACAGCTGAAGGTGGAGGTGGAGTTAGCTGTATGGTGTTACTTGGAGGGTTATGGATAGGCTGTGTGAAAGTAGTGGGTAGATCATTCTCAAGCATTGTTGATAGTTGCTTTTTAAGTTTTTCTCAAAGATGCCTAAGACAACATGTCAAATATTCTAAGGGAATCTTTGAGAAAAATTTAGCAAGCACAGCCAAGGATAACCATTAAGACCTTTCACAGCTACGTACATAGTCTAAAAGGTAGGACCCAAGCATGTGCAGAACTAGTGACTAATGGTATCACACACACTGATCCCACAGAGATTGCAAACCTGCTAGCAGATAGGTTTGGTGGGGGCAGTGTGTTCATAATGTGCCTAACTGGACTACCATCAGGTATCTGGCATTGCCATGGGTACACCTATCACTAATACTTATGCAAATCTAGCATTACACAAATGGGAAGAAGAATTTATATACAATACTCCAGTTAAGCACAATATTTTATTTTTTAAAAGGTTTGTTGATGATTTATTTTTTTGTCTGGAAGGGATTAGAAACCAAATTAGAAGAATTTCTTGTTTTCTTGAATCAATCTACTGAGTTTCTAAAACTTGAGATGAAATCCTCTACTTCTCAAATCCAATTTTTGGTTGTTTTAATAACAGTAAATAATGGAAAAATATAAACTAGTATGTTTAAGAAAGAAGTACATGCTAATCGTTATTTATAATAAAAGTATGCATAGTCAACATGTATTTAAAGGAATAGTTAAAGGTCAGTTCCAATGGGCTTGCAGATTAAATACTAGAGATGAGATCTGTTATAAACAGTTGGATGAAATGATACATGAGTTTCAGGAAAGGGATTACAATGCAATAATTCTAAATAATATAAACAATTATGTATTGCAAAGTAGGAATACTATTTGTTAACCTTATTTTAAATGTACTAATGCTGAACAAATGGTATCAGTTAGAAATACTCGGCCCAACAAAGGATATACTACTACCTACAATTTAAGAACAAAATATGTTAAGAATATTATTAGCAACAACTGGGGAATTTTAATGGCTCTACCGGAGATGCGCGAACTAGTAGGCGAAAGTCCATCTGCCGCCTATAAAAATTGTTCAAATTTGAAAAATCGGCTGTGTTATAAAGAAACAAAGCAGACCATAAGGAAAGCAATACAAAACAAGGAACTTTTACTTGTCACAATTGTTGCTGCTGCAATCTTATATGCAGTAATAATAGTTTTCAACATCCTACTATGGGTAGAGAATTTGTGCTTAACTGTTCAGCAACTTGCAATACTTGTAATATTATTTATTTTGCTAACTGTAAAAAGTGTAATGCCTTTTATATTGGTAAGTCTCGTAGGAAGCTAAAAGAATGAATAATTGAGCACAATTCAGATGTTCGTAGGAATCCGCAAACTAATGCTCTGGATAACTACCACCACACACACACACCTTCCTCCTAACCCTATAGTTCCTTCTCCCCAACCTGCAAAAACTCTAGGCTTTAATAATATACAGCTAAAAAATAAATCTAACCTCAAAATACTAGACAAATTACAAAGATTCTTAGATCACCTAAAAAAATGTATTATTCAACATGAAGACATCCACCCCAACCCAGGCCCTGCCACTCATCTTGATTCTGCCTCATCTTTCATCTCAACATTAACAACAAAGTACATAGCTTACATGCTATGATAGCCACTCCCCAGACATAATGTGTCTTTCTGAAACATGGCTTAAACAAGGATGAAGAAATTCCTCCACCTGGTTATAACATCCTAAGGAATGATCGAATAACCAAAATGTTTAAGAACAGATTAAACATCATTAGGAACCCATTGCATCCCCCTCAGGTCTCTAATATTGAACTTATTGCACTAAAGATTTGCCTAAACTCCCAAAATTGTATCAATCTTGTAGTTATCTATATTCCACCAGGGAAGAACCTTGAAAACCTAGAGCAAACCTTAAGTTGGTTAGCCAACAACTACCCTCAAGAAACCATTATACTAGGGGACTTTATTGACTGGTCCCACTAAGACAAATCCCCACCCAATTAATCTATAAATTTCATCTCCAAATTGATTGGATACTTATCAATAAAGATGTGAACAACTATTCCAGCATCCTCCCCAATGACCTTAGTGACCACCTTGTCACTTACATTATAAAGCACAAACTTGCTTTTACCAAGCCACCCTTATATAAACTTATCAGAAATAGGAAAAAGTTTAACCCTGAACTATTCCTAGCAGAACTAAAATTCTGCAATTGGTCATAGTGTGTCATACTTCAATGACACATTCCTAAACATTCTTGACTCTCATGCCCCAATCCATCTAATTAGAACCAGGGACTGGCTAACAAGAGATACCAAAGCAAAAATTAAACTCCGTGACCAAGCTTGGAAAACATGGAGAGCTACCAATCTGACATTGCTAGAGTGTCACCTCCAGGACAAACATCAGACTAAAAAGTTCTGGGCTGGATTTAAGAACCTCCTCCATCCTGGTAAATCTACTACCAACTTTCTAGAAAAGATCCAGAGGAAGTATTTTTTCACTGAGACCATCCAGTCCCTAGCCAATCATCTACCTACTTCCTCCCCAAACCCGTCCTCATGACTCACCTCCTCTCACCTTTAACCTTCAAACAGTATCTACCTCTTATATTAGTACTATTAAAAACTGAAACCCAGTGGAATACCTACAATTAACATCAGATGTCATTGCCTATCCCATATCAATATTGATTAACAGATCCATAGCTGAGGCTACCATCCCCTCCATTTGGAAAATGTCTTACATCATCCCACTTCACATCTAACTATAGGCCTATCGCAATATTGTCTCCTATAGCTAAAATATTGGAATGGTGTGTTCACAAACAACTCCTTCACTACCTCACCATCAATAATCTTCTGTCTATTACCCAGCACGCTTTTTCGCCCATCACAGTACTCATAACAAAAAACTTATATCCTCTGCTCTCTTTCTTGACCTATTGGTTAACCACCAATTATTGCTCCACACCCTGCAAGCCCTTCATCTTGACCAATTAGCACTAAGCTGGTTTAAGGATTACCTCTCTGACCGGCAACAAGCAGTCCAATGGCAAAATAGTCTATCTCAACTGCTGTCCAACAACATTGGGGTCCCACAGGGCTCCATACTTGGTCCACTTCTTTTCTCTGTTTTTATAAATGATCTTTACTCTGTTATCCCCAGAGCCACCTGCATTCAATATGCGGATGACTCTACCCTGATCTGCTCTGACCTTTCTCTCCAGAAACTCCAAGCAGCCACCCAACAATGTTTTGCCAAAGTAGAAAAATGGTTCTCTGACCTGAAACTCATATTAAACCCAACTAAAACCAAGTTACTTCTATTCTTCCCCTCGCCTACCACTCCATTTGCACAAGGACCCCAACCTGAGAATCCTAAGACCTTTTTTGTTGAATCCTTTAATGGCACCATCATAGAGCTCGTCTCCCACACCAAACTATTAGGTGTCACTATTGACCACAAGCTCAAATTTGACAAGCACATTGCCCAAACCATTAAGTCAGTTAACAAAAAATTAGGTTCAATGTACAGAATCAGGAATTATCTTACTCCTCATGCAAAATTAACCAATCTCCTTTCCACCCTACTTTATGCCTCTCTCCTTCCTCAATAAATGTGAGCTCAACAACCTCTCTACTACCTACCATCATATAGCCAGATTCATAACAGGAACACCCTAGAACTGCCCAATCTCCTTAAATTTAATCAACTCACTGAAGCATTCAAAATAATTAATCAACCCGACAAAAAATCCTGACCCCCTACTCCAACTTAAGCTGCCTTCGATCCTCAAACAGTAATCAGGTATTAACTATCAAATCTAATAACATAGGTGGTGATGCTCTCTATGCTAACTCTATTGGGAAGCAATGGAATTCACATCCAAACAGTCTTAGGCTCCTGACTTCACTTAATCTATTCAAAATTAATCTCCGAGAATTACTTGAGTCCCAATGGTTGTGCCCATGTCCAAACCCAGATTAAATTCTATAGGTCCCATAGCTCCTTTTCTCCTCTCAAGTTATTATATAGTATTTTACTTCCTCTAACTGTACCCATGTCATGTGACCAATTTTACAAATGATATGTTCAAACTACTAGCATGTATATATTGATGTCTTTTTGTTTTTGTTATTTTACTAATGTCTTCTTCTATCTAATTGTAGTGTTATAATTTTTCTTAAATTTGGGAGTTTTTCTCCCCAGGCCTCTACTGAAAAAGGATATGTATCCAGCTAGACTAGCCCGGTCAACAAATGTAAAATAAAAAAATAAATAATAAATAAACACTAACATTAATATAGAGATGGGCACTGTTTTATGTTTAGAGTTATTGAAATGATGAATCCAAAATCAAGATGGGGAGATATTGGTAATGAACTTGAATTGCGTGAATACATATGGATAATTATAATGCATGCAGATAAAACCCCTGGTATAAATGCAAGTATTAGTCTGAAACCTATATTAAAACATAGGCAAGCTTGCTTAAAATAGTATTGTTTCATGACCCATTTAATTGTTTTAACTGATTTTAATTCATTTATTGGCTGCATTATTTAAACTGAATGAGAATGTGTGTATTTTATGAAGTTAAGCACTGAGGAAGGATCTTTTTGGTCTGAAAGCTTTGCTAAATAAAAGTGTGTTGTTTTTATGGCAACATGTAGGCTTGTATTACCTAGAAATAATTCTATAATTTAAGTATAGTGTTACTCAGACAATATTTGACATATAATTAACAGCAGTTCTAAGGAGTCAGCAGAGAATATTATTAATAGCCATCTAGCTGTGTGAGCATTGGATCTAGATGGTCACTGTTGTTGCGACACCCTGACCCCATGTGCAAAAATGGGGAAAAGTGGGTTACAGATGGATGGTGGAAACTTCAATGCCACTTTTTCATTTTGCATATTTAATAGCATGTAAGACTTTAAAAATTAAGTAAAATCTGAGAGCTATGCTTTTAAATCCCTTGACAATCAAGAGTGCAGAATGAATTTTCAGCCACACATGGGAACTATCATATGGCTAAAAGCTACATAAAGAGATTTAAAATTTTGGGGGGGATAATACTGTCTTCTTATTCACCATCTAGTACTGTATGGACAGATGCTAATATCTTATTTACCTGGTTTGTCAGTGGTTACATGGGAAGGCATAACCACTTGTTTTATGTGCATCCAGTATTTATATACTTCTATGCTGGGTCGTCTTTCTCTGATTCCAGTGGCTGAAAGCATCTCAGCCAGCTCTCTTCAAAAGTCTCAATGAATCAGGGATGAATCTCAGCAGAATCAGGAACAAATCCAGAAGTTATCAACGATGATCAGGGACACCTTTAAAATAATATTGCTATTAACATAAGGAATTGGCAGAATAAGAGAATGAGAACTGATGCACATTTTTTTGAAGTAAAAGAAATCTAAAACTATTGTCATTATTAAGTGTGATGCACCACCAAAAAGTCACAGTAAAAAATCAGGGACAGTTGAGAGATTTGTATATAATTATAGTCAAGCTAGTGTCCTCACTGTGTAATACTTTAAACCATCTGTAGTGGAGACCCATGGGATATATGCAAATTACCCCTTAAGGACATGTACAGTGTTTGAGCTACATGTCTTTTGAATGTCCATGACTTATTCATTTTTATTTTTTAAGTCTTTAAGGGTACATTCAGAACCATAAAGCCAAGCCCATATGATGCTAACACTGTATTGGCCTGCATGAACTCCTAAAGACATAAAAACTAAAAAGTAATCGGCATTCTGAAGTCATGTACCTGAAACACTTTATGCCCTTAAGGGGTCATTTGCATATTTCCCATGGGCTTCCACTACATGAGATTTAAGGTATTACACAGTAAAGACCCTAGCTTGGCTGGGTCTTTCTTGCAGCTTTTACTGAATAGTATGTTTATGTGATATTTAACCCTTTGGTTTACATGACCGTAGTGAGACATCTGTGAAAAACTTGTGAAGTAAAGTAGAAATTTTACATGGCCATCTTTTTTTTTAAAGAGTTTGCACTGATTGCTTACTTTGATCAGGTAAGACTACACCCCCCAGCAAGGATTCCCAGAGGACTAACACGTAGGTACATTGTTTTGTAAGTTCATTTTTCACTATTAAGGTCTGCTGACCTTGCAGAAGTTTAGTTGTAATAATATTGAAATTTTGTACCTTTGAGTATGTTGTTGACTATTGTCAGTTGGCAAGTTGGCAATTTGTACTGTATTTGACTATTGTTCACTGAACTATCACATCCTAATGTGTGACTCACTTTGATTGTGGTTGTGCAACTGTGGAGGCAGTGTGGGATGGTGGATCCCTCACAGTGTCAGTAGCATAACTGGTAGCACACTTGCCTTTGGTGCAGAATGTTGTGGGTTCTATTCCCACACTATTTAGATTGATTACTGACACTGTAGTGCAGCATAAGGGGGGTGGGTGCTGCGCACTTGAGTGTGTCATCCTTCAGATAACATGTTTAACCAAGGCCCCATCTGCTTGAGTATGTGGTAATTCAGGTGGATGTAAAAGATCCCATGGCATCTATCAAAAAGGGTAGAGGAAGTTCCCCAGTCCGCTGGCCAAATTTCCCCTAGTTGTATAAATACCACCTTGGGTCTCCCTGAAAACAGGGTACTAGCCTAGTGGGACTAACCTGGTCAACAGGGAATAAATAAATAAATGTTTGGTATATACATGGGGCAGAGACATACTGCATGATTACGAGTATTTTGTTTTCATTTTTGTACTTTTGTAGCTATCTGCTATACAGTCTATATATTGGACAGTGGACTTGTAGTAGAACTGTTACTTCTTTTCTGTTGTCAGCAAATGAAGAGGTTATTTTGTTGTTTAATTTTAGTTTAACCATGCATTGTGAGACTTGTATGATAGGAAAGAGAGGTTGTTTTGTTTATTTAATTCAGCTGTTTGTTTAGTGTTTTATCTAGTCCATTGGGTTTAATTTTTCCATGTTCTCTGAAGTGCTGTTTACATGTCATTTTATCTTATCTTGTTGTTGAGTCTTTTGGCTTTTCCCAGTTAGGGGTCGCCACAGCGGAACTCCGGTCCACTAATGATTGGCAGAAGATTTTTACGTGCCGAGTTGCCAGCCCTGTCACACAACCTTCAACGAAGGTACGCCCATTCACGCATGTCTCCACACAGAAAACGCTCTAGCTGAGAATTGAACAGGACAACGTCTTACTGTGAGGCGACAACGCTACTGCAGCACCACCACCGCAAAATACATTTTGTCTTATCTGTTTCAGCTATTTATCATATACTATCACAAAAAGGCCTTGTGGGTGTCGGTCATTTAAAATGGTTAACTGTATGTCTGCAGACATAGCAAAGGGTACTTCAGACATGGTCAGCAAAGGCTTGTATGACTATTCTATGCAAGCAATGGACCCTACTGATATTGTTATAAGGCTGATGACATCAGTAGTCCCTTACAAAGGAGTGAATGGCTGTGGGATGCTATCTGAAGCTCAGATGAAGGCATCAGTCTCCTCCTGTGACTGTAATGTCTTATTTGGAGGGAAGATAGAGGCTTACATATTGCATGGAGAAGGATATTGCATTTCACATTAGCTTCATCCTGCCCTTCTGTTTCATAACTTGTGAATAATAAATGCTGCTGGTTATGAAACTCCATTATTTTCATCTCTGGTCCTTTCATTCTTAAAAGTGTCAAAGCGGCTATAAGAGGGTTTGTAGAAGGAAAAAGAAGCATGTATGATCTGAATGCTTCATCTCAGTCTTTATACTGGATAGTTAGATGCTTGAAGCTGTGGGCAAAAACCTTATCCTCCCATTTTTTTAACATTTTTCCAGGCAAAACACCTTGCTGTTTCAAAGGCCCACCAGACCTTGCAGTTTGCTTTCTTGATAAATATGTATGCCTTCAATTTGCTGATCATGCGAATGATAAGAAAGTTGCCATAAATTCCACAGGTAAAAAAATTCTGTTTGAAGTATTGTCTAACCAAGTCCTAAAAGCCTTACCTAAGAGTGCAACCAAACGCTAAAAATACTGCATTGATTGGTCCTGTTGAGATATTTAGAAAAATTTGAAAATGATATCTATATAAATTAATATAATAAAAACAACAGTTAATATCTATTTACCTGCACTAGACAGTGGTCAAATATTAATGCAGTTGAGTTTGCTATTGTGTAAGCTTTAATATGAAAATCATTTAAAACCTTGTACATAGCATGGTTTTGGAATTATTGATGCAAATATGAACAAGCAATATTTGCTGCCCAGAGGCGTCAGTAGGAGTTAACTGCAGATGCACCTGGAGGCATCACTCAAATGTAATGAGTTAAGAAGAGTCACCAGGCACCGATTTTGAAGTTCATCTATCAGAGTCCAATTAGAGTTTCTATTTATATATTCCTAATAAAAAGAGTCAGAAAGTTAGATGCCTTTTTCCACTGACAACCATTCTCCAAATAAATCAGGGATGAATAGTTTCCCTTTATAAAAAGTCTTTCCAAGGCCTTTCAGGCATGACATGCTGCTTCTCCACCTTCTTCCTATTCAAAAAGGAAACATCTCTCCTCCTCCTTCAGGCTCTGATGGAAGAAGTTGACCTGGGTTATTCTTCCCAACTTCCTTCTCCTGAATCAACAGAATCATAATCTGAAGGAAATATTTTTTCGGATTTTCCTGTGAAAGCAATGTCCTTTTCTGACGCTGTAGGGAAGATAAAGGCCTGCTTCACAGGGAGCATGAAGACATTTCTGATACACAAAGGAGATATAACCATTTACAGGTGGAAACCCATAAGCCTTTGGCCAAATCCACTATCATGATTTTTGGCGCCTCTAAAAGATTAGGAAGAATTCTAGGAGGTGCAACAGAGGAATCTCTGATCATTAAGGTATTAGTCAGTGCCTGTAATCCTGCTTGTGCTTCACCTGATAGTCAGGTCCATGCAGATAGAAGCCAGACAGGTTTTTGCAAAGTACCTCAGACACAAGTTTCTTTTCTATAGCCCTGTAAGTAATCCTCTTTTTTTTTTTTTTTTAAACCAAAGGCACTGGCTGTAAACATCTTATGGCCCTAATCCTTTACCCTCAGACAAGGATGGCAGAGTCTTTAACAGGTATGGGAAGAAAGTTTATATGTCTTCTACCCTCACTTTAAAAACAGCCAGTTGTCAAGGCACATGTGTCCAGATATCTTTAGGCATTGTATAATAATAAAGTCACCTTCTTCAGATATTAAATCCTCATTATCTTCTATGATTTCCTCAGTCACAGGTGTCACTAAATGTTCTTTGGGATGGTCTAGACATGCTACAGATGGAGTCACTAGAGCAACTGGTTCAGTGATGCTCAGATATGCATGGCCAAGGTCCTAAAACTCTCCCAAGGATATCAAATCTCAAATTCTCAGTGCTCTCTTTTTAAGGAGTTATTAATTGACACCTCATCTGATGAATTCTTGAAAAGATTTGATGAAAGGGGGAAACTGATGCAAAGAGTCTTGCAAGATTTTTCAATCTCTATCCTCATTCTTCTTCTTCTTTCGGCTTTTTCCAGGTTAGGGGTCGCCACAGCGGATCACATGTCCGCTCATGATTGGCAGTGGAGTTTTACAGTGTCGAGTTGCCAGCCTGGCACACAACCTTCCACAGAAGGCACACACACATGCACACACTCATGCCTAGGGCCAATTTAGAGTGTCCAATTCACCTACAGCATGTCTTTGGGATGTGGGAGGAAACTGGAGCACCCAGAGGAAACCCACGTGACCACAGGGAGGACATGCAGACTCCGCACAGAAGGCACCCCAGCCGAGGATCGAACCGGAGAACCTCTTGCTGTGAGGTGACAACGCTATCTGCTGCACCACCATGGCCACCTTTTCAATCTCTATCCTCATGTATAGCAGAAATTGCCTTTCCAGCCCTGGACCATTTTATAGGAAACTATTTAAATAATCCCAACCAAAATCAGGGAAAAAAGCAATTCAAAAAGCAGTGACAAGGCAGTTCTAAGAGAAAAGGTTCATCTCAGGCTCAATATCAGTTCAAGAAAAATGATTTACTATACCGTCCTACCTTCCTACCCTGGTAATTTTCCAAGGAATCTTTACCTTCCTCTGGGTCCAGGACACAACAGATTCATGGGTACTAGAAATCGGTACAGGTGACAATGGGACTCTTTTCCTCCAAACCTTGGAATTCCTCATTACCCTCAAAATCAAACCCACTTCTTCCCTCTGATCATGCTCATACACTGCCCTAATGTGCTACAACCTGTACCAGAGGATCAAAAAGGAAGAGGATTCTATTTAAGAACATTTTTAGTGTCTAAAAAAGAGAGAGCTAGCAGTGTGTTTTAGACTTTTTTATGATAAAATCTGAATATATGTATTCCAAAGGTCAAAATGCTCAATCTACAGTCCCCTTTTCCCTTGATTCCTCACTCTATGATTCTTGGTAATGCTAGATTTAAATGATGCACATCGCCATATTCAACACCACTCAAAATGCTCAATCTACAGTCCCCTTTTCCCTTGATTCCTCACTCTATGATTCTTGGTAATGCTAGATTTAAATGATGCACATCACCATATTTCCATTCCCAGGAATTTCAGATGCTTTTTAAGGTTTTATGTTTCTGGTTCACATTTTCATTTCTCCTCTTTACTCTTTGGTCTGTCAGCAGCTCCAGGGGTATTCTAAAAGCATCTAGCATCAGTGATTGCTTTTTTCAGGCTACAGGACATTCACATCTTTCCCTACTTAAATACCTTTCAAATGTCTAGAATTTTGCAAAATCTCCAGATTTTTGTCTGTCTCATAAAACCTTGTGATTATTTGGCAAATCATTGAGGACTGAAGTCTCTGTTAGAGTTTGAGAATTGTGAATATAACGTTGAAATTAATTCTGCTACAAATATATGAAAGATAAAGAATAAAATAAAAAGTTTGCTTTTATTTTATGTATGTAGCTGCTTCTTTGCTGTGTTCGAATTTGTTGGACTGGACTTAAA
The DNA here is from genome assembly GCF_019279795.1 of Protopterus annectens. NCBI lineage: Eukaryota > Metazoa > Chordata > Ceratodontiformes > Protopteridae > Protopterus > Protopterus annectens. The sequence goes on from NC_056733.1 coordinate 880,890,561, forward strand.
GTCTTCTTAAGACACAAACTCTTGCTGGCTGTTTACTGCTGAATCAGAGACACAGAGCTTTGCATGACTCCATCTGTAGTCTGTTTAAAGCACTAAGCCTTTCAAATTGCACACTGATAAAGAAATATATTTTGCAGCTATTTCACTATAAAAAGAAGTTATGTACCTACCATAACGTTCCATGTTAGTTGTCTTAATCTCGCCTTCCTTCTTGCTATTTGGGTTCGGAGCCGATCCTCGGCTCTGACTCGGCCATCTTCTATAGCTCGAGAGCTATTTACTGGCTCGAAGCTACCCCTTATCCCAGAATGCCCAGCGTCAGCTACCCAGTTCTCATTTGTGATAGCGCACACTAGACATTAGTAGAGTAACCAGTTACTAAAACTGGTTGTCCAATACACCTAAACAAGGAAAGAGTTATAGATTTACCTGGCATGTGAAGTAATAAAAGATACTCAGCCAGTGAAAAACAAAAGGGAACTCCTCACAATCCTCTAGGAAGGGGGAAGGAGGGAGGGACGCAAGAAGGAAGGCAAGATGAAGACAACTAACATGGAATGTTATGGTAGGTACATAACTTCTTTATGTTAAGTTGTCTATCTCGCCTTCATTCTTGCTGTTTGGGACAGCGTCCCTAGCACCTAAAATCCTGGGTGGCTCATTGGAACAAACTCTTCAGAACAGTAGAACCAAAGGAAGCTCTGCTGCAGGAGACCATATCTACCTTGTAAAAGTGTGGGGTTTGCCCAGGTGGCAGCTGCACAGATTGAGTCTATGGGCAACCTAGATTGAAATGCTACAGAGGTGGCTAATGCTCTAGTGGAATGACCTTTTGGTTTATCTGGTAGCTCTTTATTTCGTAACTGATAAATATAGGCAATAGTATCAGATAACCATCTGGATAAGGTCACTTTAGAAACTGGAAGGCCTTGTTTGTTGAAAGCATAAGAAAGAAATAACCGGTCTGACTTTCTTAGTTCCTTAGTTCTATGGAGGTAAAAACGCAATTGTCTGTGTACATCCAATTGGTGGAGCTTGTATTCTGCCTTGTTGCTGTGATTAGGAAAGAAATCTGGGAGATCTATGGATTGATTTAAATTGTTCTCTGAGCAGACTTTAGGAATAAAGGATGGATTGGTCCTCAGAGAAACTCTGTCCTTGTGAAACACCAGGTAAGGAGGACGAACACACAGTGATTGAAGTTCTGAGACTTGTCTAGCTGAAGTGATAGCAACCAGAAAAAGTGTCTTCCAAGAAAGAAATTTTAAAGAGCATGATGCTGCCAGTTCAAAGGGAGGCAAAATTAAGGAGGCTAAAACTAAATTGAGATCCAAAGGAGGGGGAGGATCTCTAACTGGGGGTCTAAGAAGAGATGTCCCTTTCATAAAGGCTTTGCAGAGCTTATGAGACATTATGCTAGAATTAAACATACCAATATGAAAATTAGAAATGGCAGCTAGTTGTACTCTAATGGTGGCGGAAGCTGCACCAGACTGAAAAAGCTGTGTTAGAAATTCAAGAATTTCATGGATTGGGGCTGAGAAAGGATCCAAATTTCTGGATTCTGCACAGTAAGAAAACCGTTTCCATTTACTAGCATACATTTTCCTCGTAGTAGACTTATGTGAGGAAACAATAATATCATGGACTGCTGGGGAGATATTGGAAAACCTGGCTAAGATTGGAAGTGGAGTAACCAAGCTGTGAGCTGGAGAGTTTGAAGGGGTTGGTGCAACCTGCCTGATTGGTGAATCAGAAGATCTGGAACCGGATCCAGAATCCACGGCTGATCCAGAAGGTGAAGGTGTAGGAGCGGGAACCATATTTGTCGAGGCCTGTATGGGGCAATGAGGATCATTTTACAACCCAATGATTTTGCTTTCTGTATGAGTCTTGGGAAAAGTGTAAAGGAGTCCCTGAGGCCAATCGTGAACTAGAGCATCTCTGGGTATATGACCTGGAAGAGGAAGAAGGGAGAAGTAGCTGCTGCATTTGTTGTTGAGAGGAGTGGCAAATAGGTCGTAGCAAGGCTGTCCCCATTTGTGGAAGATAAGATCCGCAACTTCCTGATTCAGAGACCACTCTTGAGGCATGAGGATAGCTCAGCTGAGCCTGTCTGCTATAACGTTGGATTTCCCAGGGATGTGCATTGCTATCAGAAAACGTTGGGAGGAAATCGCCCATTGCCAAAGTCTGAGTGCTTCTCGACACAAGGGGTAAGACCTGGACCTGCCCTGTTTGTTGATGTACCACACCACTGACATTTTGTCCGTTTGGATTGCAATGGTCCCGGAAGGAAGAGAGTCTTGAAGGGCTTGCAACGCTAGGAGAACCACTCTCATTTCTAGGACATTGATATGCAAATGGTACTTGTGAGGGTGCCAAGTGCCTTGAACTGGCCTGCCTAGATAATGCCCCAATACCCTATCAGGGAGGCTTCCGTGGTCACTGTGGCTACTGGAGGGGGTTGTATGAAGACTCTGCCCTGAATTACTAGTGGGGAGACCATCCACCACGAAAGGTACCTTTTGCATGTTTCTGTGATCAGGATAATGTGAGACATGGGTAGTTCCTCGAAAGACCACTGCGTGAAAAAAAGCCACTGAAGGATTCTCATGTGGACAAGAAGAATTGCAGCTACCATGGAGCCTAGAGCTTGGAGGACATGTCTGACCTGAACCCTTTTGCTCTGCATTAGAATTAACACTTGTTGACGAATAGTGGAAAATCTTTCCTGTGGTAATCTTGCAAACATTTCTTTTGTGTTTAATTCTACTCCTATGTATGTAATAGACTGACAGGGCAACAAGGCAGATTTTTCGAAATTTACTGTAATGCCTAGTTGAGTGCATGATGTGATTGTATAATCCCATGCCTCTAAGAGTTGATGCCTGGTGGTAGCAGTCAGGAGCCAGTCGTCTAGATAGGGAAACACCTGGAATCCTTGACGCCTCAGGTGAGCAGTGACTACTGCCATACACTTGGTGAACACCCTGGGGGCTGAGGTGAGACCAAAGGGCAGAGCTCTGAACTGGTAATGACTGGCCCCTACCTGGAAGCGAAGAAATCTCCTGGAGCGTCTGTCCATCTTGATATGGTAGCACGCATCCTGAAGATCTATGGAGCACATCCAATTGTCCTCACCCAGAAAAGGGAAAATGGACTGCAGTGTCACCATCCGGAACTTTTCTTTTTGTACAGATTTGTTCAATCTGCTGAGATCCAGTATTGGTCTCCAGTCCCCTGTCTTTTTGGTACTAAAAAGAATCTTGAGTAAGTTCCGGATCCTAGCTGGTCTGTGGGGACTTCTTGAATGGCTCTTTTTTCTAGCAGTCTTGAAACCTCTGCGACTGCTTGATCCCTTAGATTTTGTGGGACATCTGGGATTGGCTTTTTTGATTCTATGGGGGATTGATGGAAGGGAATTTTGTAACCTTCGGATATGATGGATAGTACCCATCTGTCTCTTGTTATATTTTGCCAGGCTTTTGCATACAGTGAAAGTCTTCCCCTGACTGCCTCCAGGGGTGAGCAGTCGGGCAACCCTTCAGGAATGCTGGAAGGGTTTGGCAGAGAAAGTTTCTCTGTCACCCTGGTTTTGCGGTCCCCCTCTGCCACGAGGGCAGCGTCTATTATTGTTGTTTCCCCTCTGCCTCTGGGGGAAAAATCACCACATGTGTCAAGCAAGGGTCCCTGGGATTTTCAGAACCACATCTTTCCGCTCTTCTGACCCTTGGGATAAGGTCTGGAAGGAGTGGAAAAACAGACTCCCATGGCAGAGAGAGTCTTGCCTTCCTGCTCACACATGGTCAAAGTGTCTTTCACCTGAGGCCCAAAGAGAAAAGAGCCATCAAGGGGAGTATTGGTGAAGGATGCTCGAAAGGGTTCCGCAAACTGTCACAGCTGCATCCAAGCATGTCTCCTGAGAGCCACACCTGTCCCTACGGCTCTGCTCACTCCATCGGCTGCATAGGAAATCAGCCTCATGGAGGAGTTAACTATGGAATTAAGAGTCGCAAGCTGAGAAGCTACTTTGACTGGTGCTCCCTAAGCTGTAGAATCTTGAAAGGTATCTCCAAGCTCTTTCAGGAGATCCCTTTGAAGACGTGTAAAATGGCATAGATAATTCAGGGACCTCATTGAAAAGGTGACTGAAGCCAACATTCGCTTTCCATATCTGTCCATCGTCCGAGACTCTTTGTTCGGAGGATGAACAGATGAAGAGGTCTCTGCTAACTCTTTCTTGGCTGCTGCTACCACCATGGCATCAACGGGAACACCTTTGGAGAGGAATTGCTTGTCCTGGGGGGCTGTAATAAATTTATTTGGTCTCCTCGGAGTAGGTTCCACAAAATCTGGAGCTGACCAAGCCTTTCAAGCCACTACAGACATGGGTGGATCGAAAGGAGGAGATACCCAGGAGGTGGAAAGTCGGGAACCGAATGCATCCAGGTATACAGACTCGTCCTCGGTAGGAGCTAGGGAAGTCCAATCCCTCCTCTGCCTAAACATTTCAAGGATGTCCGAAAAAGAAATATCTTCAGAGGGAGACCTTGGGGACCCTTCCAATTCATCCATGTCTGTATCTGAAGTAACAGACTCAGGAGAGTCTATGTGCTTCCTCTTGCACTTCTTCCAGGGAGGCTCCTCCAAGTGATCGAGGCTTTGGAAGAAGAGGGATCACCCAATGGGGTGTCCTGGGCCATAGGTTCCCTAAACTTGGGGTCTGGAGGAGGAGTAGAGGTTGGCACAGACACCGCGGGGGGAGGAGCTGATGGAGCTAGCAGTAGAGCTGTTTCAGGGGACAGCACACTCTGCATGACCTCGAAGGTGTCCCGACCTCTAGACAGAGAAAGCTCTGGCTCTGAAGAAACAGGAGTCTTTCTCCGCATCGAGAATGACGGCTCTGAGGCCGATGTTGGAGCTGAGCTCACCTGCGCCGAAGCTCCAAGGGGGAGAACAGGGTTGGACAAGGGTCCGATGCCACTCCCCCCTCAGAGCCGATGAGAGAGCCTTGGTGCCCAGATCCCTTGATAGACGGTACAACTGAGGTAATCAGAGCCAACGTCGGAACCGAAGGAGAAATGATGATTGGCACCGACGGTTCTACTGTTTGCGGATCCATGGTCTCCGGCTCCGAGCTAAAAGTAGTCAGAGGAGGAATAGAAATAGAGGCAGTTGGAGCCGATACCTGTTGAGGTGGGCTGGACAGAATTTTTGCCAGTGCCTTAAGCAACCTACTTACTACTCTCTCCACATCATGATCCGATAATCTAGAGGATCGAGAGGAGTGGGAAGAATGATGGCTACGTTCACTCTGTAATAAAGGTGACTGTGGAACAAAGTGGATGGACTCCAAGGATGGTGACCTCAGTCTCTTATGGCTCCAAGACGGCTCCAAAATAGCAGATGGAGCCGATGGAGGAGTTGTCTTGTCAGTGACAGCTGGTACCGACATACTTTGTTGGTCAAGTAAAGGAGTCGGCTCCGAAGGTGGAGCCGACGACTTGACAGACTTAGGGGATTTCACTGGCTGAGTACTTTTAGCTGGAGAATCCTGAGGCTTCAATAATCCCTGAAGGATTAATTTGTTTTTGCGCTCCTGCAGGACACTTGGACTAAAAGCATGACATATAGAACAGGAGTCCTGCAGGTGAATAGCGCCCAAACAATAAACACAACTATTGTGCCCATCTATCAGAGACATTTTCTGACAGCATGAGTCACACTTTTTGAAGCCAGATACCTTAGTATCTTTAGACATTATAGTAACAACAACCACACAACAAATAATGAAAAGCTGTACTACAAAAAACAAGGACAAATAGAGCTTTTTTTTTTACAGTTAAAGAATAGAAGGAAAGCCTCTAATTTAAATGGCTATCCTGGGGGGGGGGGGCTCTCTAATTTAAATGAGTTCAAGGGAACAGAAGGCCTGAGAGTTATGGAGCAATGGCCAACAAAGCTAAAATACACAAGAACGCAAAAACGGGATAAAGGAATATTATCTATATACAAAATAGACAATTACTTGACAAACTTTCAAGAAAAACAACAATATAAAATAGCAAAAAGATTATACTAAGCCTGAGCCAGTAAGGAAGCAACTTCGCAGCTGAAGCGGCAAACGAGATCTGTGTAGCTGACGCTGGGCATTCTGGGATAAGGGGTAGCCTCGAGCCAGTAAATAGCTCTCGAGCTATAGAAGTTGGCCGAGGACTGGCTCCGAACCCAAACAGCAAGAACGAAGGCGATATAGACAACTTAACATGCATAGTTACAGATAACATATTTTTATAACAAATGACACATACTCTTTCTGTCAGTTTGTAGCATATATTTACAAAGTTTTTCTTCACAAACAGTATAGATGAAGACTTTCCTTTCTCCATACAATACCTCGAAACAAGTGTGTTTCTACCAAAATACCTCTAACATATCTGAATTAATACAGTTATATACACTTCTAGTCACGCACATAGATTTTGTTTTTTCCTCTTGGTAGACTTTTCTATTGTCCTTTTGTAATTTACTTGAAGGCACTTTTGCTGATGTGAGGATGCCATTAACAGAAATCTGAAAGGAAACATCCGTAGAAGCTGTTCTGCTGCTGTCCCTGTCTGTTAATGGATATTTGTAAACTGTTCTGCAAACATGAGAAAAGCATATAATACTTGCTTTCCAAAATTGCTTTTCTAGGCTTTTTTCCTGATGATTCTATAAAAAGCCATGTCCATTTATCTATGAGGAATTATGTCAAGCTTTTCTTAATACTGTGACAAACATGTATCTTGAGGTGTCAGAAGTCTGAAAGGAAACAAACTACTCAGGAAATATCTTGTGTTCATTAATATATCCTCTTTGTTTTTCACTTATTTTAGCCAGAGCTATGTCATACAATATGAATGCCATTTTAAAATTGCCAAGCTATATTCCTACATTAAAGCAAACTTTTTATTTTATTCTTTATCTTTCATATATTTGTAGCAGAATTAATTTCAACCTTATATTCGCAATTCTCAAACTCTAACAATTCCCACTTTTTTTATAGGAAACACATTAGGAAACAAAACCTTTAGTCTTTTTTTATACAAGTCAAAATGCAATTTTACATAGTTAATACAATGATATAAAAGTATTACTACAAAAACTGAATGTATCTAGCAACTTTTTCTTTTGCAGACCATTCTGTGAAAATATTTCATGAATAATGAGCTGTGTCTGCTTTAGTTTTATTTTTTAACTTGATTAATTTATTCTTTTGCAATCACAGACTTTAATTTATGACTTAGAACTGTTCCATTAATTCTTTGCAACTGTTGAATTAGAAATAGACTAATATCTATAAAAGACAAGAACTATGTGCTACTGCAAGCATTTATACACTGCTGAAAATATACAGTTTCAATGTCATTTTAACCATCACATTTTTAAACTGCCCATACACTTTAGTTGACAGTGAAGTATACACTGAAGAATGCTATTTACATATTAGTCCATTAGCTATATGAATACAATATTTTAATATAATTTTTTTAACTGGGATAACCAATACTGATACAGATAAAATGGTGGTCCAAAAACCAGTAATAAGACTCCAACTTAAAACCAGTGATAATATTACAACTTGACAAATTACTTTTGAACTTATTACAATGTATCCTGTACAGTATGTATTTACACAGGTTTACTATTGAAATGTCGAATGGCACTACAGTGACTGTACTATAGTCGAACACGGAAGTTCGAAAATAGTAATGTCGATGTCAAAAAAACAATCTAGGAATGGTTTTAACATGGGTCGAGGTAGGTGTTCAGTATTATTCAGAACTACAAACATCTCCCCTACCTCGGCCCATGTTAAAACACAGTCCTAGATTGTTTCTTTGTCGTCGACATTACTATTTTTGAACTTCCGTGTTCGACTATAGTACAGTCGATGTAGTGCCGTTCGACATTTCAATAGTAAACCATTTACACAGACTGTTTGCTATTCATGCATTTCAATCTAGTAGCTAGCCTGGACCCATTTTTTTAAACATGGTTTTTCACACATATTCATTGCTAGCCATTAATTTCATTTGTCCATAAATGTCCATATGTCCCACCCCACACCTATTTCAATTACTTCTCTTGGTCTCACTCCTTCCTTCTCTTACAACTGCCTATCTCCTAACCTCCTCTGAACAACCTCTATACTCCACCCTTCCCTTTCCCTCCAAACACACTTCTACACCACCCCTAGCCACCTCTCTAAACTTCCTAAACATCATATCCAAACCCAGCTACCTACTTCCCAAATATCATAGACTAGCACTCATTAAATATATCAATTAAAATATTAAAAAACTACCTGACTATTTTAGTAAACCCCTTTACCCTAAACACATAATATACCTTCACTCCCTACTAGATGAGGATATACATCCTAACCCTGGCCCAAGCTATACCTCTACCACTGAAAAATGGAATCCAAACACTATTAGCTCCATAGCCCCCTCCAAGCCTTCTAACTCTCTCCTCATAGCACATCTCAATATATACAGCATTAACAATAAAGATCCTCACCTACACACATTCCTAGATGTCCATCAATTTGATATCCTATGCTTATCTGAAACTTGGCTAAAATCTACTGTTAAAGACAACAAAGTAACCCCACCTGGTTACACTATCATTAGAAAAGACCTCACCACCAAAAAGGGAGGAGGGGTTGCAATCCTCTATAAAGCAGAATTAAAAGTTAACACTGTAGACCTTAATCTACCTTTAGACAATACAGATGATATACTTATCTCTAAATTTCAGGTCAACTCTTGCAAAGCTATAAATGTTATTTGTTTATACCTGCCTCCAGGAAACAACATTAGTACCCTTGAAAATAACCTTAATTGGCTTTCTATTAATCTCCCACAAGAAACCATAATCCTAGGAGACTTTAATATCGACTGGCAGTCCTGTAGTAATACACACCCCACCACCCATATTAACTTATACGGCTTCTTACAAACTATTAACTCCCCTACCAGAACTAATAAACCCGACAACAAAGAAAGTACCTTGGACTGGATACTTACTAATAATCCTCATCAAACATACAAAGTAGGAACCCTCCCAGATCACCTAATTGACCACTCCCTAACCTATATTATCAGATATAAAACTAACCTACCTCACCCTAACACTGTCAGAACAGTACGCAACAAAAAGCAATTTAACCTTCAACTCTTCCACACAGAACTTAATCAATGTAATTGGTCACCACTAAAATCTCTCCCACTTGATGAAGCAGTAGCCTATTTCAATATCACATTCTTAGCCATCCTGAACCACCATGCCCCAGCACGCTCTGTTGGATGTAAAGCTAAACCAGCCCCCTGGCTCTCTAATGCTACTAGGCAAAATAGCCTTCTGAGAAACAAATCCTGTGCAAAATGGCATACTACTAAAAATCCAGTAGATCACCAAACCTTTAGGCGACTTAGAAATTACACTAAAAAAGCCATCGTGTTAGACAAAAAGAACTTTTACCTCCAAGTACAGTAGACCTACCAAAAGAAACCTCAAAAGTTCTGGAACACCATTAACAAACTTCTTTACCCAGGACAATCTATCACTCCCAACCCACTAGGCTCCAACCCCGAGAATCCCATTCACACTGCTATTGCCTTTAATTCTTTCTTTACCAATGCCATCCAAACCCTTGCTAGCCACCTATCTCCAGATACCACAAATCTGCCTACTTCAACTTCAAACCTTCCTCCATCATTTCAGTTACAACCAGTGTCTACTTCCAGTATATGCTCCCTTCTCCAAAAACTAAAACCTACCACCCCTTCAGCTGACCAACTTCCAGCAGAATACCTTCAAAAAGGAGCTAAAGCCATTGCCTACCCCATATCCATTTTGATAAATACAACTATAAGTGAAGGAAATATCCCATCCATCTGGAAAATTTCTTACATTATTCCACTACACAAAGGTGGAAATTCCTATGACTTCTCTAACTTTCGTCCTATAGCTCTGGTATCTCCTCTGGCAAAAATTATGGAAAAGTGTATCCATAAGCAACTTCTTAACCACCTTCTCCAAAACAACTTACTTGCCAGCTGTCAACATGGCTTCAGACCTTATCACAGTACCACCACTGCCCTGCTATCATTCACAGATTGTATTAACAATAACCGTAACAAAACTTTTCTTTCCTCTGCAGTATTCATTGATTTATCCAAAGCTTTTGATATGGTTAATCACCAACTCCTTTTACATATAATGAAATCTCTATCACTTGATTCCTTAGCCATAAATTGGTTCAAATCCAACCTAGAAAACAGACAGCAGGCTGTACTCTGACACAACAATAATTCTAATCTCCTTCCCATCTCCCTTGGTGTCCCTCAGGGCTCCATATTAGGTCCTCTCCTATTTTCCATTTTTATTAATGACCTTCAGTCAGCAATTCCACATACTACCTGCATTCAATATGCAGATGACTCTACTATTATCTGCTCAGCCACTTCTCAAACCGAACTACAGACCCTTACCCAGAAAGTATTTAATACTGTTGAAGAATGGTTCACAAACTGTTGCCTCCTCCTAAACCCAAAAAAAAACTAAACTACTACTCTTCTCACCAACCTGTAAGTCCACCCCCATACATTTCACACTTACATCTAACAATGGTACTCTTATTTCTCCCGACCCTACTACCAAACTCCTAGGAATAACAATAGACAATAACCTCAACTTTGATAGTCATATTAACAGTACAATAAAAATGGTCAACAAGAAACTGGGATCCCTCTATAGAATCAAACCCTTTCTTACACCATTAGCCAGGACTGCTATAGCCAGAACTCACCACATCTCTACTCTATTCTATGCTTCACCCATTTATACGAATCTTTCTAAAAACAACCTCAACAAACTGGCAGTATCCTAAAACAATATTGCCAGATTTGCTACTGACTCTCCTTTCAGAACTCATCACTGCCTTAATCTAAAACAACTTGATTGGCTGGAGTTTCTACACCAGCTCCAATTTCTACAGCTTGCTATAGCCCACAAGACCCTGTATCAACACTCCAATACTCTCAAGCCTCTTTACCCCCTACAATAATCCAAAAAACTTACGCTCATCACACAAACTACTGTTCAACACTTCCAGATCCAACAACTCAGCAGGTGACTCCCTGTTCTCTAATACTGTTGGAAAGCTATGGAATTTACTACCCACTGAACTCACAACTCTGCCTTTTCTTATACCTTTTAAAAAGAAACTCAAACTATACCTCAGTACACACTGGTTATGCTCCTGTACTAATCCTAACTTTCTTACTTCTCACCAATAACTACCGTACATCATCATAGTCTTACACTTATAGATTCTTTTACCATGAAACTGCCAATGAATTTCATAAATATATGTATATAACATCCTCTCATAAATATTATCCTTGCTGTTTACTGTTCTTGCTATGCACAGTTGGAGTATGGTAGTTAGTATTTTCTCTAACAATGTTTAACTATTTGCTATTTTTTGAAAAAAAAATTTTTTTTGTTCTAACTAAAATTAATTTGTTCTAACTACTACTACTTTCTATATTGTATTTTTGTATGTATCTTTAGTGCTATTTCCTTCTATCTTGTATTTTGTATGTGTCTTGGAGCTTTTCTCCCCGGGCCTCTACTGAAAATGGACATGTATACAGTTAGACTAGCCCCGTCAACAAATGTAAAATAAAAAATAAATACATTTGCTCTGAATTCTTTTGTATTTGTACATACAAAGACTGTAAAGTACATTTAGTCCGACCTTACAGATGTAGTAACATTAACATCAAGCAAAATCTTGGAAAATTCGTATGTCTCTTTAGAAGTATCTAGTGGAATTGCCACCAGAGGCAACTATGCTTTTTGCAAACCAACATTGTCTTGCCAAAAACACATTAAAAAAGTGACCATTCCTGTTCAATTTTTTACATATCTTTTCTCTCTTGTATAGCTGTAATAAGGAAATTTTAAGCCATCTCTTGTATAGCTTTACAGTTTAACAGGTTATAAATACAATTTAATACTAAAGAATACAATAATAACTAGCATAAAATATCTTGGACTTTTAGATGTAATCTGTTTACCAGTGTTTCTTTTGCATTAATACTGTTTTTTCCTTCCCTCTAAAAGAGTATTGTCAAGATGGAATGAAATATTATTTCTTCCTGTAGCTCTATTTTTGACCGTTGTGCAGTACTGCTTATACAGTCAGTGTAAAACTGAGAGAGTGCATCTCTCCCTGTAGTATTGCAGTATTGTTTATCTGCTTGATGTTGTGAGAATAGAATGTATACCAGCCCAATACTTTGGTTATACATTTACTTTATTAGGTTACTAACAAACTATGGACTTTTATCTGATTTGATAATTTTTATAAAGCTTTTGCTGTTTACTGCTGCTAGTAGGTATGTATACTTTTCTGCATAATTGATTTGAACTGTATATATATTATGGCCCATTTGCTGGCTATACTTGATGTAACTAAGTTTTTTACTTTTAACATTTACTTGCAAACAGATTATTAGTGACATCTGTGCACAATTGTGACATTTTATTACAATTACCAAATAGGGTTGCCTGTAAACATTTTAACAATTATGTTTTAATAACAATAATGCTTTAGAAAAAAATCAAGCTACTTGTCTGGCAGTCAGTCTTGTTTATCTTTCCAACATTTCCTGTAACTATTCATCTAGTCCAGGAAGGTTGAATTTTAGAGTTCACATCCTTCTGAAAATGCATTCTTGCCCCCTCCTCTTATACATATTTATTAAAAAAAAACTTCATGTGACCTCCCCCATCTCCCACTTATACTCTATGCTGATGACATGGTCATTTACCGATCAAGTCACTCTCACACCAGCATTCAGTGCCAACTCCATTTGGGCTTACATAAGCTCCACCAATCTCTTATATGTCATAAACTACTTGTCAACCCCACCAAGACCAAAACTATGCTTTTTGGAAGTCCACAGAAAATTCACCAAGTACCTTATCCTTTAACGATCTTTGACTTGTACACCCATTCCACATTCAATTACATAGAATTATGTCTGGATCAGTCACTAAACTTCCATTTCCACACGCATAAAGTGAGAGCCAAAATAAACTTCCTTCTCTTCTGAGCCAAAAGGGTCTTCCTTTTTCTATCCCAGCCAGTCAAAGTAGCCATGGGCAAAGGAGTTCTCCTTTCTCAACTTGAATATGGGCATCTGCCAATTCATTACAAACTCACTTCTGTGTGAGCATCACTATCTCACCCTAAAAAAGCCAAATGGCTACCCATAAAACAAGGGTCTAATATACTGTTAGGATCCAAACTCTACAAACTATTCCAATTCCACCCATTTACTCCCCTTGCTGATAGACTTCATGAAAAAAACCTTGTCATGCAGCTCGAGACACTAGTCACAAGCCACACCAACTCTTATTAACCCCAGAATCAAACTCCACAGCACTGCACATACATGCTTTCTGTTCTCGGGTACCTGTTCTTTGGCAAGCTCTCATCATCTACATTAAGGAAATCAACACATGTTCCAAATTCAGACTGCAACTGAAAAATAACTTCATCAACCCAAATGCTCCTGCTTCAACAAAGCACATATCATCTAACCTGTGTCCTTTCCGAGTGTCTTCTCCTCTGTCAATATTCACTGAAGATTGCCTCACTTTAGAAACTAATGTATGTATGTACTGTACAGTACACTTTTCTGATTGTACATTGTGCTGTGCTTGCTCACTAGAATGTATGTACACAATTGTTTCTACATAACTAGTCTGAACTCTATTATTGATTACATTTCTGTATTTTTTTGTTTGGGAAATGCTTTGTATTTCACCTTGGCTGATCCTGAAATTGATCATTATTGGTCAGTGCACTACCCCAACAAACAACATTACTTTTAAATGTTGTAGCACTTTTTTTCAAATGATTTCTTGGCGCTATGAAACCATAAACATCTGGTTATTAACATTATTAATTAGACTGTGGAGTTTTTTTATTTGGATGGAGTACATAGCTAATGCATTATCTAGTCTTTTCTATATGAACCACTGACTAGTTTACCTTCCACTCCTTTACACTGGTACATCTGTTTTTAGGAAATTTCTAATCCCACTGTGTAGTAATTATAAATGATAACATTATAGTTTTATATAATCTTAGTGAATGACAAATACTTGCTGCTTCAGTACTTATAATAGAGGTTTAAAAAGTGTAAAAATTACAAGAGTGTTGCAAAATGAATTAAATAGGCTGCCCATCTTCTGTTACAAGAAATTAAACTCAAAAAAGAGAAAATTATTTTTTTTTAAAGACTGGGCAGGCAAAGTATTAACTAGTTGGCCAAATGGACAGGCATTGTATTAAGTAGTTGCACAAAGTTTTCTGAAATATGAATTGCAACTTTCTTAAGTAGAGTATTAAAATAGTCCCTTGAAGAATGCATGAGTAATGTAGATATACACTGGATAGATTTACTATCAAAATGTTGATTGCGCAGTCGAATGTGCACATTGTCGACAAATGTACTGCTGACTTTTCAGGATACTGAAAAAAAAAACAAGCACTGACATTTCCGACCACTCCACACCTAAAAAAGTACTAACATGGGTCAAAAACAGGGTGGATTTTGCCATTCGGAATATCGCTGTTTGACTTTTTCAGCAGTCGGAGTTTGCGTAAGTGGTGTCGACGATGTTTAATCACCATTTTGATGGTAAACCTGCTGGATATGCCACATAGTTAAGACAGGTACTAAATTATTTGTAGTGGTGAATGTCTGTGCTATTAATATATATTCATATGTAATGTAAATATAATAATTTTTGTATATAATACATATATGATCATATTCATTTTATTCAAATTCCTACCTATTTATCTGTTGACCTTAAACTGACCATGATTTTAATAACTGACAGCACTGGCAGATTATAATATGGATAAAACAAGAGTCTACCCAGGGCCCACAGCTTCGGGGGGCCCATGGCTAGCCAACAAAACATTTTAATTTTTCACTTAATTTAATTTTAACTTTAATGCATTTGTGTCTATAGTGCAACATCTCTGTCATGAGCCAGTCTAAAGGAAGCTCCTCCTCCCCACCCATTACAGCCAATCAGTGCACATGAGTCAGTAACAGGAACACCCCCTACAAACCAGTCAGAGTGCGTGAGTCACTAACAGGAAGTCACTTGCTGGAATGAATAGTCAGAATGAGACTTAGCCATGGAATTGCTGCTCTACTGCTGTTTAGCAATGGATACTGCTTTGAATAAACAACACTGCTGTTGCGATAAGCAATGCATGAGAGCTGTGTTTTACAGGTGTGGGTGTGTGCATGTGCGTGCATACAGTCAAGAGGGAGAGAGAGTCTGCAAGTTAGAGCTGGAGTAGGAAGTAGGAAAGTAGATAGCTTTAGTGTTATGCTTCAGAATATGTTGTGTTTGTGTGTCTTGTTTAATGGTACTATTCTTTCCCTAATAATGCCACAACACTGACAAAACTTTTATTTTTTACCAATTGTAAAAGGACATTGTTTCCTTTTGCAATTTGTGTATTTTTGGGAGATTGATGATTTTTGATTATTTTTGTACTTAATGGAGTTGCAGTGTTTTGCATATCTGCAAGTTCCTACAATTATTGGTAATTACATGTGTGTCTGTGTATGTGTAATGCACCATATCAAATATTCATAATATCAAACATTTTTCCACCAAGCAGAAGTGATCGAAACTCATTTGATTGCTTCTGCAGGCGTTAGTTTGTGGGAGGTCGGGAATAGTGGGAAATTGGAATTTGCCCTCTCCATCCTGTTGTGAGATATCGGAGTTGGTATATATAATTAGCAGGGGATGGTGGAGGAGCATTCCCAAACATGGAGGAAAGGGGTGCAAAAAACATTAGTTTTTTGTTTTTTTTTGTGTGTTTCAGACCTTTTGTATCAATGTTTTGCCTTTTGATGTATTCATTTTGTGCTTTGTTCCTTTATGTTTTGCCGTTCAGTGTAACTGAACTCGTAAAATATGTGTATGTATGTATGTATATATATATATATATATATATATATATATATGTGTGTGTGTTCATAAGTAAATAGGTGTGTACTAGGCTAATGACCTGGAGCCTTTACAAGCCTAGCCCATAGGATTACCCCACCTGACCTTAGTTCCCTGTACCTCTGTTGAGTAGAACAACTGGAGTGATCCCTGAGGTGAATTTTCTATTTCCCATCCACTCATCAAGATTTGTCTTGAAGAGGGCCAGTGAGGTGCTCTGTTTGCATGTATGGGAACTCTGTTCCATAGCATGGGCAGTCTCTGGGTTATGAACCTGTCCCTCCAGGCCATTCTGTTGATTGTGGTAATGAGGATGAGGTCTCTGGAGCGTGTGGTGCGGAGGGATTGGGATTTCTTTAAATGTAGCATTTCTAACAGAGCTGGGTCAGACATGGCTTTGTAAGTCAAGCAGAGATCGCCTCTAAGTAGGCGATATGAGGCAGAGAATGGCTGGCCTAATGAGGGAAGAGTAGAGGGAGAACATGACTTCTTTCTTCCTGGATGCAAAACCCTTAGTAATGAGATGTGCCACATAGAAGGACTTTCTGACCAGAGTGGCAATGTGGTGGTCAAAGGAGAGGTTGCTGTCAACCTGTGTTTCCAGATCTCTTATAATGCCTTCTGTGTTCAGTGGACTACCATAGAAGTGGTAATTCATGGGAACTGTTTTTTTCCCCAAAGGGGATGACGGCACACTTTTTGGCATTGAGCTTAAGGCCATGGTTCTGACATCAGCCGCTGGTCACAGTGAGGCCTTTCTGTAGGATGCCAACATCACTTGGGGAGTTAATAATGGTTCCCAACTTGCAATCGTCTGTGAACTTTGTCAGTCAGAGTCCCTTCGTGTTGGCCTGGGCTTCTGAGAAGTAGATATCAAACAGAAGAGGACCCAGGACCAATCCCTGTGGGACTCCACTCGTGACTAGTCGGCAGTCTGACTTGGAGTCAGCTACTTTCACACTGTGGGTTCTATCTGTGAGCTGGTTTGCAACCCACCTAGTGATATAGGGGTTGATGCCAAGCTTAGTGAGTTTTTATATGATTCCTGAGTGAGGAATGGTATCAAAGGCCTTGGCCAGATCAAGGTAGGCTGTATGAACCACCTTGCTTTCATCCACAGCTCTGGTGACTGACTCAAAGAAGTTGACCAAGTTGAGCAGGTATGATCTACCCTTCACAAAACCAAACTGTGTGGGATCTAGAGTTTGGAGATTCCCTATATCCTTGTTTATTAGGTCCATGATGATGCATTCCATAGCATTGCATATCAGACTTGTCAGGCTAATGGGGTGATAGTTCCCAGAGTCTGCAGTTGCTCCTCCTTTGTGGAGAGGGATGACTGTAGCAGTGCGCCATTTGGTAGGGACAAAGCCTGAGGTGAGGCTGTGATTGAACAGGGCACACAGGTGAGGTGCCAGTTCACTCTGTTTGTTCATGTAGAACAAAGCCAGGGATATTGTCAGGTCCCATAGAAGCTGTATTCTTGGCCTTGGACAGTGCTGTTTTAACCTGTGCAGCAGTAAAACTGGGTGCCTGGCAATCTACTATCGGCCAGTATATTGGCAATATCTTTTGGCTTGGTATAGGAGGTACCATTGTGCAATAGCTCAGAGCAAATCTGGGTATTGCCGTGGAGATTCTTTACATAACATAAGAAGGCCTTGTGGTTGTCTTTACTATCTGCTGCAATTCTGTTTTCATAGCTAGCTTTAGAGGATTTGATGAAGGATCTCAACTTTTTGTTGAGGCTGATGAGGGAGTTTTTCCAGTCTTGGGACTGGACCATTCCAGGGTTCTTCTTGAAAGGAAGAATAAGTTGATAATTAGGGGGTTATTGAAGATTTCCTTTTCAGAGATCATAGGAGAAGGTCAGAGTCCTACAAAACAGTCCCCTTCCCCTTATCCTAACTCTGAGAAATTGGGTAAAAGATCCTTGTCTACTTCATCGGATCACTCTGGACCGACTAAGAAGCTGCCAAAAATTTCCTCATCGGACCAGATATCTGTTGGGCCCAAGAAACCATTCACCTCGGCTCCTTCTGTATCAGAACCGTTTGTGTTTCAAGCTCAGAGCCGATCCCCACAACTGGAGACAGTTTCTCCGATGTTAAGATCACCAATCTTGCAAGCTTCAAGATCTCCTCCTCCCTCCTCTTGATCCTCAAGGGGCCTTTCAGGTGACAATGTGGATCATGTGATGCTGAGACTTTTGAGGACACCGGTGCTAGCCAAATTTTTGTCGGAGCTGACCCAGAGGGTTTCGGAACTGACTAAGCCTGACCTTTCACCATCATTTCCTCCTACAACCTGACTTAGGGCTCCGGAGCCAGAATACATGCAACTGATTGTAGTGGAACAGTGGGAGCCAAGACCTGTTCCAGGATCTTTGACCTCGACTACTGCTCCAACTTCCTAGGTGCAGTCTGAGCTCAAGGAGTCTAGGAGCCGATGCTGTCCAGTCAGGTCTGGGGGGGACAGTCGGACTGGACATTTGTCAGATCCGAACTTGCCTCTTAGGGCTTTGGCATGGGTGAGCTTGGCTCCTACATTGGCCTCGGAGCCAACACCCTTAGTGCCGGGGATGCCTTCTGGTTCTTTGGAGCCAGCATCTTCCTCGGATCATAGGTGGGGGGCCCCTGAAGGTGATGAGGAGAGCACTGTCCCCACAGACAGCTCCTCTCTCAGGTCTAGTCATTCCTCCCCCAAAAGCACCGGTGTCCATCTCAGCACAACTGCATCCATACAGACGTAGAGACCCACGGCCTCAGGACATCCCATTGGGTGGACCCCTCTCTTCCGAAACCTCTCCAGAATACCCTTCTGAAGGGGTCCCTCATAAGAGACTGCAAAAGGAACATTTGGACACCCAAAGGAGTCCATCACATCTGACACAGACCTTGATGAGTCAGAAGGGTCCCCACGGTCACCCTCTGAGGATGTCTCCCTTGCAGACATCCTAGGAATACTTAAGCAGAGAGGTGGCTGGAAGCCCATCAACCCTTCTGAGGAGGAGTCTGTCTACCTGAAGTCTTTTGGGTCTCGTTCTTCCTCTACTTGGGTGTCTACTCCTTTTGATGAACTCATGGACCTAGTTTGTCAAAAGGCGTGGGAGTCTCCAGACTCAGTGGAGCCTGTTCCCTGGAGGCCAAATAAATTCATTACATCCCCCACTGATAAAACCTTCCTCAAGAAAGGAGTCCCAGTAGATGCTATGGTGGTGGCGGTGGCCACCAAGAGGAATTGTCAGAAACATCCTCTTTTGTCCATCCTCCGAACAAAGAGTCTTGTACGATGGACAGATATGGAAAGGGCACTTTTTCTTCAGCGACCTTTGCACTCAGATCCCTGAATTAGGTTCTATATATATGTATGTACATATATATGTGTGTGTGCATATATATATATATATATATATATATATATATATATATATATATATATATATATATATATATATATATATATATATGCACACACACACATATATATATATATATATATATATATATATATATATATATATATATATATATATAGATATATATAAAATGTAAATATATGGATCATTAATTTATAGATACTGGGCCAGATTCAGTAAAGCCTACACTAAGTGTACACTGTTCTGAGTGAGCAGACAACACAGACATAATGCATACCTTCTTCCTCCTAATTTTAGTTTTCCTACTTATATTCTTGCACCTTTAAATATTTACAGGGATTCATAAAGGTTACCACAAAATGTAGACTAAATGCACACAGTGTAATCTTTCTGAGTGACTAGAAAGCACAAAAAATGTGATAAGAATTTTATTGAATACATATAGTGTACACTTAGTGTGGCTTTATTGAATCTGGCCCACTGCCTTATCCACTATGTCATGCTGCAGCTAATTTTACAAACTGCACAGACTTTTATGATAACAAGCCACATTATGAAGACAAATGCTAACTCAGATGTCTACTTTCCCTCTCCTGATTTGTGTGATTTGCTGCTAGACAGTCTTAGGGGAAACACAGGTGTAAGCTCATAGTTTCTTGAGTGTATACTAGGCTAAAGACCATAAGGGCCTTCAGTGTTAGGGGAAACATAGGTGTAAGCTTATAGGTTCTTAGCTGTATACTAGGCTAATGACCATAGGTGCCTTCAGTGTTAGGGGAAACACAACTGTAGGCTTATTGGTTCATAGGTTTATACTAGGCTAATGACCATAGGTTCCTTCAGTGTTAGGGGAAACACAACTGTAGGCTTATTGGTTCATAGCTGTATACTAGGCTAATGACCATAGGTGCCTTCAGTGTTAGGGGAAACACAACTGTAGGCTTATTGGTTCATAGGTGTATACTAGGCTAATGACCATAGGGGCCTTCAGTGTTAGGGGAAACACAACTGTAGGCTTATTGGTTCATAGGTGTATACTAGGTTAATGACCATAGGGGCCTTATAAGCCTAGCCATGCTTCCCAAATGTATATGACAAGTTTAGGGACCTTAAGATTATTATAAGAAGGTAGATGTAGGCTAGAGCTTCGGTAGTCAAGTATTTGCAGGCTGCCTCTATCCATTAGGATCATAGGTGCCAGTTCAGTGGTGAATTTCCAGTTCTGTCCATTGGTCGTAATTAAACTTGAAGTCTGCTTCACATGGATGTGAAGCCTGTTCCATAGAAGGGGCTTTCTCTGAGATGCATACAGATCCCTCCAACATGTCCTAGTTCTGTCACACACAAAGGTAAGTCCTTAGGTCTTATATTTCTGATGTTGTTTGTTTTGTGGATTATGCCGAAGATCCATCATTAGAGTGGGATCTAAGGATGTCTTGTATACCAGGCATAGCTCACCTCTCAACAGTCTGTAAGAAAACTATAGGCTTTTGAGGTGATTTCATGTGGTACATGTTGTTTAAGCTCTGTATTCTTTTTGTAAGAGAACTCTTTGAATGTTCCAGTCATTGTATGTGCCTAGTTAGATGCAGATCAAAGGGGACATTGTTCATAGGTTCACAGGTAGGTACTAGGCTATTGGCCCTAGGGCCTATATAAGCCTAGCCAAATGGTACCCTGGCTTTTGCTACCCAAGAAAATTATTTTCCTGTGCCGCTGTCAAGCAGAGCGACAGAAGTGATCCCCAGGGTGAATTTCCTATCTTCCATCCAATCATCAAGATTTTTCTTGAAGAGTGCTAATGAGGAGCTTTGTTTGATATAGATAGGTAGTTTGTTCCAGAGTATGGGAAGTTTCTGGGACAAGAATCTATCCCCCCAGCATGTTCTGTTTATTGTGGTGACAAGGTTTAGGTCCCTAGAGCGTGTAGCTTGGAGGGATTGGGATTTCTTTACATGGAGCATGTCCAACAGCTCTGAGTTTGACATAGCTTTGTATGTTAGGCAGAGATCGCCTCTGAGTAGGCAATATGTGACAGAGTAAAGCTGGAGTTTTTTTAGACGGTCTGCGTAGGGCATCTGTTTGAGGCCAGTAATCCTCTTTGTGAGGTAGTTCAGTGGCCTTTCCAGTTGTTGTAGATGTCTTGTGAGGTACATACCAAAAGTGGCGTTGTACTCTATAATGGGTCTAATGAGTGATGAGTAGAGGGGAACAATGACCTCTTTTTTCCTGGATGAGAAACCTTTTGTGATGAGGTGTGCCATGTAGAAGGATTTCCTGACTACTGTGGCAATGTAATTATCAAAGGAGAGACTACTGTCCACCAGTGTCCCAAGGTCTCTTATCACACTTTCCATGTTAAGTACACTACCGCCTATGTGGTAGTTCATGGGTACAGAGTTTTTACCAAAAGGGATGACAATGAGCTTTTTGGCATTGAGCTTGAGGCCATGGCTTTGACACCAGGCATCTGTCTCAGTGAGGCCCTTTTGTACGATGTCCACATCGTTAGAAGTTTTGATTATGGCTCCTAGTTTGCAGTCATCTGTGAACTTTGTTAGCCAAAGACCTTCTGTGTTAGCCTGTACTTCAGAGAAGTAGATACCAAACACGAGAGGACCTAGGAATGAACCCTGTGGTACTCCACTTGTCACTGGTCTGAAGTTGGATTTAGAGTCTGCTACTTTCACAGTGTGGGTTCTGTCTGTGTCTCAATGATTGATCTGATGAGGGCCAAATACAGTGAAATGATAACTTCCTTGGACCTAGATGCCATACCCTTGCTTATAAGTTGCACAATATACAGTGATTATCCTGACTAATGGATGTACTGTTAGGGATGAAAACTAATGAAAATAAGAAATGGACACATGGAAGGGTCTCTATCACATTGTCGAATGTAGACAATGTCGAACGGCTAAAATATCGAAAGTGCCATTCAGCAAAACTGATCTTGTGGGAGGCTGCACTCCCCACACCCCCCGCTAATTATATATACCAACTACGAGATCTCACTACAGTGAGGAAAGGGCAAATTTCCTGATCCTCACTGTACCGCGATCCCACAAAACACTTTTCAATGAATGGCACTTTTGACATTTTTGCCGTTCGACATTGTCAACATTTGGCAATGTAATAAGAACCCCACATGGAACCCTATCAGAAGGTAAAGCAAAATTTATTATTTAGTGCTTTTGTCTTGTACCAGAGCAAGATTTCATCAGAGTATCGATGAGACTCAATGACCTAATTTTATATAAAAGCACTTTCTATCACATGATAGAAAAACATGTCTTCGTGAAATAAAACTATTAGGTTTATATTTAAATAAACTCCATCAGTACTATAAATTATATATTATGAATTAAAAATGTCATCTCATTTCAATTGTAAAATACTGCTAATTGATATGTATTCATTCAACCCTAGACTTCTGTCCAATTTCAGTTTTAATTGCCATTGTAGTTTCTTAAATCAGAAAATTATTTTCCCATCTACTCACTGCTTATCTGAATGAACCTTCTCTAAAATGAAAATATTTGAATTAATTGAAATTGGAGAATGTCTTATGTTTTACTATGGCATTTGTAAAATCTGTCATTTGAATAGCGTAAGTACATTGGGAAATGCACTTCTGCAGAGTGTTATCTATTTTCACTATGTAACATGAGTCACATCTCAGGCATTTAGCCACATAAACTGTACCATCTCTGTTGCAGTTAAAATGTCTCATACTATAATTTATCACATTATTCTTTCCAATCATAAAAAAGCTTCCCACATTCACCTATCTGCACTGTATATGTGCCCTGCATCTATATATCCCCAATTGCTTGTTCCAGTTCTTCACTTTGTTTTTTATATTCTAATCTGGTGTTCATGTTAATATAATTTTTATATGAAAATTTGGTGGGGGGGAGACTTTTCTATTTTTCCGCTAACCCCTTACGAATCATATTGGAAAATATTCCAGTAGACTTTATAATTTCTAGAAATTCCTTGGCACCTGACTAAGTAAGACATAATAAATTACAATAGTTTGTATTTTCATTACTGGTTTTCTTTGTTATAAGCTTTATTAAAATCAGTGTGAAAGCATCATGACTTTTTCTAGTTACTTCCATTATGACATCATCAACCACTTTGGTCTGTAAAATTCAGTTATGTTTATTTACTCCCTGCTGACAGGTAATTTTATGCTACAACATTGACAGACTCAAGATGGCATTAGCTTCTCAGTGCTGTTCTCCTTCGATACATAAAGGTCATGCTGGTCTTATAAAGAACAAATCTAGTATTGATAAGCCAAGATGCATACTTAATTATCCTCAGATTTGTGAACATTTTAATACCTTTGTTAGATATTACCACCGGCTCTAAGAAGAGATTTTGATACTGTTCAGTGGTCTTTTTATGACCAGTGAGAAAATTATATGGGCACCCTTGTGCTTATGTACAGGGGTTAGGGGTATGTGTGTACAATAATCCATATGCCTTTGTATAGTCAAGTAATCAGTTATTATTATTTCCATGCTCTCTTGAAAGATGTGCAATGCAAGGGCATCCACTTTCTTTTGTATTATTTTTGTTAATTATAGAAATAGTTGTGAACAAGGTAACACATTCATATCATATTGAAAGATGTGTATATAAATTAATTTCTGCTAAAATTAAATTATTTGCAGATGACTGCCTTATTTTACTTACTAGCCCAAGTCTGTACTGGTTACAGAACATATATTTCAAACAATACGCAGTATAGAGTTAAAGCTACTCTTATAACAACTGAAGCTTTACTTTGTGTAATGAATAAAAAATGAAACTGTGAGTGGTTCTGGGCCTTTTGTGTGGGCAGCTGAGCAGTAAGATATCTTGAAATAGTTGCCTGTGAAAATGTACAAAACAATCGAGTTAAAACTCAAGAAATTATGGCTGTAATCTTTTCACCAGACAGCATTGTTGGAATCATCATATTTTTTATTTTCATTTTGGAAATATAAAAGCATTGTACCCAGAACTCAGCCCTGTGAATGAGAGAGATGGAGCCCCGGCCACAGCCCAAATGGCCCATATTTAACTAGCAAATTGGATGTGTGGGGGACCAAGCAGGAGAAGATAAACTTGAATGGTCAGTACTAGCTTTTCTTTAGTGGAGGAGTCTTCTAGACCCACAACATTATTTGGACTGAGTGGCTATTGCCAGCTTGCCCACCCTTGGGTATGAGACTGGTAGATTGGTAAGTGTTTCACCAAATTCAAGAAGAGGCTTACAGGTAATGAAAATACAGCCACAGCCAGAAAAGTGGGCTGTGCTTGCCAAGCTGGAAATGGTACCTTTATTATCTTAGTTGTGGGAGCACTCACATGCCATAGAAGGGCATAGTAGACATAGGCCCCCACAGTGACATGTAACATAATGACCCATGTGAACCATCAATGGATGCAGTTGGGGCCTAAGTTGGAAAGACCTTCATTGCTCCCATCACTAGATATGAGGAAGTACACAAAATCTCATGCTTTCCTGGATGATCACCTCCTTCATTTGGCTCACATCTCCATGCTGGGGATGCCTTAGCACTAGGGGAGCAAATGGGCTCAAGATTGATACTGGGAAGGGGGCTCACAATACACACGCGTGATCGGAAAATAGCAAAGCAAAAAAAAGTGATCACCACTGTGCTTCTCCCCCAAAACAGTAAATAAATAAATAAATAAATAAATTACATATATATTATAACACTATTTTTTTCATATAGTAAGGTTAAGTAAACTACAGAAAATTGGTTTCATTTATAAGGAAAATTAAACCATACGAAATTTAAAAAGACATTGTAATGAAAGAAGCAATTTCTATTTACACAATCCACTCCTTTTTTTAGCTGAATCTAATATAATAATACTTTGAAAAATACAGCACAAAGTACAGCTGAGAGGATA
This sequence comes from Protopterus annectens, assembly GCF_019279795.1. Classification (NCBI taxonomy): domain Eukaryota; kingdom Metazoa; phylum Chordata; order Ceratodontiformes; family Protopteridae; genus Protopterus; species Protopterus annectens. Next base: position 880,915,993 of record NC_056733.1, read on the forward strand.
AATACTGAGGCTGGCATGAGTAACTCCCATTATATCTAGTAATTCTTAATTTAAGTCAAAAACTGCCACAAAAACTGGGCCAAATGATATGATACAAAGGTATGACGACTTACAGTGCACAGAATGTGCTTATGCAGCAACTGTGTATTATCGGACAATGTGTATATGGTGGCTGTGTATCAACATTGAATACGTATGTTTCAACTGTGTATCGACATAAGTTTGTATATGGTGACTGTATCAACATAGAATGTGTACATGTGGTGACTGTATATTGATGGAAAACGTGTTTATGGGGTGATTGTGCATTACTGGAGAATATGTATATGCGCTGATTGTGTATCTAGGTAGAATGTGTATATGTGTCGACTCTGTATTGACAGAGAATATGTATATGTTGCTGCTGTGTATTGATGGAGAATGTGTATATGTTGTGACTGTGTATCAACAGGAAATGTATGTATGCATGTGGTGACTGTGTATCGATGTAGAATGTGTATATGTGGCGACTGTATCAATGTAGAATGCGTATATGTGGCAACTGTGTATTGATGGAAAATGTGCATGTGTTGCAACTGTGTATTTGTGGTGAATGTGTATTGATGGAGAACATGTTTGTGGCAGCTGTGTAGCTATGGAGAATGTGTATATGCAGAAAATGTGTTTTAGGATCATAGGGTCATAGCAGATTACTATTCTATTGACCCAGAGGTTATTTCAAGCCTAGCTGTTTCATCTTAATGTAATACCATAGAAATGCTAGTTAATACCCAAGATTAAATTTAGTAATGACTGCCCACGTCCAAGAGGGTTGTGGGCACTATCGCTCGTCCCCTGGTACATTGAAGACAAAGCAGATGGGGTAGTTCTTTTAAGAAGCTTTATTACATAGAAACACAACAGGATGGATTGCAGCTTCATTAAATATGAAAGAACTGATTAACAAACAGAACTTAGACGCATGCATGCTTACATCTCAACTCAAAATGGCACTCTAGCTTGCATGTGCTCAGTACTCATATACTTGTACATACCCATAGCAGGTTTCTTAAAGAGATATACACACTGATCTACATCTTCCCTCTTAAACAGATGATTGCCCTTAATCAAAATAACATTGCAGTTAGACATGCATTAATATAGACATAGAAACAAACACAATGTTCATGTCCAAGTTGCCATATATCTGGAACATGATCTGGAGATGTGACTGAATCTTGTAACATAACAATCAGAACTGTGACCTAGTACTTTTATACCTAATTTGAACCCTGCATTACTAATGTTTGTTAGATTGTGAGAACGAGAGATTGAACAATATCTAGAGAATACACGTAGATCTATGTTTTATAATTTGGATGAGCAACATAGAGAAGCTCTGCTAGAGTTAAGAAACAACAAAGACATTGTTATTAAATCCGCCGATAAAGGCGGTGCTGTTGTTGTATTTAGCAAAGAATTTTACAACACTCAGATTGGCTTGATGCTAGCAAATAGACTAGTCTCCAGTTATCATCAGTTATGATAAATTCATATATTCAAAAGGTGCACATGTCACTGCAAAATATGGAGAGAACAGGGTTGATAGACCATGAGTTATTGCTTTTTCTATATACGCAATATCCCATGATCCCGGTCTTTAAAGCCTTGCCCAAAATTCATAAGGATCCAAAAACACCACCCCTAAGACCCATTGTATCAGGTAGGGGATGAGTAACAGAACATTTCTATCTGGATAGAATGTACCCTCAGACCAGTTTTGCAGGACTTCCCTAGGATTTTAAACGATACTGGTACATTTTTACAATCGTTGGGTACATATTTATGGGAAACCAATGTAACCCCTATATGTTTGTTACCTTGGACGTTAAAAATGTATTCACTGTTATTGATAACCAGTATGGTGTTATAGCTATAGGTGAAACACTCAACAGAAAAAATGACACACATATAGATGAGAACATCTGTTTCTGCTCCTTACTGAGACTGGTATTGGAGAATAATGTCTTTCTTAGCCAGGCAAAATATTATTGCCAAAGACAGGGTATAGCAATGGGGACACCCTGCGCAAATACTTACGCCAATTTGGTTCTGTCGTATTGGGAAGACATGGTAATATTTGATACTGAGCATGATTGGAAAGACAAATTATTGTTCTATAATAGATTTGTAGATGATGTCTTTTTCTTGTGGAGAGGTACTGTAACTTAATTACAATCATTTGTTACATATTTAGAATCAACCACAAACTTTTTTAGGTCCTCATTGAACTACTCCAGTTCTAGTATTGAATATTTGGAAGTGCTCATCTCTAGGAAAGTGGATGGGGATGTAGAGACATCACTTTACAGGAAACCATGCTAGACTAACAGTATGCTCAGCTCTGATAGCATGCATCCTAGATACGTTTTTCAGAATATAGTTAAGGGACAAATTTGCAGAATATCTAGAATATGCACCAATGAGAGCTCCTTTGGTCAGGAGCCAAATTCATTAAATAATAATTTACAAGAAAGGGGCTATACCAAAAGAGTATTAGACAAAGAATTAAAGAATAACAAATTATAATAGGAGGCATAAAGCCAAACCATGGCTATATACAGGAAAGGAGCAACCTAGTAGTGCTGACAATCAAGTGAATAATGACAGTAGGGGGATGCAGATGAGTTTAACTTACAGTAGCAACATAGCTGGCATATGTAATATTATTAGAAACAACTGGAGAATTCTGCTGACGGATGATAGCATAACCAAAATTGTAGGGACACAACCTAGGTTCATTTTTAAAAGAAACAATAACTTGAAAGACATTTTTTTGTCATGAACCTTTTCCAACCAGCCATAAGAGTTACAACACTAAAAAAGGGGTACATTTTTATGTCAACACTGTAAAGCCTGTATGCATATCATGCAGGCAATTTTTGTTCCCGTCCCAGGACTAATAAGACCTATTTCCTGGATGCATATGCAGATTGTAATACTCAAAATGTTGTTTACATTGCTGTCAACAATGTACTGCGTATTACGTGGGAAAAACTAATTGCAGGCTTAAAGACAGGATTTTTAAACATTTATCTGACATAAGGCTAAGAAAAGAACAAAATGAATTATATAAACATATAGCATTGCATAAAGATCATGTATTTGCATTTATGGTTATTTGTGTTGTAAATAAAAGTCAAAGAATGGGGGACTTGAAAAATGAAACTGAATATAAGGAGATGCAATGGATTCTTAGACTGGGAGCTGATAAAGCCTCAGGATTGAATGAGGTGGTCCCTTTAAAACCAGCTTTGGCAAAAAAGGAGGGTAAATTATTGAATTTGATTGAATATGATGTGCTATAATAGAAAGAATGTTTTTAGTAAGTTTATCATTTGATGAAGGGATCTACCCAAAAGCGCTTATGATATTGTTTTATCTACTGTGTTAATAAAAGTGAAATTATTTCATCTTCAGCGCGTGGTGGTAACTGCCTTATATTTTGATTTGCCTACACTTGGATTTTCTGGCAGTACTTTTAGTGGAGGAGGCCTTTATTTATTTGTTATTTTAGATTAGGAAGTAGGTCAGTCTTGAACCAATTTGAATGAGTCTACTAGTACCAATTAATGTTGACCATTCCACTCGAAAATGTCACTTGCAACTGTCGACCAAGGTAGTTCAGGAATCTGGTTCAGCTGTAGTGGTTCTTTCTGTTGATATGACTTTGTACTATTACACACAGAACAAGATGAAAGTGCTCTCTCAATATCTTGTGACACAGGCCAAAATATATTTATTTTTTTTATTTATTTAACATTTGTTGACCGGGAAAGTCCGACTAGGTTCCACAGATCCTGTTTTCAGCGGAGGCCTGGGGAGAAACACTCCAGAAGCATGTCTTTAGAATGTGGGAGGAAACCGGAGTACCCGGAGGAAACCCACGCGAACACAGGGAGAACATGCAAACTCCACACAGAAGGCACCCCAGCCGAGAATCGAACCAGAGAACCTCTTGCTGTGAGGTGACAGCATTAACCGCTGCACCACTGCGCCACCCTATACTAGTCCTCTTCCCCTTCTTTTGGTAGAGTCTGTTCCTGGGTGACCTTGATGCAAAATAGAAATGTACTCTGATTGCAAAGACTTTGGAACAATCACTTTCGGACCTTTCATGACAGTACCATGATCTGACAAAATCTCATCTCTCTATGGAAAATAAGGTTGCACTTCTGGAGGTAAACTAGATTGCTTTGACGGCCATCCATGGTTGAGAAAGTAGTTGAGCTTTCGTAAAACTGGATCTGTGGCTGTATGAACTCTAACCTAATCAAGACGTGTGGAAGAAACATTTCTCACTTCATGACTTCAGAATCAACAACCGAACGAGTAACCTGATTTTCATGTTGTTCAGTGGTATTTCTGGGCGATCTGGATAATGTATCAGCAAAATAAAGAAGTTTGCCTTTCTTGTAGACAAGATTGAAATGATACTTTTGCAATCTCAACATCTTGCATTGCAATCTGGCTCGAGCTGTATGCATAGGCTTTCTCAAAATAGTGACTAGTGGTTGGTGGTCTGTTTCGATCTGGATAGGTTTACCATAAATGTAATCATGAAACTTGGAACATGCAAACACAACTGCCAAAAGTTCTTTCTCTATCTGAGCATACTGTATTTCAGTTTGGGTAAGAGTTCTGGATGCATAAGCAACAGGTTGACCTCTTGTAGAATGACTGTACCTAGACCAAATTTCAAAGCATCACATGAAAGAATAACTGGTTTGTGAATATCATAGTATCTGAGAGTTGGTGGACCGGCAGTTCTCTCTTTCAGGACATCAAATTCTCTCTGGTGTTGTTCCAACCATGACCAGGATATATCTTTATGTGTGAGTTCTCTGAGTGGTGCTAATATTTGACTCAAGTCTGGAATGAACTTGCCTAGGTAGTTAATCATGCCAAGAAAACGTTGCAGGGCTTGAACATTGTCTGGAGCTGGAATCTCAGGAATGGCTGTTTGCTTAGAAGGGTCTGGTCATAGGCCTGAACTGGTGAGTACATGACCAAAATAAGTGACTTCTCGTAGCCTGAATTTGGATTTTTGAGGATTCAGCTAAAGATTCACTTCACGTTCATGTGCCCTTTCCAGAACTTTTCTAAGGTTTTTGTCATGCTCAGCTTCACCATTGCCTCCTACTGGTATGTCGTCTAGTATAATAGCACAGGGATACCCAGAAAAAATTTGCTCCATAGCATGCTGAAAGACTTCACTGGCAGAAATTATCCCAAATTTTATTCTCAAAAATCTGTACCTGCCAAATGGAGTACTGAAAGTAGTGAGCAGTGAGGCTTTCTTGTCAAGCAAAATTTGCCAAAATAAACTCTTTGCATCTGAGACAGAAAAAACAGTGGCATTTGGCATGAGAGCAGCAATTTCTTTCACTGTATGCATTGGATGATGAGATCTTTTTAGAGCTTTGTGCAAATCTTGTGGATCAATACATATTCTAATGCTATCTGAGCTTTTCTTGTGAGCTACCACCATGGAAGGTACCCATTCAGTCAGTTCACTAACTGGACAAATCACACCTTGTTGCACCATTGTATCTAGCTTGGCTTTGACTCTGTTCTGCATGGCTGCTGAAACTTTTCCTGGGGGTTCTGACAGTTGGGCTGACATTTGGCTCTAACTTCTTGGAATACACAACTGTAAGCGTGCCTTGTTTGTCTTCAAAGAGATCAGCATAGGTAGAAAAAATAGACTGGGCAAAATTAGAATAGTGGTCTTTTAAGCTAACATGGTGAACTTCCTTATTAAATGAAAGCAGTCCCATTTTTAAATTGTTTCTGAGCCCTAATAATGACTGGACGTGTCTCTTGGCCACATAAAATAATGTCATAGTGTCTCCCAGCAGAGTAATATGAACGCATTACTGAGCCTTCATTCTGAATGTCTTCACCACCATATGCAACAAGCTTAGCACACTTCGCCAAATCAAGGTTTTCACCAGCACATACTGTAGCAAATGTTTCTGCAGATATAATATTGCACTTTGAGCCAGTGTCACCTTTGAGCTCTGTGGGTTTGCCATTTATCTGAACAGTACAAAATACTTCATTATTGGCCCATAAATCAACTGTATTAACTGTTTCATTAAGCACTGACACACCATCAACATAAAAAGAATGAGAGCCTGGGTCATGGGTTTCTAACTGATTAACTCTTTTTCTTGAAATGTTCCTTTTTAATAAAAGAATGTGTTTTGATTTACAAAATCTTTTGAAATTATTCTACTTGTTAAATTTGTGGCATTGCTGACCAAAAGTTAAGTACTTTTCTCTTTTAGACTCATGATTGTTCATAGGTTAGTACTACGCTAACTGCCCTTGTAGTCCACTTTAAGCCTAGCCAGTCACCCCATGTGAGAATCAAACCCTGTACTTGTGCCTGTAAGGTAAACACCTTAACCATTATGCCAGTGTCCCACCCTTGTTACCACAATTACGACAGTTGGTAATGAAACTAGATAATGACTCTTGCTTTGAATTTGCTGACTCAATCTTATGCTTCACTAAGGCTGTGAGAACTTTGGAATGTGCTACAAAACTCTGGGGTTTGCCAGTGAGTGTTGCAGGGTTTACAGTAGCTGCCATGTGCTTGGACCTGTGTCTTTTAATCACATGCTGCATACTATCAACATGAGGCTAAAAAGTTACTGGAAACATGCATTTCTCATTTGTAAGCATATCTGTGTGCTTTTCTGTAAGCTCATATATCTGACAAATCTCAATGGACTTATTCAAAGTTAAATCACTGTCATGAAGCAAAATCTTTCTCACAGCATCATCTTTAATGCCACACACAACTCTGTCTTTTATCAACTCATCCCTTAGATCACCAAATCTGCATGTTTTAGTATTATTTCTCAAATCAGTTATATATGCTGCAGACATTTCACCAGGCTTTTGATCCCTGGTGCAAAGTAAGTGCCTCTCCATTGTAATGCTTGGGAATTACACATTTCTCTATATTTACGTTTTAAGCACTGGGGGTCCTCCCTTGACTCAGCTGGTACAACAGTATGATGGTTTTCCCCCTCTCCTGCAAAGATAGCTGGTGCATACACAAATGAATGTTACCTTTCTGTGGCTTCTGACCCAGCTAAGTTAAGCAGAATAAATGCCTTTGTATGATTATCTTGATCAGAAAATGCAGTCTGTATGAAAATATCGTACTGTTGATCAAACATTCTGCAGTTCTCTGCAATATTATTATCAAACACAAGTGAAGCTGGTTTTGGAAATCTGTCTGTCATGCCCACAAAGTATGTACAAACACACTGCAAATATGGCCCCTTTTACAATTATATAAAAACAACCTGCTTTGCAAACTTGTAATAATATTCAAATGCACAAGAAACTCTTTGAAATTGTTTAATTTGCGAAATGTGCTCTGAAATGGCTGTATTTTGCAAAATAACTTTACTGTAATACTGCACAAACGTGCGAACACCTCATGCATTTCTGATAACTCTTTTAGCCTCAGTAAATACAAAAAAATATGTGCTTAGTAAAAAAATGCGGTTGTTTCTCTTATATTATTTATTTTATGCAATTCGGACTTTATTTCAAGCACTGTCCATAATAATTTGAATATTTCTATCAATATCAGACATTTTGACTTCTTTTAATATCGTTTAGAGCTTTCTGTATGCTTTATCATATTTTGCAAATAAGAAATAGTTTGAGTAAGTTTTAACATATGAAATTCGTTTCTGACCTGCTTTGCGAATTAAATGAGGAGTAAGGATGGTCCACTTCTCTATATATTCTCCAGCTGTAGCTAGATGCCTCTTGGATTCAAGTGGAGAAACTGGAGATCTTTCTGGCCATAAGTCATTTCAACCATGCCTCTTCTGACACCATGTCGCTTGTCCCTTTGTACATTGAAAATGAAGCAGGTGCGGTAGTTCTTTTAGGAAGCTTTATTACACAGAAACACAACAGGATGTATTGCAGCTTCATTAAATATAAAATAACTGATTAACAAACAGAGCTTGCACACATGCATGCATATCTTAACAGCTAACTTCAAAATGACACTCTGGCTTGCATGTGTTCAGTACTCATACACTTGGTTTCTTAAAGACATATACACACTGATCTACAGGCACTATCCCCAGTAAGAATTTATGGTGTCCCATCCACTCATCTAAGATCCTCTTGAACAGTGTCATAGAGGAGCTCTATTTCACATGAATTGGTAACCTATTCCAAAGATGTGGCAGTTGCTGTGAGACAAATCTATCCCTCCATAGGTTCATAGGTTCATAGATTAGTACTAAGCTAACTGCCCTTGCAAGCCATTTTAGGCCTAGCCAAATATCCCTTGTGAGACTCAAACCCTGCACCTTGTGCTTGCAAGGCAAACACCTTAACCATTAGGCCACCCTCCCAACCCCCAGCATGTCCTATTTAAGTCACAGGCCATATCATATATCATATGCCTCTGGAGCAGGTAGCTCTAGTCCAGTTTGATTTATGGATATGCAGCAAGTTCATTAGGTTTTGGTCTGAGATTGATCTGTTATCCAGGCATAAGTCTTCCCTGAGAAGTCTGTATGGTATAGAGTATAGTGATAGTGACTTTAGTCAGTGTAAGGCACATGCTGCAGTCCCTTGATCTTCTTTGTTAGAAACTTTTGAGGTCTCTCCATTTGCTGCAGGTACTGAAAGGGCTACTGTACTCAGTTATGGTCCAGATTAGTGACAAGTATCAAGGGGTTATAACCTCTCTTGCCCTCAAGGCAATGCCTTTACTAATCAAGTGTGCTATGTAGTACTCTGCTTACTCTAGTAGACACATGGTGGTTGAAGTTAAGGTCGCAGTCAACATGTGAAAATAGATCTGTTGCCACTTCACGGGTACTTAGGATATTGTTCTTGTTTTGATAGTTTGAAGGGACATTGTTTGAGCCAAAGGGAATGATGACGCATTTCTTTGCATTCAGTTTGAGACCATGACTAAGACACCAGTCATTGGTCTGCTTAAAACCCTTCTGGAGTATATGTACATCATTAGGGGATTCAGTAATTGCACAGTTTGCAGTCGCCCGCAAACTTGGTCAGCCATAAGCCTTTAGTTTTGACCTGAACTTCTGAGAAGTACATACCAAAAAGAAGGGGGCCCAGCACTGTCCCCTGTGATGCCCTGCTGGTGACAGGTTTGCTGGTTAATGTGGAGTCACCCACTTTGATAGTGTGCATCCGTTTTGTGAGCCAGTTGGCAACCCATGTTACAACAAAGAGGTTTACATTCAGTTTGCCAAGTTTATCAGTACTGCCTGTATGTGGGATTGTGTCCAAAGGTTTTGCCAAGTCAAGGTATGCTGTATGCACAGATTTGCCCTCGTCAGTGGCCCTGGTCACATTGAAGAAATCCACCAGATTTAACAGTTAAGACCTGCCTTTGACAAAAGCCAATCTGGGTTGGATCCATGGTTTGGAGGTCACCTATGTCTTTATTTATGAGGTCCATAATGATACATTCAATGGCCTTACAAATGAGGCCGGTCAGGCTTATGGGTCTGTAAGTCTCCAGTTTGGGCAAGTAGGTTTCATGTGTGTCATGACCCATGGAGGGGGCATCTATAACTGGCTATGACTTGAATGGGGGTCTTACTCACTGTAACTTGAACTTGGAGTAACTCCATGGAGTTGTTTAGTCTAACTAGATGGGAGGTGAATTTATCTCTAATATAGATAGAAGCACCATCTCCTTTGGTTCTCACATGTTCGTTTTGCAGTCTGAAAGTGTAGAAGACATTGTAGCCTTGCAAGGCCAGGGTACTCTCTGAAGCCTTGAACCAGGTTTCTGTGACATGGACTGACAAACATCTTCCAGTGAAAGAAGTGCATCCAGGGTGTGCAGTTTTTGGTTTAAGCTCCTGGTGTTTAGCAGCATGACCCTTCATTTGTTATGATTGGCATATTTCACACTGGTAAGTTTGTTTTTCGAGACTTTGCCTAAAAAAGGCACTATGTGGGAGGAAAGAGCTTTTGCCAGCAGCCGAAAGCCTAGAGATGTCAGGGCTATCAACATAGACTTCCCAGGCTAACAGGAACTGTATCCCCTTTGAATGACACCAAAAACTAAGCCAAGTATTGAAAGTGATAATTTTTGTTTATACTGTGGCATAATTCATATTAAGATATTGTTCTAGGCGAGGGTAGTATGCTGCTCAAGGCTATGGACATACCTGCCTTTGACACATACTCAGCTAAATAATTTCTCTTTTCATATAGTCCATTGAGGTACTTCTCAGGTCATTCACTCCAACATAAACTATGACAGAGTTATAATGGTACTTGTTGTTGAGAGACCTGAGTGCCTGCATGATCTGATGAATCCTGACACTGGACAGACAGCTGACTGTGACTTTCTCCTTTTCCAGCCTAGTGTGTGGGACATCCATGTGTCTCACTATTGAGTCTCCAATAACAAAAAAAATGTGGTTTTTGAGTGTTATGCCTTATGGGCTTGGTAGGTGAGGCACTGGTGTTACTATGGGTGCTGTGGGAAGTGTTAGTTGTACCAGTCTTGTGTTTTGGAGATCTCTGGTGTTTCAGTAAGTTTTTTGAAAAAACCTCTACGTATGTTGATTTTAATGTTTGATGGCGTACTATGTGTATGAGTTGTGGGAGTGGGTTGGCAACCTCTTCAGCATTACTGTTTTGAGTGCAAGAGAGCATGGTTTCAAGATTCTTGGTGTAGATACTCACACTTTGTACTAGAGTGACTTGTTAGTAGAGGGTTGTCAGTATACATAAGGCAATTGCTACACTGCCTCAAGAGACCCAAGTCAACAAGGTAGGCAGGGGAAACAAGGGTAGTCCAACTGTCCATAATGCTAGGTTGAAGACCGCTATCACAAAGTGTTTTTTTTTAGGATTGATTAAAGGGGAACTCAGTGGATGGATATTTCTGCTGGGAGTTTTTTGCTGGTGGTTTAATAGATTAAAGATCACTAGCAGTATTTCTTCGACCGGGAAAGTACTAAGGATGAGGGTATACTATTGACGGAGAATGTGTTTATGTGGGGACTGTGTATCCTTGGAGAATGCTTATCAGTGGCAGATTTGCATCCCTGGTCAATGAGACTGTGGACGATATGGATTTGTGGAGACTGTGTATTGTATACCAGAAAGAGGGGACAATGGAGTGAATATATCAGTCCATGAATTACTGCTGAGGAGAAGACATGGAGTGGAAAGGACTTGGGGAGGTACAGCAAACTAGATGCATCATGTGACCGGGACCATATAACTGCAAAATGTAGCACATATATAACAAAGGATGTGTGATGCATCATGTAACCAGGACCATATAACTGCAAAATGTAGCACATATATAATAAAGGATGTTAGGGCCTCCCAGTGTCAACCAGAAAGAATCTGTACCTGTACAGATCTGTGTTAAGATACAGTGCTAGCAAATGTGGGCAAAAATGATAAAAGATATATATAAATTAAAGTGCTTATCATACAAAGCTGATGATAGTGAATAAACTTGAGACATTACATTGGAGCTCGGATCCTTTGAGAAAGGTCGTAGGCAATCTTCACAAGCAGATATCTGTTCTTCCTTCTGTATGTACGTGTGTGTGTGTGTGTGTGTGTGTGTGTGTGTGTGTGTGTGTGTGTGTGTGTGTGTGTGTGTGTGTGTGTGTGTGTGTGTGTGTGTGTGTGTATATATATATATATATATATATATTATATATATGTATATCATATATATTATATATACATATATATATATATATTTATATCATATATATATATATATATATATATATATATATATACACGTATACACATATATATATATGTATGTGTATGTGTGTGTGTGTGTGTGTGTGTGTGTATATATATATATATATATATATATGTGTGTGTGTGTGTGTGTGTGTGTAGAAAGTTAAACAGACTAGAAATGGAAAAGAGGGGGGCTGTTGAGGACACATATGCAGGAAAGAGCCATTTATCTAATTTATAGACTTTTGTGGTAGCCCTAGCATTAACTACTGTGGGCTTGTATCTTTAGACACAGTAGTCCATAGGTAAGTACTAGGTTAGCTGCCCTTGTAAGTCATTTTAAGCCTAGTCAATTTTCCTTCCAAAGGGGAGAATCATACTCTGTACCTTTTGTCTTTGAGGTAAACACCTTAATAATTACACCAACCAATGAACACTCAGATGTGCAGTAGGTATTCATGGTACTCAACTGTGTGTACTCTCATACGGCAGTGTGCCATTCAGTTTGAATGTCCTGGGCATGCTGGTTGCCATGCTTGTTCACGCCTCCATTAACATTTTACCATTGTGGGCGGTATGCATTATTCATTTTGATGGACTAAGAGAGCAGAGCTTATTACAACAGAGTACCATTTTTTTGGAATTACAACTATCCAAGTTACATACGTGAGCTAGATAAGTGACTTGGATGAGAATAAAGTGTTTTGGAATCTGTCTGGTGGTGTTGCATTTAATGTTTGTAATTACATTTTATTGAAATATGATTTACCAAAAATGTCAGTGACAATTCCATGTTTTTTTAGGTTGTACCTGTCTCACTGTGTGCATGCATGCCCATGCGCATCTGTGTGGGTGTGTGTGTGTGTAAAGCATGAACTGCTCAGAGATTGTTGTGCCCTTTTCAGCTATAAACAAAGGTTGCAACTTTTTTTTTATTATTTGTATTTATCTGTTTTGCAGACAGCATTACTTTCTGAGTTTTCTTTAGATATTATTCTTAGAGTAAAGAATTCAGACAAAAGTTACTGTGGGAATAAATGGTGGCTAAATTAGGCAAGACAAGTAAGAAAACAGTCTGGTACTGAATTCCAACACAGTTGGCATTATGGTTAAGGTCTTTGCTTCTAATGCACAAGGTACAAGGTTTACTCCTGACCTCCAGCATGCATGTTCTCCCTGTTTCTCAGTGGGGTTCCTCCCAAAAACATGCTTAGTGTTTTGACCTCAGACTCACCCAAAAATGGAGTTGTGGGCAGCAGCATAGACTCTAGATGGTGCTAGCTGGAGGAAGAGTTCTATAGTCCTACTGCTTTGGGCATTAGCTGTGTTGCACTGTAGCCACTAGATGGGAAAATATGTATTACAGACTGCATACCATGCTGTGCCTTGGCTTGCTTCTCAGTGGTGTAAAAATTGGCTGTAGGTGATTAGTTGTGTTGACTAATGTCACCAAAAGGACCAGTGATAAGTGGGTTGAGGACCTGGCCTACTATGACCTATGCCAGGGAACCATGCTAACAGTGGGAGTGATCTGTGTGCCCTATCGGCAGTGTCTCCCCACCTTAAAGCCTAGGAGCCCTGGGTCAATAAACTACTTGCTGGTTAGTGTCTAGTTGTTCAGTCTGGGTCACCTGGGATAGCTCTCTTGAGCGAAAGCCAGTCAACCTCCCAAACATGTACTGTGGTTTGCCACACTCAGTATAGGTTCATTGGCAGTCCAGAGCTTGGAAGTGGATGACATCCTTTGTATCCAGGAGACAATATGGAAGCACAGTGCAGCAAAGCCAGTTGGCTTGAAATCCAGTGTATACTATTCAGAAGGAAGACGGTCTAGATATGGTGTGGGAATTCTGGTGAGGGAGAGGCTTTAGAAGACTGTGAGAGATGTCATTAGAATAAGTGACTGACTCATGGAAGTCAGGCTTCAGTGTGAGGGTATGGCCCTATTCGTAATCTCAGCCTATGTCCCACAGTAGGGTTGTGATAGTGAGAAAAAAGTGCATTCAGGCAGCAGTTGAACAACTACTAGATAAAACAGCACAACGTGAGATTGCATTTTTCATTTGTGAAAATTTAATAAAGGTGTTTGGGGGAAAAACGCACAATGTGAGTTGATGAGGGGTACCCTGAATGCACATATCAGGACAAAAAGAGCAAGATATAAAGACTGCCTGCATCCACAGGGGTGGGGCAGCAGGAATAAAGAAGGAAAGGTTATTCTATCCTTCTGGCAAATAACTTGATGGTGTTCAACACGTGGTTTAGCAAGAGAGTCATAAGATCACATACAAGAGTGGCCAACATGCAGCTCTGGTAGATTTCCTCCTAATAAGGGAAGGGCACTGGGTTAGAACCCAAAGTAATCCCTGGAGAAACAGTCTGCTGACTGCATAAAACACTGGTTGACACAATCAGCAAGTAGTAATCAGAGAAAACTCTAAGGTTAACAGAGACTAGGTTGAAGACCTGGAAGGTGACTGGAGAGAAAACAGGAGAGTTCAGGAAAATACTCAGGATTTTACACCTCAGGAAGAAGAAGAGGAAATAGATGGAGTTGAAGAAAAATGGCAGTGCCTCAAACAGTGTGTATAAGGGCTATAAAACAGATATGTGACTGAACCAGGTATGGAAGTAAGGTTCATAAGGAAATCAGGTGGTGGAACGCAAAGGTCCAGGAAAACATCAAAAAGAAAAAGGAATGCATAAAAAAGTGGGAGACAGAAAATATGGACCAGGCTAAGAAGGAATACTGGTCGGCTAGCGAAGAGGCTAAGAGAGCATTGCATTAGCAAAGGTCAAGGCATTGGAGGCACTCTACCAGCTTCTGGACAGTGACTGAGTAATGGAACAAAGAAACACTATCTGCAAGGCAAAGACAAAAGATAAAGATGATAGTCTTCAGACAACAACAATATCCTCTATTCCACAGGACATCAAAGGCAAATGGAAGGAATACTTCCAGCAGCTTCTGAATGTAAAACACCCCACAGAAGCTGTACTGTCCCTCACACACAGCCTATGATAGAAGAGAAGAAGCCCACCACAGAAGAAGTAAGGGTATTTGTGTATTATCACAACCAGATTTCTAATGTGGTGAATTGCTGAGTGTGTGTATGCATATGTACACATTTAGGCTGTTTTATTTGGGGGAATTTATTTTTTGACTTCAATATGTACTGTTATTTTTACTCATACCATTTCCACTACGAAAATACTGAAAACAGGCGAGAATCCCTGAAATGTGAAATTGTATTTTGTTTTGCATGTTTGGACCAGATAGGTCGAGTGAAAATTACTTCCCGATTGCTGTTTTGCCTGATATTCTGAAAGAGCAAAACAAGGAGCACAGTCGACTTATTTATTTCTGAATTCGACCATCAAACTAGAGTTAAGTATGGAAAGTTGTGTGTGCGAGTGTGTGTTTTTTCATTCACAACTTCCATCTCATTTGGCATTCGCACTATTCACTTAGACAACTAGAAGAATAAGAGTTTTTATATTTGTATGTTTTTCGAAATGCATGAATTCTAGGTGTGCCATTTTACACTGACTTAACCGTCAATGTTTCTCACAAAAACTCCATTGTTTAGGAGGCTACAAAATACTAAAGCAAATTTAGGAAAGACATGAAACTTGAAAACAGTTGAAATGGGTGGGGCTCACATAAGCATGTTAGTCACACAACTCTGACTAGCTGGTGTTATTGGTAAGCTGCTACTGAATGGCTTAACAAATTTGGCATTCAGTTACAGCGCTAAAGGAAGCTACCCAGGAAGAAGAATTTTGCTCTTATTCCTGTTCCTGCATCAGAAGCAATGTGATACAAAACTAATTTGGACTTTACACACCCCTTTTTAGTGTAACATAAAGTAGTTTTGTTATAACACTAGAAATGATGGCGACTTCCAAATTTGGTTGTGATAAAAGTACCAAAGTAAGAACAGCTCTAAGGAAAATGAAGTCAGGGAAAACAGCAGGCTTCGATGAGGTTGTGATGCCTGTGCCCTGGCCCAGCAATCAAGGAGCCTCAATCCTCACCACTAACACCAGTGAGGGGTGTCTCATATAGGAGGAAAGGATAACAAATACACACAGTAAAGTGCAATTTCCCTTAACAGCACACAGAGATCACAGTCAGTCAAGGGCTGGTTGCTCCCTTGCTCTCCAGGTTCCCAATAAAACTTCCCACTGGCACAGCTATAGGGTCCAGATCTCCGCCTAATGGGCAAGCTAAAACCTCCAGCACCCTCTCTGTCCAACCAGTGCTTTGTGTCCCTGCCCAAGTAGCTGACACACACACACACACACACACACACACACACACACACACACACACACACACACTTTGAGAAGAGTTTATATAACCACACAGACAATCCTGGGGAAGGCTGGCACAGGTTCTCCAGCTGTGCCCCTTTTACCCAGACTACAGGGTAGAAATCACTGCCACCACCCAGCTAATATTTATCAGCTACTCAAAGGCCCTTAAAAGGGTGTCCAATTATTACTGTACAATATTATTATCCAATTGGTAGTATAGCCCACGGCTAAAGCTGTTGGAGTGGTTTTGAATAATTTTACCAAAGGCATGCAGGTACTCTAAAGAGCTTAAATTATCTCTACAAAAACAGCCACAGTTGAAAGGGTTTAAAAATATTTAATCATAAATAGTCAAAACACAAGACAATACTTTTTACTACACAGTGCTAGTCAAGAGTTCAGAGATCACAGGGAAATGCTTAAAATAATTCAGTAGTACAGTTCTGACATCACAGAAAAACACTTAGTCTAATCTTTCTAGTTTCTAGCAATTTCTAAGAGAAAACACAGGTCTAAGATAAACTTACATATAGAACACAGGCAGAGTGCTGATAAGTTGGATGGTCAAGACAAAAATGCTTAATGCTCTCTGAGTCTCTCTGTTTTTAAAAAAATCACATTCCTGGTTCACATTACATCATTTTTCACACTTCCCTGGGTTCCCAGGCTAACAGTAACTACATTTACATTCTTCACCTCTGGGCAGAAACCAGAGCAATAAAGGACATTTATGCATGCAAATTCTAGCCATTAAATCTGGTCTTAAAACAATAGCAAGTATTCCTTCATCTAGACCAGGCAGAGCCGACTTTAAAGATCAAACACAGTCATAAAAATGCTTGACTTAGCTTCCTTACAGCAGAGTGCACTTTTGTTGCATTTTTTTCAGTTCCACATGTAACACTGTTTTTACCATTTAAGACAACAAGCCTGTGGTGTAAATTAATATTTACAAATGACAAAATTATCTAAAAAATTCTATCTGGCTAGGCTGGCAGCCTTCACATTCCTCCCCCCCGGAGAACTCAAGCTAGTTTTTCAAGTGACCCTTGAGAAACGCTGCTTGAGAGGGTTAGGGCTATCTGAGTATACATTACCCCATTCCCTGTCTTGAGAGCTCATCTGCATTGACATTGCTAATCCCACTGCGGTGCTGCACTGACATATCATATGCTTGCAACCCTAGGCTCCATCTTAGCAACTTGGCATTTTGCTGGCTGGCTCTGATTAACTATGTTAGGGGGTTGTGGTCTGTCATAACAGTGAATTTCCTTCCAGACAGATAAGGCTGAAGTGTCTGCAGTACCCACACTATGGCTAGACATTCCTTTTCTACAGCTGCACAGCATTTCTCCCTGGATTGGAGCCTATGACTAAGATAAACCACTGGGTGCTCTTCCCCCTCTGAAGAAATCTGGCTAAGTACAGCCCCCACCCCATGGTTCAAAGCATCCACCTGCGCAACAAATTCTTTGCTGTAATCTGGACTGGCTAACATGGGGGGTTTGGAGGGTGGCTTAATGGCTAAGGTGTTTGCCTTACAAACACAAGGTGCAGGGTTTGAGTCTCACAAGGGATAACTGGCTAGGTTTTAAATGGCTCGCAAGGGCAGTTAGTTTAGTACTAAACTATGAACTATGCTCACATGCTGGGGTCCACACTACCTTATCTGGCCTGTTCTTCCTTGTCAGGTCTGTGAGGGGCGCAGCTGTGGTATTATAACTGGGGACAAACTTTCTGTAGTACCCTGCTGTCCCTAAAAATGCTCTCACCTGCTTTTTGGTAACAGGTGCAGGCCATGCCTGAATGGCTTCCACTTTGGCAGTTTCTGGCCTTATCTTACCACTCCCCACTCTATGTCCTAGGTAGGAGACCTCTGCCATATCCATCTGACATTTGCTCAGCTTAATGGTCAACCCTGCCCTTTGTAGTCTGCTCAGCATCTCCCTGACATGCTGAAGGTGCTCTGGCCAGGAATGGCTGAAAATGACAACATCATCTAGGTAAGCAAGGGCAAACCCTCCTGCTTCTGCTAGGATATTATCTGTCAGCCTATCTGTCAGCCTCTGGAAAGTCGCTGGGCATTCTTCATCCCAAAGGGCATCTTTGTGAATTCATACAAGCCAAAAAGAGTCACAAAGGCTGACTTCTCTCTAGCATTGGGAGTCAAGGGCACCTGCCAGTAAGAGCAATGGTTGTAAGATACTTAGCCCCACCCAGCTGCTCTAGGGCCTCATCTGTCCTAGCCATGGGGTAAGCATCCGACTCTATGTGACTATTTAATTTCCTGTAGTCCACACAGAACCTGGTGCTGCCATCCTTCTTTGGCACCAACACCACTGGGGAGGCCCAGGGACTGTTGGGCTCTTGAATCACCCCTAGTTCCAACATCTCCTGTACCTCCTCCCTCAGGGTCTGTCTAACTCTCTCAGGCACCGTATAAGGGGCCTGCCTAATAGACCTTTGGGGTTCTGTATCCACCTGGTGCTGCATCAGGTGGGTGCACCCTGGTTTCCCAGTGAACATGTCCCCAAATTTCTGCAACACTGCTCAGATTTCTCGAACCTGGGTAGGAGATAGCTGCTGGGACATTGCTACCCCTTCCACTGAGGTCTCAGCCCAAGCCTCACTGAGGTGATCAGTCCCCAGATCTCCCTCAGACTTCTCCTGCAATCCACTGCAAATGCTCAGCACAAGGGCCTCCCTATCATGGTAAGATTTCATCATGTTAACATGGTACAATCTGTACCCCAGCCTTCTGCCTAGCAGTTCCACCATGTAATTAACATCACTTACCTTTCTTACCACCTTGTAGGGTCCCTCACAAGCTGCTTGCAGCTTGTTGTGTCTGACAGGAATGAGAACCATTACCTGCTGCCCCACAGCATACTCTGTAGCTCGAGCATTCCTGTCACACCACATCTTTTTATGTTGTTGGGCTTCTGCCAGGTTCTCCTGGGCCAAGTCCATGAGTTCCCTGAGCCTTGTCCTGAGGTTTAGGATGTATGCCACAACAGACTCCCTGTGAGACTCGCACTCACCTTCCTACTCATCTCAAATTAAATCTAGAAGTCCCCTCACCCTATGCCCATACAGCAACTCAAAGGGTGAAAAACCTGTGGATTCATGGAGAACCTCTCTGTAAGCAAACAACAGATGGGGCAAATATTTGTCCCACTGCCTCTTACACTGATCTTCAAATGCCAGTAGCATGGACTTGATTGTAGAGTTTACCCTCTCAACAAGACCATTAGTCTGGGGATGGTTTTCATGTGCTTCACCCCATGGGACTTCCACAGACAAACCAGCAGGTCTGACATGAAATCAGCACCTCTGTCAGTCAGTATTTCTTTTGGGAAACCTACCCTGCTGAAAATCTCTAACAAAGCATTTGCCACCTTCTCTGCCTCAATGGAGGACAAAGCCACTGCCTCAGGGTATCGTGTAGCATAATCCACTACCACTAGGTTATACTTTTTCCCTGTGGAACTTGGGGTACTCAGAGGACCCACAATATCCATAGCTACCCTCTGAAATGGCTCCACAATCACAGGCAAAGGCATCAAAGGAGCTCTCACCTTGTCTCCTGCCTTGCCTACCTTTTGGCACTGCTCACAGGTCCTGCAGTACCCTGTTACATCTCTGGAAATTCCAGGCCAATAGAAGTTCTGCATAATATGCCTCTTTGTATGTTTTATGCCCATATGACCAGCAAAGGTAGTATCATGGGCTATGGCTAGAAGCGCCGGATGGTAGGCTCTAGGCACTACCAGCTGCTGTAC
Source organism: Protopterus annectens (assembly GCF_019279795.1). Lineage (NCBI taxonomy): Eukaryota > Metazoa > Chordata > Ceratodontiformes > Protopteridae > Protopterus > Protopterus annectens. The sequence continues at coordinate 880,935,894 of NC_056733.1, forward strand.
TCTCTCACCTTCTAGCCCTCCCTCAGGGGTCCACTCTCTGTATAGTAACCCTTTGTCCCTGTATACAGATTCCCCCTTTCCTTAAGAATCAGGTGCCTCGCTAGCTACCTGCCTCAGGCCTTGCAACGTAGGGTCTGAGAGCTGAGCCTGTCTCAACTCTTTCCTTGTAACCCTTCCCAGCTCCCCTTCCACAGCAAGTCTGGCATCCTCTGACAGTGGTGCCTCACTGTCAGCCTGGGTACTACTACTCACCTCTACCTTTGCAGTCACTCTGTCCAAGGGAGCATCATTACCCATAAGCAGCTGTGGCTCACATTCAGTCTCACTGCTACTGCATAGCTTCCTCTCTGAAGCAACCACCTCACCAGTCCTGGCTGCAAGTATGTGGTCTGTCTGCATCTCCCGCAGGCCACCAGACCTGCATGCTTGTCTCCTAGCCTGACCGCGTGTAACTGCATAAGCACATGGTATTGCCTCATCCAAATCCTTCTCTCTCAGGACATCTGCAGGATGGTAGTTTAGTATCCCTGTTGTCTCAAGACAATCTACTATTGGCATTTTGTCTTTCCCACTTACTGGCTCCCTCACCTTTGGTTCCCCACCTTGCCTCCATGGACACCTGTATGCCACATGGCCCCACTGGTTGCATTCAAAACATTTCATCCTAGGTCCTGGATGTGTACCTGGACTAGTGGCTTCCCCTGCTACTGGCAGAGTCTGTTGGGGCAGTCTGTGCTGCCCACCATGGGTTCCTTTAGACCCATGAGCAGTACTGGGGGTCCCCTTCCTCTGCAGGGCTGCCCTGCTTGCCAGGTATAGGTCTCCCTCCTTCCCCAACTTATCTGAAGTAGCACATTGTCTAGCAGCTAACCAGATCCTCATGTCCTCAGGCAAAGTGCTAAGGGCTTGTTCCCTCACCAAAAGGTCTGCCAGCCCCTCAGAAGTGGTGACCTGATATCCACTTACCCATCTATGGAAATAAGTGCTCAGTTCAGCTACATATTTACACACACTTTCATCTGCCTTGCCTCTATGCTTACACAACTTTTTCCTATACGTTTCAGGTGTTAGCTTAAACAGTTCTAAAATACTATTTTTACAGCAGTATAATCAAAACATACAACATCAGACATTTTGGACAGAACAGTTACAGCTTTACCATGGAGTAAGGGGGTCAGGAACCATACCCAGAGCCCTTGGTCAACTTCATACTGTTTACATACCCACTCAAACATATGAATGAAACTATCAAAATTATCCCCCTCTTTAAACTGCAGAAAAAAATTATTGATCGTTTGTGCTTCTGGGGTCCAGTTACTCCCTTCCCCATTACCTCCATGACTCTGGCAAAGATTCAGCATCTCCTTCTCATGCTGCCTCTGCCTGTCTTGTTTCTCAGCTTGCAGACGTAACAGTTTCTCATTCTCCTCAGAATGCAAACGTCGAGTCTCTCATTTGCTTCTAATTCCACATGCCTGGCCTCCAACTCAAGTCTCTTTAGCTCCAGCTGGATTTTTAAGTCCATTGCAGAAAGGTTGAGCTGTCCATTCTCCAAGGGAATTATCTCTCCACTGCCAGTCTGATTTCCTCCTGGTTGCTGTTTTCTGATGCAGCTGTAACCAAGGCTGCAATCAAGTCTGCCTTAGTCAGGTTTCCATGCACCAGTCCCCTAGCCTGGCACATCTCCAGCAGCTGGCTCCTTGTCAGCTTTCCATACTCCTCTTCTGACATGCTGCCTGCTCACCCTAACTAACTAAGCTAACAAAAGAAATAAAACAATTGTGATCTGAACTCTGAGTATTCACTGCATGGCTGTTGTAGAGTACAAAACACCTTCAAAGCTCACTGTACACAAGCTACAAGATTCACTCTACCCACACCACTACACACCAATTAGTATTTGCCAACTAATTAATATGTGATGTGGATATCCCTCCACTGCCAAACAATTAATATGTGAGGATATCCCAACCAATGCCACCAATTAATAAGCGACGTCCGTGCCCTGGCCCAGCGATCAAGGAGCCTCAATCCTCACCACTAACACCAGAGAGAGCGTCTCATATATGAGGAAAGGATAACAAATACACACGGTAAAGTGCAGTTTCCCTTAAGAGCACACAGAGATCACAGTCAGTCTGGGGCTGGTCGCTCCCTTGCTCCCCAGGTCCCCAATAAGACTCCCTACTGGCACAGCTATAGGGTCCAGATCTCAGCCTAGTTGGGCAAGCTAAAATATCCAGCACCCTCTCTGTCCTACCAGTACTTTGTGTCCCTGCCCAAGTAGCTGACACAAACACACTTTGAGATAAGAGTTTACACAACCACAAAGACACTTCTGGGGAAGGCTGGCACAGGTTCTCCAGCTGTGCCCCTTTTACCCAGACTATATGGTGGTAATTACTGCCACCACCCAGCTAATATTTATCAGCTACTCAAAGGCCCTTAAAAGGGTGTCCAATTATTACTATGCAATATTATTATCCAATTGGTAGTATAGCTCAGGGCTAAAGCTATTAGAGTGGCTTTGTGCAGTTTTACCAAAGGCATGCAAGTAAGAGCTTAAATTATCTCTACACAAACCAGCCATAGTTAAAAGGTTTTAAAATATTTAATAATAAATAATTAAAACCACAAGGCAATACTTCCTACTACACAGTCAGAGCTAGTCAAGAGTTTAGAGATCACACAGAAATACTTAAAATAATTCAGTAGTACAGTTCTGACATTACAGAAAAATACTTAGTCTAAACTTTCTAAATTCTAGCTATCTCTAAAAGAAAACACAAGTCTAAGATAACTTACATGTGAGCAAGAGGCAGTGCTGTATGATTTAGACAAAAATGCTTAATAATCTCTCTGTTTAAATTGCTATTGCAGTTCTGATAAACATTACATCATCTTTTACACTTTCCTGGTGTTCCCAGGCTTCTAGATTAACTACATTTACATTCCTATCATCTCCCTTTTGTTATCTTGCAGCTAGTCAAGAACAGAGCAATAAAATACAGTTGCATGTTTAAATCTAGCAATTTAACTTGATTAAAACAATAGAAAGAATTTCTTCTTCTAGAGATTTCAGCACCACTGTCCACTTCAAAGGGTCACCACAGGCTTTACTTTGGTCAGTAAAGTGCATTGTTGTCTCATTTATTTCCAGTTCCACACGTAACAGTATTTCTATACATTTAAGACAACAACCCTGTAGTTGACATTCATATTTACAAATGACAGATTTATCTGCACAATTCTATCTGGCTAGGCTGGCAGCCTTCACCCTTCTCTACCAGTCTTCACACCCATGTATAGCTGTCAACCTCTTACTTCGAGTATCAAGGAGAAATTCAGAAATAATCAGGGATATATATATTTTTTACTTTTACTACTGTCACGAAAGGAGATACTGCCAGCACAGCTATCTGGAATTTTGTAAATAATTACATCTCATTTGTGAATATCAACATGATTCATATGCTTGTGTTACAAATGTTTTAGAACTGTATGTCATATAAGATGGTTTGTACAGATGTGTGCTGAAGAGGTATTTTACAAAGTGATGTTTAAAGATGTAACCACAGTGTACACTACAGGAATAGAACATAAATATACCTGCACTATTGTAACTGTTTAGATGTATATTTTTAACAATGGAAGCTGGAACAGTAGAGGTTAACTTCAGAAAAAATAGCTGAAATTAAATAACTTTATGGCCATGTAATAAAAGGGTGTTATCTTTCAGTTTCAGTGCAGTAAAAGACACTGTGTGTGTGTGTGTGTGTGTGTGTGTGTGTGTGTGTGTGTGTGTGTGTGTGTGTGTGTGTGTGTGTGTGTGTGTGTGTGTGTGTGTGTGTGTCAGCTACTTGGGCAGGGACATGAAGCACTGGTTGGACAGAGAGCTGCATCTGCAAATATTGTGTGTGTAACTTGTCATCCTCCCAATGTGCTTCCCACACTGGTGCTAGTGGTGAGGACTGAGGCTCCTTGATTACTGGTCCAGTGTTAGGGTGTCACATTTATTGGTTGCCAGTGGTGGGATATCCACATATTAGGAATCAGCGGTGTGGATATTGAATTTGTGTAGCCTTTAAACAGTGGTCACTAAAGAAGGTGTTTGTACTCTCAATCAGCCACACAGTGAACATTCAGGGTTTCATATCACAATACTTTTATTTCATTTTTGTTAGCTTACTTAGTCAGGGAGAGCAGGCAAGGGTATCAGCAGAGGAGTATGTCAAGCTGACAAGGAGCCAGTTGGCTGAAATGTGCCAAGGCAAAGGACTGGTGCATGCCAAAATATCTAAAGCAGAGATTATTGCAGCCTTAGTCACAGCTGCATCACACACCCGCAACCAGGAGGACAACCAGACTGGCCTTGGGGAGGTACAGCTCTCAGAAAATGAACAGTTCAACCTTTCCACAGAGGACTTAAAAATACATCTGGAGTTAAAGAGATTTGAACTGGAGGCCAAACGTTTTGAAATAGAATCAGCAGAGAGACTGAGATGCCTAGACACCAAAGAAAATGAGAAACTGGGACTTCTGGAAGCTGAGAACAATGAGAGGCAGAGGCAACATGAAAAGAAGATGCTGATTCTTCATCAGGGTCATGGAGGTTATGGGGAAGGGAATAACCGAACCCCAAAAGCAACAAAGGTCAATAAATTTCTTCCACAATTTACAGAGGGTGATAATTTACAGTTTTATTCATATGTTTGAAAGGTTATGTAAACAGTATAATGTTGACCAAGGGCTCTGGGTACGGTTCCTGACCCCATTACTCCATGGTAAAGCTGTAACTTCTATTTCTAAATTGAAACTGATTGCTTAAATTATAATATAGTTCAAATTTGTTTGTTAGAGCATTTTAAGTTAACACCAGAAGCTAATAGAAAAACGGTTTGTGAGCATAGATGCAAAGCAGATGAAAGTGTTTGTGAATATATTGCTAAGTTAAGCATTTATTTTCATAGATGGGTAAGTAGGTGCCAGGTCACCACATTTGAAGGGCTGGAAGACATTTTTTGAGGGAACAAGCCCTTAGCACTTTGCATGAAGACATGAGAATCTTGTTAGAGGATAGAGAATGTAACATGGCAGATGAGCTGGAGAAAAAGGGAGACCTACACCTAGCAAGCAGGGCATCACCGCACAGGAAAGGGATACCTAGTGCTGCTCATGGGTTCAAGGGAACCCATGGTGGGCAGCCTAGACTGCCCCAACAAAGTCTTCCAGAAGCAGGGGAAGCCACTAGTTCAGGTACGTGGCCAGGACCAAGGCTTAAAAGTTTTAAATGCAACCAGTGGAGCCATGCAGCATATAGATGTCCATAGAGGCAAGATGAGGAACAAAAGATGGGAGAACCAATAAGAGGAAATGACGGAATGCCAGCAGTAAGTTGTCTGGAGACAACAAGGATACCAAACTACCACAAGAGGTTATATCCTATCTTAGTAGATGGGAAACAGGCCACTGCTAAGAGAGACACAGCCTCTGACCTAACCATTGTGAAGCCTGCAATGGTTAAAGAGGAACACTACTTGCTTGGGCAGTCTACTCCAGTCAGAGCTTAAGAGGGACCCTATTCCAAATACCTTTAGCTAGGGGTCACCTTGAATGGGAGGGTGGAAAAGGAAGCAAGCAAGTAGGTGTGTTTGAGGTTATCCCTGCAGATGTCCTGATAGGGAATGATTCTGATAATGCAGTACCTTGTGTGCATGCAGTTACATGCAGTCAGGCTTAGAGACAAGCATATGGGTCTGATAGCCTGAGGGGACCCAGACTGACCGCAGACTTGAAGCCAGGACTGGTATGGTGGCTACTTTAGAGAGGGAGCTACCCTGTAGCAGTGAGACTGAAGGTGAGTCACAGCTGCTTGTGAGTACTGATGTTCCCTTGCACAGAGTGACTGCAAGGGCAGAGATGAGTAGTAGTACCCAGGCTGAGAGGGAGGCACTGATGTCAGAGAATACAAGACTTCCTGTGGAAGGGGAACTGGGAAGGGTTACAAAGAGAGAGTTGAAACAGGCTCAGCTCTCACACCCTACATTACAAGGCATGAGGGAGGTAGCCAGGGAGGCACCTGATTCTAAAGGGAAGGGGGAATCTGTATACTGGGACAAAGGGTTACTGTACAGAGAGGGGTCCCTTGAGGGAGGGCTAGAGGGTGAGAGAATATAGCAGTTGGTAGTTGCCAGAGCCTATCGTCTGGCACTTCTAGCCATAGAGACACAAACGTTGAGGAAAAAATACACCTTTATAAACAGCAAAGCTTTCGGGTTGCACACCCTTTCTCAATACTAATACAGGTTTCATTAAAACAATCCATTTAAATAGGAGTCAATGTTAATCACATGGCATGCAGCCCAAAAAATCATGTGACAATTACAAAACTTTAAAATTACAACTAAAAAAATATAATATTTTACATATATATAATAAATTCTACGATAAATACACAACCTATAAACTCACATATAGCATTTAACATAACTTAGTACGTTGTATTTTAACTAAAATAGGTTTTAATGTGACAGCAGAATTCAAGCCAGGCAAACAATCAGCCGATAACCTTAATATCCACTCATACGCTTTTACTTCTAAAAAGATTATTAATATCACCCCCCCATCTGATGTATGTACCATGTCAATAACCCTGAACTTAAATTTATGTTCATTATTATGAGTACTTGTATGTTTATATAAAGCATTATTTTCGTTAGCCCTTCTTATCTCAGATTTATGCTCAATAATGCATTCCTTCAACTTCCTAGTTGTTTTTCCTACATAAAATGATGAACATACAGTACAGGTTGCTAAATAAACAACATTATTACTAGTACAAGTTGCTACCACAGTAAATCTATAAATCTTATGTGTCATGGGGTGAACAAATGTGTTACCAACACTACTGCCTATGATATCACTACAACTGCAATTCATACAGCCAAACGTACCATATTTAAAAGAGCCTTGTTGAACATTTTTCTCATCTTTAAAATCTTTGTAACATAATCTGCTCTTTAATGTTTTCATATTCTTATAAGAAAAATACGGTCTACTACTTAAAACAGCCTTAATGTCCGCAGATGCCATTAAGACTACCCAGTATTTGTGAATGATATGTTTAACTAAATATGTCATGGTGTTGTAAGTTGTCACATACCTAATTTTGTCTTCCTTCAATACACTCTTATTAGAGTCAGATAACCAATTCATCTAATGACAAAAAGATCGGTTTCAATTTTGTCTGTCTATCGGCTATAATATTAGCTTTAATAGGCAGTATTGATTCAAGATCATAACCGCTACTTACAAACTCATCCAGCATTTCATTCAACTGAGAAAGGAAACATACACCTTTATAAACAGCAAAGCTTTCGGGTTACACACCCTTTCTCAATACTAATACAGGTTTCATTAAAACAATCCATTTAAATAGGAGTCAATGTTAATCACATGACATGCAGCCTAAAAAAAATCATGTGACAATTACAAAACTTTAAAATTACAACTAAAAAAAATAATATTTTACATATATATAATAAATTCTACGATGAATACACAACCTACAAACGCACATATAGCATTTAACATAACTTAGTACGTTGTATTTTAACTGCTGTTTATAAAGGTGTATTTTTTCCTCAACGTTTGTGTCTTATTGGATTTTTGCTACAGCATTTTGAGTTTGTAGTATTTTTGTTTGCTGTTTCGTTGGGAACATTTTGAGAGTCTTTGCAGCCGCTTCATGGAAACTACAAATTGCCTTAAGTCTTTGTTGGCTAATGAGGTTAATCCTTTATTGCATTTTGTCTCCATACCATCTATGAACTGTGATGCTGCCTGTTCTATAACCACAGAAAACTCGGCAGATTTTGTTAAGAAGTTACAACTGCTAGAGAGGAAGGTGGGTGCATTTAAGTGCCTGCAGTGGCAACGGTTTAGTTTTATGGCTTATCTGGATAGGGGTATAGTGCCACGGGGCTTGAGAGTTCTAAAGATGCCCTCGTATGGCAATGCCTATACAGATTTGTTAAAGCGGTGGCAGCAACTAAACATTAAAATTAAGTCTTGATTATATGGTCCTTATGAATGACTTTTTTTCAAATAGTGAGAAAGAACTGAAGGAAGAAATAATGAATATGGAGACTGAAATTATGGCCATGCCTTGCTTCAATACTATGCTTAATTCTTATCAGCAAATGCTTGATAGACTGAAGGCAGTTGATGATAGACTAGAGGCAATTAAGAAACGTAAATTATTACGGTTCATGGCAGATTTTCAAAAAGGCCATATTTTCTCTTGGCCAAAGAATGATGTGCCCTTTCTAAATAATAATAAAAAGACTGTGGTTCAAAAAACCCCTATGGACACTCTTGATAACTTTCCTGAATTGGTAGCAACAAATTCTCTGTTTCGAGAACCGGCACCACTTAGTCAGTCTAATAATGTGGTTATGACCACGCCTACTTTCGTTGCATCACAATCAGCTGGTGCAAGTGCCGATTTGCACTTAACTGGAGAAGACATGGAGAATGGTAGTGACAGTAAAAAGAACAATGATGCTAAAAAAATGCATCAATCTACAATAAAACCTTTTTCATAAGCGCTTTCAATTGGAAAAACCAGAGAGGGTAAAAGAGCAATCTACTTCGAGGGGGAGATCAACTATAAGACAAACAGCGCATTCAATCAAGCGCAAAAACAACAGTTCGGCCAATCAGGTCAAAGTAACCCGACGATAACACGAGATATCTTGAACTTATCTATCTTCATTTTGGAAGCTTCTCATTATAGCTTGCTTCAGAAAGGTCTTAGTTTTATTCCAACGTCTTGTGATGATTTAGTTTCTGCATTGACTGATCTCAAGCAGTTTATTAGGAATTTAAATTTAAAAGTGATGTTTAAGAATAATGTTCCTATTCAAACAGCCTATAGAAGGCGCAGTACGTTTGTACCTGTCAATATTCCTGACCTCACAGCATATCATGATTTATGTGAGAGGGAATTGAGATGTGCATACTCAAACACAATCAAAAAACACTATAATATAACATATGAAGAATTTCTAGCGCTCAAACATCTGCAGGCGGATAACAGTATAGTTATCAAGCAGGCAGACAAAGGGGGCATTGTTGTAATTATGGATAGAGTTAAATATTTTTCATCTGTGTCTGTTTTACTAGAAGATGCCCATGCCTTTAAAGCTATTTCACCTGTTGATGTTAAGAAATGCATTAGTTCTGTCAATATGATGGTATATGATTTACAACTTAGTGGTGATATTGATTTAGATTTGTTTCATTTTTTCACTGTTCCTTGTCCTACCGTACCACAATTATATGGTATACCAAAGATTCATAAGTCACTAGGGGACCCCCCCAATGCGACCTATTGTTTCTGGTAATGCTTGGCTCACTGAGCCCATTTCAGTTTACCTGCAGAAACAGTTGCATCCTTTTCTGGCGCAATGTAATACTGTGTTAAAAGACACTACAGATTTTATTATTAAACTAAGACAATGGTTTAATGGTTTAAATACTGATATGCATAGAGGGGAATTCTTGTTTGTGACTTTGGACATTTCATCTTTATTTACGGTTATACCAAATGAGTACGGAATTAATTCTATTCGTGAATTCTTGACAATGCAGTCCTCGTTGTCAGCAAGGAAAGTAGAAAAATATTTGTTCTTTATTGGACATAGTATGAACTAATAATGTTTTTTTGTTTAACAAACAATTTTATTTGCAACTTACCGGTGTAGCAGTGGACACACCGGTAGCTAACACTTATGCAAATTTAGTTTTATTTCAGTGGGAAAAGATATATATTCATAATAGTACTAATTTTTTGAATAAGAATGTTTGTTTTTATCAATGGTTTGTGGATGACTGCTTTCTAATTCGGAAAGGGTCTCCTGTAGAACTAATTGAATACATACAATTTTTGAATAGTACTACTGAATTTTTAAAATTCAAAATGGAATATTCAGACAATTCCATAATCTTTCTAGACCTTAAGGTTGTGTTGAAGGAAGGTTTGATTAATACTACAGTGTATAAAAAAGAGGTATGTTTGTTTTTATCAATGGTTTGTGGATGACTGCTTTCTAATTCGGAAAGGGTCTCCTGTAGAACTAATTGAATACATACAATTTTTGAATAGTACTACTGAATTTTTAAAATTCAAAATGGAATATTCAGACAATTCCATAATCTTTCTAGACCTTAAGGTTGTGTTGAAGGAAGGTTTGATTAATACTACAGTGTATAAAAAAGAGGTTCATGCGGGCAGGTATATACATATCACCAGTATGCACACCCCACATGTATTTAAAGGTGTTGTGAAGGCACAGTTTAGTAGAATCAGTAGATTAAATACTGGTGATTCATGCTTCCTTTCTCAGTTGAATGAAATGCTGGATGAGTTTGTAAGTAGCGGTTATGATCTTGACTCAATACTGCCTATTAAAGCTAATATTATAGCCGATAGATAGACAAAATTGAAACCGATCTTTTTGTCATTAGATGAATCGGTTATCTGACTCTAATAAGAGTTTATTGAAGGAAGACAAAATTAGGTATGTGACAACTTACAACACCATGACATATTTAGTTAAACATATCATTCACAAATACTGGGTAGTCTTAATGGCATCTGCGGACATTAGGGCTGTTTTAAGTAGTAGACAGTATTTTTCTTATAAGAATATGAAAACATTAAAGAGCAGATTATAGGTTCATAAGTTCATAGGTTCATACTAGGCTATCTGCCCGAGGGCATTTACAAGCCTAGCCCATAGCCCTTTAGTATGGGGAACTATACCCATTATTTTGCTGTGCCTCTGTCGAGCAGTGACACTGAGGTAATCCCTGGGGTATATCTGCGATCTCCCATCCATTGGTCAAGATTTCTCTTGAACAAGGCCAGTGCTCTGCCTCACATATACCGGGATTTTATTCCACAGCATAGGAGTCTTTGGGTGATGAATCTATCCCTCCAGCACGTCCTATTAATAGTCGAGGTTTAAGTCTCCGCCTTGTGGCTCTGACGGATCTAGATTTTTGAGGTGAAGCATATCATCAAATCTGGGTTTGACATGGCCTTGTATGTTAGGCAAAGGTCACCTCTGAGCACTGAATAGAGCTGGAGTTCTTTCAGTCGGGCAGCATAGGACAGATGTTTGAGACCCTTTATCCTTTTGGTGAGGAACTTTTGTGGCCTCTCCAGCTGCTGCAAGTGTCGGGTCAGATACATTCGAATGGGGCATTGTACTCAATCATTGGTCTGATGAGTGATGAGTATAGGGAGACTATGACCTCCCTTGATCTAGATGAGAATCCCTTCATGATAAGGTGGGCAATGTAGAAGGTCTTCCTAACTACTTTAGCTACATGGGTGTCGAATGACAGACTACTATCAACCTGGGTCCCCAGGTCCCTGATAACTTCTTCTGTGCTCAGTGGATTGCCACCTATTTGGTAGCTAGGGGTAACCTTGTTTTTCCCGAAGGGTATGACTATGCATTTTTGGCATTTAACTTTAGGCCATGGCTCTGGCACCAGTTATCCGTTTCTGTGAGACCCTTCTGAAGGATATCTGTGTCAGATGTGTTTTCTACTATGGCTTTGCAGTCATCTGCAAACTTTGTCAGCCATAACCCTCCTGTGTTTGCTTGTACTGGAAAAGTAGATGCCAAACAAGAGTGGGCCCAGGACTGAGCCCTGTGGTACACCACTTGTGACAGGCTTTGAGTCTGACATGGCGCCAGCAACTCTGACCCTGTGGGTTCTGTCACTCAGCCAGTTTGCAACCCATCTTGTGATGTATGGGTTAACATTTAAGATGATGAGTTTTTCAATGATACCCGAGTGGGGTATTGTATCAAGGCCTTCGCCAGATCGAGGTAGGCTGTATGGACTGCCTTTCCCTCATCAATGGCTTTGGTGACTGTTTCAAAAAGTCAACCAAGTTTAGAAGGCATGATCTGCCTTTGACAAAGCCAAACTGGGATGGATCCAAAGTCTGCAAATTCCCTATGTCTTTATTTATGAGGTCCATTATGATCCTCTCCATGGCTTTGCAGATAAGGCTTGTCAAGCTAATGGGCGGTAATTTCCAGGGTCGGTGGAGGCACCGCCTTTGTGAAGTGGGACCACAGTTGCAGTGCCACTCCTGGAGTGCATATCCAGAGGTAAGACTATGATTAAACAGCTGTCCTAGCTGTGGGTTTAATTCCTCATTGAGTTCGTGGAGCACACAGCCGGGGACACCATCAGGTCCCATGGATGCTGTGTTTTTGCTTTGGAGAGCAGTTCTCACTTGGGCGTTGGAGATGTTTGGGGGCTGCAATCGCTTGGTATAGATATCTCTCCTTTGGGAAGTTTGCACTGAACCTGTCAGCCAGTATGTTGGCAATGTCTGTAGGATCAGTAATCTTCACATCATTTTGAACTAGTTCTGAGCATATCTGGGAGTTTCCTCCCAGGTTTCTATGTTACAAAGATTTTAAAGATGAGAAAAATGTTCAACAAGGCTCTTTTAAATATGGTACGCTTGGCTGTATGAATTGCAGTTGTAGTGATATCATAGGCAGTAGTGTTGGTAACACATTTGTTCACCCCATGACACATAAGATTTATAGATTTACTGTGGTAGCAACTTGTACTAGTAATAATGTTGTTTATTTAGCAACCTGTACTGTATGTTCATCATTTTATGTAGGAAAACAACTAGGAAGTTGAAGGAACGCATTACTGAGCATAAATCTGAGATAAGAAGGGCCAATGAAAAGAATGCTTTATATAAACATACAAGTACTCATAATAATGAACATAAATTTAAGTTCAGGGTTATTGACATGGTACATACATCAGATAGAGGGGTGATATTAATAATCTTTTAGAAGTAAAAGAGTATGAGTGGATATTAAGGTTATTAGCTGATTGTTCACCTGGCTTGAATTCTGCTGTCATATTAAAACCTATTTTAGTTAAAATACAACGTACTAAGTAATGTTAAATGCTATATGTGAGTTTGTAGGTTGTGTATTTATCATAGAATTTATTATATATATATGTAAAATATTATTTTTTTTTAGTTGTAATTTTAAAGTTTTGTAATTGTCACATGATTTTTTGGGCTGCATGTCATGTGATTAACATTGACTCCTATTTAAATGGATTGTTTAATGAAACCTGTATTAGTATTGAGAAAGGGTGTGTAACCCGAAAGCTTTGCTGTTTATAAAGGTGTATTTTTTCCTCAACGTTTGTGTCTTATTGGATTTTTGCTACAGCATTTTGAACTTCTAGCCATAGCCCATGATATTTTCTTTGCAGGCCATATGGGCATAAAGTGTACAAAGAGACGTATTATGCAGAACTTTTATTGGCCTGGGATTTCCAGAGATGTAACAGGGTACTGCAGGACCTATGAGCAGTGCCAAAGGGTAGGCAAGGCAGGAAACAAGGACAAGGCTCCTTTGATGCCTTTGCCTGTGATTGAAGAACCATTTCAGAGGGTAGCTATGGATATTGTGGGTCCTCTGAGTACCCTAAGTTCCACAGAGAAGAAGTATATCTTAGTGGTAGTAGATTATGCTACTAGATACCTTGATCTGGTGGCTCTGTTTTCCTTCGAGGCAGAAAAGGTGGCAAATGCATTGTTAGAGATTTTCAGCAGGATAGGTTTCCCAAAGGAAATACTGACTGACAGAGGTGCCAATTTCATGTCAGACCTGCTAGCTTGTCTATGAAAGCACTGTGGAGTGAAGCACTTATAGATAACCCCCTACCATCCCCAGACTAATGGTCTGGTAGAGAGGTTAAACTCTACACTAAAGACCATGCTATGGGCATTTGCAGATCAGTTTAAAAGGGAGTGGGACAAATATTTGCCCCATCTGTTGTTTGCTTACAGAGAGGTGCCACAGGAATCCACATTTTTTTTACCCTTTGAGTTACTATATTGGCATAAGGTGAGGGGGCCTCTAGATTTGATTTATGATGGGTGGGAGGGTGAGTGTGAATCCCACAAGGAGTTGGTTGTGGCATATGTCCTAAATCCCAGGACAAGGCTCAGGGAACTCATGGGTGTGGCCCAGGAGAACTTGGGAGAAGCCCAGCAGCACAAAATGGTCTGGTATTACAGGAATGCTCGAGCTAGAGAGTATGCTGTGGGGCATCGGGTAATGGTTCTCATTCCTGTCAGACACAACAAGGTGCAGGCAGCTTGGGGGGACCCTTCAAAGTGGTAAGGAAGGTCAGTGCTGTTAACTACATGGTAGAACTGCTAGGCAGAAGGCAGGGGCACAAACTGTACCATGTAAACACCATGAAACCTTACCATGATAGGGAGGCCCTGGTGCTAAGTATTTGCAGTACAAAGCAGGAGGAGTCTGAGGGGAACTATGGCTACATCAGGCCAGCCATCAAAATGCCAAGTTACTAAGGTGGAGCCTAGAGTTGCAGCCATATGGTATGACAGTGCAGCACCGGAGTGGGGTTAGCAATACCAATGCAGATGGGCTCTCAAGACATGGAATGGAGTAATGTATTCCCAGATAGGCTCAACCATCTCAAGCAACGTTTCTGAAGGTCAATTGGAAAACTAGCTTGAGTCTTCAGGGGAGGGAGGTCACGAAAGGAGATACTGCCAGCCCAGCTATCTGGAATTTTGCAAATAATTATATGTCATTTGTGAGCATCAACATGATTCATATGTTTGTGTTACAATTGTATTAGAACTGTTTGTCATATAAGATGGTTTGTACAGACGTGTGCTGAAGAGATATTTTACAAAATGCTGTTTAAAGATATAACCACAGTGTACCCTACTGGAATAGAACAGACATATACCTGCACTATTGTAACTGTTTAGATGCATATAATTTAACAATGGAAACTGGAACAGAAAAGGCTAACTTCAGGAAAATAGCTGAAATTAAATTACTTTATGTCCATGTAATAAAAGAATGTTATCTTTCAGTTTCAGTGCAATAACAGACACAATGTCTAGAACTAGAGGCTTTCTAGATTGTCTTGGAAATGTTTTACTGTTTTGTGACTTCCATTTGCCAAAGATCTGAGGTCTTCACAGGTAGATGATAAATGCTGCCAGCTGCATTAATGGTTGTTTTTCACCCGGGATAGAGTCAGATGACAAGAAGTTATGTCATTCTGCAAGCTATCCCAGCAGTAATATTTGAGATATTAATTTAAGAACTCTCAGAGAGGGACTGAGTATTCTGTAGTTTGTAAAAGGTAAGAACGATGGAACCAAATGCCAAAACAGTCCCACCAACAAATACAAAGGCACTGGTAGAGAGAAAGAGGCTTGAGTTGCTGCTATGTCTCTTTATTAGAACTCACACAAGACACACTGCATTTCGTCGAACTTCTTCGGATGCACAACATCCGAATCAAATGATTTCTGTTGTGCATCCGAAGAAGTCATTTGAAACGAAATGGTGTGTCTTTAAACGATATCTCGTGCTGTTTACGTAAGCTAGTTAATGAAATCTCAGTTCTAAATCTCTCTGTATTCTGTATTTTCTCTTTGACCTGACAACATCGACAGCCACTCACATCTGACGTGCTTGCTCTGAAGTAAGTTATTAGGGTACAGTAATTCTCTTAGATACAGTCAGGAATATAGCAAAGCTTAAATTAGATGTTTTTCTTTATTTATTTGAAACTGTTTTGCAATGTTGTTTTAAATATCTTGTGTGATTTTGAACTCTGATGTTACTGTAATTATATAATGTGTATTGTCTTGTTCTTTTATTATTTACTATTAAATATATTTAAACCTTTCATTGTGGATGATATTTGTGAGACATATTTAAGTTGTGATAGTACTTGCATATTTATTTGGTGACACTGTGTATGCCACTCCTAATAGCCTTGGTCTTGGTCAAACTACCATCTGTATTAATAGCAGCATTACACAGTAAGATTGGACACCCTTTGTTAAGGGCCTAAGTAGCTGATAAGGAGTGACTGATGGCAGGGAAACAACCTTACAGTCTGGGCAGAAGCGGGCATAGCTAGTAAACCTGTGCCAGCCTTTCCCAGGTGTGTGTGTGTGTGTGTGTGTGTGTGTGTGTGTGTGTGTGTGTGTGTGTGTGTGTGTGTGTGTAAATCAAACCTCAAAGACTGTGCATTTCAGTTACTTGGGCAGGGACACAAAGCACTGGTTGGACAGAGAGGGTGCTGGAGGTCTTGGTTTAGTCACTCAGTTGAGATCTCAACTCTATAGCTATACCAGTGGGGAGTCTTATTGGGGATCTGGAGAAAGAGGGAGAAATCAGCCCTGGACTGATTGTGGTGTCTGTGTACTCTTAAGGGAAATTGCACTTGATGCAGAAAGCTGCATCTGGAAATACTGTGTGTAACTTGTCATCCTCCCAATATAATCCCCACTGGTGCTAGTGTTGAGGACTGAGGCTCCTCCTGATTACTGGTCCAGTGATGGTGCATCACAACTACTATAAAACAACAACATCAAAATACAAGGTCTAGGGGACCTGAATGTTGTCTGTGACTTAAACAGAACATGCTGGAAAGACAGATATGTGTCCCAGAGATTGCCTCTCCTATGGGAACAGGGTTTACATCCATGTGAAGATGAGTTTATTACCTAGTTAAAGCGCAACCTATAGGAAATTTATACCGGGGCTGGTACTCATGCCCTTTATGGAAAGAAGTAGCTTATAAATACCTAGCTTTCAATGTCCTATTTGGATACAGGACTTGATTAGGCTTAGAAGGACCCCCAGATTGTTAGCCTATTAACAATCCACAAAAATATTAACCTGATTAATTGTTAGAATAAGACAATCTGAAGTAACATGCATTATCTGAAGTAAAGGAAGTTTGGAAGTTACAATAAAGGATTAAGGCTATGAGCTGTTTCTTGTGGTTCAAGATTTGATTCTTTCAGCCCTCATTTACCTGCTGTGTGAACTTGAGCAAGTCACCTAACTAGACAGTGCTTTGGGCCATGCTTAATTGCCTGCTGGACTGCATACCTACTTGTAAACATGTAAAGTGAACTGTTGTCATTATTTAACTGTAAACCACCACCTTTTCTCCTGAAATTGCCAGTTTTAGGAGGAGCAGACCAAACTGTAAATGGTAGCATGGCTCCATAGTACAGCAAGAAGCAGCCCTGACTGTAATCCAG
The DNA here is from genome assembly GCF_019279795.1 of Protopterus annectens. Classification (NCBI taxonomy): domain Eukaryota; kingdom Metazoa; phylum Chordata; order Ceratodontiformes; family Protopteridae; genus Protopterus; species Protopterus annectens. The sequence continues at coordinate 880,953,085 of NC_056733.1, forward strand.
GTAACCTGAGTTCAAATAGTGGCTTAAATGCTGGATGACATGGGCAGGGGAGGATGAATGTTGATGGCACATTGTTCAGCCATTCCTTGAGGACAGTTTAGTGGTTTCCATCTGGCCAATCTACTCCTGCAAACAGGCTAATCAATATCATTGATATTGATTTAGATTTGTTTCATTTTTTCACTGTTCCTTGTCCTACCGTACCACAATTATATGGTATACCAAAGATTCATAAGTCACTAGGGGACCCCCCCCAATGCGACCTATTGTTTCTGGTAATGCTTGGCTCACTGAGCCCATTTCAGTTTACCTGCAGAAACAGTTGCATCCTTTTCTGGCGCAATGTAATACTGTGTTAAAAGACACTACAGATTTTATTATTAAACTAAGACAATGGTTTACTGGTTTAAATACTGATATTATGCATAGAGGGGAATTCTTGTTCGTGACTTTGGACATTTCATCTTTATTTACGGTTATACCAAATGAGTACGGAATTAATTCTATTCGTGAATTCTTGACAATGCAGTCCTCGTTGTCAGCAAGGAAAGTAGAAAATATTTGTTCTTTATTGGACATAGTATGAACTAATAATGTTTTTTGTTTAACAAACAATTTTATTTGCAACTTACCGGTGTAGCAGTGGACACACCGGTAGCTAACACTTATGCAAATTTAGTTTTATTTCAGTGGGAAAAGATATATATTCATAATAGTACTAATTTTTTGAATAAGAATGTTTGTTTTTATCAATGGTTTGTGGATGACTGCTTTCTAATTCGGAAAGGGTCTCCTGTAGAACTAATTGAATACATACAATTTTTGAATAGTACTACTGAATTTTTAAAATTCAAAATGGAATATTCAGACAATTCCATAATCTTTCTAGACCTTAAGGTTGTGTTGAAGGAAGGTCTGATTAATACTACAGTGTATAAAAAAGAGGTATGTTTGTTTTTATCAATGGTTTGTGGATGACTGCTTTCTAATTCGGAAAGGGTCACCTGTAGAACTAATTGAATACATACAATTTTTGAATAGTACTACTGAATTTTTAAAATTCAAAATGGAATATTCAGACAATTCCATAATTTTTCTAGACCTTAAGGTTGTGTTGAAGGAAGGTTTGATTAATACTACAGTGTATAAAAAAGAGGTTCATGCGGGCAGGTATATACATATCACCAGTATGCACACCCCACATGTATTTAAAGGTGTTGTGAAGGCACAGTTTAGTAGAATCAGTAGATTAAATACTGGTGATTCATGCTTCCTTTCTCAGTTGAATGAAATGCTGGATGAGTTTGTAAGTAGCGGTTATGATCTTGACTCAATACTGCCTATTAAAGCTAATATTATAGCCGATAGATAGACAAAATTGAAACCGATCTTTTTGTCATTAGATGAATCGGTTATCTGACTCTAATAAGAGTTTATTGAAGGAAGACAAAATTAGGTATGTGACAACTTACAACACCATGACATATTTAGTTAAACATATCATTCACAAATACTGGGTAGTCTTAATGGCATCTGCGGACATTAGGGCTGTTTTAAGTAGTAGACAGTATTTTTCTTATAAGAATATGAAAACATTAAAGAGCAGATTATAGGTTCATAGGTTCATACTAGGCTATCTGCCCGAGGGCATTTACAAGCCTAGCCCATAGTTTTGTGGCACCCCTTTAGTATGGGGAACTATACCCATTATTTTGCTGTGCCTCTGTCGAGCAGTGACACTGAGGTAATCCCTGGGGTATATCTGCGATCTCCCATCCATTGGTCAAGATTTCTCTTGAACAAGGCCAGCGAGGAGCTCTGCCTCACATATACCGGGATTTTATTCCACAGCATAGGGAGTCTTTGGGTGATGAATCTATCCCTCCAGCACGTCCTATTAATAGCCGTGTCGAGGTTTAAGTCTCCCGCCCTTGTGGCTCTGACGGATCTAGATTTTTTGAGGTGAAGCATATCATCAAATCTGGGTTTGACATGGCCTTGTGTGTTAGGCAAAGGTCACCTCTGAGCAAGCCTGAATAGAGCTGGAGTTCTTTCAGTCGGGCAGCATAGGACAGATGTTTGAGACCCTTTATCCTTTTGGTGAGGAACATTTGTGGCCTCTCCAGCTGCTGCAAGTGTCGGGTCAGATACATTCCGAATGGGGCATTGTACTCAATCATTGGTCTGATGAGTGATGAGTATAGGGAGACTATGACCTCCCTTGATCTAGATGAGAATCCCTTCATGATAAGGTGGGCAATGTAGAAGGTCTTCCTAACTACTTTAGCTACATGGGTGTCGAATGACAGACTACTATCAACCTGGGTCCCCAGGTCCCTGATAACTCCTTCTGTGCTCAGTGGATTGCCACCTATTTGGTAGCTAGGGGTAACCTTGTTTTTCCCGAAGGGTATGACTATGCATTTTTTGGCATTTAACTTTAGGCCATGGCTCTGGCACCAGTTATCCGTTTCTGTGAGACCCTTCTGAAGGATATCTGTGTCAGATGTGTTTTCTACTATGGCCAGTTTGCAGTCATCTGCAAACTTTGTCAGCCATAACCCTCCTGTGTTTGCTTGTACTTCGGAAAAGTAGATGCCAAACAAGAGTGGGCCCAGGACTGAGCCCTGTGGTACACCACTTGTGACAGGCTTTGAGTCTGACATGGCGCCAGCAACTCTGACCCTGTGGGTTCTGTCACTCAGCCAGTTTGCAACCCATCTTGTGATGTATGGGTTAACATTTAAGATGATGAGTTTTCAATGATACCCGAGTGGGGTATTGTATCAAGGCCTTCGCCAGATCGAGGTAGGCTGTATGGACTGCCTTTCCTCATCAATGGCTTTGGTGACTGTTTCAAAAAGTCAACCAAGTTTAGAAGGCATGATCTGCCTTTGACAAAGCCAAACTGGGATGGATCCAAAGTCTGCAAATTCCCTATGTCTTTATTTATGAGGTCCATTATGATCCTCTCCATGGCTTTGCAGATAAGGCTTGTCAAGCTAATGGGACGGTAATTTCCAGGGTCGGTGGAGGCACCGCCTTTGTGAAGTGGGACCACAGTTGCAGTGCGCCCTGCCTGGTGCGTATCCAGAGGTAAGACTATGATTAAACAGCTGTCCTAGCTGTGGGTTTAATTCCTCATTGAGTTCGTGGAGCACACAGCCGGGGACACCATCAGGTCCCATGGATGCTGTGTTTTTTGCTTTGGAGAGAGCAGTTCTCACTTGGGCGTTGGAGATGTTTGGGGGGCTGCAATCGCTTGGTATAGATATCTCTCCTTTTGGGGGGAGGGGGGGGGAAGTTTGCACTGAACCTGTCAGCCAGTATGTTGGCAATGTCTGTAGGATCAGTAATCTTCACATCATTTTGAACTAGTTCTGAGCATATCTGGGAGTTTCCTCCCAGGTTTCTATGTTACAAAGATTTTAAAGATGAGAAAAATGTTCAACAAGGCTCTTTTAAATATGGTACGTTTGGCTGTATGAATTGCAGTTGTAGTGATATCATAGGCAGTAGTGTTGGTAACACATTTGTTCACCCCATGACACATAAGATTTATAGATTTACTGTGGTAGCAACTTGTACTAGTAATAATGTTGTTTATTTAGCAACCTGTACTGTATGTTCATCATTTTATGTAGGAAAAACAACTAGGAAGTTGAAGGAACGCATTACTGAGCATAAATCTGAGATAAGAAGGGCCAATGAAAAGAATGCTTTATATAAACATACAAGTACTCATAATAATGAACATAAATTTAAGTTCAGGGTTATTGACATGGTACATACATCAGATAGAGGGGTGATATTAATAATCTTTTAGAAGTAAAAGAGTATGAGTGGATATTAAGGTTATTAGCTGATTGTTCACCTGGCTTGAATTCTGCTGTCATATTAAAACCTATTTTAGTTAAAATACAACGTACTAAGTAATGTTAAATGCTATATGTGAGTTTGTAGGTTGTGTATTTATCATAGAATTTATTATATATATATATGTAAAATATTTTTTTTAGTTGTAATTTTAAAGTTTTGTAATTGTCACATGATTTTTTGGGCTGCATGTCATGTGATTAACATTGACTCCTATTTAAATGGATTGTTTAATGAAACCTGTATTAGTATTGAGAAAGGGTGTGTAACCCGAAAGCTTTGCTGTTTATAAAGGTGTATTTTTTCCTCAACGTTTGTGTCTTATTGGATTTTTGCTACAGCATTTTGAACTTCTAGCCATAGCCCATGATATTTTCTTTGCAGGCCATATGGGCATAAAGTGTACAAAGAGACGTATTATGCAGAACTTTTATTGGCCTGGGATTTCCAGAGATGTAACAGGGTACTGCAGGACCTATGAGCAGTGCCAAATGGTAGGCAAGGCAGGAGACAAGGACAAGGCTCCTTTGATGCCTTTGCCTGTGATTGAAGAACCATTTCAGAGGGTAGCTATGGATATTGTGGGTCTTCTGAGTACCCTAAGTTCCACAGAGAAGAAGTATATCTTAGTGGTAGTAGATTATGCTACTAGATACCTTGGTCTGGTGGCTCTGCCCTCCTTTGAGGCAGAAAAGGTGGCAAATGCATTGTTAGAGATTTTCAGCAGGATAGGTTTCCCAAAGGAAATACTGACTGACAGAGGTGCCAATTTCATGTCAGACCTGCTAGCTTGTCTATGGAAGCACTGTGGAGTGAAGCACTTAAAGATAACCCCCTACCATCCCCAGACTAATGGTCTGGTAGAGAGGTTAAATGCTACACTAAAGACCATGCTATGGGCATTTGCAGACCAGTTTAAAAGGGAGTGGGACAAATATTTGCCCCATCTGTTGTTTGCTTACAGAGAGGTGCCACAGGAATCCACATTTTTTTTACCCTTTGAGTTACTATATTGGTATAAGGTGAGGGGGCCTCTAGATTTGATTTATGATGGGTGGGAGGGTGAGTGTGAATCCCACAAGGAGTTGGTTGTGGCATATGTCCTAAACCCCAGGACAAGGCTCAGGGAACTCATGGGTGTGGCCCAGGAGAACTTGGGAGAAGCCCAGCAGCACAAAATGGTCTGGTATTACAGGAATGCTCGAGCTAGAGAGTATGCTGTGGGGCATCAGGTATTGGTTCTCATTCCTGTCAGACACAACAAGGTGCAGGCAGCTTGGGGGGACCCTTCAAAGTGGTAAGGAAGGTCAGTGCTGTTAACTACATGATAGAACTGCTAGGCAGGAGGCAGGGGCACAAACTGTACCATGTAAACACCATGAAACCTTACCATGATAGGGAGGCCCTGGTGCTAAGTATTTGCAGTTCAAAGCAGGAGGAGTCTGAGGGGAACTATGGCTACATCAGGCCAGCCAGCAAAATGCCAAGTTACTAAGGTGGAGCCTAGAGTTGCAGCCATATGGCATGACAGTGCAGCACCGGAGTGGGGTTAGCAATGCCAATGCAGATGGGCTCTCAAGACATGGAATGGAGTAATGTATTCCCAGATAGGCTCAACCATCTCAAGCAACGTTTCTGAAGGTCAATTGGAAAACTAGCTTGAGTCTTCAGGGGAGGGGGTTCACGAAAGGAGATACTGCCAGCCCAGCTATCTGGAATTTTGCAAATAATTATATGTCATTTGTGAGCATGAACATGATTCATATGTTTGTGTTACAATTGTATTAGAACTGTATGTCATATAAGATGGTTTGTACAGACGTGTGCTGAAGAGATATTTTACAAAGTGCTGTTTAAAGATATAACCACAGTGTACCCTACTGGAATAGAACAGAAATATACCTGCACTATTGTAACTGTTTAGATGCATATAATTTAACAATGGAAACTGGAACAGAAGAGGTTAATTTCAGGAAAATAGCTGAAATTAAATGACTTTATGTCCATGTAATAAAAGAATGTTATTTTTCAGTTTCAGTTCAATAACAGACACAATGTCTAGAACTAGAGGCTTTCTAGATTGTCTTGGAAATGTTTTACTGTTTGTGACTTCCATTTGCCAAAGATCTGAGGTCTATGTATTTTCACAGGTAGATGATAAATGCTACCAGCTGCATTAATGGTTGTTTTTCACCTGGGATAGAGTCAGATGACAAGAAATTATATCATTCTGCAAGCTATCCCAGCAGTAATATTTGAGATATTAATTTAAGAACTCTCAGAGAGGGACTGAGTATTCTGTAGTTTGTTGGAACCAAATGCCAAAACAGTCCACCAAACAATATACAGGCACTGTGTAGAGAAGAGGGCTGATTTGATTGTTGCAGATCACTTCTTTATTAGAACACACAGCACACACCAGCGTACAAGCGCGTGCTTCCTGTTTCAATTTACACCTGCGTTCATTTTTAAGTTACAACATCCGAATCAAATGATTTCTGTTGTGCATCCGGGAAAGCCATTTGAAAAAAAAACAGTGTGTCTTCTTGTGAAGCTGCTAATGCGCTTTACGCGTTTTGCTGTGCTGTGTGTCTAAATAGCATATGTGATAATAGGCAAAGATCAGCCTCTCTCTCTTTCTCTACTTGTATTCTGTAGTTTGTCTTTGACCTGACAACATCGACAGCCACTCACATCTGACTTGCTTGCTCTGAAGTAAGTTATTAGGGTACAGTAATTCTCTTAGATACAGTCAGGAATATAGCAAAGCTTAAATTAGATGTTTTTCTTTATTTATTTGAAACTGTTCTGCAATGTTGTTTTAAATATCTTGTGTGATTTTGAACTCTGATACTGTAATTATATAATGTGTATTGTCTTGTTCTTTTATTATTTACTATTAAATATATTTAAACCTTTCATTGTGGCTGATATTTGTGAGACATATTTAAGTTCTGATAGTACTTGCATATTTATTTGGTGACACTGTGTATGCCACTTCTAATAGCCTTGGTCTTGGTCAAACTACCATCTGCATTAATAGTAGCATTACACAGTAAGATTGGACACCCTTTGTTAAGGGCCTAAGTAGCTGATAAGGAGTGACTGATGGCAGGGAAACAACCTTACAGTCTGGGCAGAAGCAGGCATAGCTAGTAAACCTGTGCCAGCCTTTCCCAGGTGTGTGTGTGTGTGTGTGTGTGTGTAAATCAAACCTCAAAGACTGTGCATTTCAGTTACTTGGGCAGGGACACAAAGCACTGGTTGGACAGAGAGGGTGCTGGAGGTCTTGGTTTAGTCACTCAGTTGAGATCTCAACTCTATAGCTATACCAGTGGGGAGTCTTATTGGGGATCTGGAGAAAGAGGGAGAAATCAGCCCTGGACTGATTGTGGTGTCTGTGTACTCTTAAGGGAAATTGCACTTGATGCAGAAAGCTGCATCTGGAAATACTGTGTGTGTAACTTGTCATCCTCCCAATATACGTCCCCCACTGGTGCTAGTGTTGAGGACTGAGGCTCCTCCTGATTACTGGTCCAGTGATGGTGCATCACAACTACTATAAAACAACAACATCAAAATACAAGGTCTAGGGGACCTGAATGTTGTCTGTGACTTAAACAGAACATGCTGGAAAGACAGATGTGTGTCCCAGAGATTGCCTCTCCTATGGGAACAGGGTTTACATCCATGTGAAGATGAGTTTATTACCTAGTTAAAGCGCAACCTATAGGAAATTTATACCGGGGCTGGTACTCATGCCCTTTATGGAAAGAAGTAGCTTATAAATACCTATCTTTCAATGTCCTATTTGGATACAGGACTTGATTAGGCTTAGAAGGACCCCCAGATTGTTAGCCTATTAACAATCCACAAAAATATTAACCTGATTAATTGTTAGAATAAGACAATCTGAAGTAACATGCATTATCTGAAGTAAAGGAAGTTTGGGAGTTACAATAAAGGATTAAGGCTATGAGCTGTTTCTTGTGGTTCAAGATTTGATTCTTTTAGCCCTCATTTACCTGCTGTGTGAACTTGAGCAAGTCACCTAACTAGACAGTGCTTTGGGCCATGCTTAATTGCCTGCTGGACTGCATACCTACTTGTAAACATGTAAAGTGAACTGTTGTCATTATTTAACTGTAAACCACCACCTTTTCTCCTGAAAATGCCAGTTTTAGGAGAAGCAGACCAAACTGTAAACGGTAGCATGACTCCATAGTACAGCAAGAAGCAGCAGCAGCTCTGACTGTAATCCAGGTAACCCGAGTTCAAATAGTGGCTTAAATACTGGAGGACATGGGCAGGGGAGGATGAATGTTGATGGCACATTGCTCAGCCATTCCTTGAGGGCAGTTTAGTGGTTTCCATCTGGCCAATCTACTCCTGCAAACAGGCTTGCAATTAATGTGAGGGGTGTCAGCTATTTGTTTCGGATCCGATGGAATGTCCATCTACACATAGAGGGGTATCGGAATTCCTTGTGGTCACATCACTAGGTGATAGATGGTATAGGGTTGAGACTTGAGTAGAAATGCCCAGCCATTGGTATTAATGATTGCCGTGGTACGGCCAAACCAGGGGGTTGGCAATAAACTGAGGAAGTGAGCTGTTAACAGAAGGCAGAAACAAAGTGCTACTATTAATCTTTAAAAGCTGTTAGACACTTCTTCCTGAGGTATCTTCTATTTAAAAGTATCGCAGAGTAAAGTAATAAGAGCTTTTAAAAGCTGTTTTCCATATGTTTGTTCTTTGCTAGGCAGCCAACACTATCAGCTTTTTATCCCTAGTGCGAGACCCGATCTTAACTTGTTTCAAGCATCCTTAGCACACACTCCCAGCGGTTGGTGATAATGGAGAATACTGAACCATGCATAAATTGCGTTCAAGAACGAAGATGCCAGCATTGTCTACGTCACTACCAATGGTAGTATAACACTTGGGAAGTTTTTCAATCCACTTAAAAAGTTAATAGAACATTATCATGCATTTTACAAACATAAATTAGTATTAAACTCTAATGTCTGTCATTACAGTCTGTATGTACACCTTGATTATTTCCCAGAAAGGGCAAAAACAGGAAGCAAACATCACAGATGTTAAAAGTCAGTGGTACAGACCTTGCTATCAACACACATTTTTTGAACTAGGAAGCTCTAATGTTTGCCATTAACTGTAACTTTCAGTGTATTACCAGAAGACCAATTACTTCATGGGGACTGGGCAAAATCAAGGTTGTTCTGTAGAAATGCACATACATAGAAATCTTTTATTAGCATATGGATTGCTTAGCATTGCTAATGATTTTTAACTTGTTTGCTGGACTTTTCCTGACGTGACTTTTTGTACAATACTGTTTTTGTAAAGGTTTAGCTCATTGCAGCAACGGTGAGCAGCTGTCAAAGTGTCCTAATGCCGTAACATTGTAAGCAGTACGCAAACACACAGCTGCAGTCCAGTGTTCTCTACTGTCACTACTGCTGTAACATTTTAAGCATTACGCACACACACTACTGAGGTCCGGTGTTCTCTACTGTCACTAATGCCGTAACATTTTACGCAGTACGCAAACACACTACTGTGGTCCAGTGTTCTCTACGGTTGCTAATGCCGTAACTATTACGCAGTACTCACATTACTGCAGTCCAGTGTTCTCTACTGTCGCTAATGTCGTAACATTTTAAGCAGTACGCAAACACACTGCTGCAGTCCGGTGTTCTCTATTGTCGCTAATGTCGTAACATTTTAAGTAGTATGCAAACACACTACTGTGGTCTGGTGTTCTCTACTGTCGCTAATGGTGTAACATTTTAAGCAGTACGCAAACACACTACTGCGGTCCAGTGTTCTCTACTGTTGCTAATGCCGTAACATTTTAAGCAGTATGCAAGCACACTATTGCGGTCGGTGTTCTCTACTGTCGCTAATGGCGTAACATTTTAAGCAGTATGCAAACACACTACTGCGGACGGTGTTCTCTACTGTCACAACATTTTAAGCAGTACGCAAATGCACTGCTGTGGTCGGTGTTCTCTACTGTCGCTAATGCCATAACATTTTAAGCAGTATGCAAACACACTATTGCGGTCAGTGTTCTCTACTGTCGCTAATGGCGTAACATTTTAAGCAGTATGCAAACACACTACTGCAGACGGTGTTCTCTACTGTCACAACATTTTAAGCAGTACGCAAATGCACTGCTGTGGTCGGTGTTCTCTACTGTCGCTAATAGGGTTACCACCTGTCCCACTTTGCGAGGGACAGTCCCTCTTTGGGCAGTTGTGTCCTGCAAAAAATGTGAAAAAAATGGCAAATGTCCTGAGATTTTAGGACAAAATTATTTTCTATATTTTATGTAATAGTTGCATAAAACAGTTATTCTGTATTTGAAACACCTAAATGTGATAAGAAACAGAATAAGGAACTAAAATGCTACAAGAATAAACTTTTATTCGGGCAAAAAACTGAAGTTCTGTCCTTTGTACTGGCCGTGGGTATGTTTTGCCCTGCAAAATCTGATGTTTGTAGCACAAATGTCCCACTTTAGGCATTTAGAAAGGTGGCAACCCTAGTCGCTAATGCCGTAACATTTTAAGCAGTAGGCAAACACACTACTGCAGTCCGGTGTTCTCTAATGTCGTTAATGCCATAACATTTTTAAGCAGTACACAAGCACACTACCGCGGTCCGGTGTTCTCCACTATCGCTAATGCCATAACATTTTTTAAAGCAGTACACAAACACACTACCGCGGTCCAGTGTTCTCGACTACTTCGGCGCTGTTGTTGGTCTCTCTCCAGTGAAACACTTGACGAGTTATCTCTTTCCACCGACTTCGGAGTGAAATTATTGCGTCTTACAGACTCCTGGTAAGTCAAGGGGAGATAGTTATAGTGTGCTAACTCTAGTTTACCTCAGAAGTTGGGAGTTCGTCCAATCAATTTCGTTCACTTTGAGAGTGTGGGAAGCAGTCGGACAAGCCGGACACAGCAAGGATAATAGATCCTCTGGGGGAAAGGAACGATAGCTGAGAATGGAATTACTAAGTGGTGCTAACACTGTTCGCATTGCTACTGGGGCAAACACTGAAAATAATACCCTAATACCCTTTCTTGAAAATCATACCAGAACTAGGGTTGCTACCTTTTCAAATGGCCAAAGTGGGACATTTTCGGTACAAACATCAGATTTTACAGGCCGACACATTCCCACGGTCAGTACAAAGGATAGAACTTAACTTTTTTGCCTAAATAAAAGCTTATTCTTGTAGCATTTTAGTTGCTTGTGGTGGTGCTGCGGTAGCGTTGTCACCTCATAGCAATTCTCAGCTAGAGCGTCTTCTGTGTGGAGGCATACGTGAATGGGGCGTACCTTGCCTTCGTTGAAGGTTGTGCGTCAGGGCTGGTAACCCGGTACGTAAAAATCCACTACCAATCATTAGCGGACTGGAGTTCCGCTGTGGCGACCCCTAAACAGGAAAAGCCGAAAGATACAAACATTCTGGTTCTTATAACATTTAGGTATTTAAGATACACAATAACTAAAACTATTACATACAATATAGGAAATAAATTTGTTCTACAATCTCAGAACATTTGCCATTTTTAAAATATTTTGTCAGGACACAACTGCCCAAAGAGGGACTGTCCCTCGCAAAGTGGGACAGGTAGTAACCCCAGAACTGTTGTCACTTTTCGCGTCAGTCTGAAACTTCTATCCAAAAGCAGAAATGTTCACTTCAGGACTGTCCTTTGTAAAGTGGAACGCATCATCACCGCGCACCTGGCTACCAAAAATCACCTGAAGTACGGCCAAAGCGCTGGCCTTCCTCTGCCGTGACTTGGTAATTAATATGGTGACGTTCGAAGTGTACCAAGTTTCCGAGTTTACTGCTAATTAAATCGGCTTCAGCAAAGCACGCATTTCCGTCCCCGAAACACTAGCCTAAACGCTCGGTCTTTTTGTACCCGATGAATAAACTACAGGGTCAGTTTATAATATCGTGCTACTCGTTTTAGACACGTGAAGTTGCTTCCTTTTACATTTACTCAAGTCTTCTTGGAAGGCGCAGACACAAAGCCAATTGGGTCAGCCAAAAGAGTCGCATGTTACCATGACAACGTTTACAAGTCTGTAAGGCCGGAACTTGAGGGAATGTGAGGAGCAAAGCTTTATGTAGGGTACTTACAAACGGTTTTGAAATGTCCGAAATGAAAATATTTTTTCTGGTAACGGTTTAGGGAGATTTTCTCAAGTTTAGAGAGAGCTGTAGATCGGCGAAAAATAAACCAAGTAACCGGGTTAGTTTATGTAATGCGAATTTGAAGCTTATTCCTGTAATTTTTGCGGGACCTTAGGGTATGGTAACAAGTGAACTACAGTACTCTAGAGCCTTCCTTGAACGGGTCTCTGTTTTTCGTATCTTTCAAATATAAATGTGGCCTGGTCTGAGTTCTCTTGTTAACAGTGTTTCCAACTGAGGATGAGGAAACCTCTTGAGAAATGATTCCAGTACTGGTAGAAAATTACCATTATTTGCAGAAAAAGTATAGTGGCATTAATATTTTCAGTCTGCACGTATGGCGGCAGACCAAACTACTGTCAAGCATTTTTTAATGTGGAGCGACTATTAAGATAATAGTTTAAATATATACATGTACACGTCTTTTATCTTTTTTAAATAAATGAATCGCTCCTGTTAGTCGCCGTACTCCCAGCACAGTTTATACAGTAGTAGACATACACTGTTGCTTATTATTGGATAGCTTACTTGTGAAGCCTCTTGAGATTAATCGAAGGCTGTTGTGTGCAGGTCGATGTGCGCTCCTCGGCAATGTTCAGTGCTAGCTATGCATCGAGGGCCAGTTTCCCTCACTGGTCCAGAGATAGTACTCTGGATAAAACTCGTTATCCTCGCCCTTTGGCCCTTAATCAAGATCTGTCCTTACCCCCTATTGCTTCAGATGTACCAGGAACTAGTGGAGGAACCCGAGAAGTAGATCCTTATAGGAAAATTAACATTCTCGAAAAAAACATTAAGTTCCTGCAAGAGCAGCATGCAGAAACGTTGGAGAAACTTCACAACGAAATCGATATACTCCGACGGGAAAATAAAGGTGAGGATGGTTTTAACGCGGTTGTGGGTTACTTCTTGCATAGATAAAATAGGTTAAAAAAGACTTGTTTACTTATATTTGTTAGCTGGGGCATAACACTGATCATAAGTTCAGCCCGGAAGCATAATTTTAAACTGTTTTTTTAATCACTGAAAATTACATTCAGTCAGTATTGCCAGGCATTATAATTTTGTACTTTTTTATCAATCAAAGTCATTTAGCATTTTATCATTTATGCAAAGCCATGGAAAGACTTAAACACACATAAAAACTTGTCATTGGATGCTCTTGCTGTACAGTGGTTCCATTCATATTTAGATAATAGGCAACAGGCTGTACTATGGGATAATTCCTTATCTTCCCACCTCCCAGTCGCCCTAGGTGTCCCTCAGGGATACATTCTGGGCCCTTTACTCTTCTCCATCTTTACTAATGACCTCCATTCAGTTATTCCACAAGCTGTCTGTATCCAATACATGGATGACTCCACACTCATATGCTCTGCTAATTCCCCATCAGAACTTCAGTCACTAACCCAAAAGACCCTTAGGACAGTTAAAAATTGGCTCCTACATAGGCGTCTTATCTTATACCCCCAAAAAACTAAAATGTTACTATTCACCCCCACCCGTAGAACCTCCCCACTTAACTTTACTGTCATCTCAAATAATGGTACTATAATAGCTCCTGAGCAAACCACTAAACTTCTGGGAGTACTAATAGATTACGAGCCACACATTAACAACACCATAAAAACAGTCAGTAAGAAACTAGGTTCCCTCTACAGGATCAGATCCTTTCTGACTCCTCCAGCTAGGGTCACCATTGCCCGCACCCACCTTATCTCTACCCTACTCTATGCCTCCCCGATCTATACCAAAATAAGCAAAAGCAATCTGAGCAAACTCTCCTCCTCCTACAACAATATCGCCAGACTTGCAGCTGGGTCCTCCTATAGAACCCATCACTGTGGCAATCTAAATCAGCTAGGATGGTTAGAATTGCCAAATCTTATACTTTTCAAACAACTAATTGTAGCCCATAAGATCCTGCATCATCCTAACAATACACCCATACTTACTTCCCTAATCACCCCCATAACAATCTCAAAACCCTACGTTCATCTAACAAACTACTTGTACACATAGCTAAATCCAATATTTCAGCTGGTGACACTGTTCTCTAATACAGTAGGTGAAACCTGGAACAGCCTCCCATGTCAACTAACCTCCCTATCCTCAGTTTACCTATTTAAAAGCAAGCTCAAACCCTGCATGAATCACTTTGGCTATGCCCCTGTGTTAACCCAGACTAACCACCTATGCTTTCCCCAACACCCCTGACTCTAATCCTCTTTGAGCATTATTTTGTGCTAACTCTCTGATATTACTGTGTGGAACCTTTCAGAGGATTTTTTCCTCATGTAAATATGTATATACAGAAAAATGACATCAAATAACTGTACTCTTGTTAGACTGAGTAGTAAAACTGTAACCTTGTTCTTTGCCTAGGAATATCCAAACCAATTAACACTACTGTTTTCCATTGAAACTTATGTGTGACTTTAGAATCTATAGTGTCTCTTAAATATAAATTACATAAAGGTGTGTTCATATCAGACATTCCCTACTGGAATGCTAAATCGTACTTAGGCAATTTGTAACTAATCACTGTAATATACCAATGTCTATTGTAAATACCATTGTAATGTACCAATGTCTATTGTAAATACCATAATGTACCAATGTCTATTGTAAATACCATTGTAATGTACCAATGTCTATTGTAATTACCATTGTAATGTACCAATGTCTATTGTAAATACCATTGTAATGTACCAATTTTATTTTTATTTATTTTTATTTAACATTTGTTGACTGGGAATGTCCGACTAGGTTCCACAGAGCCTGTTTTCAGCGGAGGCCCGGGGAGAAACGCTCCAAATGTCTGTTGTAATTACCATTGTAATGTACCAATGTCTATTGTAAATACCATTGTAATGTACCAATGTCTATTGTAATTACCATTGTACTGTACCAATGTCTATTGTAATTACCATTGTAATGTACCAATGTCTATTGTAAATACCATTGTAATGTACCAATATCTATTGTAATTACCATTGTAATGTACCAATGTCTATTGTAATTACCATTGTAATGTACCAATGTATATTGTAATTACCATTGTAATGTACCAGTGTCTATTGTAATTACCATTGTAATGTACCAATGTCTATTGTAAATACCATTGTAATGTACCAATGTCTATTGTAAATACCATAATGTACCAATGTCTATTGTAAATACCATTGTAATGTACCAATGTCTATTGTAATTACCATTGTAATGTACCAATGTCTATTGTAAATACCATTGTAATGTACCAATGTCTATTGTAATTACCATTGTAATGTACCAATGTCTATTGTAAATACCATTGTAATGTACCAATGTCTATTGTAAATACCATTGTAATGTACCAATGTCTATTGTAATTACCATTGCAATGTACCAATGTCTATTGTAATTACCATTGTAATGTACCAATGTCTATTGTAAATACCATTGTAATGTACCAATGTCTATTGTAATTACCATTGTAATGTACCAATGTCTATTGTAATTACCATTGTAATGTACCAATGTCTATTGTAAATACCATTGTAATGTACCAATGTCTGTTGCAAATACCATTGTAATGTACCAATGTCTATTGCAAATACCATTGTAATGTACCAATGTCTATTGTAAATACCATTGTAATGTACCAATGTCTATTGTAAATACCATTGTAATGTAACAATGTCTATTGTAAATACCATTGTAATGTACCAATGTCTATTGTAAATACCACTGCTCTTACCTTTTTGCTGCTTGTGGAGCTTTTCTCCCCGGGCCTCCACTGAAAATGGATATATATCCAGCTGGACTAGCCCAGTCAAGAAATGTAAAATAAAAAAATAAAATCATGGAACTAATCAATAAGGAAATAGGGACGCATCTCTGGATTTGTCAAGGGCAGATCATGCTTACTTAGCTTGGTGGGCCTTTTTTGAAAAGGTCACTAAAGCAATGGATGAAGTTAAAATGGTACACACTGCATACTTCAAACCTGGCCAAAGCTTTTGACACAATCCCCCACTTGGGCATAATAGAAAAGCTAAATAAACTGGGAATAAACCCGTATGTGGTGATGTTTTACAACAGTACGCCCCCCCCCGACCTTTTCCTGCAGAAATGGGTGAGCCAGATTGAATGACATGGCTAATGGCTGTGATGTAGCAGGCAAATGATGCATGACTGACACGTTATGCAGATTTGCCTGTGACATTATAAATACTGGGTAATTGTTCCTAAAAGTTGTGTTATTTATATTTATATAAAAGTGCTGGGAAAAAAGTATTTGTAAGCTAGAGTATTAGCTCGTCAGAAAATCATGTGTTTGCAGACAGCATGCATACGATATCTACACGTTTTGTCAAAACAGATTAAAAGCGCAGGGAGAAAAAGGAATTGTGAGCTAGAGTATCAAACTCTAGATTACACAGTTGCTAGACTGTCTATTAAAATCCACAAAACTCCAAAATAAAGCATTAGATGCCACAAACTGATTAAACATTTGTAAACTAATGTGAACATTTCCTTTCATATGCGTTACATTGCAGATCCAGAACTTACTTAGTATGACATGAACACTAGAAGAAAATAAAAAAATAAAAAAAAAGAAATAAAAATTTATATTACGCTAGTCAGTATAACCAGCCATTTACTTAAAAATTTTCCCATCTTACATTGTGGTTGCTGGTGCTGTGTCTATGTGAATAAACATTGTGGTTTGTGGTGGAAACGGCTATCTGAGTGCTTTTTTTTGGATCCATTTGTATGTTTACAGCATGCCGGAAATACCAGCTGAATATTCATGCAGACTACTGAACTGTCTTCATGTTTATTCAAGTCTAGAGAAAAAAATGGCCACATGCAGACTGTTGGGAGGGGTTTGGGCAGGCCTTGATACTGGGCATTGGGGGGTACTGTTGTAAAATATCGCCCTCTATGTCACCCACTGGATTGCCTGCTGGATCACAAATAGAGTGCAGGAAATCAAAATAGGGGAAGTTACCTCCACAAAGAAACCAGTCACCACTGGTGTCTGCCAGGGTTCTGTGCTGAAGCCACTCCTTTTTAACATCTTCTGCTTTGAAGTAAAAGCAAGTACCAAAGGGTTCTGGCCGACTAAGTTTGTAGATGACTGTAAACTAGGAGCAGTCATTGATTCCTCAAATTATGCAAGGTTATAATGCCTTCCACACATTTAGACCAGCTACTACACAGACGGGGACTAAAGGTAGAGGTGTCTCACTTTACCTAAAAAATAAATCTATCTCAAGGGTGGTCAAATAGGACAATGCACTTGAGCTACTCCATGTTCACATTACCATAGGCAAAATCAAATACCATTTCCTTGCAGCTATAGGTCCCCCCTTTATGACCCAGGAAACCCATACCATGTATTTAAACTTATTGGAAACATTTACCATCCAACCCAGTACCATATTCATGGGTGACCTTAATTACCCCACTATTAACTGGGAATCCTATATGACACCAAACGTACAGGCACAGAGATTCCTGGATTTTGTAAACACAAACTCCATGGACCAGATTGTCAGTATACTAACCAGGGGTGCAACCATACAAGATCTGGTCCTCACTAAAATGGGAGAGTGCTGCACACCCCCTAGTGTAATGACAGCTCTGGTAAGGTCAGACCAAAAATGGTCTTCATTGAAGTAAAAATAAAACCTGGACCCCCAGCTAACCATGCAATATTCAGGAACTACTCTAAGGCTAACTTTCTGCCATTAAATGATAGCCTAGTAAAATTTGAAGTCCCCAGAAACCCTGAGAACAGTGCTGCCTTTGCAGAACTGTTCACAGAAACCCTGTGCAAGCATGTTAATAGCTGCATCGAGGCAGCTGTACCCACCAT
Source organism: Protopterus annectens (assembly GCF_019279795.1). Taxonomy (NCBI): domain Eukaryota; kingdom Metazoa; phylum Chordata; order Ceratodontiformes; family Protopteridae; genus Protopterus; species Protopterus annectens. The sequence goes on from NC_056733.1 coordinate 880,971,072, forward strand.
GAAAAAGTACAGAACTAACTCACAAAAACAAGCCACCCTGGTGGACTCACATAATCATTAAGATGTATAACAGATGAAGGAAAATCATGGCAAAAATTAGAAGGTGCAGCACACAACAGGATAAAAGCACTCTCATCAAACTAAACAAACAACTCAGAGGACAAATAAAGTCTACAAAAGCCAAATTTGAGGTAAATTTGGCCTCCCAGGCCAAGGACAACCACACAGGATTCTTTAGCTATGTCCACAACCTCAAAGACAATACACAATTGTGTGCAGAGCTCATTGCAAATGGATCCACCTATACTGATCCAGAAGATATAGCAAACCTACTGGCTGACAAATTCAGCTCCAGTTTTACCCCTCTCTTCTCCTCAACTTTCCATCAGGAAATACTATAAAATATAATCTCCTCTGCTATTACTAGGGAACAGGGCCTTAATGCTCTCTCTCTCTAAGGCCAAGAACACTGCATCAATGGGCCCAGACAGTATCCCAGGATGCCCTCTAAATAGCATGAAACATGACCTATCTGGCCCTCTGGAATTGCTAACTGTAGCCTCCAAACTGGCTTTTTGCCTCATGAATGGAAAATGGCAACAGTCATCCCTCTGCACAAAGGTGGGCCATCTACAGACCCTGGAAACTACAGACCCATAAGTCTCACTAGTCTTATATACAAAGCCATGGAAAGAATTGTTATGGAAATAATCAACAATGATATCGTAACCCCCTGGACCCAAGCCAGTTTAGTTTCATCAAGGGCAGGTCATGCCTACTCAATCTGGTGGACTTTTTTGAGAAGGTCATCAAAGCAATGGATGAGGGAAAAATGGTTCACACTGCCTACTTTGACCTGGCCAAGGCATTTGACACAATACCTCACTTGGGCATTGTTAACAAATTCAAGAGGTTAGGTACAAACCCATATGTCACCTGGTTGCTAGCCAGTTGCCTCACAGACAGGATCCAGGAAGTTAATATTGGGGAGTCCACCTCTGCAAAGAGGCCAGTCACAAGTGGAGCCCCTCAGGGATCAGTGCTTGGACAACTTCTTTTTGGCATTTACTTCTCTGAAGTCAAGGCCAATGTCAATGGTCCTGGTTGACTAAATTTGCAGATGGTTGCAAATTAGGAGCCGTCATTGAATCCCACACTGACACAGATGTTCTCCAGGAAGGGCTAACACAGACAAACAACTGGTGTCAGAGCCATGGACTAAAACTAAATGCCAAGAAATGCATAATAGTATCCTTCAGGAAGTCATCCACCCCTGGTAACTATCATATTGAAACACACCCCTTAGAGCTGACCCAGTATTCAGGGACCCAGGGACATACAAAGATCGTAATCTAGCCTTTGACTATCACATGTCTACAGTAGTGAGGAAATCATTCTATGTTGCACACCTTATAAACAAAGATATATCATCTAGGTCCAAGGAATTCATTGTTCTACTGTATTTGGCATTCATCAGCTGTATCATTGAATACAATGCCCTCTTTGGTATGTACCTAACCAGACATATCCAACAAATTATTAAATATTTCTATACCCTTCACTGTGGTTGGTCTTTTAGAGAACACTTTTAACATCTTAAGAGTACTTATGTTTATTTTAGTGACACTGTGGCTACTCCTGAAAGCCTTGCTGCATTGGTCAAACTCTACCATTTGTATTAGTATTAATTTTATTCAGTATAATTGGGTACCTTGTAAGAGCCTTAGAGTAGCTGACTGTTGGCAACATAATTACCTTATAGTCTGGGCAGAGGTGGTACAGCTGGTAAATCTGTCCCAGTCTTTCCCAGGTGTGTGTGTGTGTCTCTGTGTGTGAAAATCAAACATCCAAGTGTTTGTGTGTCAGCTACTTGGAACAGGGACACAGAGCTCCAAAATAGTCAGTGTGGAGTCTTGTCTGTGGCCTGGACAGAGAGAGAGAGAGCTAGAGAGAGACCAGTCCCAGGTATGGAGTGTGCTCCCTGTGTGCTCTTAAGGGAAACTGTGCTTGGTGCAGAGAGCTGCTAGGACTGAGCCCTGGGGAATGCCACTTGTAACCAGTTTAGAGTCGGACCTAGCTCCCGCAACTCTCACCATGTGGGTTCTGTCCATGAGCCAGTTGGCAACCCATCTTGTGAAGTAGGTGTTTATGTTCAGGCTGGTGAGCTTGTGTATAATACCAGAATGGGGAATGGTGTCGAAGGCCTTAGCGAGGTGTAGGTAGGCTGTGTGTACCACCTTTCCCTTGTCTATAGCCTTGATAACTGTCTCAAAGAAGTCCACCAGGTTTAGGAGGCAGGATTTGCCCTTAACAAAGCCAAACTGGGTAGGGTCCAGTGTTTGGAGGTTCCCAATGTCTCTGTTAATGAGTTCCATGATGATACGCTCCATAGCCTTGCAGACTAAGGTAGTCAGGCTTATAAGCCGATAGTTCCCGGGGTCTGTTGTGGCTCCACCTTTGTGGAGCGGAATAACCGTTGCTGTGCGCCACTCTATGGGTATGTAGCCTGTGGAGAGGCTGAGTTTGAGCAGTGTGTTCAGATGAGGAGTTAGTTTGTCTTTAAGCTCGTGTCGGATGCAGCCTGGGACACCGTCCGGTCCCATTGATGCTGTGTTTTTGGCTTTGGAGTGGGCTGTTTTAACCTGAGTGTCTGTGATTTCAGGGACTCTACATTCTTCTGGTATGGTTATGGGACCCTTTTGGGGGTAAGAGGGGGGTGAAGTTTGCGCTGAACCTGTCTGCCAGGATGTTGTCTATATCGGTCAGTTCAGTGTATTTTGTGCCATTCTGCACTAACTCTGAGCAGATCTGAGCATTGCCACTTAGATTCTTGACATAGCTAAAGAATGCCTTGTGTTATCTTTGGAGTCCTTGGCAATTTTTCTTTCAATGCTCGCCTTGGATGATTTTATGAGGGATCGTAGTTTCTTGCTGATACTGATCAGGGATGTCTTCCCTTCTTGGGATTTTACTCTTTTCTGTACTAGTTTTCTCCTTCTATTGTATAACTTGTTTATGGCAGGAGTTCACCAGACTGGTTTCCTTTTCTTGGAGGAGTGACTGTTGGTTTTGCTTGAGATGGCACGATCCATGCATTCTTGTAGCTGCCTGTAGAATGCATTAGTAAAGGATTTTGCAGCTTGGACAGTGTTATCCTTCAGCATGGGGGCTTTGAAACTTTCCACCTCGATCTTAAGTAACGTGAAGTTTGCATTTGAAAAGTTTTTCACGGTGGTTTTCTTGTACGGGGGTGAGGGCAGAATATGGATATCCAAAGTGATTTGTTTATGGTCAGATCTAACCAGCGAGGGGTTGACCTCTGGTGTGGAACACCGGTCGCCCATGTTGGTGATGATCAGGTCCAATATGTTGTCAACTCTGGTGGGAGTGTTGACCAGTTGAACCAGGGCATTTGAGTTTATAAATTCTTGGAAAAGTTGAGCAAGGGAGTTAGTACTTGAGTAGTTCTCCCAGTTAATGTTTGAGTAATTGAAATCACCCAATATTAGGGTGTTTGGTAGGACCTTTATGTTTCCCAGTGTTTCCAAAAAACGTGGAATGGGGGTCCTGGGACATGGTGGGTGATCTGTAGCAAGTTACAATTTGAATTGCAGTTTTGCACATTGTTAGTTTCACGCGGATGTTCTCTGAAGCATCATGCTGTGTCACTAACCTGGAGGTGTGGGTATCCTTGATGAATATGGATACGCCCCCACCTTTTGTATTTTGGTTTAGGTTCTGTGGCTGAAATGTATGGTATGAGTTTTAGCCTGGTAGTGCTGGGATGCTCTCTGGAGCTTTAAACCAGGTTTCTGTTACTGCACATATATCGATTTTCTCCATACTGAGGAGTGCCTCGAGTGCATGCATTTTGAGGTTTAGACTTCTGGCATTGAGTAGCATTACCCTCAGTTTTTTTGTTACTTGTGCTATTTACGGCAGTGGCTTTGTCTTTTGAGCCTTGCCTAAAAAAGGCACTATGGGGGTGGCAACAGCTTTGGCCAGTATTCGAAAGTCTAAGGGTGACAGTCGCAAGCCGTCTCTAGCGAAGCAGTGTGGCTTGTCGAGCATGTCATCCCAGGTGCACAGACACTTAATCCCCTTTGAATGACACTAGAAACTTAGCCAGTTGTTGAAATTGAGAATTTTTTTCTTTATACCGTGGTATCCTTCTTGGTGAGGGCAGGATGCTACTCAGGGTCAGGGTCATACCGGCCTGGGCTACGTGATCAGAGAGCTCTTCCATGTCTCTCGTCATGTAGTCCAGGGAGGTACAGCTCAGGTCATTCACACCAACATGGACAATGACAGAGTCATATTTGTACTTGTTCTGGAGTGACCTGAGTGCTTGTGTTATGTGGCAGATCCTGGCACCCGACAGGCAGCTAACAGTAACCTTCTCCTTATTCAGCCTAGTGAGTGGGACGTCAGTGTTTCTGACTATAGAGTCACCTATTACTAGTATGTTGGGTATGTTATTTTGCCTTAAGGGCTGTGATTGCATGGCACACTGGTTTTGTGAAGTATGTGTTTCATGGTTTGTGTTGGGGAGTGAAGGTTGCTTGAATGTTTGCTTTGAAGGTCTCTGTTGGTTTTGCAGATTTTTGTTTAGAGCCTCCGAGTACGTTTTCATGTATTTATGTGTGTTATTTGCTGGTGCTGGTTTAATGGGTCTATGTAAGACTGGTGGTGTGTTGCAAGTATTTCCCTTCTCCTCTTGACTGTCTGATCCAGTCTTGGGTTGAGAGAGCTTAGCCTCTAGTTTGGCTGTATAACTGCATCTCTCGCATGTGTTAGTGTTTGGTGGTAGGAGGAGGGGGTTGTCTGTGTACATGAGGTAGTTGTAACATTTCCTCAAAATGCCCAGATTCAACAGTTGGACTGGAGAGTACACCTGAAACTGCCCTTTGGACATGCCTGGATAGGTACAGTGAACTGTTTTACTGGATGGCTGGTAAGGTCGAATAGAGAGCCTTGTCTTTCTGTACAGTACAGGAGGGTCTAGTGCTAGGGTTTATAAGTGCTTGCTATAAGTTTTGAGCAAGTGCTGGGCTGAGAAATGAATTGCTTGAGTGCTTAAGTTGAAAGTTTGTCTAGTTCCAAGGGAAAAATTGAAGAGGAGACTTTATGGAGCCAGGAATAGTTTTACTCTAGCTAACCGGCGCTGCCCGGCGCGCAAATACGGTATTTATAGCAGGGAAATGAAAGCGAGAGAAATTAGCCCAAAATGGCCAAAAAACTACTAATTTCTGGGCTGAAACCACTCCTCCAGGGACAGATAGGCTGCTCAAAACTCCCCTCTCTCACAGGTGAACAGAGAAACTTCCTTCTATCCAAGTAAGGTATGGGCAAACACAAAGAATTGTAACACAGCCCTGAATTCAGCACTAACCTGAAAACTGGACTATACTAGCTTAGAAGGGCAGGAAGCAAATATATATATATATATATATATGGTTCCCTATTAGAATCCTGAAACACTATAAGCCTGAAAGTCAAAATCCTGAAAACTTATGACTGAAAATGCAAAATCTCGAAAATGCAAAATCCTGAAAGTCAAAATCCTGAAAACACAAATAATGCTAATATGTCACTATAAAGACACTAATATCTACCAACTGACCCTGACCTAACCTAACCCTAAGGTCCGTCACTATACACTCACCTGACCGCACACTAACCCTAACTCACTTAAACCGCCCCTAACCCCAATATTTGTCACTATTGCATACATGCCTAACCTGCACCCTAACCCTAACTCACTTATACTGCCCCTAACCCTAACATAAAACCAACCGCACACTTACCTGGACCCAACGCATGACCTAACACCACAGGGCTAACAATAGCAAAGCCACGATGACGTCAGTATGTCCATTTTGTGTTTTCAGGATTTTGACTTTCAGGATTTTGCATTTTCGAGATTTTGCATTTTCAGTCATTAGTTTTCAGGATTTTGACTTTCAGGCTTATAGTGTTTCAGGATTCTAATAGGGAACCATATATATACCCCCCACACCCCCCGATGTGGGGGCTCTGCCCCCCACACACCCCTAACTATATATTCTAACTCCAGGGTCGCACTACAGTGGGGAAGGGGGAATATTCCATTTTATTGCTAATAATAGTTGTCAGTGAAATGAACTTTCAGTGAAATGAAGTTTCAGTGAAATGAATTTCAGTGAAATGGTGTCAGTGAAATGAAAGTCAGTGAATTGAAAGTTCAGTGAACTGAAGTGAACCCATATATATATATATATATATATATATATATATATAATTTTTTTTTCTTTCAGAAAATAAAGCAGATACACTCAAAAAAATAGTTTAAAAGCACAAAGAAGACCCAATCATACCAAAGATTACAACAAAAATATAGAGGCATTTTATATAAACTGTGCAAAATAAGAATGCAAGCTATATGGACGATATGTGATGTGTGAAAAAAGATTCCATCAAGAATGTTGAGACATGCAATGTGCCTGCGGACACCAAGCCAGTGAAAATAATGAGATGTTGTAATTATGTACATAATATACAATTCAACAGTGTCAATGCAGATAAATAATGTGTTGGATCAGTTTGTACAGTAAGGGGAAGAGAAAGAGGAAGGAAGGAATGAAGGGGCACAATTCTAGGAAAACTAAGGAGATTTGGTTGATAATTGAGAACACTGGACAGAGTAAGTGCAGATCTAGAACAGGGAGAGAAATGGATATGCACGGTCCGGTACTCTCTATTATTGCCTTCTTTGGTAGTTAAGGTGCCTGCGAAGTTTACATTCTACTTTTGTTACTTTGTTCTTGCTTTTGATGTGGTCTAACAGAAAAAGTGACATGTAGCAAATAGCAACTATTTTATTGTTCATCTTAATTTTTGTTGTTTTAATTTTTAGATAATTGGCGCAATTTGTTTAACAAGACCACATCAACATGTAATGCATTTTCACTATCTATCCACAGTGAAAATATGACATAACCCCCCATTACATGCCTTTATGGTAGTTAGCTGACAACAAGATCCAAAACAAGCACCCACTGTAGTACTGGAAACAAAAAAGCAACAGTAGAGTACAACCACATTGAGAAAAACTTTTAATACAAAAAGCAGCTGCAAAGCTTTCGGGTCTACACCCTTCCTCAATGCTAAATACAAATTCAAAAACACATGAGTTAGAGTTTAAATAGGAGCCAAGAAAAATCATGTGATTCCAGCCAGCCGATCAAATGACAACAACATATAGAATCACAAACAGGTTATTTTAAAAAATACAGAATTTGAAAGTAACATAGAAGCACATATAAAAAATAAAAATAAAACACAAAAATATTGTTAAGGGACACGTAGAAAATTTTTACAATCAAAATTTACTCTGCTGTAGCCTCAGTAGAATGGGCTTTAAGGTAACAGCAGTATTAAGGCCGGGTGGATGATCAGCAGCTAGCCTCAGTTAGCTGACAACACACAGAAATATAGATTAAAAAAGTAAGTAAACCAAGAATTCAGACACAAAACTACTGTAAACTTTAACATCTTTAATGTTTAGATAATTGGGATGATTTTTTTAAAGAAAGATATACAGACCTGTAATGGGGTTTATGCTGTAATTTTATTGTGGATGGATAGTGCAAATGCATTACATGTTGATGTGGTCAAACAGAACTACATGCCTTTTCTGAAGAGTAGCAAGCGTGACTCTCTAATGCCTGGCATTACTGACTGATTATACTCCTCAGTGATTTGCCAAAATGAGGCTCAAGGACAGTTAAAAGTTGTGTTGCGTAGTTACATATCTAGACCAAAATTATTTTGTGTTTACCTCCTTAGATTCGGACCAGCAGTTGGTGGTAATGGATAATACAGGAGCAGATCATGCAGCTCCTCCTGTCTTCAGAAATTATCAGAATGTTACAGCAGTAGCTGTTAACATATCTTACTGCCCTAACATTTTGAGAGCTACACAAAAGCTCTGGTGGAGTCTAGCGTTGTGCATTATCCCCAATATTAGTTTGTCAGGGGAGAGGGAGTAGGATGAAAGCAGCAAAGACTTAGTAGAACAAAGGAGATTAGTTTGTCAGAGAAAATAAATGATAAATGAACTGTATTAAATGGCATGACTTGAGGAGGGGAGAGTAAGAGAGACAAGTGTCAGGTGATGTGTCCAGAGGGTAAGTATTTATTTGGGTGGCAATCAGAAGGTCAAGTGGGTTTGGTCAAACCCACTTCAGTCGAGGTCTGGAGGCCGAATGATGAAAATGTCGAATTTGACATTGTCAAAGTACAAATCTTGCCCCCATCTCGACCCATGTTAAAGCCCGTTCCAAGGTTTACGGCGAGTTGTATTTCGACAATGTTGGAATTCGATATTGTCAGTTTCACGGTAGTGGGTCGATGATACCATCATTCGATGGGATCAGGTTCGACCTTCTGATTGGAAACCATTTATTTTGGTTTTATTTAAGGAGATGTGCTTTAAGTTGTGAACAGAATAGTATAACAAGATAAGTGTTTGATATATATGAACCATGCAGCAGGATTTTGGACTTGGGGTGAGCATCTGAGGGGAGTGTAATCAAGAAGAGGTTCAAGGTCTCTAAGTCTGACCTTTCTGAAGTAAAATTGAGTGGAAGTGTTTGGGAAAGGGGGTTCCAGTGATGAGATGGCAGACATTGTGAAAGTGTAAGTATAAGAATTAAAAGTTTGGCTGGTGCATCAGAGTTTGTTTCTGAATGTTTATAGAGCTGGACGTGAGTGTACTTGACTAATGAGGTTATATGACAAGATTTCTGAGTGTAATAGTTTACATAACTGAGACCCAAGAAGGAAATCTGCTCTTTGGTTAATGTGTAACTGGTTGGCTTTATTGATCGATAGACAGTGGTATTCTTGCTTGGAGTACAGGTTAATGAATTGACAAATTTTAGTGGACAGGATCTTTAGGGTTGTAGTGTTCTGTCTGAGAAAACTGCTACTCAGGGAAGAGCATATTCCAGTTGGGCAAAGTTCTTTACCTATGGCATATCTAGCAGAACAGAAAAGCACATGTGAGAATTTTCTGGCTTTGAATAATACAGATTTTGCTTCTGGTTTTGTCAATGTGGAGTTGAAGGTTAAGTGTTTGATCAAGCCAGATGCTTAAGTATTTGAAGTTGTTGTTTCAATGCAAACTTTAAAGTCTTATTGTCTAGGATGAATGTGGCCATACCGAGTTTGGTGAAATATATTTGTAGTAATCCTCCCCCTAGGATGCACAGTAGAAAACCCCACCCAAATCCTCTCTCACCACTGTCATATTACTGACATCTAGGCTGGAATGACAGGCTTTGTGTCAGCATGCCTTTTGTGAAGTAAAGGAAGTCTGAAATAGGGACATATTTTTTTTTTAACACCACTCTTATAAACTTAGAAAATTGCTGGAATAACAGGTTTTGTCACTGACATTTTGTCTGCTTTTATAATACAACCGCGTGGACTGTGTGAATTGTTAGAAATATCCAAGTTAGTCTTCCTGTCAATCAGCAGTATATCACAATCCTGTTCTTCCTTTTTAGGTCTCTGCATGACTAACTACAGTATTTAAGAAGTATAACCATTCTATTTTTATTTCTGTTGCACTTTTTATTTTCAGTCATTCATTAACTGAGAGTAAATCTTGAATAAGTTACACCAATGGTTCCAAGACTGCTTAATCAGCAGATATTTCAGAGTTAAGATTAGCATGCCATATCTATTTCAGACATTCCCCATGTAAAAGGAGTTTCTCCAGGTTCAATACTTGCTCTCCTACTCTTCTCAGTTTCATTAATAAACTGCTCAATGGCTTGCCCCACCTCTCACTTCTTTTATATGTCCATGACATTATTTTATTCTGATCTAGCTCTTCTCACTTCATTTTAAAAAAAAAAACAACTTCAAACAGACCTCCCTTCACTCATGAACTAGCTTAGCTCCAAGAATCTACTCTTAAATGCATCTACAGTTTAAGGGGTTTGGGGCTACAGCCAACTGCACAGAGTGTCAAGGACAGTGTCTGAAGAAGAATTCCAAAGAAACTGGAAACTAAGGTGTGGCAAAAAGTGTAGGGTACTTCTGCATGGCACAGAAAGCTGCAGTAAAGGCAGAGCTTGAGTGCTGGTGATGGAGATGAAGTGCCTGAGATGTATGGTAAGATGCACACTGTGGGAAAGAGAAAGAAATGTGGATATAAGAGCAGAAACCAAAGTAGCTCCAGTTGCAAAAAGGTCAAAGAGAACAGATTATGGTGATTTTGTCACATGTGCAGAAAAGCAGAAGACAATGTGGAGAAGAAGATTTTGGATAGAGAGGAAGAAGGCAAGGAGAAACAAGGGCATCCAACAAAGAGGTGGATGAATTGTGTGAAAGACCTGTGACACTTAGGCATAAGTGCTGAAGGTAGGAGAGTGGCATTGAATTGAGAGAGATGGCAACACGACACCCCAGCCCCATGTAGAAAGTGGGAAAAAGGTGTTTGATGATTATGATGATCTATGGAACACACCAAAAACTCTGGGTGTGACTTAGGCATTGGGCTTATACCTGTTTCAAGTTAAATTACATATGTGCATGGCGGCCACGGTGGTGCAGTGGTTAGCGTTGCCACCTCACAGCAAGAGGTTCTCCGGTTCGATCTTCAGCTGGGGTGCCTTCTGTGTGGAGTCTGCATGTCCTTCCTGTGGTTGCATGGGTTTCCTCTGGGTGCTCCGGTTTCCTCCCACATCCCAAAGACATGCTGTAGGTGGATTGGACACTCTAAATTGGCCCTAGGTGTGAGTGTGTGTGTGTGTGTGTGTGTGTGTGTGCCTTCTGTGGAAGGTTGGGCACCGGGCTGGTAACTCGACACTGTAAAACTCCACTGCCAATCATGAGCGAACAGGTGATCCTCTGTGGTGACCCCTAACCGGAAAAAGCCGAAAGAAGAAGAACAAGAAGATGGTGTGATGGGCCAGGTCAAAGGTTTTTGATAAGTCGGTGATCAGTGGACCTCTGAAAAATCCGTTATCTATATTTATTAGAATTTTATCTGAGAGGGTCTAAAGCAGACGTGTCCAACCCGCGGACCATGGGCCGCATGTGGCCCTTAGAGCTCTTCCATGCGACCCATGACCCTTTAAGAACAAATTCAACATTTTTTCATTTTTTTTCTGGCACCTGTGACTTTTGACCTCAATGCCGGTGTGCGCATGTGCCAAACGACCATTCCCGTTTAGTTTTCTCGCGCCAAATTAGGACCTGTGTGTTCATGCCAAAGAAGAGTTGAAGAAGAGGGACTTGTCGTTTTTGCCGAAGAAGAGCTAAACAAGAGGGATTCATCATTGCCTTTAAAACGGACAGCAACTCCTGACTGTATTAACAGGTAAGTTCTGTTAAAAAAGTAACGTGGTCCAAAGGGAGCTGATGGATTATAGCCTGCATTTCCAAGTAGTGGTACAGTTGTTAGGTCAGATCATGCAAATGTCAAGCATACCACTTAATGAAGTTTTTATGTATTCATTTTTATATCTTGTTGCTAGTATTCAGTTATTTATTCATGCATTATTTGGTAACTGAGGAAGGGGTATTATTTGCACTGTAGGTTGCTGTGCTCTGGCATGCATCTCCAAAATCCAGACCATTTAAAAACACATTACCATTTTGTGTTAATTGTTATTTTATTTGGCTAAATTTCAAGAATGGCATGGTAGCTGGAGAGTCTGTAGCCCAGTAATCCAGAGAAGTGGAAGTACTACTTTGCAAGGATGGAAGCTATAGTATAGGGATTTTTCCCTGTGTGTGTGTGTGTGTGTGTGTGTGTGTGTGTGTGTGTGTGTGTGTGTGTGTGTGTGTAATAATTTGAAACAAATTAGGGTACTTTTCTGTTAACGGGGCAACAGTCGTGCTGCGAAATATAGATGGAAAAGTAAGGGAAATGTTATTGTTTGGCCTGTTTTACTTTATGCTGCTTTCAGCTTGTTAGTTTATGGGTGGTAACTTGTTTTTGTATTCTGTGTCTCGGGCCTTGTATTTTTCCTATACTTTCGATCTTATGGATATGTGATTTTAGTTGAGTAATTTTGGTGGGAGTTGTCACTGCTTGAGTTGACCAGTTATGTAGGTGTTGCCAAAATATCTGCGTTTTATTCCCGTGCACTTGCAGTATCCCTTTACTAGAATAACAGTGTGAAACAAGGGTTACAGTTAAATGAAGCCTTGGCATTTCAAAAAATACATTAATACAGATGGGTACCGACTCCGCTTGTTTGAAATCATCACCATGTATTGCAGCATTGTGGTAGTTACCATTTCCTTTTAACTTAGAAGAGATTCCCATAGAAGAACTGCAGGGTATGTTTTAATATTTATGCTCAAGGTAAAATTAAAGTGGTTAGATGTACTTTAATTTGAAATGGAACTGCGTCCAAATATGATCTTCCTTAAATTTTCTGTAAGGTATCTCTGCTTCTCCTCAACTGACATTCATGTTGTACAATTGCTAATCGGAATGGAAGCGTTCACCTAAATTGTGTACTTTTAAGAATTTGTGAAATCATAATACCACAGATAGGCTCTTAAAGCCATAATTACTGAAACATTGCTGTCAGCAGCCTATGATAACAATAATTCTGGATACTTTTTTGGAAAGGAGGATGATGCATTATACAATGTAATATTCTTTAATGTAATTGGTAGATTTTCTCAGCAAGGAATCCATTTATTGACGTGTACTGTGGACTGACAGGTTGAAAGGGGTTTTAAAAAGTGATACTGGATAAGTTATTTCGCAGGTGGTTAAAGGAGTGAGAAGTGTAAATCACGGAAGTTTTGTAGTACAGATTACGTAGATGTAGTTTAAGGGTATATGATGATAACAGCAGTTAAGTGCTTGTATGTTGTAAAATGCTGTTCTACTAAAAATATACTGAAGTCAGGAACTGCATAGTTGCCTCGTTAACAGAAAAGTACCCAAATGAGTAATGATTTCTGAGCGACACAGTGGTTCATAGAAAAAGGGGTGAAAAGGGGGGCTGTGATAGAATGCTAAAGACTCAGCTCTATTAGTAGCTACTGTGTAGTCAGTGCCTCCTGGGTGTGGATGTTGGAATCCCACTCAGAAAAGCAGTGGATAATCTGTTTATGCTGTTTGCCCAGGTTGCATTTGGTGAACTGGTTATTAAGCTAGATCTATGTGCATGTTTTAAACCTGTTGGTTATTAGTGGTGTGACTCAGAAAACATCTCATGGTAGCTGGCAGACCTATTTAGGGCAGAAGAGCAGAACAAAGGACTGTAGCCTCTATTCCTCACTTATATAGGTGGTATATTGGTTGAAAGTGGTGGGATTCAAAGTGGCAGCTCATTTGTTACAAGGTCAATAGCATTTTAATGCTCTGTACTTTACTACTTAGTGGTTATGTAATGCTGCTGGTGATGCTTATCACCATATGTATACATTAAGAAGACAACAGTTTTACATGTTTTGTCACTCCATGATTTGTGGTAACCAATTTTTATTTTTGTGTTAGACTTTCCTAGCTGATACTCTTTTACTATAGATAATACCAGCCAAAGTTTGTGTTTAGCATATTAGAATCCAATAAACAAGGGGCATGTGTTATAAGCCCCCTTCTGCTCTTGTGCTAGTGATAAGGGCTGCTTAGTTCTTTGTTTGCTCTTGGTCTGTGTCAGGGAATATTCATGCATCACATGTGACCCACAGTGTTCATCCCCAGGAAAAAAGTTACTGTTAGCCACTCAATCTTTCTCCACACCATGTGACCCTGATGCTGTCCATTCACTACTGTTTTCTGGGTCACCAGCACATGTAGGTACTCTTCCCATATGTCAGATGGGCATAAGATAAATACAGTGACATTTATATAACTATAACTGATATCTGGATAGGCAGCTGCATGGATAAAAATGTGCAGACAACTAATAATTGCACGAGTAGATGCATATGCAGTAGAAAATTAAAATAAAACAGATAAATATTTGACTGCAGAAAACATAAACTTGATACACTTGACAGAGCTCAACTTGTGGGCAATTTTAATCTTTCAGTAAAGATTTTTAATACCTATCAAATATAGTGTATTATGAAACTATATAGTAAACTACCTGAAAGGGTTGTCAAAAGAGAGAATCTGTGGATGCATTCAAGAGGACATGAGACAGGTAGAGAAGGGTAGAATGGGATGGATGGAGTGATAGTAGAATGTTAAATAAGAATTTTATTAATTTATTCATTGTTCAAATGCACCTACAGTAAAGCCAGGAGGTCGAGTTTGGTCACCTGTGACAGCAAAACAGTTAACTATATGATATATTTTATATGCGGCCCCAAGACAATTTCTGTTCACTCAATGCGGCCCCAGCAAGCGAAAAGGTTGGACACCCCTGGTCTAAAGAGTATCCCTTGTGTTGTGAACAGCCAAGAATTCAAGTTGTTTTTTTGCATAGAAGGTTATATTTAGTAAGATAATATGGGAACTGGATATAAATCATTTTGTCATGTATTTTGACTAGTGTAGGTAAGACAGAAATGGGCTGGAAGTATGATGCAGTCTCTAAATTGGATTTGGGAAGTGGAATAATTATTACAAATTTTCAGATATTGGGCATGGTGGTTTAGGAAACAGAAAAGACTGAATCTGGAAGAGTTGCATTGTGATGAACTCTCTTCAGTGATATATAAAGCAGGGCATGAGGTTGTTAAACCTTGCAGGGTATCCAAGGGAAGGTTTACTTAAGAAGAAGTGCAATGGCTTTAAGTTTGATCTATCTGAAGTAAGATGAAGTAGTATAAGGGGTTTGGTGAAGGGATTGTTGTGATGATTGCAGGTTTAAATGATAAATATTTGAAAGGCTACAAAATTATTTTAGGATTGCTGAGCAGGTGAATGGACATTGTAAGCTTTTAGTTGAGTTGTGAGAGTAGTGGTTGATGGTAATCTTACAACCAGCTAAAAGATTTATTTCATTCCAGAATTGTTTTGGTTTCGTAGCAGGGATTTTTTATTTGATTCCAGAAAGTGAGTGTTATACCTTCTAATAGCCTTTTTTTGGCTAGAATATGAAGCTGAATAATGTGCTTCCTTACTTCTGGGATTTTACTTTGTTTCCATTTGTACCAGACCTCCCTTGTTAGTGCCAAAGCTCTTGTCTTTCAGCCATTATGCTTTGCTGGACTTGTAGAACCTAGAAGTTATTGGAAAAACTGTATCTTTTTTAACTACAAAGGCTTATTACATCAACCATTCAACATATACAAAAAGTGAGTCTAATGCATGGTGCACATATTTCATATCAATGATGTGCTTTTCTATAAATAAACTCATATTTACAAAATCAAAATATTGGTATTGTCATTTGAATATTAAATGGTTCATTCAGTTCCTGCCTTCCCTTCACCCTCATTCCTCCCCCAGAACATTATTCTGCATGTATTGTTCCCACAATTCTCCTTTTTCTATATAATAGGTTCCTACCATTTTCTAAAGATCCCACTTCCATTTCTTTTATCTCTGTTACTTTATTCCCTACCTGCAATACTGTTGATTCAGACTTTGATTTCCAATTTCTAGTAGTTGCTTTTTTGTCATCCACCAATTAAACTTAGCAAGGCCTTACTATGTCTATGCAATTCTGATTCTGTAATACAGCTCAAAAATAATTTCCTTAGTTACACCTATTTGCTCACCCAGTATTTCTGATTGAGTAGACTGCAGGGAATTTTTAAAGTCTGCCAACTCATTACACTCCCAAAAAATATATTCTCAAGTACCTCTTTCTTCCCCATCACATGTCCAACATAGAATAGAATAGAATAGATTAGTACTAAGCTAACTGCCCTTGCAAGCCATTTTAAGCTTAGCCAATTATCCCTTGTGAGTCTCAAACCATGCACCTTGTGTTTGTAAGGCAAACACCTTAACCATTAGGCCACCCTCCCAACATTTGCTGTCTACCTGAGGAAAAATTATTTGGAGTCTACTTGGGGTATAAAAATACCTATGTTAACACTTCCAAGTGAATATCCTAAATTTTCTAGACTTTGCTGCATATTTGGGAGCCATACATACATCCCCCGTACTTTCTTTGTGAATTGCTTATCCAGTCTCTCGTCCCAGTCCTTTCTAACTTCCTTTAATTGGTTTCTATAGTCATCATGCAGTATTTTATATACTAATTATCCCTTTTTAACAGCAGCTTATACATGAACCATCACCCAACCTGATGTTTCTTGCAAAAGAAGTTACTGTGTTAAACGTATCTTCATTCACTTTCACTGGATCATTTCAGAAATGAACACTATCGGTTTTGAAGTGTCACAGCAGCAGTCTCTCACTTGTACTCCAGTGGATTTCCCGCTCTGACCTACTGTTTTTCTGCTGAGTCGTCATCTTATCCTTCCAGGGCTTCCATTTCTGATTGCTAAATCATATTCCCTCCTGTCCTCACAATTCCATTACCTTTGGGCTATCTGGTTTACGATCTTGTCTACTTCATCTTTTGTGGGAGCTTTTTTCTGTTTCCATCTTTTAGTGATTGCTTTCCTGTCTACCATCATTATCACTGCTGTCAAGTATCTGTGGGGCTGTACAGCCTCTTTATCTGTTACCAGTATAAATAACTCTTTAGACAGGTGTTCACCTACCACTGTTCTCAACATTTTCCCCATGTCTTTTTTTAAACAGCTTTATCAAATTATCACTTAAGACACACACATATATTAATGGAAAACAAAGCAAACCATAGTTTTTTCATGCATTAGATATTGCATGTTCTTTTCTTTCTGGCACAAGAGGTAGCACAACTCGGTTTGGTGCAGAAGGCTATAACTTCTATTCCTGTACCAGGTAAATGGATTGCTGATATGACAGTGCAGTATAAGGAGGACGCTGCACTCCTGAGTATGTTATCGTATTATATCATTCAGCTGAGAAGTTAAACAAAGGTCCCATCAGCATGAGTTTGTGTTAGTACAGGTCGGTGTAAAAGGTCATATGGCACCTATGGAAAACAGTATGGGTCTTTTATTTTAGACAATATAAAAAATACATTATTTACATACTTATAAATTGTGCATTTTATAGGTAAATATATATACACATGTCTATTTTTTATTATTTATCGTTTTTAATAACATTTTCATTATTATTCTTTCATAATTGACTCCCACTCGTTCTTCCACAACCATAAGCCAATTTTTCGCAATTTATCTGCCAAAAATCTATTTTCCATTAAACAAAATGTCATTCAGTCTTTCATTCTAAATAACCCATATTGCATAAAATAAATTCTTACCTACCCTTCTCATGTATTTTTTTCTTATTATAATGCCATACATAATCATGTTGATATCTATAGTGTTTATGTCATTAATATTTTCAAAAAAGCTTTCTTTACACAACATTTTCCAGAGTTTCACCACTCTTTTACATTTAAAATAACATGCTCTGTTGTCTCTTCCTCCCCACTAAATAAACAACTTTCTTTTTATATGGCATGTTCCCCTGTACTGGTAACTTATTTATTATCAGTTTCCTTAGGAATTCCTGACATTCTACTGTCTTGGTACGCCACATTTTCCTTACTTTAATGGATGTAATCACTTCTTATGTTAACTTATTCCATGGGTTTACATAATAATATTGTTTCATCTCATTATTATACCACATCCTTCTATCTTTATATCATCAAGTTTTATTTTCCATGTTAGTATGTTTTTCTCTAATTTTTGATATTTTTTAATTGTTTTCATTTGCGTATTCTTTTTCTCTTGTTCTTATTCTCATCATCTTCCAGAACGTTTTGTACTTGTAATTAAACATTCTCCTGTTAATTCCTCATTATCTTCCTTTGCTCACTTGAATACTCTATACAAGTTTGAAAAAGCAGAATAAACAATTGGACTTAATAACCCAAATCCCCCTCCATCTTCATTCATATACAATACACCTCTTTTCACTTTTAATTATGAAACTCATATGATAGAAAATACTACTTTCACATGTTTGAATTCATCAGATAAACCTTTTTCCTGAATGCTAATCTATGCTTCTTCCACAGAGGACATGTTTCTTTAATTTCTTTTATCAAACCTTCCCATTCTATCATAACTACATAATTTTTCTCAGTTTTTTTTCCTTAGCAAAGATGCCTCATTCATTGAAAAATACACCCCCTCCAAATTTTCGCCATGCCACCCAAACTCTTACATTTATCTTTATCCAAGGTCATTCACATTTCCTTTAAACATCCATTCAGACAAATAATAAATCCAAAAACGTTACCACAAACAGAAAATAAGGAACTCCAAGGCCAGGCAGGACAGCAGAACCAACAACGTTTAATGCAAACCAGTACAGCAATGACAAAGTAGGTACAAGGTAACACAATGTCACTAGAATTACAAGGTTAAGCGCTTTCACCTGGAACATGCCCAGGCTTCATCAGAAGAATTTAACTGCCTGAATCACTACTATAAATACTACCATCAGTAATAAACTCACAGCAATTAATGACAATTAACTGCAACGTTAACAATTTAAAGAGTCCTATACAGTCAATTCTAAAAATAAATGTATGCATT
Organism: Protopterus annectens; assembly: GCF_019279795.1. NCBI lineage: Eukaryota > Metazoa > Chordata > Ceratodontiformes > Protopteridae > Protopterus > Protopterus annectens. Next base: position 880,989,663 of record NC_056733.1, read on the forward strand.
CATGCCATACATCCTTAACTTAGATTGTGAAATTCAAACATAAATTGAACATCACCACATTAAAAAGCCTGAACACAATCATAATACAATGTTAAAAGAACATCAATATATCATCAAAAATTTTTTTTGAATAGTGTAAATTATTTTAAAAATGTTATAAATTTTTAAAATATTCCCACGTACATCTGCTTGTAAAAACTCATATGGATAATTGTGGTGTAGTTTGTATTGTTGTGAGACTCTTATAATTTTGCTGCTATTAGTTTTAATACACTGTTGATGCTAATTTGATCATTTAAACCCAGGGTCCTTCCTGAATCTAACTTAAGTTGCCAGAAAAGCTCCCTATATTCTAGCCTGGCTTCCCAGCAACCTCCCTGGGGATCAATAGCCACCTGTTCTAATACAAAGAACTTAGGTTTCATATCCTTGCATACCCTAGAATGCTTGTATAATGCATTAGATTCTTTAGCCTTGGTTACCTCATACATATGTTCATGCACTCTCCTCCTCAAATTCCTCTCTATTTTCCCTAATGTAAAAACTATGACACTTCTCACATATCACTAAGTAAACCACCCCTTTAGTATTACAGTTGTAAAAACCTGTAGCTCTCACACAATATTTCCTAGATGGTTTAAAAACTTCATTATTATCTAACATGTAACTGCACTGGTTACATGTCTCACTTTTGTAAGTCCCCCATTTTCCACCATTACTTAACGTGTTCTTGGTCTTATTCATTTCAAATAGTTCTTTTAAATTGGTGTCTCTTCTTCTGACGAAGGTGGGTTTCTCCAGGAGATAGTTCCTTGTCTCTTCATTTACTCTAAAATAGCCCATTGTTTCCTTACAATGTCCTCAACTTGAGCAGAGGTGGTAGAAAAGGTATGTATAAATGCCCCATCATGACTATCATTTACCTTATTCACTTGACCTCCTATAGTTCTTCCAATTCCCAACACGGGATAATATAAAGTGTCCCGGTCCCTAATCACCTCCTTGGCTAATGTGTCAATGAATGGTTTGAGATACCCCCTCTCCAAAAATAAATGTGTAAGAAGTTCTACCTCTTCTAAAAAACCCTCCTCTCACTGGTCATTCTTGATGCTCTAATAAGTTGCCCTTTAATAATCCCTTTCTTTTGGTAGTGGGAGTGTCCATTGTTGTAACGTAACTATGAGTTGGAAAATGTGCTCTTTCTAAATAATTTAGATTGAAAGCACTGTTTGGCATAATCTCTGTACAGTGTAAAATCTAGGTAGTCTATGTTTGATTGAGACAAGGTGTAAGTAAATTTTAAGAATTCAGAAGAATTGTTAATATAACAAAAAAACTCTTGTAGAGTTTCTTCTGAACCTTCCCAAAAGAGACAGATGTCATCAAGGTAACAAGTATAAAAAGAAATATACTTATTCCAATCGGTCTCGAATATGAACTTTCTCCCCCAATAATCTATCCATTCAGACAAACCAGAACTTTCCTCATCCATATTTTGTTCTTAGCAATTACAACTTTATTATCTGCATATGTTAAAACTGCTGGAATCACCGCTTCCTATTGCATCACTTATCTATTAACTTTCACTTTATAAGCTATTTCAGTCACTATCAAATTCATTACCTATACAAACAATATTCCAGTCATAGGCCATCTTTGTCTTATACCACACTTCTTGCATATTTCTTTGTTCAGCTACCCACTTACTAATACTCTCATTCTATTCATTCTGGTATACTGACATACACACTCTCCTAATTCTGTCAACTGTTCTGCATAACATCCCACAAAGCATCACATCCTACTGTATCAAATGCCTTGCTACAATATCACATACCATAAATTTCACATCCTCCTTTTTACTTATATCATCCACAACTTTTTTCCCAACCCATAACAATTATAGACATCCTTTTCCACTCTCTCTTCTCTCTCTCTCTCTCTCTATATATATATATATATATATATGTATAGATAGATAAATGGATACACACACACACACACACACACACACACACACACACACACACACACACACACACACACACACATGCTTTCTTCTATAATATCTCTCATTGTCATAAAACAAATTATAATTTGTGTTAATTAGTGTGATAGGTCTCCAATTTTATATTTCATTGTTTTCATCTTTCTTCCATATAATTTTTAATACCGCAATACATAACTCTTCATAAACAAACCCTTCATTCAGTAAATTTACAAAATGCTATCTTCACCAATCCACTAATTTCTTGTATATTCCATACCCTATGTCATGTGGGCTTGATACAGAATCAGCATTTACATTCCCAAGTACTTAATCTAATTCACTACTAATAATTTCTTTTTTAAAAAAATTGTTAACGTGTTCTGGATTTTTTAAACTTTTCATCCTCGCTCTTATTTTCTTCTTTTTTATTAAACAAGAAACATCTTAATTTAATTATCATGTATGATATAGGCAATCTTACATGTATATAAATGAAAACAAACAACATTTACATAATTATAGTTACAAACATTATACATTACAAACCATGCTGACACAATTGTAGTTGCAATGATTATACATCACTTGGCATTGTCAGTCAAACATTGCATAGCTTATTTAAATCCTGCCTTCTTTTAAAACTCATTCCTCCTCTGCATGTATTATTACCACAATTCCTATGTTTTCCTATCTAATTTTCTCCTACCTTTTACTAAAGATCTCAACTCAATTGCAGTTGTTTTATCTCTATTACTATATTTGCTTCTTCTAGTAAAGTTGGTTTAGACTTTGATTTCTATTATCTAGTAACTGTTTTTTTGGCAACCACCATAATTAGACTCAGCAAGGCCTTACTACGTCTATGCAATTCCGATTCTGTATCATAGCTCAAAAAATAATTTCCTTAGTTATACCAATTTGCTCACCCAGTATTTCTGACAGAGCATTCTGCAGGGAACCTTTAAAGTCTGCCAACTCATTACAGTCCCGGAAAATATGTTCCCAGTTACCTCTTTTTCTCCATCACAACTCCCAACATTTGCTGTATACCTGAGGAAAAATTCTTTGGAGTCTACTTGTGGTATAAAAATGCCTATGTAAACACGTCCAAGCAAAGATCCTAAATCTTCTAGACTTTGTTGCATATTTGGAAAACATACATATATATTCCCCCAGTGTTTCTTTGTTAATTGCTTATCCAGTCTCTCTTCCCAATCCTTTTTAACCTCCTCTGATTGTTTCTTATCATACAGTATTTTATATGGTCTGCTAATTATTTCTTTTTTTTTAAAAGCAGCTTCTGTTTTAGATTGTACTGAAAAATCTACCAGTGCTGGTCTTTAGGAACCCCTTATTTATTTTTCATTGCCTATACTCTGAAATCAATACTTGATAGGGAAGGCAATCTTCAACCTGCAGTCCAGATAAATTCTTGTTGTCTTCCCATTCTGTTACCTTTCCCTCTGTAGTAATTTGCTCCCAATACCTTGGTTTCTTTGCCAGTTCTCTCTAATAAATTCCAGCCCCCTCTTGCCTGTTGTCTGTATATCTAATAGCAGTCATCTCTACTGGCAGCATCTCCTTTCTCCATTTCCTTGTTGGCTTAGTTCTTAGAATACTTTGTGTTACTTTATGAATATAACATTCTGTATGACTTTTATTATTCTCTTTGAAGGTCTGTATCCAAAATCCCATTCTCTCATTTCTTGAGCTTCCCTATTTTCTCATCACCCCATTTCTGCTTTGAATTATAGTTTTCCACTTGTGCTATGTATTGGTGCCTTAACTGTGTTACTCTGAAATGCCCCCTCAAATTGGGTAATCCCAATCCTCCCTGTTCTATTGGAAGAATCAGATTATCCCCTTGACTCTTGCCATCTTCCAATCCCAGATAAAATCCTTCAGCTCTTTATTAATTGCTATCCACAACTTCTCCTCTGGTTGATAAAAATATGCCTGAGCTGTGTATAAGATTAAAGGGACTACAACATGCTTGTATCTTACTATTCATATCTTTATAGCAAAGCTTCCATTTTCTCAGTTTTTGTATTATCTTTTGTTTAGTTTCTTCCCGCACATCCTTAGCTGCCACACCAGAATCATTGTAACCCATACTCCTAAATATTTCATTTTATCATATCCCCATAAATATGGATATTGCTGAACCAATTGTGTGTGTGGGTACATAATTTACTGCTATTGCCTTTGTTTTAGCGTAATTAATTTTGCATCCCAAAAAGATTTGAAACTGTCTCAAAATGTTCCACAACACCGTAATGTCCCTTTCTGGTTTTGTCAGGTATAACATAATGTCATCTACAAGTACCATACCAATTATATCCTTGAATTTCTGAGTCCTTTATTTTTGTTGCCAGTGGTTCTAAATGTAATGCAAATAACAAGGGGGGAGAGGGTGCCCCTGCCTGGTTCCTCTGCTCAAGCAGAAATTGTCAGAGAGGACCCTACCCACTATAATCAACCTTATATTTTTTCAGGAAATGCAAATGCTTCCATTGCCCTGCTCATAAAGTCCCAGCTTACTCTGTTAAATGCTTTTTCCTACATCAAGACCCACCAACAACAGGGGTATTTTCTTACATTCTGCTTACCTCTGGATCATCAATGTTCTGTTAATGTTATCATATGTTTGTCTCCCCTCCAGAAAACCACATTGATCCATATCTATCAGTTTTGGCATCACCTCTGACATTCTTTTAGTCATTATTTATTTATTTATTTTTATTTTACATTTGTTTACTGGGAAAGTCTGACTGGGATAAGACCCATTTTCAGCAGAGGGTAGAAAAACTCTACATATAGAGATTATACAAAACTTATGCAAGAAATTATACAAAAATATACAAGACTTACAGTACACCAGAAATTACATTCTATACTATTATAGCTGACATTTTTATTATATTGTCATCTGATATAATTTTTTATTGTAGTGTAGACATTATAGTTTCTCAAAATAAGCTGAGGAAAGGTTTGTAGGGCGGAAATTGGATAGAAAAAGATGAGGTTAGATTATCTAGACATGAGACATAGAGATGCCAGAACCATAGGGTGAGGGGGATGAGTGCCCTCAAACATTTACAGCTGCATTTTAACAACTAAAACAAAAAAAAATAAAACTTATTCACTGTGTGGTGCAAGTGTCTTTTCCTTTAAGGAGGACCTTGTGTGCTTTGCATGCACATACGCTGACTCTGATGTCAATACATTCCGCACTCGCACATGGAATTTAAGGTACCAGTTGTGTCAAGAGAGAAGGTGAATGTGTGTGTGTGTGTGTGTGTGTGTGTGTGTGTGTGTGTGTGTGTGTGTGTGTTTGTCTTTGTTTTAGCCTACGATTTTTCATCTCTTTGGTCATTCCTTATAGGACATAATTGCAGGTGCCTGTGGAAATGGAGCATGCAGCTTTTGTACCTTTTGACATCAAAAGTAAAAGAACATAGTGCTTAGCCACCGAACAGGATGCATTGCGGTCTGATCTTTTAACTGTGGTGTGCAAAGCTCTCTTATATGCATGCAATTTTTTATGTAGCATTTACTGTGTGATTGACAGCTGATACATCAGTGATATTACTATTATATTGATACTGCTGAAATTATACTGTAATTTCTTTATCATCAAGATATGGGGATTGCAAATAAATTAGTTCTATCGCTGCTCTTTTCATCTCTTTCTTTGTGCACCGCTTCTTCTTTGTTGTAGCTTGTTCAACTGGCATGCCTATAATTTAGTTGGGTTGTTTAATTTATACTTTTACTACTTTTAGGCATAACATGTTTTAAGGTTCTTATCTGTCATTAGGTTGCATGGCTCTGTCACTTTTAAAATTATTTTCTGCAGTTTATATTTTATTGTAGGCAACTTACTTGATACTTTACAGCTCATATTAGCAATGTCAAAGTCAGATGGATATTTATCAAGGTTATACCTACTTACTCCTCTTTATTTATTTCTCTTTAAACTAACATGTTATTTACTTATACATCTTTTATATGCACCAGGATTAGTTTTATAATTCATTGTGTGTGTGTCTGTGTGTGTTTCTGTGTGTGTGTGTGTGTGTGTGTGTGTGTGTGTGTGTGTGTGTGTGTGTGTGTGCACGTGCGCGCGCGCCCGCGCCCGCATGCTTATATCTGTATGTCATCATCAGATTAAATGGACAAGCAGTCATATTTAAGATATGAGTGGAAAATAGACTGGTTGCTATCCGTGTCATATGAAAGATTTTAATGTTGTACACAGTTATTATAGGAAGTGATGAAGGTTACAGATCAGCAATAATTTATAAGAAGGTTTTTACAGATAGGTCAAAAGACATTTGTAAGCAAGTTTTTTTTTTTTTCCAAGACTGGACGTTTTGTCAATGTAAGCTGAGTTGGGTTTCCTTTGTTTAATTTTATTTTGGTTTTAAGGGGGTTGTAAAAAAAGTAGCTTTAGTGTTTAGAAATAGTGTCCAAAGGGCTGTCAGTACACAATATGCATGATAAAAATTAAGATTTTATAGACATACACACACACACACACACACACATATATATATATATATATATGTATACATATCCCGAATTTCAGTATTTCAAAATTACATAGCCAAAACCTTCAAATCCCAAAAACCCATAATCGCGAAACTCAAAATCCTGAATCTACACTACACATAGAGCACACACATAAACATACACACAACTTCCCCCCCACAAGCACACAGACAAACCTAGACCCCCACACCCCCCCGCTTATATATACTAACTCCGAGATCGCACAATCAGACACACAAAGGTAACTCACACCCACACATTTCACAGTCCCTGACACACACACATCACAGTCACAACACACACTGACATACACTAAAGCCCCTAACCAACACACTTACACATACGTACATACCCGAACTAGCACCTAACCATTTTAAACACTGCAACACTAGAAGTGCTAATTCAAAATCTCCGTACTTCAGGATTTTAAATTTTGCATTTCTGGTGTTTTGGGATTTCAAGGCTTCGGTGTTATAATTTCGAAATACTGAAATTCGGGATTTCAGTATTTTGAAATTATGAACGGAACCCATATATACAGATATATATCTATATATCTATCTATATATCTATATATATATATATATATATATATATATATATATATATATATATATATATATATATATATATATATATATATATATATATATATATATATATATATATATATATATATTATGTATATATATATATATATATATATATATATATATATATATATATATACATACATATATATATATATATATATATATACACATGCACACACACACACACACACACACACACACACACACACACACACACACATATATATATATATATATATATATATATATATATAGGTTCATAGGTAAGTACTAGGCTATCTGCCCATGGGCATTTATAAGCCTTGCCACAGAGTGATGGCTTTCGCCTCCCCATTAGATTAGTAACCTGGGCCTCTGTCAACAGGGCTCCTGAAGTGATCCCAGGGTAGAACTTACGATTACCCATTCACTCATCAAGATTTCTCTTGAAGAGGGTCAGAGAGGAGCTCTGTCGAATATGGATTGGGATTCTATTCCAGAGTGAGGGGAGTCATTGGGACAGGAATCTGTCCCTCCAGCATGTCCTGTTTATTGTTGTACATAGGTTCAAGTCGCTAGAACGAGTGGTTCTGAGGGATCTCGTTTTTTTGAGGTGAAGCATGTCCATTAGTTCAGGGTTTGACATGGCCCTATAGGTCAGGCATAGGTCACCTCTGAGCAGACGGTAAGCGACTGAGAAGAGCTGGAGCTTTTTTAGTTGTGCTTCATAGGGTAATTGTTTAAGGCCCTTAATCCTCTTAGTGAGGTACTTCTGTGGTCTTTCTAGTTGTTGCAGGTGTCTAGTGAGGTACATCTCAAATGGGGCATTGAACTCTATTATGGATCTAATGAGTGAGGAGTAAAGGGGCACAATCACCTCCTTGGATCTGGATGAGAAACCCTTTGTGATCAGGTCTGCCACATAGAAGGATTTCCTGACCATTTTGGCTATGTGGTTATCAAAGGAGAGCATGCTATCTACTTGGGTACCCAGGTCCCTAATTACTTCTTCTGTACTTAGTGGATTCCCGTCTATGTGGTAGTTTGTAGGTACTTTGTTTGTCCCAAATGGGATTACTATGCATTTTTTGGCATTTAGCTTGAGGCCGTGACTTTGACACCAGGTGTTTGTCTCTGTGAGACCCTTTAGCAGGATGCCTTTGTCAGCTGGAGAGTCAATTATTGCACCCAATTTACAATCATCTGCGAACTTGGTTAGCCACAGTTCCTCCGCCTTTGCCTGTACTTCGGAGAAATATATACAAAACAGGAGGGGTCCCAGGACTGAGACCTGTGGGACTCCACTTGTGACTGGTTTAGAGTCAGACATGACGCCTGCCACTCTTACCGTGTGGGTTCTGTCTGAGAGCCAATTGGCAACCCATCTCATGACATGGGGGCTAATATTTAAGCTGGTGAGTTTGTCTATGATTCCTGAGTGTGGGATGGTGTTGAATGCCTTAGCGAGGTCCAGATATGCTGTGTGGACCACCTTCCCTTCATCTATGGCCTTGGTGACTGTTTCGAAGAAGTCGACCAAGTTCTGGAGGCAAAATCTGCCTTTAACAAAGCCGAACTGGGTGGGGTCTAGTGTTTGGAGGTTCCCAATGTCCCTGTTAATGAGCTCCATGATGATGCGTTCCATGGCTTTGCAGATCAAACTAGTCAAGCTTATAGGGCGATAGTTTCCAGGGTCAGTTGTGGCACCACCTTTGTGGAGCGGTACGACTGTTGCTGTACGCCATTCTTTGGGTACATAGCCGGTAGAGAGGCTGAGTTTGAATAGTGATTTGAGATGGGGCGTTTTTATATATATATATATATATATATATATATATATATATATATATATATATATATATATGTATGTGTGTGTGTGTGTGTGTGTGTACATACACACACACACACACACACACACACACACACACACACACACACACACACACACACACACACACACACACACACACACACAGTGGATATAAAAAGTGTACACACCCCTGTTAAAATGCCAGGTTTTTGTGATATAAAACAAATGGGACCGCAATAAATCATTTCAAAACGTTTCCCACCTTTAATGTGACCTATAACCTGTACAATTCAATTGAAAAACAAACAAATGTGTTAGGGCAAAAAATATAAAAAATTAAAAAAAGTACAATAAGCTAGTTGCATAAGTGTGCACACCCTTAAACTAATACTTTGTTGAAGCACCTTTTGCTTTAATTACAGCATTCAGTCTTTTTGGGTACACACCTGCTATCAATTAAAGAGGGACTGATTAACCCTAAATAAAGTTCAGTTGTCCTAGTAGGATTTTCCTGACATTTACTCATTTGCCTGCTACAGCAAAAGCCATGGTTCGCAGAGAGCTTACAGATCACTAAAGGGATCTCATTGTTGAAAGGCATCTGTCAGGAGAAGGGTACAAAAAAATTTCCACAGCATTGGATATACCATGGAACACAGGGAAGACTGTCATCAAAAAGTGGAGAAAATATGGGACAACAGTGACGTTGCAAAGAACTGGATGTCCCTCCAAAACTGATGAAAAGACAAGATGAAAACTGGTAAGGAAGACTGCCAAGAGATCTACAGCAAAAGTGAAGGAGCTGCAGGAATTTCTGGCAAGTACTGGTTGTGTATTACACGTGACAACAATCTCCCTTATTCTCCATATGTCTGGCCTGTGGGGTAGGGCTGCAAGACGGAAGCCTTTTCTTACACAGAAAAACATCCAGGCCCAGCTAAAATTTGCAAAACAATATATCATGTCTCCCAAAAGAATGTGGGAAAATGTGTTATGGTCTGATGAGACCAAGGTTGAACTTTCTGGCCACAATTCCAAATGGTACGTTTAGCGCAAAAACAACACTTTGCATCACCAAAAGAACACCATCCCCATGGTGAAGCATGGTGGTGGCAGTATCATGTTTTGTGGTTACGTTTCTTCAGCTGGAACTGGGGCTTTAGTCAAGGTGGAGGGAATTATGAACATTTCCAAATACCAGTCACTTTTGGCCCAAAACCTTCAGGCATCTGCTAGAAAGCTGAAGATGAAGAGGAATTTCACCTTTCAACCCGACAATGACCCAAAGCATACATCCAAATCAATAAAAGAATGGCTTCACCAGAATAAAATTAAAGTTTTGGAATGGCCCAGCCAGAACCCAGACGTAAATCCATTAGAAAATCTGTGGAGTGACCTGAAGAAGGCTGTGCACAAGAGATGCCCTCACAATTGGACAGATTTGTAGTGCTTTTGCAAGGAAGAGTGGGCAAATATTGCCAAGTCAAGATAGACTCTTAACCAATAAGACTGAATGCTGTAATTAAAGCAAAAGGTGCTTCAACAAAGTATTAGTTTAAGGGTGTGCACACTTATGCAACCAGCTTATTGTACATTTTTTATTTTTTATATTTTTCCCTTAGCAGATTTGTTTGTTTTTCAATTGAATTGTACAGGTTATAGGTCACATTAAAGGTGGGAAAAGTTTTGAAATGATTTATTGTGGTCTCATTTTTTTTTATTTCACAAAAACATGGCATTTTAACAGGGGTATGTACGCTTTTTATATCCACTGTATAATATATATATATATATATATATATATATATATATATATATATATATATATATATATATATTTATGTGTGTGTGTGTGCATATATGAGATGCATTTGTGTATAGTACTATAGTATAAAAAAGAGATTAGTGTTTTTTTTTTTTTTCGAAGGGAACTCCAGTAGCATTACAATGTAGAATGAGGTTTGGAAGCCCCAGTATTCAGTGATATGTTGATTACATTTGGTAATAGGGAAATAAATATGCATGTACAAGTAGGAGAAACAAATATGTATAAAACAAAAAAAAGAAAAAAATGGCAGAAAGAACTATGCATGGTAACTGTATAATGTCCTAGTATGAGGCTGTGTGACAAAAGGCAAGGAATAGCTCTGGTTCTGCCCATATAATATGTATACAGATCCTTGGTTTAGCAGGTATAGCATACCGTAACATTTTTGATGGTAGATTTATGTTCTACCTCCCACTTCTCCTCCTCAGGAGTCAGCCTGCCAAAAATATGACAAAGGAATCAAACTCAGGATTACGGGATCATGTTCCTTAACAACCTATGGACAAAAACATTAGTGCTAGTCTGCTTCTGTTTTATGTTACGTATCTATTTTATTTTTATATTTGTTTGTGAGAAGGTATAGTTGCTTAAAGGCATACATCTGAAGAGCACTAAACATTCTATACTTCAGAGTAGCACAAGAGTGGTTCAAGGGTAGGTGTAACTTATTTTAAAGGAACACCGTATCACAGCCTCTAGAATATGTGCAGTATAGCACAGTAAGCTCTTGGGGGGTGATTTTTTTCTAACATGTACAATACTGCAGGCTATGTGACTATGTTCTACATAAAGAAAGAGATGCAAGGGGGTATACTGGAGGGTACAGTATACTGTTGTGAATATATGTTGCAGGCAGCACAAGTTCCAGTACAAAAAAGAAATCATAGAGCACTGTCAGGTAGGACTATGCACACAGTCATGGATTACTTAGTTCAGGTATCTAAACAGAATGAACCCCAGGAGTGCTCCTCGTGCCAGTAATGGATAGAGGCAGTTCCTGAATGCTGCATCCCTTGCATAAGTCCCCTCCAATTATCTATGGTATGATCACATTTATTCTCACTAGGACTAATATGCAATTATCAGCCATGGGGGAGGGAAGAATCAGGAAATCATAATTGTTAAAAAAAAAAAAGAAAAGGAAAGTCAAATATTGTCCATGTTGTTGAGAGGGAGGGCGTTGAGAAAAAATATTTTTAAAAAATTGCCCTTTTTAGATCAGTAAGTGCCCCTCTCACCCTCCGCCCCCAGCTTTCAACAGCTTCCGGTACCTCTGACATGAGAGAGAGCATAGATTATGATTATAGACATAAACACTTTATAATCCTGGTTTAGTATTGAAATGGGCCTGTATGAAGCTGGATCTGATGGATATTTACCCTCTTTGGGTATTACAGCTACCACTGCTTTCTTCCAGGGTGTTGATACTTCTTCTCCTCTTAAAATACTGTGAAATAAAACCTTCCACATCTTTATTATTTTTCCCTTCAAACTTCCACAGGAATGCCATATATTCCTGCGGACTTTCTTTAGATTGATTATACATTACCATTTTATCTCGTCTCCTCCTATCCTGATAGTAATTGACCCTCATCTCCCTCCACCCTTGGTATATTTAATTCTTCCATAAATGGTTCCATTTGTATTCTCTCCCTTATTTTCCTTCTTTTCACTCTTATGCACATTTTCCACATGCTGTACTACAGTATTCATAATTTACTCGTGTTCTTTTTACCTTTCCTTTCACATTTTTTATTTCCCTCATTATACTAATATCCTCCTTTTACTGTTTTAGCCAGATATGCAGATATTTCCTCCCTTCTTGCTTGTAAATAAAATTTCTGCCTAAACAGTAATGCCTTAATTTTTGTCTCAATTTCTTTTATAAGTTTCTCTTCAAATTCTCTAATACATTTCTTAGCATTTTCCCATATTTTATTTTATGTTCCTTTCTAATAACATCCTGCCATTCTTTTTAAATTCAATCTGCAGTTCAAACCATTTTTTTAAGACCTTCGTGGTTATATGATTCGTCCATAACTGCAATATTTCCCACTTTGCAGTTTCAGCGCAAAATCTTTCATTTATTCTGTTTATTCCCTTTCTTATTTTAATAGACTCTCTTTCTTCCATCACCTCCATCCATATTGCTAAATTGTATGAAAAACCTGTCACAACTTTATCACCATTTGCTACCCCCAACATTTCTGAGAATACGAAATAATCAGTTTCTAAGCTGAGTGTTCCCCTTCTGTGAGTCCATTGACTTTTGTTCCACACAGTTAATTTACCACGTTATCGCTTTCTATAGTTTTTGCATGTTTCCATTTCTGTTTACATTTACCCCTTAAATCACAAAGTCCACTGCAGTTATAATTTTCATGTTAACTACCACAGTCTAATATTTGATGGAACAGATTCTCTTTTTCTTCTCTAGTTAAATATGCATATAATGATATAATTCTATAAACATGTTCTGTATAGTTATCCTTCCCATTACATCTAGTATTTCCACTGCATTTTCACAACACAGACACTTCCGAACAAAGTTCACTTTCTAAATTTCATATAAGCCTCTGTCTCCCCATCCACTTATTGAGATTCTTCTTGAAGAGATTCAGTGAGGTGCTCTGCCCTCATGATGGAATTCTATTCCAGAGCAAGCTAAGGAGCCTCTGGGGAACCTGTCCCTCCAGCAAGTTCTTATTTATTTCTGTGCTGAGGTTCAAGTCCCTGTGGAGCATGTCCATTAATTCTGGATTTGACATAGCTTTGTATGTGTAGAGCTGGAGTTTTTAACGAGGCAGTATATATATCTGTTTTGAGACCTTGATCCTCTTGGTGAAGATACTACTTTTTTCTTTCTAATTTAGGCTTGCACTGGGTAAGGTACATCCCAAAAAGGGGGGCTTTTTTGGGATGGATGATGGGATGAGAGATGAATAAAGCAGAGACACGATTCTTGATCTAGATGACCCCCCGTGATGAGGATGAGGTGGGTGGGGTCTTCTTTCTAACTTTTCTTGGCAATGCAATTTTCTAGATTCAAAGGAGAGATTACTGTGGGGTCCCACTAATAACTTTCTCTGTACTTAATTGGTTTCGCCTATGTTATGTGGTAATTTTGTTAATTTTGTTTTGCCAAAGGTATATACACTTTGGCTTTTGCATTTAGCTTTAAACATGGTGCTGGCTGGCACAGTCTGTCTCTCCCTGTGAGACCTTTTTTGGGATGTTTGTGTCAGCTGAGGGTGAGCCATAGTCCTCCCACGTGCCTGTACCTCTCTGAAGTATATATACGAACAAAGAGTGGTCCCAGGACGAACCTGGGCCTGGGGCCACTTGTGTCTGACATGGCTCAGCAACTCTCACTCTGTGGGTTCTGTCTTTGAGCCAGTTTTGACATAGGGGTTTATATTTAAGCTGGATAGCTTATCTATGATGCCTGTCAAATGCCTTTGCGTCCAGATAGGCTGTGTGGACTACCTTCCCTTCATCTATGGCTTTGGTGTCTGTTTCAAAGAAGTCAACCAGGTTCAAAAGGCAGGATCTGCCCTTGACAAAGCCGAACTGGGTAGGATCTAGTGTCTGTAGGTTCCACCCCACAATTTTTCTGTTTGCAGTCTTTCTTTCTTTGTCAGGAATCTTACATCCTGTAACAAAATAACATCCATATCACAATTAGTACACCATTCCAGTATCCCTACCCTTTTTACAGTGTTAATAATACTGTTCACATTTACTGAAAGTATTCTAAAGTAGTTGCTTTCCCTTCTTTTTAAGTTTAGGGAAAATATTTTTAAATTTTTGTTTTCTTATTTTTACTCCTCTCTCAACTGAATATTTTCCTGGGTTTATGTACTAATAATCCTTGATCTTCAGAATCAGATTTTTCATTGGCTAGATCCTTTCTCTTGACCCCTCTTCCTGCATGCACTCCCTCTCATCATTTTCCCCTCTATATTTTTTCTTCTTCTACAGTTTCCTCTTCACCCTCTCCCCCAGCATTTTGTTGTCCTTCCTCATATATGTTTTCTTCCCTTTCTTTTTTTCATTATTTAAGGTTTGCTCTTGACAGTCTGTCCAAAAGTATCCCTTTTTTACACAACCTGCATTCAGGCACACCTTCTTGCTGTATGTCCTTTTTCCCAACATTGGTTAAAAGAAACACTACTTAGTCTGGCCAGCATATCTTAATGTCCCTCTGTGACCAGCCACAAAAATAACACTTTGCCAGTGTTTCACCATATTTTTTCTCATTTCAAAACAGCTTCCAGTCACCACCCTATATTCTACAACTTTCACAATATTATCAAGTTACGTACAGACATTGCATGCATTTTTTACCGTCATCATTTTCCAGTTAATCAGTTCTAAACTGAAAAGTAACTATCTGATGTTGTTAATCATCTTCCCATTGGTCATTGGTGGGTTTGGTGCCAAAAACTCTCAAGCTAAGCTGCCACAATGTCCTTTTCCCAGTTACCCCAGATCTCGTTTGCCGCACAGTCATATAGCAGTGTTTCACCGAGCTCTCCAGCTAAGTGTCATATTTTTATAAAATTTACTGTATTTTGAAATTTTTTCTGATGTAACTCTTTTTTTCTACCCTCAGGTATCTCTCATGCCTGGTATCTTTGATACCATCGTTGGTATTTTTTCTCTACTCATCTCTTCTCAAGGTACCCTTTTTGGATTTGTTTGGTTGTGTATGTGTGATGTCTGAAGAAACTTGAGGGTTCAATTCAAACATTGCACTTCTGCATGGCCAAACTCCCACAGCGACTTACATGATAATTGTGTCTATTGTCTGGGCGTTTCCCACTTGTCTGTGAAACCTCCTTGCCAGATTTGTCTAAGCTTTAGTCAGCAGATGCTGAATGAAAGGAAAAACAAGCTTATCTTCAAAGGCCTACTATCTTCACCCTTCTCAGAGGCCCTTTCTGTGTCGGAGGTCTCAACCCCTCCATTGAAGGACCCTCTTCACCAGCTGGTGATAAGGGTAAGTCCCACAAACATAAGACCAATAAGTCTTCTACGGAGCATAAGATTGCTCTCTCGGTCCCGACTATTCCGGTCCCGAGCTCAGCTCCAGTGGCCTCTGTGGACATTACCATGACTTCTACATTGGCGCCGCCTTTGGCACTGACACCTACAGTACCGACTTCAACTATAGTAACAACTTCGGCTCCAACATTATTGTCTTCGGTAGCCTCGGCACCAACCTTGCCTCTCACCGCATCAAAGTCGGTTCCAACTATTCCTTCAGAGCTGATGATGACTTCTACTCCAAGTAATTCTTCAGCGCCGAGTCTTTTCTCAGCACCATTAGTTCCCCTACTACCTGTCTCCAAGTTAGAATCTTCGGTGCTGACATTTCAAACACCACAGACCAGTGTGTTGGTAAGGTCCACCAGGAGTCTATCTGAATTGGATGTGGTGCGCCTGTTGGATCAGCTGTTGACAGCCAGAGGGATTACAAATTTTCCAAAATCCCATCCAACTTTGGGTTTTGGGTCTATTGCCCCCATGACTCCCACTTATTCTCCTCCCTTGGACTCTTTGGTTCCAAGGCCCGTAGTTCCATTGTCCTTGGTGGGAACCATTTCCTCGGTGCCGACAGTGACTCTCTCTGAAGCTTCAAGGCCCCCCCTTTGGGTTTCAATTCCTACGGAGCCGTCCCTTTTTCAATCTCATGGTTGGGTGGTGGAACCCTCGGTTCCCAGTATGGTTCCAAGTTTTTTATGGGTTCTGTCCTTGGATCGGGGAGCAGCACCCACCCCGATCTTACATGAGGCTCCGTCCCCAGGAGCAGGTTTTGCCCCTCAGTTCCAGTTTCCCATTCTCTTCGGGCAGACCAGCTTTCTAGGTGATGGAGAGGGTGCTTGCTTCTGGAAGCTCTCCTACGTCGGATCTTCCCTCTGCTCCCTCTAAGCTACAGCTACCACGGCCCACCTCCCTCCGACACACGAGCAAAGCCTCAGAAAACCCCCTGTCCAGGTAATTTCCTTCCTTCAGTCTTCTTCAGGCGGCCACTGAGACCCCCCCAGAAAGAGAAGGCATGAGAAAACACTTGACTCTCCTCCGGATCTCACTGAGGATGATGATGGGGAAGGGTCCCCATGGTGATGTCTCCTTTGGAGACATCCGAAGCAGAGGGGTGACTGGAAGCCCTCCAGTCCTTCCTCAGAGGAGTTTGTCTTCCTGCAGGCTTTCCGCTCTTGGCCTTCTAAAGAACCCTGATTCTGTTGAGGCCATTCCCTGGAGACCGGATAAGATTCTTTCCCCACCTGAGGAACAGCCCCACTGGTCTAGAGGCTTGCCAGTAGACGATATAGTGGTGGCGGCGGCCACAAAAAAGGATCTTGCAGAGGAAAGTCCTATGTTCACCCGCCCAACAGAGAGTCCCGGGTGGTGGACAGATTAGGGAAGTGAGTCTTTGCTTTAGCAACCTTTGCAATCAGGTCTCTGAATTAATTGGCACAGTTTACGAGGCTCCAAAGGGATCTCATCTCAGAACTTTCTGGAGCCCTAACGGGTCAAATTTCTGACAGGGCATGCGACAAAGTTGCTTCTCAGCTTGCAACCCTAGAGTCTGTCTCCAACTCGTCTATGAGGTTGCTGTCCCATGCAACTGAAGGGGTGGCTAGAGCTGCGGGTGCAGGCATAGTTATGAGATGCCATGCCTGGATGCACATTTGTGACCTCGCGGACTCCTTCAAGTCTTACTTTTTGAATGCCCCTATTGAACCATCTGCTTTGTTCAGTTCTAAAGTGAAGGACACACTGGCCAAGTGTGAACAAGACAGAAAGACCTTGTCTGCTGTTGACCTACGTTTTTTTTCAAACCTCAGCGCTCTTTTCCAGGAACCAGAGGAGTGGAAAGATATGGCACAAAAATTCTCAAGGCCCTTTCCGCAATGCATGTGCTGAGGATTCCCCCAGAGGCAGAGGGGGTTCCAATGGTGAAAAACTCCCCTTTAGGGGCAGAGAGGGTCCCTGGAATCAAGACTCCAGGAATTCTTTCTCTGGGTAACCTTATCAGTGCTTCTGAAGCGTTGCCCAATTGCTTTCCTCTGGAAGCAGTTGGGGCTCATTTTTCTCTGCACCAAACTGCCTGGCACTCTATTACAAATGATCAGTGGGTGCAGAGAATAATTTCCAGATGTTACTACATTCTTCTAATATCTTGCCAAAAACCTTCAAAATACCTTCCCAATGTTCCACCCATTCAAAAGGAAGAGGTGGCTTCAGAGATAAGAAAGCTGTGTTAAAAATGAGTCCACCAACCAGTCCCCCCAGACCAATGCGGATCCAGTTTCTACTGAAGATTCTTTTTGGTGCCAAAAAAGACTAGGGACTGGAGACCCATTTTGGATCTCAGCCAACTAAACAAGTCAGTGGTTCAAACCAAATTCCACATGGTCACGATACAATTCATTCTCCCCTTTTTTCGGGAGGGTGTTTGGATGTGCTCGATAGAGCTCTGGGATGCGTATTATTACATCAAAATGGACAAGCGCTCCAGGAGTCTCCTTCACTTCCAGCTAGGATCCAATCATTACCAATTCAGAGCCCTGCCATTCAGTCTGTTGACGGTCCCCAGAGTGTTCACGAAATGCCTAGCAGTGGTAACAGCTCATCTGAGACTTCAGGGATTCTAGGTGTTTCCATATTTAGATGATTGGCTCCTTTCTGCCCCCACCAAGCGCCTACTGATCATGGCCCTCTGATACACTCTTGCACTGGTGGAGTTTCTAGGCATCACAGTCCATTGGGAAAAATCCAATCTTCATCCTACCAAGCAGTTGGAATTTATAGGAGCAGTATTCAATACTCAGACAAGCCAGTTCTCTCCCACCTCACAGGCTTCAGAGGTTAAGATTACAAGTGCAAGTGATACTTTGTCAAAGGAAGGTGTCAGCAAGGGAAGTTCTACAGGCTCTGGGGTCTATGACGGCAGTCATTCCAATTTTTCCCTCTGGCAAGATTGCATATGAAGCTGTTAAAATGGCTCCTTTTGTCCCAGTGGGTGTCAAATCTTTATCCTCTAAACTCACAGATCATCATCACCAATTCCTGCAAGCAAGATCTTCTTTGGTGGATGAGGGCAGATGAAATTCTTTGGTGTCGCCCCTTCCAGACTCCTCAACCCAGCAGCACGGTGACCACGGACGCTTCCCTGATAGGGTGGGAGGGCCATTTTCAGGGAAAGGCAGTCTAAGGCACGTCGTCCAGCTTGGAGGCCAACTTGCATATCAACGTTCTGGAGTTGAGAGCGGTGCTGTTGGCATTGCAGTCACTTCATCCGCTCCTTCCATCAGGAACAATTGCAATCTAGTCAGACAATATGTCAGTAGTCTGGTACATAAACAAACAAGGAGGGACCAAATCCTACCCCCTGTGTCAAGAGGCCATGCGAATTTGGCATTGGGCAATAGCTTCCAACCACTTTCTTTTAGCAACGCATATCCCAGGGAGCTCCAATGTGATTGCGGACAGGCTGAGCAGATGCATCCTCCTTCCACATGAGTGGTCTCTCAATCCGAATGTGACGACAGAAATTTTCAGCCGTTGGAGCCAGCCTTGCTGCGATCTTTTTTGCTTCCCCTTCAAACAACAAATGCAGCAGCTTCTTTGCCCTCTTTCTCCCAGACAGGGAGTCACCGAGAGATGCTTTGACTCACGATTGGCCCATGGGTCTCCTTTATGCTTATCCTCCAATTCCTTTGATACCCCTATTTTTAAAGAAAGCAATTCAGTTGAGATGCAAAGTGATCCTCATTGCCCCATTTTGGCCTCGGCAAGTATGGTTCCCCTTCCTCCAGCCTCACCTGTTACAACCTCCATGGCTCCTGGACACTTATCAGGACCTAATCTCTCACCCCCAAGGGATGACTCCCCCAAATCTGTCCACTCTCAAGCTGACAGCTTGGTTTCTCCACTTCCGTTAGTCGCCAGGCAGGAAACTCTCTCTTCACCCATTTGCGATATTATTCTGGCCTCCCATAAACCATCCACGAGGAAACTCTACAGAGATAAGTGGAAAAGGTTCGCTGTCTGGCCTAGTAATCAGATGCTAGACCCCTTTTCAACTCCTGCAGTTGTTATACTTCAATACCTTTCTGAGTTGTTTGACAATGGGGCACCAGCTTCTACTATTCATATCCACTTGGCATCTATCTCCAATTTTCATAATGGTTCGGATGGCGTTCTTCTTATCTCCACCTGCCTTTGCAAGACCTTTCTCAAAGGAGTTTTCCATAGCAGACCCCCAATCAGGTGGCCTGTAGAGACATGGAATCTCTCTCTGGTATTACAGTCTCTCTCTTTACCCCATTTTGAACCTGATGCAACATGTGACCTAAAATTCCTATCATGGAAATCTCTGTTTTTGGTAGCGGTCACATCAGCCAGAGGGATATCGGAATTACAAGCATTATGCACCAAGAGTCTGTATCTAATTTCCATAAAGACAGAGTATTTCTTCGTACTAATCCATCTTTTCTTCCCAAAGTGGTGTCTGACTTCTCTGTTAACCAGTCCATTGAGCTCCCAGTGTTTTTTTCCAAATTATTCCAATAAAGGAGAATACTGTCTACATTCACTGGACATACATAAACAATTACGTTTCTACTTGGACAGGACTAAATCTTTCCACAAGACGGATCAACTTTTCATCTCCTTTTCTGGTCCAAAAATGGGATGTGCCATATCAAAAGTCACTTTATCAAAATGGCTCAAAGATTGTATTACCTTTTCATACTCACTGGCGAATGAATCTAAACCTGTTCATATCAAACCTCATTCAACGAGAGCCATTGCAACTTCTGTTGCTTTTCACTCCAGGGCTTCTATGGACAACATTTGCACAGCAGCCATTTGGGCTAAACCCCATACTTTCATCAAACATTACAAACTGGATTTGGTCTCCAGGGGAAGAGCGGCCTTTGGCTCAATGGTTCTCAGGAATGTTCTTCCATAAGGGCCACCCATGTTTTCAAGTAGCTTGGGATTTTGTCCCATCAGTGATGAATGGGAAGAAGATTAACAACATCAGATAAAGAAGTTATATCTTACCATAACCTTCTCATCTGTGTTGTTGATCTTCTTCCATTCATCACACCCTCCCTCCCTCCATCTCCCATCAAAGACTCCTGGTGGATCTTATGGGTCCGTGTGGTGTTTCAGGGTTTTCTGTGCAAAAATGGCCTCATGTTAAGTTGTCAATCTCGCCTTCATTCTTGCTGGAGGGGTTCGGAGCCGAACCTCGGCTCCGACTTGGCCTATACTAAAGCTCGAGAGCTATTTATACTGGCTCGAGGCTACCTTATATCTCACAATGCTAGGCGCTAACTACCCAGATCTTGTTTGCCGCTTACAGCTGCGAGGTGCATTTATTACCGGCTCTGCAGGTTAGATTTTATAATTCTTGAATTTCTCTCTTTTAGTCAGATTTTCAGTTCGTTTTTTGTTAGCGACCATCCCATTAGCTTCCCTTCATAGCTAATCTCCCTTCCAGTCCCTTTTAATCCCTTAATCCTAACCCCTTTTTTGGTTAGAAGGTTAGGCCTTTGGGCCTATTCCCCTTTCTTTAAATTGTCAGTTTAAATTGTTGTGTGACTGACTTAGCTTGTGTTAAAGGGTGTCTGTGTGTGTGTGTGTGTGTGTGTGTGTGTGTGTGTGTGTGTGTGTGTGTGTGTGTGTGTGTGTATATTTTTAGGATGTCTAAAGACACCAGGGTCTCAGGCTTCAAGAAGTGTGACTCGTGCTGTCAGAAAATGTCGCTGACAGACTGTCACACTTCTTGTGTTTATTGCCTGGGCCCTCTGCAACTGCAGGACTCTTGTTCTGTCTGTCATGCGTTCAGTCCAAGAGTCCTGCAGGAACGCAGAAATAAGTTAATTTTGAGGGGCTTATTAAAGCCTGAAGGTTCCCCGACCAAGCCATCATCGGGGAAGCCTTCGAAGCCATCTAAGCCGTCGGCTCTGTGTTCAGAGCCTTCGACTGGTGGTGCTCTGACTGCTGCTACATCGGCTCCGGCTGGAGCTGATATTACCAAGACAGTCTTCCTCATCGGCTCCGGCTGGAGTCGACGTTTCTCAAACTCAGTCTTCTACATCGGCTCGAGCCGGAGCTGATGATTCTAGGACTCAGTCGGCGCCGATAGTGGTATCGGCACCATCTGCCAGCCATAAATGGTCCAGGTCTCCATCCTTGGAATCTGTTCACTCAGCTCCGAGGTCTCCCTTACTCTCGAAGCGGAGCCATCGAACCCATTCCTCTAGGTCTTCCAGGCTCTCAGACCATGACCTCGAGAGGGTGGTTAGTAGACTTCTTAAGTCTCAGGCACTAGCCCAGATGCTCCATAGCCCTTCTCAACAGATAGTGGCTATTCCCACTCCATCTTCGATTCCTCCTCCGACTCTTCCTCTGAGATCGGAGCCGGAGCTTGTGGGAGCCGTGGCCATTGACACGTCGGAGCCGATACCTCACCTTTCGGCTCCGCCGTCGGCTCCGGTCTCTTCCATGGTCCCATCCTTGGAGGGATCCGGGCGTATGGACTTCCTCGTCGGCTCCGAGGGGGCAAGTGGCATCAGACCCTTTTCTGACCCCGATCTCCCTCTCGGAGCTTCGGCGCTGGTAAGTTCGGCCCCGACATCGGCTTCGGAGCCATCCCTCTTGGTGCCGGGAGGGGTCCTTATCTCTTCGGAGTGGGGACCTTCTACCCTGCCTGATAGGGGCGCCTTCGAAGTCATGAGGAGCGTGCTGGCCCCTGTGCCTGCTCCATGGTCGGTTCCCTCAGCTCCTCCCTCTGTAGTGCCTGCTGCGGTCTCTACCCACCCTCTCATTCCTGACCATAGAGATCCAATGCCTCAGGTTTCCCCATTGGGAATATCCTCCTCTTCCGAGGTTTCCCCTGATCCATCAGGGGAACCCCCTTGGAAGAGGAAATGTAAGAGGAAGCATGTGAACTCCCCTGAGTCCATTACATCAGATACCGACTTGGATGAGTCGGAAGGGTCCTCACGGTCCCCCTCTGAGGATGTCTCCTTTTCAGACATCCTTGAGATCCTGAAGCAGAGGGGGAACTGGTCTACCCTTAATCCTTCCAAGGACGAGTCGGTTTACCTAGAGGCGTTTGGCTCTCGCCCTTCCACCTCCTGGGTGTCTCCGCCCTTTGACCCCCCTCATGGAAGTGGTGGCACAGAAGGCGTGGACGGCCCCTGATACGATGGAACCTACCCCACGGAGGCCTTCAAAATTCATAACAGCCCCTTTGGACAAACAGTTTTTAGCCAAGGGTGTCCCGGTTGACACCATGGTGGTAGCTGCAGCCACTAAGAAGGAACTGGCTGATCCTTCAGTACCTGTCCATCCTCCTAACAAGGAGTCTAGGACTATGGACAGGTACGGCAAGTGGATGTTTTCTTCAGCGACCTTTGTCATGCGGTCGCTGAATTATCTGTGCCACTTCACCTGCCTTCAAAGAGACATGCTCAAAGAAGTGGGTCAGGTCTTACAGGATCCAACAGCTGCGGGGTCTCAGGACAAAATAAACTTCCAGCTGGCAACCCTGAATTCCATTGTCAACTCCTCCATGCGGCTTATTTCCTATGCGGCCGATGGGGCGAGTAGGGCTGCAGGCACAGGCGTGGCCTTATGGCATCATACCTGGATGCGGCTTTGTAACTTTGCAGACCCCTTTAAGGCATCCTTCTCTGATGGTTCAGCTTTGTTTGGACCTCAGGTGAAGGATACTTTGACCCGATGCGAGCAAGAAGGCAAGACTCTCTCTGCCGTGGGAGTACGTTTTTCCACCCCGTCTAGACCATACCCTAAGGGTCAGAAGGGTGGGAAAATGTGGTTCCGTAAACCACAAGTGGTCGCGCCTGACGCAAGAGGTCAGTTCCCCTCTAGAGGCGGGGGGGGGA
This sequence comes from Protopterus annectens, assembly GCF_019279795.1. Classification (NCBI taxonomy): domain Eukaryota; kingdom Metazoa; phylum Chordata; order Ceratodontiformes; family Protopteridae; genus Protopterus; species Protopterus annectens. Next base: position 881,013,352 of record NC_056733.1, read on the forward strand.
ACAATAACAGATGCCGCCCTAGGGGCAGAGGAGGTCCACAGAATCAGGGTAGCAGAGAGTCTCTTTCTGACAAACCCTTCCAGCATCCCTGAGAAGCTGCCCGACTGTCCACCTTCGGAGGCAGTTGGGGGAAGGTTATCACTGTACCCAGAAGCCTGGCTTTGCCTCCCTGATCGGGTGGGGGGTGGGGGCATTTTCAGGGCAGGACGGTCCAGGGCACATTGCAACTTTTCGAGTGCCACCTGCACATAAATGTCTTGGAGATGAGAGCAGTACTTTTAGCATTGCAAGCCCTTCAGGACTCTCTTCCTATCGGGACTATTGCAGTTCAGACGGACAATATGTCCGTAGTGTGGTACATCAACAAGCAGGGTGGAACCAAGTCCTATCCCTTATGTCGAGAGGCACTCAGATAAAATCACTGTAGCTAGCAGATCTATGAGACTTGAGTAGGTAGATGGATGAGTGTTCTTGGTGTAATACATTACATTCAACAGGTCAGTTATTTAAAGGCGGTTACAGACAATGGGAGGGTCCATGGGAGCTAATTGGAGGAAAATCTGGGAGATGGGAAAGCAAGGTGCAATCCCAAAGCTAGAGGTTAGTCCCTTATTCGAATATCGTGAAAGAACCTGTAAGGGTTTACCAGCACAGCAGCCTGTGGAACCTCATTCTTAGTTAAAAAGTTTTATTTTTAATTTCTAATAAACAAAACATGACAACACACTGTGAGCTACCACTATAGAACTATATTTAAGAAAACACTTTCACCTGAGCTTTATCTGGTCCATCTGATAGAGTGGTTTACATGATCAATGAAAATGCTTGCTTTTATGATGTTATCACCAGGCTTTTTTAGTCTATTTTGTAACACATGTAAAATGAGGGGCCATGTCTGCATATGTGGGGGTTCATATTCCTTGGAACCAGTTGTGAAAGCTTTATTACAGGACTTTTGCCAGTCTGTCACATGTAATATGAGACACAGTGCCCATTTTTCTGGGGCTAATATATTTGACATGCAAAAGCATAGTTTTAGTTAGGTCAAGTATTAATTTATGGTTGTTTAACCACTGGTTTTGCGAGTAAAGATTACTTTAGAGCTGGAATTGAATCTGTACATAGGAGTGGTCTGATCTACAGATGGCCATATTGTGTGAGTGCAAGACTAGTGGCATATTTTTGAGTAAGATACTTTTAGCTGACTTTGCGTCTTTTAGAAGCCTTGGAAAAGGGACCAAGCAATACAATTAACACAGTAAAGTTGTGAGGAGATTTTCTTCATCATAGATATGTATCTATCTCATGGAAGATGGCAATGCCTTCGCTTTTACTTTCAGCCTCCAGCTACATGAGCTAGGATGTCTCAGTGATAGATTTAACTTGCTGGAGATGTGACAAGGCAATGCTAGGGGACTAGTGACATGTCTTCTTTGAGTTTAAGGTACTGTATTGATTTAAGAAAGGTCTCCCAAGAACTAATGAAACAACTTTGGTTAGGCAAAATTCAATCTGAGACTTCCTTTCCTGTTAATATTGTGTAAGATACTGTTAAGTTTGGTCATTGGGTGAGTTAGCTTTGCTAAACATGCTGATCTTAACTCTTTAAGAAAAGTATAATGAACAAGTGGATGAGTGAACTTCTCCAAATTATAAGATATTTGGCAAGTCTAGTGAATGGCTTGTGCAAATAGGAGGTTAATGCTTAAGGATATTATTGTGAGGGAGAAGGTTATACAAAGTGGGCATTCGGGATTTAATATTTTGACCTAGATGTATAGTGATGAGAAAATGTGAAAGCTAACAGTAGATGTTAGAATTCAAAATATTTATTGTAGTTATTAGATATGATTTGCACTTTAAGCCCAGAAAACACCAACAGACCTATACTTGTGACCAGAGATTAAACTTGGATGTTGGGTTAAATGGAAGTCCTGAGTAGGATATGGCCTTCAGATGTCAACTTGCTCTGTTCAGTTGTGAGTTGCTTATCATAGTAGAATATCAGACTAACAGTCCAAGAGGCTTTTTTAAACTTTGACGTGCTTCTCAATAACGTTTGATAAATAATGAAAGAATGGTTCCCAAGGCTTTTGTGGGTATATATATCTATATATATCTATATATATATATATATATATATATATATATATATATATATATATATATATATATATATATATATATATATATATATACATACACATATATATATATATATATATATATATATATATTTACACATACATACATATACATAGACACGCCACGCGCACACACACGCACACACACATATGTATGTGTGTGTGTGTGTGTGTGTGTGTGTGTGTGTGTATATATATATATATATATATATATATATATATATATATATGGATCTAGGACTTTTGATCAAATGATCAAAAGTCCGAATCCATATCCACCGAACACACTTTAATGAAAGCACTTAAATCGAAAAAGTGCTTTAGTTAATGTGTTAAAAAACAAAACACTAAATTAATGTTTTTGCAGGGGTGCTTTGCCCCACTGCTCCCCACACACCCCCTACTTTAATATTCTCCCTCCGAGATCATACTGGGAGAAAGGGAATTTTCTCTTATCTGCACCGTAGTACGACCTCGGCAACAGGCATACTTAAGCGAAAGTGCTTCTTCTGTGAAAAGCACTTTCATGTAAGTATGCTCGGTCGTAATGGATTCGGACTTTTGATCTTTCGATTAAAAGTCCTAGATCCATATATATATATATATATATATATATATATATATATATATATATATATATATATATATATATATAGATATACTTTCTTTAAATGAAAGTACATTACATCGAATTTTACTTACTTGCTGAAATCTCCAAATCATCAATTAAGTGAGACCACGGACTGCTGAAATCCTTTCCCTGTGAAAGAAACCACTTGGCCACCATTGAAATAAACCTAAACAGACAAAAATTAAACCCACCAAAGTGGGGAGCTTTGCCCCCCCCTACTTAAATATACCAATTCTGAGATCGCACTACACTGACGAGAGGGCAAAGTTCACCATGGTGGCCAAGTGGTTCCTTTCACAGGGAAAGGATTTCAGCAGTCCATGGTTTTGGTTAATTGAAGAATCGGAGATTTCAGCTCAGGTAAGTAAAATTCGATGTAACGTACTTTCGTTTAAAGAAAGTAGATCCATGTATAATATATATATATATATATATATATATATATATATATATATATATATATATATACACATATATACATACATATATATATAATCTACACACACACGCACGCACACACGCACATATGCACACACACACTTGGGCATAGAGACATAGGTACCAGACCAGGGGTATATTTATGGTGGCCTGTTCATTGATCCAAATTTGTCTTGAATAACTGCAGGAATGAATTTTGCTTTACATGGTTGGGAAGCCTGTTCCAGTGAATGGGGAGCCACTGAGACTTTATGATGTGGGGAAGTTTTAGGTCCCAGGTGTTCCTGGTGCTATTTGTTTTATGGATGTACAACAGGTCCATTAGGGCTGGATCAGGGGATACTTTGTAGGCCAGGTATAGGTCGCCTGCCAACAGCCTGTAGGAGACTGACTATAAGGACAAGCCTGTGAAGTTGTCTGTATAGGACTTGTTGTCCACACCATGTATCCTTTTTGTGAAGGATCTCTGTGGACATTCTAGTTCTTGCATATGCCAGGTCAAGTGCATACTGAAGGGAGCATTGTACTGACTGATTGGTCTTGTGAGGGTGGAGTACAACAGAATGATAACATATTTGGATCTAGATGCCATACCCCTGCTTATAAGTTGTGCAACATGGAGTGATTTCCCCACAACAGTAGACACATGATGGTCAAATGCTAAGTCCCTGACTAGAAGTGTCTCCAAGTCCCCTGACTGTAGAGTCTACTTAAGGGAGTATTGTTAATGCAGTGGTTTGCTGGGGTAGCTGTCTTTTAGAAAGATACTATGATGCACCTTTTGGCATGAAATTTAGACCATGATTCTAGCAGCAGTTATTAGTCTATGTCAGGACTTCTTGGATGATATCTGTGTCTTAGGGGATTCAGTGACTGCACCCAATTTATAATCATCTGTGAACTTGGCCAGCCAGAGGCCCTTAACATTACTCTTGACCTCAGAGAAGCAGATGCCAAACAGGAGTGGCCCCAACACTGAACCCTTAGGTACCCCAGTAGTAATTATCCTTTTTGAGGAGACAGACTCTCCTATTCTGACTTCTTGTGTCCTGCCTGTAAACTGTCTGACAATTGACTACATGATGTAGGGGTTTACACCTAGCTTAGTGAGCTTTTCTAAAATTCCAGAGTGGGGTATTGTGTCAAATGTTTTGACCAGATATAGGCACTATTTTGTCCTCATCCATTGCTTTGGTGACCTTATTAAAGTAGTCCAAGACCTGCCTCTGAAAAACCAAACTGATTTGGGTTCAGTATTTGTAGGTTACCTATGTCATCCTTTAGGATATCCATGATTATTCTCTCCATATTTTTGCATATCAGGCTAGTAAGGCTTATGGGTCGATAATTCCCCAGGTCCAGGATTGGTCTGCCCTTATGCAACAGGATAATAATTACAGTCCTTCATTCATTTGGAATGAAGCCTGTTTGGACGCTGTGGTTGAATAATTGTCCTAGATGGTCCGATAGTTCATGTTTCATGCTGTTAAAGAGGCATCCTGGTATATTTCAGGACCCATTGATTCAGTTTTCTTGGCCTTGGAGAGTACTTGCTGTCTAGTGATAACTGGGGAAGTTATAGATGTGGGTATTTCCTAAGGCGTATTTGACAGGCTGGGGGGGGGGGGTAGAATTTGTTGGCTAAAAAGTTTACTTTATATTTCGTCTCCATATAGGTGTCACCATTTACAATTAATTCTGTACATTGATAAATATTGCCTTTGAAGTTATGGACAAAGCTAAAGAAAGCTTTGTGATTGTTCTTGGCTAGAAGGACTTCAAATTTGGCTTTGGTAGACTTGATTAGCCCCTCTGAGTTGCTTATTTATGTTAATGAGGGATTGTTTACCTTGCTGGGCAATACATCTAATTTTTGCTACAAATTTCTTTCTTTGTTTTTGTTCTGATTGTAAAAAAATTTAATACATGGTGAAAGTCAGATTATGTGGAAAATATTTTATTTAGTCTGCTAGTTTATATGCATCTAAGACTATCATGGACACTTTGCCATTTATTAATTGGTTGTTGGTTAAGTAGCTGTATTTTTATTTTTTATTGTCTGTTTGAAGTTTTAATAAAAGTTTTTGAAATTTAAAAAAATTCACAGTTGTGGGCATGAAATTTCATCCTCCATCGTATATATTTTCCAGAAAAGTCAAAACCATCACTGGTTTCAACATGATGTACAGCCCAAACCTCAGTAGCAGGTGGCTATAATGAAGCCCTACAACTAGTGCAGCTCTTAGTAGGATGCAGGGTTAGAGGCAGAGATCCTTAGCCTTCCCCAGGAGGTTGCAGTCTCTTCATTGGCAGATACACAGCAGACACGTGGCCTTGCCTGACTCTCACTGTCTGAAAGTAAGCAGAGGTAATCTGCCGCTCTGCATATTGGCATGGACTTCCATCACCAAATACAGATGGATTCAGACAGCAATATCCAAGGGATACTCAGTCTTCTTTACAGCTCCTCCCGTTCTACCTTCTTTACCTATGTTTGATGACCTGCCCTATTAGAAAACTACTGCAAGTAAGGAGGTCTCCACACCCCAACTAAAAACAAAGATGACCCTCCCCAAAGAGTTAGGATAATTTAGGATGCTATTCAGGGATCCTTTTTGGTGTCAGTAGAAAAAAAAATATTTCACACCAATTCTAGACCTCAGCATCCTAGCACCTTCTTTCCCAAATAAACCATTTTGAATTGTTTAAGTACAGTCAGTCTTTCCATGCTCATCAGGAGTCTGGATGAGCTTTTTAGATTACCAACATGTCTACTTACATTTGCACATGCACTGCCAAGAAGTCCGGGTGGTTCTGGGTAAGAATTAGATATTACCAGTTCTGAACTCTTCCATTTGGTGTTACCTTCCCCTAATGCATGTCCATAGTTACAGTGCACGAGTCACAATTTTCTAGTATTTAGACAACTGGCTTCTTGCATCGGTTATCTTGGTACATCAACAAGCAAGAGGGGGGCTGATTTTATCCACCATTCCCCATATCAGGACATACAGACAGCTGTCTTGGAGAAAGATTAAGTCGTTGTCTATTGATACCCCGTCAGTGGTTCATCAGTCACATGGTGACTTGTAATTTATTCCTCCTGTGGAGCAAGCATCTTTGCAACCTGTTTGCACCCTCAAGCAGTGCCAAATGTAACAGCTTCTGTCTAATTCCTCCACCAGTAGTTTTTTTCTAAGGATTCTCTTATTCACAAATGGACCCCCTTAACTTATTATGCTTTTTGCTGTTTTTCTCTAATAATGCAGTTTATTTAGAAAGCCAGGTTTTGTAAAGCAGATTCCCTCCTAATAATCACCTACTGGCTTCAGCAGACCTTGTTTTCTCTGGTTTGTTATCGGCTTTTGGAGACGCTTCACAGCAGAGCCTTTGTGACTCATCCTAGTGGAATGCCTTACGTGGACATTCACTCCTTCGTACTCATAGCTTGGTTTCTGCACTTTTACTAATTGCCAGTAGTCTCTGTATATCTATGCATGCCATACAGATCCTCTCATTTTCTCAAGGGCCATCTCCTTACAAGACATATGAGCATAATTGGACCTCCTTCTCCTTATAGAATGAAGCTAGATGCCTAAATCATTGTTTCACTCCAGTACCTTCAGTTTTTGATTATCTGTCTGAAAGTTTGATTCTGGACTATTTATTCTACTGTTTAACTTGTGGCTGTTTCCATTTCTTCTTGGGGTTAGAAGCTTCCTGTCTGGCATCACTTTAAGAATACAAAAGCCTTTCTAAAAAGTGCCTTTTTACACAGACCACCACTGTTATACTCTGTACCACCTTTGTTTTGCATTTTATGCTGGAGAAGTTGCATTGCCACCATTGAAACCAACATGTTCATAGTTTTAAACTAACTGTATTGGATGACACTGTTCTGGTTGCACTGTTCGACTGAGAGAGTTTCTTAGCTTCATGTTATTAGTTTACTATGTTGATATTACCTGAAATAACCCAGCCCTACTTACCCGTTTGATGTGACCGAAATCAGTCCATCAATGTTTCTTTCATGTCTGGGACACGAATAAAGAGTCTTCATGGAGTCTGTTCAAACAGCTTTATTTCATATAAACACATTACTACTGTTCAAGAAAGAATATTCCCCAGTAGGCAAACAGTCCCTCTTGTAAAATGTAGGCAAAACATTTATACATAACACCTCCACCTAATTAAATTCAAATGTTTGTTGTAGCAAATCAATTCAGCACAAAATGCCCCGTAGTTGCTTGACATCATAAACAAATTAAAGCAGCAACAAATTAACTATTCGTTGCTCATACATAAATGAAATCCACATTATAATAATCAAAATTCATCACATAATAAAATTGTATGCACGCTCCACTTTAAAATATATACATATCTCACTCATACTTAGCAGCATAAATTATAATTAGGGGGAGGTGTTATGTATAAATGGAAATGTTTGGCAGTTTATGCACTTTTACTTGTAAATGGTCTGATGAAGCCACAATTTGCGCTTACCTACCTGAAAATAAATGTGATTTTATTTTACTGAATGGTGATACAAGTCATGCTTCAGTTTACCGTTGCTGCTTTCTGCTACATTACTACTGTTGCCTATTGACTTTAACTTAAGTAACTTATATACAAACTAGTAACTATGATCATGCATGCTCACTCCTTGGCTGCTCTTTCAAATGGCACTAGGGGTTTGCATGTGTGTGGGTTATATACTTGCACGTACAGCCTTGCATGCTTCTTAAAGATATAGCACACACACTTTACACTATGATGTACATCCTCCCTCTTTGAGAAATAGATCATGCAGTTGTTATAAGACTGTTTGGCATGCAGAAATCACAGGTTATCCATAATCATGCATTATACAATATTAAATATACATGTATGTACAATCAAGTCCACATTGCTGTGTATTTCACACTTGGTTTAGACAGTCGTCCATATCATGTGACATAAAACTGGTTATTAGATTTAGCAAATGGAACAGTTTCTGTGAAATGGTTGACCTGTGGAATGTTCAAATCACTTTCTGGAATGGAGTCAGAATTTTGAACACATTCTGGTCTGGAAACAGTGTCTGACTCACTCTTCACTTTAGAGTCCGCATCACAGATACAATGTTGTGATTGCAATGATGATGATTCTGGTACAGGAAGAAGATGTTTGTGATTCCTCCTATACTATACTCCTTCAGAGTTTACCAAGTAAGATCTTGGCTTGGCACAGATGCCTGTAATCTGTCCTATTGATCAAAACCTTTTGTTGTCTGGATTCGTACCATCTCTCCTTCCCTCAATGGACAAAGTAATCTGCTTGATCGGTCATAACTAGATTTCTGGATATTACTCTACTTAAACAATTGAGCCTTGATGGTTTTAGTATTCTTAGATTTAGGCTACAACAAACTTGAAGAAATTTGTAGCGTAGTTCTAGTTTGCCTGGAAAGTAGTCTTTGAGCAGGTAAGCCAAGAATATCGTCATGGAGTATGTTTCTGAGATTAAACAAATTCAAGAATACATCGGTATTGTCATGCTTTGACCTTTCAAGTAATTGCTTTACTTTCTCCACTGCTCGTTCAGCTAGACCATTGAACTAAGACTATTAGTGACATGTACAAAGTCACATTCTTTTGCAAATTTCTGAAACAACGGGCTAGTAAATTGAGTACCATTGTCAGAAAAAAGTTTGTGTGGACTACCATGAATTGAGAAATAATGTTTCAGCTTAGTAATAACAGCAGTTGAGGTTAGGTTAAGTTAGATAGTAGATCAATCTCAAACCAGTTCAAATAAGAGTCTACCAGAACTAAGTAGTGTTGATTGTTCGATTCAAAGATATAATTTGGTATAGTAGACCAAGGTAGTTCAGGAAATGGACTTAGCTGAAGTGGCTCTCTTTGCAAATGCGATCTGGTACTATTGCATATTGAACAAGAAGAAAGAACTCTATCAATGTCTTTTGGCAATGAAGGCCAAAATCCTAATTCTCTTGCTCTTCTCTTAGTGGATGCGGACACTGGGTGACGACGATGCAAAATCTGGATATATTCTTATTGTAGAGAAGCAGGAACAACAATTTTAGGACCTTTGAAAATAATGCCATCTTCCATCAACAGTTCATTTCTATAAGGAAAATGCATTTGCACTTCAGGTGATACACTCAATTGCTTTGACGGCCATTCGACATTAATATAGTGATTGAGCTTCTGCAAAATTGGATCAGTCTGAGTGTGATTTCTTAACTCAAGTCTAGTGGTGGAAAAATTATTCACTGACATCACATCAAAGTTGAAAGTTTTTGCTTTAAGCTGTTCTGTTGTAGTTCTGGGATATTTGGATAAAGTATCAGCCAGATAAAGCAATTTATCTTTAGTGTAGACCATTTTGAAATTGTACTTTTGCAATTTGAGCATCATTCTTTGTAATCTCGCTGGAGTGGAATGCATAGGCTTCTTTAGAATAGTAACTAGATGTTGATCATCAGTTTCAATCTGAATAGCTCGATCATAAATATAATCTTGAAACCTGGAGTGTGCAAATACTATTGCCAAAAGTTCATTTTCAATTTGAGCATACTGCTTCTCAGTTTGGGTTAGTGGTCTAGATGCATAGGCTACTGGTCTACCCTCTTGAAGTATAACTGTGCCTAGACCAAATTTTGAAGCATCACAGGAAAGAGTAAATGATTTCTTCACATCATAGTATTTTAACATAGGTGGGGTGGCAATTTTCTGCTTAAGGTCTTCAAATGCCTTCTGGTGCTGTTCCAACCATGACCATGCAACATTTTTTGAATGTGAGCTCTTAAAAATTGCTGTCAACTCATTGAAGTCTGGTATACATTTGCCTAAATAGTTGACCATGCCCAGAAAACACTGTAAAGCTTGCACATTATCTGCTGCTGACATTTCAAGAATAGCTGCTTGCTTGGTCGGGTCTGGTCTCAAACCTGTACTTGTAAACAAATGTCCTATGTACGTAATGTCTGGAAGTCTGAATTTGCACTTCAGAGTATTGAGCTTCAAGTTTACTTCACATGTTCTGTCTAGAACTTTCTTGAGGTTTCTGCCATGCTCTGCTTCACCATCGCCTCCAACCAATAGATCATCTACTATTATGGAACAGGGATAACCTGAAAAAAATTGTTCCATTGCACGCTGGAAGACTTCACTTGCAGAATTTATTCCAAATGACATCCTTAGGAATCTGTATCTGCAAAGAGAAGTACCAAAAGTAGTTAGAAATGAGGATGTGCTATCCAGCATCATGTGCCAAAATGAAGACTTTGCATCCAAAATAGAAAATACAGTGGCATTCGGTATTAGAGCTGCAACCTCTTCGACTGTGTGCATTGGATGATATGGTCTTTTTAATGCTTTGTTTAAATCTCATGGGTCAATGCATATTCTGATTTCATCTGAGCCTTTTTTGTGAGCAGCTACCATGGACAATACCCATTCAGATGGTTCTGTGACTGGACAAATCACACCTTGCTGCACCATTTTATCCAACTGAGCCTTAACTTTATCTTGCATAGCTATCGGAACTCTTTTTGCTGGTCTGACTACTGGACTGGCCTCTGAGTCTACCTTTATGGAATACACAACTGGATGTTTGCCGAATTTGTCATCGAAAACACCAGCATACTCTGTGAAAATGGCTTCTGAAAAATTAGAACTCGGAAATGCACTTATGTGATGAATTTCTTTAGCAAAAGAAAGCAGATTCATTCTTAAACCATCTTTGAGACTGAATAAAGATTGCACTGGTCTTCGGACTACATAGAATAACAAGTTGTAACAGTTCTCGGCCAAATAACATGAAAGTGTCACTGATCCTTTGGTTTGAATTTCTTCACCTCCATAAGCAACAAGTCTCGCACTACTGGTTACATTGAGATGTTCGTTAGTGCTCACTCTAGCAAATGTGTCTACTGATATAAAATTACACTTTGAACCAGTCTCTACTTTGAGCTCTGTGGATCTTCCATTAATCCGGACAGTACAAAATACTTCACTTCTTGTTAATAAGTTCACTGTATCAACTCTTTCACCAAGCACTGATACACCATCGACGTGGAAAGCTGACTGCTTCGGCTCTACTTGATCAACTTGCTTTCTTGTGCAACTTTTCTTTACAACTGTGTGAGGCTTACTTGATTTGCAGAACTTTTGGAAATGATTACATTTTTTTACACTTATGACATTGCTGACCAAATGCTAAGCACTTCTCTCTTTTAGACTCATAATTTGCACCACAGTTGCAACAGTTAACAATAAAGCTAGATTTGGGTTTTGCTGATTCATGTTTGTACTGCACTGAGCTGGCACTGGAGCTTGCACCTTTCTTGCAACTTTATAGAAAACCTTGTGGCTTCTTTGGAAACCCTGTATCCGCCATGTGCTTAGGCCTGCTGTTGTTTGCCATGTGTTGCATACTATCTACATGTGCTCTGGAACCAACTGAAACCATGCTCTTGCCACTCGCAAGCATACTTGTGTGTTTCTCTGTCACCTCATGGATTTGACAAATCTCTGTGGCCTTGCTCAACATTAAATTACTGTCATGAAGTGAAATCTTTCTCACAGCAGCACTGTTAATACCACATACAAGCCTGTCCTTTATCAGATCATCTTTTAAATCACTAAATTGACACGTTTTAGCTCATTTTCTCAAGTCAGTTATATAAGCTGCAAATGTTTCCCCTGGTTTCTGATCTCTTGTGTAAAACAAATGCCTCTCTAATGTAATATTCATCTGGGGGTTACACATTTCTCTTAACTTGTGCTTCAAACACTCGGGGTCTTTCCTTGATTTAGCTTGTACAGCAATATGGCGGTATGCACCTTCTCCTTCATATACTGCTGGTGCATACACAAATGAACGTTGTCTTTCTATAACCTGCGACCCTGCTAGGTTTAGCAAAATTAATGCCTTTGTGTATGCATCTCTTTCCGCACAAGCTGCTTGTATAAAAATATCGTACTCTTGCTGAGATATTCTCCAGTTCTCTGCAGTATTCTGATCAAATACAAGTGGTAGGGGTTTTCAAAATCCGTCTGCCATATTAACACATACCAGCAAAGGGTTTTGCAAATAAGCATAAACATACACACATGTACTTATGCCAGAACTAATGCTAGTAACTGTATGATGCCTTTGTACTCTGAACTCATAGCTTTGTTGGACTTTTTGGAATTATGCAAATAAACAAACTCGTAGTACTTTCGAATAACTGGACTTTGCAAAATAAACTTCTATGGCGGTTTGGTACTTTTGTAATGTCGTGTTAAGGGAGAAAATGCTGACGTCATTTATCATCATGTGCTAAAGTCATTTACCATAATTTTAAGAGACATTGGAGAACTTTATGATGTGACTGAATGACTCCCAAGCACTGTAATACTTTTGTAATGTCATCTTTTGTAAGAAAACACTTCTTATCAGTGTAAGAAACATGTCAAGCAACTGCAGAATGTGAATAAATCAAATATCTGTTGCCTTGAACTCAATAACTTTTCGAAGTAATTGCACTTTGTGAAAAAGCCTGCGTTTGCGCTTGTTTCCCACCTTTCCTGTAACTAGTTTAGTCCAGATACAGATTTGTTGTATCTAGGACTGTTTGTAAGCTTCTGACCGATGCCAAAATCTGCTCTTCAATTTTTCCCTTCTCCTGCACTTTTACTAGCTTATTAGTCTAGCACTTTACCAGACTTCTTGTAGCAATTGTAGCACACAAAAGTGCTACCAGCACTAAACGTTCTACAAGGAAACAGCTCCAGTACTTATTATTAATGCCCACCCCTCCAGACATATCTAAAGGTCAGTTCCCTGTGCTTTCTCCTATTAACCTGGTGAGCTTGGACATCCTGAGGCAATGTAACAACTGCCTCATGTACACTGACAACCCTCTCCTCTTACCTCCCAGCAGTCAGACTTGCGAGAGATGCACTTATATATCCAAATTGGAAGCCACACACACTCTCCATCCAAGACCGGAATAGCTGGTCAAGAGGAGAAAGTCAACACTTGCACCACACCACATGGAACACATAGCCTTCCAGAACACACACCAGCACTGCCTTCTCATAAAAGCACAAGCCACACACCCACCTTCACGGAGGCTCTCAATAAAAATCTACCCAAACAGCAGAGACCTCCAAGGCAGAAACGCACTCGACCACCACAACACAACACTAATCACGAGACACATAACTCTCCTAAACAGTGTGCCACTCAAAGAAAGCCCCTAAGGCAAAACAGCATGCCCAACACACTGGTCATAGGTGACTCGATAGTGAGGCACACTAATGTCCCACTCACTATGTTGAATAAGGAGAAGGTAACAGTCAGCTGCCTGTCAGGCGCCAGGATCTGCCACATAACGCACGCACTCAGGTCCCTCAACAGCAAGTACAGATATGATTCTGTCATTGTATGGGTGTGAATGACCTGAGATGTACCTCTCTGGACTACATGAAAAGAGACATGGAGGAGCTCTTGGATTATGTAGCCCAGGCAGGTATGACCCTAGCCCTGAGCAGCATCCTACCATCACCCAGAATGATACCACAGTACAAGCAGAAAATGATTGATTTCAACAATTGGCTAAGTTTCTGGTGTCATTCTAAGGGGATCCAGTATCTGTCTGCCTGGGATGACATGATTGACAGACCTTGATGCTTTGCCAGAGATGGACTGCATCTGTCACCCCATGGGCTTACGGATACTGGCCAAGGCTCTTGCCACCCCTACAGTGTCTTTTTTAGGTGGTGTTCCAAAGACCAAATTACCACTGTAACAGCAACAAACAGATGCAATCTGAGGGTCATGCTGCTGAACACTAGAAGTCTAAATCTCAAAATGCACTCGCTCAAAGCAGTCCTTAAAATGGAGAACATCAACATTTGTGCCGTAACAAAGACCTGGTTCAAAGCAGCAGATAGCACCCCTGCACTATCAGGCTATAACTCATTCCACACTTTTTGGCCCCAGAACTTGGATTGAAACTCCAAAGGAGGTGGTGTTTCCATATTCATAAAGGATGCGCACACCTCCAGACTGGTAACCTAACATACCGCATCTGAGATACTTCAGGTGCAGCTAACATTGGGTAAGACAGCAATTTAGGTCGTAGCCTGCTGTAGGTCCCCAACCATTTCCCATGACTCACACTCCACATTCCTAAGCACCCTGGAGAATGTTAGGGTCCAACCTAACACTCTCATACTGGGCAACTTCAACTACCCCTCCATTAACTGGAATTCATTAATTCCAATGCCCTGGACCAGCTCGTTCTTACCCCCACTAGAGGTAGCAACATCCTTGACCAGGTCATTACTAACACTGGCAGCCTTTGCTCTACACCAATAGTCAACTCCTCCCTGGTTAGATCCGACCACAAACTAATCACCTTGGAAATCCACACCTTTGGGCTCCTAGAAACAGAGGTGACTAACTTCATGGCACCCATGCAAATGGAGAATAGTTGCATGACTGCCGAATCATACACCAATGCACTGTATGAACACGTACACAAATGCATGGATTTCACCATACCCAACAGAATCAAGACTCTCTCCTCCAAAAAAAGGAAGCCAATCTGGTGGTCTCCTGCCATAAACAAACTCTACAACAGAAGGAGGAAACTGATGCGGAATAAGGTGAAGTCCCAAGACTGGAAAAACTCCCTTATCAGTCTCAGCAAACAGTTGAGATCCCTCATCAAATCCTCTAAAGCTAGCTATGAAAACAGAATTGCAGCAGATAGTAAAGACAACCAGAAGGCCTTCTATAGTTATGTAAAGAATCTCCATGGCAATACCCAGATTTGCTCTGAGCTACTGCACTATGGTACCTCCTATACCGAGCCAACAGATATTGCCAATATACTGGCCAACAGATTCAGTGCCAACTTTACCCCTCCGCCCCCCAAAGGACCAGTCACAATACCTGTAGATTGTCAGGCACCCAGTATTACTGCTGCACAGGTTAAAACAGCATGGTCCAAGGCCAAGAATACAGCTTCTATGGGACCTGACAGTATCCCTGGCTGTGTTCTGCATGAACTACAGAGTGAACTGGCACCTCTCCTGTGTGCCGTGTTCAATCACAGCCTCAACACAGGCTATGTCCCTACCAAATGGTGCACAGCTGCAGTCATCCCTCTCCACAAAGGAGGAACGACTACAGACCCTGGGAACTATCGCCCTATTAGCCTGACGAGTCTGATATGCAATGTATGGAACCCATTATTATGGAACTAATAAACAAGGATCTCACACAGTTTGGTTTTGTGAAGGGTAGATCATGCCTACTCAACTTGGTCAACTTCTTTCAGTCAGTCACCAGAGCTGTGGATGAAGGCAAGGTGGTACATACAGCCTACCTTGATCTGGCCAAGGCCTTTGATACTATTCCTCACTCAGGAATCATAGAAAAACTCACTAAGCTAGGCATCAACCCCTATATCACTAGGTTGGTTGCAAACTGGCTCACAGGTAGAACCCACAGTGTGAAAGTAGCTGACTCCAAGTCAGACTGCCGACCAGTCATAAGTGGAGTCCCACAGGGTCCGGTCCTAGGTCCTCTCCTGTTTGATATCTACTTCTCTGAAGTCCAGGCCAACACGAAGGGACTTTGGCTGACAAAGTTTGCAGACTATTGCAAGTTGGGAGCTATTATTAACTCCCCAAGTGATGTTGACATCCTACATAAAAGCCTCACTGAGACCACCCACTGGTGTCAGAACCATGGCCTTAAGCTCAGTGTCATCATCCCCTTTGGGAAAAACTTGGTTACCATGAATTAACACATCGATGGTAGTCCACTGAACACCAAATGCGTTATAAGAGATCTGGGAACACAAGTTGACAGCAACCTCTCTTTTGACCACCACATTGCCACTGTGGTGAGAAAGGCCTTCTATGTGGCACATCTCATTACTAAGGGTTTTGCATCCAGGAAGAAAGAGGTCATTGTCTCCCTCTACACTTCCCTCATTAGGCCAGTCATTGAGTACAGTGCCCTATTTGGCATGTACCTCACTGAACACCTGCAGCAACTGGAGAGGCCATAAAAGTACCTCACAAAGAGGATCCTAGGCCTTAAATATTTGTCCTATATGGACAAACTTAAAAAACTCCAACTATTCTCTGTGTCATATCGCCTACTTAGAGGCAATCTCTGCTTGACTTACAAAGCCATGTCTGACCCAGCTCTGTTAGAAATGCTACATCTAAAGAAATCCCAATCCCTCTGCACCACACACTCCAGGGACCTTAACCTCATTACCACAATCAACAGAGCATGCTGGAGGGACAGGTTCATAACCCAGAGACTGTCCATGCTATGGAATAGACTTTCTATACATATCAAGCAGAGCACCTCACTGGCCCTCTTCAACAGAAATCCTGAGTGGATGGGAAATAGAAAATTCACCCCAGGGATCACTCCAGTGGCTTTACTCGACAGAGGCACTGGGAACTAAGGTCGGGTGGCACAATGCCATGGTAATCCTATGGGCTAGGCTTGTAAAGGCTCCAGGGCCATTAGCCTAGTACACACCTGTGAACCTATGAACTGCATTCAGCACACTGAAATGCCCCCAAAATGGCGGTACCTTACTAGGCAACTTTCTACAGCACAAGAAGCACTCTGTAATGGTGGCACTTTGCGAATAGACGCACCCATTAGTTATGTCCTTGATATAACACAAAGTCATAGTTATGCCCAAATACAGCACTTTACCAAAACACATAGTTGCTTTGCTTTATTTTGCTTAATGTGCCCCTTTTCTTTTCTTATTATATTCGTTTTGCTTGTTTAAGCCGTTTTCATGCCCAGTATACTTTTCTCGTGCTCGTTTTACTCTAAACATGCCCAACTTTGCCTTGAGCACACTCATTTTGCCTTAAACATGCTCATTTTTTTGCTTTACTGTTAATCATTTCATTGAATACTTTTATCATAAACATTTTCTTTAACAAACTTTTCGTAATTTCTGCTTGTCTGATAATGCGGTTTGTGCACTTGTAATGCCCCTTTACTGTCTTTCGTATTGAAGATCATGCATGCTCACTCCCTGGCTGCTCTTTTAAATGGCACTAGGGGTTTGCACATGTGTGGGTTATATATGTGCATGTACAGCCTCGCATACTTTTTAAAGGTATAGCACACACTTTACACTATGATCTACAATCAACTTACATTTTTTCTTTCCCCACATGAGTGTTATAACCACAGAGACTTTCCTGTCCGTTGCAGGTGTGTACATCAGCAGACTAAACTTTACATTGCTAGGACCAGAACTATCTGCAAAGAAAAGTTTTTTTGATGTTTTTCATTGCTAAGACAGAAAATTGTCATGCTTTCACTGCATAGAGGGCTGTCAAGCTGCATACATTTATTCTACATTAAGTATAGGAAGCCTCTGCATAGAGTACCTCTGTGGTACAATCCACTAGAACAGTAGTGTTGCACAGAAGCTGTATTTTAAAACAACCTATTAAATGATCACGTAAGACATAGGCAAACATACATTAAGAAAAAACATATTAACATTTATTTCTATTTACATGCATTATACATCTTTTTCTTTCGGCTGTTCCCATTAGGGGTCACCACAGCGGATCATCTATTTCCATTTCTTCCTGTCCTCTGCATCTTGCTCTGTCACACCAACCACCTGCATGTCCTCTCTCACCACATCCATAAACCTTATCTTTAGACCTTCCTCTTTTCCTCTTACCGGGCAGCTTCATCTGTAGCATCCTTTTCCCAATATCCCCTCCTCAGCACATGTCCAAACCAACGTGATCTCGCCTCTCTGGCTTTGTCTCCAAACCGTCCAACCTGGGCTGAACCTCTAATATACTTATTCCTAATCCTGTCTACCCTCATCACACTCAGTGCAAATCTTAACATCTTTAACTCTCCCACATCCAGCTCTGACTCTTGCCTTTTTGTCAGTGCCACTGTCTCCAACCCATATAACATAGCAGGTCTCACTACCCTCTTGTAGACCTTCCCTTTCTCTCTTACTGGTACTCGTCTGTCACAAATCACTCCTGACACTCTTTTCCACCTACTCCATCCTGCCTGTACTCTCTTTTTCACCTCTCTTCCACACTCGCCATTACTCTGAACTGTTGATTCCAAGTATTTAAACTCATCCACCTTCGCCAACTGTACTCCCTGCATCCTCGCCATTCCTCTATCCTCCCTATCATTCACACACATATATTCTGTCTTAGTCCTGCTGACCTTTATTCCTCTCCTCTCTAGAGCATGTCTCCACCTCTCCAGGGTCTCCTCAACCTGTTCCCTACTCTCACTACATATCACAGTGTCATCTGCAAACATCATAGTTCACGGGGACCTGTCTGATCTCGTCTGTCAACCTGTCCATCACCACTGCAAATAAGAAAGGGCTCATTGCTGATCCTTGATGTAATCCCACCTCCACCTTAATTGCATCTGTCACTCCCACTGCAGATCTCATCGCTGTTACACTACCGTTGTCCATATCCTGTACCACTCTTACATACTTCTCTGCCATTCTCGACTTCCTCATACAATACACAACTCCTCTCCAGGCACCCTGTCATATGCTTTCTATAAGTCCTCAAAGACACAATGCAACTCCTTCTGACCTTCTCTGTACTTCTCCATCAACACTCTCAGAGCAAACATCGCATCTGTAGTGCTCTTTCCTGGCATGAAACCATACTGCTGATCATTAATCATCACCTCCCTTCTTAACCTAGCTTCTACTACTCTTTCCCATAATTTCATGCTGTGACTGATCAGTTTTATCCCTCTGTAGTTACTACAGCTCTGCACATCACCCTTATTCTTAAAAATCGGTACCAAAATACTTTTTCTCCACTCCTCAGGCATCCTCTCACTTTCCAAGATTTCATTAAATAATCTGGTTAAAAATTCCACTGCCATTTCTCCTAAACACCTCCAAGCTTCCACAGGTATGTCATCTGGACCAACAGCCTTTCCATTCTTCATCCTCTTCATTGCTATCCTTACTTCCTCCTTGCTAATCCGTTGCAATTTCTGATTCACTATCCCGCATCATCCAACCTTTTCTCTCTCATTCTCTTCATTCATTAGCCCCCTCAAAGTATTCTTTCAATCTGTTCAACACACTCTCCTCGCTTGTGAGTACATTTCCCTCATTATCCTTTATCACCCTTACCTGCTGCACATCTTTCCTAACTTGGTCCCTCTGTCTAGCCAATTGGTACAGGTCCTTTTCTCCCTCCTTAGTGTCCATCCTTTCATACAACTCTCCATATGCCTTATCCTTAGCAGTTGGCACCTCTCTCTTTTCCATGCACCTCATCTCCTTATACTTCTGTTTACTTTCTTTATCTATCTGACAATCCCACTTCTTCTTCGCCAACCTCTTTCTCTGTATACTCTCCTGTACTTCCTCATTCCACCACCAGGTCTCCTTGTCCTCCTTCCTCTGTCCAGATGTCACACCAAGCACCTTTCTAGCAGTCTCCCTTACTAGCTCTGCTGTAGTTACCCAGCTGTTCAGTAACTCTTCCTTGCCACCCAGTGCCCGTCTTAACTCTTCTCTGAACTCCACCTCACAATCACCCTTTTTCAATTTCCACCATTTGATCCTTGGTGCTGCCTCACACTCCTCCTCCTCCTCTTCTTGATCACCAACGTCATTCTATAGACCACCATTCTACGCTGCCTAACTACACTTTTCCCCGTCACCACTTTACAGTCTCCAATCTCCTTCAAACTGGCCCTCCTGCATAGGATATAATCCACCTGTGTGCATCTCCATCTGCTCTTGTATGTAACCCTATGCTCCTCTCTGTTGTTAAAATACTTATTCACCACAGCCATGTCCATCCTTTTTGCAAAATCCACTACCATCAGACCTTCTGCATTCCTTTCCTTAACACCATACCTACCTATCACTTCCTCATCCCCTCTGTTCCCTTCACCAACATGCCCACTGAAATCTGCTCCATTCACCACTCTCTCACCCTTGGGTACAGTCATCACCACTTCATCCAACTCACTCCAAAATGTTTCTTTCTCATCCATCGCACACCCAACTTGTGGAGCATAGGCACTAACAACATTTATCATTACACCATCAATTTCCAGCTTCATAAACATCACTCTGTCTGACACTCTTTTCACCTCCAAAACACTCTTGGCATACTGTTCCTTCAGGATAACCCCTACCCCATTTTTCCTCCCATCCACACCATGATAGAACAATTTGAACCCACCTCCAATACACCTGGCCTTACTTCCCTTCCATCTGGTCTCTTGCAAACACAATTTATCAACCTTCCTATACTAGTCATACTACCAACATTCAAAGTTCCTACCCTCACTACCACACTCCTAACCTTTCTCCTCTCTTCCTGCATTCGGGCATGCCTTCCCCCTCTTCTTCTCCTCCTTGTCCTCCTTCGGCCAACTGTAGCCCAATTTCCGCCGGCACCCTGTTGGCTAACAGTACTGATGGCGGTCATTGTTAACCCGGGCCTCAACCTATCTGGTATGTAAATCTGTATTGTTTTCCACATATCTCATTTGGCAAATGTTTTACGCCGGATGCCCTTCCTGACGCAACCCTCCCCATTTATCCAGGCTTGGGACCGGCACGAAGAAATGCACTGGTTTGTGCATCCCCAGTGGCTGGGTTACATACATTATACATCTCATATCTGTTTTTTTCTTTGTAACTATCATCAGTCCAATGTTACAGAAATTGCTGAAGTCCTGCCTTCCCTTAGACCTCACTCCTCCTCTGGAGCTTTGTTATGCATGTATTGTTTCCATAATTTCCATTTATATTCATAGAATTTGTTCCTTCCCTTTACTAAAGATCCCACTTCCAGTTCTTTTTTCTCTTTTATAATATTCACTATTTCAAATACAATTGGTTTAGACTTTGATTTCCATTTTATAGTAATTGCTTTTTTGGCAATCACCAGAATTAACATGGCCTTAATATGTTTAGACAATTCATATCCTTTATCCCACATAAAAAAATGATAGGATTATTAGGCAGAAGTGTGTGTGTATGGATCTACCTCAGTGTCAACAGCAAGAAAGTGGATCTCAAAAGGTCAACATTGGAAGCATCACAACTAAACTACATGTGCAATTAAAATTCTTGCCACATGCAACCAACAAAATAACATTGTTTTTTGCAATGGGAAAGCCCCTCTGCACCCTCCATGCTAATTATATATACTAACTCTGAGATCACAGAATCACCAAGGAAGGGGAATATTCCCTCACCCAGGGATTGTCGACCTTTTGTGGTCGACTTTCTTGCTATTGACACTGTGGAGTGCCAACCTATTGAGGTGGTACTACTACTACTACTACTACTACTACTACTACTACTACACACACACACACACACACACACACACACACACACACACACACACACATCATTCCTGAAACCTCGTGCTTGACATACATAACATCAACAAACGTACGTCAACACCCTTCTGCGAATGTTTCGAGGCTAATCCTAGGATCATGCAAAAGAAAAAAATGTGTTTTTTTGCAGGGACAAGTAACCCTGCAACCCCCACCTCCACATACCCCCCTGCTATTTTTTTTTGCCTGTTTCTTCTTTTCTTTTTTCTTTTGTACTGCATGCCTATTTTATTTTCCATGTCTCATTCTTTTCCAGAAGTAGTGTGTAATCTGCAAGCATGGTGCACTTTATCAACCAACTTTGTATATGTTAGTAGCATTAGGTACCAGTCCAAAACTGAAGTTTCCAACACATTACATAACATTCTTCTGTCAAATACATGACTTTACATTAACATGAAACACACAATCACAAGAATTAACCAAACAGGATACACCACGAGACACCTTCTTTTACGAAAATCCTTTATTCCAAAAGTAGAACAAACAGGGATAAGCGCTTTCGCATGCTGCTAGCACGCTTCTTCAGATCGATGTAACAATGTCTATTCTTAGTCATTATATATTAAACAATGTCTCCAATAATCTACTGCCTTTGAACAATTAAACAATTACTTAATCAAGTAAGTAATTAAGTATTGGATCAGTTGACAATGTATCAGTATTAAAGTTATAGCTAACTTAAAAAAGCATGTCTCATTTTTACTCTCTCTAGAATGCATTGTGCATTTAAAAATTCTAAATTGACGTATATATTCTTTAAAAACACACATCGGTCTTAAGAAATTATTATATTTATCTAATAAAATACGTGTAAGTTAATCAGCATGGGTTATAATGTGTTGAAGCACCTTCAAATAAAATAACATGAGAAAAAAGTATATAAAGTGTATAGAATACAATGAAATAGACTCAAAGATTCAATTCAAGTAACTAATCACTTGTATAGATGTCGTTTCTTCTGTGTATAAAATTCATATTCTAAATATCAATTCTATGATAAGAATCGGACAAGCTGAAAATATAAAGTGTATGTATTATATATAATATATCATAAAAATATGTTGTATATGATTTTAATTATTAGCTGTCCACGCGTTTAAATCTAAATGTCATCATTGTGTTAAGTGACATCCGTTATTAAAAATGCTGCATCTATCAAGTAGCAATTTAGTAGCTATTTATTGTGTTAATTCTATACATCATATATAAATACATAATATGTTTTTCTCTTGTGTAAGATGATAATATTATTCATTCATGTTCATCCAATGTCAGTATAATACATCATGTATCTATTAAAAATGACCATATTTAAAAAAGTTTTAAAACATGCAGTCTATAAAAATTTGACACTGTATATACCGGAACCTAACATATCAACATCTTTCATGTGAACATGGCTTCTCTTATAAATTCTCTCGTGTAGATTTTTACCATGAAAATGATATGTAAAAATAAGAGTAATAGTAATAATAGAAATACTAGAATCGATCAATTAAAGTGCTAGATGCATATTTTCTGTATCTTAATACTATGCCGCATTACAACCAAATTTAGAATATAAAAGTGTCTCTGAAGCAGAGACCGGTTTGTCTAAATGTGATATCCATAACTTCACAATATAAGAAATGAGAAATGCTGTCTGTTGACAATCATCTGATGTAGCATGACAAAAATTCAATATATATGTATGTGTAACAGTAATCATTCTCTCAAAGATGTTTTTATCTATTTCAAAGCATCCATCGGTAGTGGATTGCCGTTACTGGATCTATAAAAATAGTCATCAATTCTTACTGTTGCTATATTCATGATATAGAATATACCACATATAACATTGAAGTAGACAACATATATGTATATATATATAGTTATCAGTATGGATATGGATTTATGGGTCAATATACTCAACCTCAAAAAATGTATATAGGCACAACCTTCTGAAGAGTCGTTGACTTCTTTAATCTAAGAAAAATTCTTCAGTTTGTTTAAATAAACCTTAATGATCAGGTGGCTCAGTGTTTGTCTCTGCTGAAGCTATCTGTTATTAATTTTTCAACAAGTCTCATATACTGAAGTTTTATACATTGTGTACATATATTGGAACTACAACTATGAAACAAAAAGTCAAGATAATCTAAAAAGACATAGCTACATTATTCTAAAAAAGGTTTAACTGAGACATAATTGTTAATGCCCGGATCTCTGTGTGCTCCAGTCCTGAAAATCCATTCCATCTCCAACTTCGCTAGAACCTTATCATTATCACCCAATCTGGGACTAATGTTAACATTTTGTAGAACCCTAAACTTAAAAATATGCGTTGGGTTCAAAATAACATGTTTGGCCAATGCGTTCAGCTCATTTTGTTTGCGTATATCATATATGTGATTGTATATGCGTTCTCTCAACTTCCTTTTAGTCAAGCCAACATAAAAGGCTGGACATGAAATGCAATTGGCCATATAAACTAAGTTTGTGGTATTACAATTTGTATAGGCTCTAGGAACAAAATGAAAATGTCCATGAGGGTGTCGGTACTCTTGTATATTATTAATATGTTGACACATACTACATTCCTTGCATGAATATGTCCCTAGTTTATCTGGTGTTCCAGGTTGTAATAGGGAACCATCATTAGAAATATGCGAGAAAATTGTTTTCAGGTTGTCACAAGTCCTGAAAACAAAACTCGGTGTGTCACCTACTATTACCCTGATGTCATCTGTGATAACAAGGATATTCCAGTGTCTGTTTATAATTTTCTTGATTTCATGAACATCATTAGTATATTTCAATATGAAATTAACTTTGGTGTTAAGTCTGCGGTGACTAGACTGGTATACATCTCTTATCTTCCTAAACCCACTATTTTTTTCACTTGAATTTGTGTTTACATTTCTGTGTCCACTCTCTTCTGGTATAATCTGATTCCTCATATTTTTAACTAGCTTGCTGTTATAGCCCCTCTCCACAAACAATCTCTCCATGTTATCTGCTTCAGTTTGTATTGTGTCAAAGTCCTTACACACCCTAGTTATTCTTGAAAACTGCCCTTTCATTATACCTGTGAACATAAATCTAGGATGCATGCTGCTATATTCCAAGATACTATTCCTCCAGCATGTTTTTCTGAATAATCTGAAGGACAAACTATCATTGGTGTCATAAAATAAAGTTAAATCTAAGAAATTAATCTCTCTATAGGAGTATTCATATGTAAATTTCAGAAACGTGGTTGTCTTTTCTAAATACTCCACAAAAACCCTCAGATCTTCGATGGTCCCATCCCATGCCAGAACCACGTCATCTACAAATCTCCTATACATGCGTATGTTTCTCATCCAAGTGCTGTTGAATACATGTTCCTGCTCCCAGTGGTGTAATACTAGGTTGGCATAGGAGTTTGCGCATGGGGTGCCCATGGCGACACCCCATGTCTGTAGATAATATTTGTTGTGGAAAGTGAAAACATTGCAATGCAGCACTAACTCCAAAAGTTGATTAATTAATATCTGCTTATTCCTTGAGAAATTACTTTGTGTAACCATCACCTCTCTCACAGCCTGTGTTCCGTAATCATTGGGGATGCACGTGAACAAGTCACGAACATCCAAAGTGACTAAGAGCAATTTCCCATTGCTTTTCTCCAGGAGATCAAAAGATTCTAAGTCTCTCAGTAAATGTTGTGTGTCTCTAAGAATCGTGTGTATCTCATTCACTATTGGCCTCAACATTTTTTCTATAAATACTGAGATGTTATAGGTGGCCCACTGTCTGCGGATACTATTGGTCTCATGGGTATCGGTTCTACACCTTTGTGTACCTTCGGTAAACCCTTGAACACAGGTACAAGGGGTTATTCTATAAGTAGGAAGTCAAACATTTCTTTACTGACTTGTCGACACATTAAAATGTCATACAATTCCTCTCTGACATTCTTTATAACTCTCATCACCCCTTCAAGTGTCAATTCTTTGTAAGTACTATTCTGTTGCAAGGTTGTTTCTATTATAGTTATGTACTCAGTTCTGTCTAGTAGCACCACTCCCCCACCTTTGTCAGCATTAGTAATTATAATATCACTGTTATGTTTCAAGTTCCTCAACGAATTGTATTCAGCTCTTTCCAGATTAAAAAATCTGTTTTTAACATGTTTGTTGGCATATAAATTGTAAATATCTTTCTCACGTGTTCTAACAAAACATTCTACAAAGGTTGGCAAAACCGGTGAGAAAGTGCTTCTACGTTTGAATACTGTATCTATATTCTTCAACTGGCTCACTTGATTTCTAAAAAATACTCTTAACGCCACTTTCCTGGCAAACAATCTTAAGTCTGTCAGAGTATCTGACAGGCTGCTATATTGTGAAGGTACGAAGTTCAGTCCTCTGTTCAACAGAGAAACATCAGATACAGACAAGTTATATTTAGAAAAGTTAAAAACCAAAAAAGTCAGTTCCAGTTCCTTTTCGTGTGCTTTTCGTACCTGTCTGTTGAGAACTTCCGTTTCCTCGGACCTCGGCTTTCTGATCTCCCCCTTGTTGTTGGATGGATCCTTATCGGAAAAGGGGCATCCATGTTCCTGCTTGATGCCGCGTTGTTCTTTCGGATAGTTCCAGTTCTAATAGATTCATCTACAGGCCTCAGAGCTAACTGGTTTGGTGGAGGTGTCAGTTCATCAGTGTTCACCGTGAGGGCTTCTCTTCTATCATTGATTGGTTCGCCTGTGTTGTGTATATTCAAACCATTCGGCGCCAAAGTTGGATTATCTGCTTCTCCCATATCCGGTTTCCTCTGTTGTGGGCGGTGATTACGTTCATTTTGAGTCACATTATTCTGTGGCTTGCTACAATTCTCCTCCTGTATCCGCTCATGTTATGAATATTTCGAAGCGTGGAACTACCTACAGTCTGAATGCCTAATAAATATATTACTGCCCTCAAGAAGGCTTTCTCACAAAGAGTTCCAGTGGGCTATGGTGGTGGCATGCCACAAAGGAGATTCTGAATTTCCTATCTGTCCATCCGCCTAAAGAGATTCTAGGACTATGACATTATGAAGATTTTAGTTCAGCGGTTTTCCATGGTCCCTGAACTATTTGACCCATTTCACTTACAGAGGGATCTAATCAAAGAGTTGGGAGATACCCTCCAGGGTACTACAGATGCGGCTGTGTCGGAAAAAGTAACAGCACAAGGCAATAGCCTTACATCTGTGAAACTCGTCCATGAGGCTGATCTCATGCAGCCGAAGGATCGAGTAGGGCTCGGCTTCAGCGATTGCTCTTCGTAGACAATCCTGGATGCGTTATGTTCTTCTGGAAGCCTTCAAGTCTTCCTTTACTAACGCCCCATTTGACGGTGCCACTCTCTTTGGCCCAAAGTAAAGGAGACCCTTACCCGGTGTGAGCAAGAGGGAAAGACTCTGTCTGCTGTCGAGTCCGTTTTCCACCCCATCCAGACCGTACCCCAAAGGGCAACGTGGTGGAAAAATGTGGTTTCAAAACCCCAAGGCTCTTTCCCAGGCACACAGGGTGATGCCCCTCTAGAGGCAGAGAGGGGCAGAGGTGGAAGACGCACCCTGGCAGCAGAGGGGTCCGCAAAACCAAGGTGACAGGGATACACTCCCCGGGAAACCTTTCCAGCACTCCTGAGAGGAGGCCCGACTGTCCTGCTCTGGAGGCAGTCGGGGGTCGCTTAGCTTTATACCCTCAGGCCTGGCAAAGTCTTACATCAGACAATTGGGTAAAAGCATTGTTACCAGAGGTTACAGAATTCCTTTCTATTGCCCCATTCCAGAAAGACTCCCAGATGTACCGCCCCATCTGCGAGGCCCTGCAGCTATAGAAATTTCAAAGCTGCTAGAAAAAAGAGTCATCCAACCAGTCCCAGCGGACCAAAGAGGATTCGGAACTTACTCAAGGTTCTTTTTAGTTCCAAAAAAGACAGGGGACTGGAGGCCAATTCTGGACCTAAGCAAACTCAATACCTTCATCAAGAAAGAAAAGTTCCGGATGGTCACGCTTCAATCGATCCTTCCATTCTTACAGAAGGACGACTGGATGTGCTCAATAGATCTAAAGGACGCGTACTACCACATCAAAATGGCCAGGGCGTCCAGGGATCACTTGCGCTTCCGGCTGGGAGCCAGTCACTTTCAGTTTCGAGCCCTGCCCTTTGGTCTGACCTCAGCCCCCAGGGTTTTCACCAAATGCATGGCAGTGGTAGCGTCTCACTTGAGACGCCTGGGATTCCAGGTGTTTCCGTATCTGGACGACTGGCTCCTTTCTGCCACCACCGCGTCACTGATTCAGGCCAGGGATTACACACTACAACTCTGTGTTCATCTCGAATTTCCGTAAATTTGAAAAATCTTTTACAGCCATCACAGCATATCTCATTCATAGGAGCAGAATTGGATAGCGTTGCTTAATCTAAGGCTTCCTCCAGAAAGAACAGCCCCTCTACAACCCCATATACCTCTTCTCCTATTATCCAGAAAATCCCCAGCAAAACTGGTTCTGAAGGTTTTGGGTCTCATGGCAGCCTCTCTCATTGCGATACCCTTGGGAAGACTGCACATGAGAGTTCTTCAATGGCTACTGTTTGCACAATGGTCGTTCCAACAGTTACCCCCTGACACATGAAATTCACATCACGAACATCTGCAAATCGCACCTGTCTTGGTGGCTTCAGACTTGCAATCTCTCCAGTGGAAGACCATTTGTGCTACCCACGCCGACAGCTACGGTGACCACGGACCTTTCCCCGATAGGTGGGGGGGGCATCTTCAGGACAGACAGTCCAAGGCGAATGGACCAAAATTGAGTACACCCGCAACATCAATGTTCTAGAGATGTGGGCAGTGGGCTTAGCATTGCAACACTTTTCTCCCTTCCCGTAGGGACCACGTGTTCAGTCGGACAAATATGTCCTAGTTCGGTAACATGTTCAAACAAGGAACCAAGTCTTATCAACCATGCAGAGAGGCCATGAGAATTGGCAATGGCAGAGTCCACGGGTCGCCGATAGCACCATCCCGGTTATCTCAACGTCATAGCTAGGTTGAGCAGAGCCATCCTAAAAGTTTTTATCAGTGGTCCCTCAAATAATCATGGATGCGAATTTTTCAAAAGTGGGGCCAGCCTTCTGCGATCTGTTATTCTCAATGAGCAAATGCAGAATATTTGCCCATTACCTTTCAAGGAAGTCCCCAGGATGTCTGGTTCTTGGGCCCATTCCACTCTAACTCCTTATGCCTGATTGCAAAATTTCTCAGAAAGCCAACAACCTGCAAAAATTCTCTTTTTCATTGCCCCATTCTGGCCTGGTCAAATTTGGTTTCCCTTTCTTTGAACATCTTAGGAACCCTGGATCCTGGACCCGAGCCAGATCTACTGACCACTGTCAGGGGCAACCAACCTATAAACATACTCCCTCAGACTAGCAAAAAGCTGCTCTTATTCTTTTAGCCAGGTCTGATCTTCTTTCCTGCAGTCTAAAATATTCTGGTGGCTCCTCATAAAGCTTCCACTACAAAGATTTACACTAGTAACTTATAGCTTTTGCACTGGGCAATTACAACAATTTGGATCCCTAAATAGACCTTTACAGGTTTAAATTTTTGCCAATTATTCCACCAAGGAGCTTCTCCTGCCACTTTAAGTCAATTGGCTGCCATTTCAACTTCATGTTGAGAAGAATGAGGGCTATTAGGCTAAGACTTTGTAAAGCCTTTCTAAAAGGATCGTTTCATATTAGCCACCAGTTAGAAAAAATGCATCACCTTGGAATTGTGAACCTTCTTTATCAAGCTAATGCTACCACCCTTTGAACCAGCCTCTTCCTGTTGATTGAACTTTTGTCATGGAAAATCCGTTTATGGAACCACATCTAGAAAGTATAGAACTTCAAGCTTTCCTAATCCACATATTTGATCTTTCACCCTGAAGTATCTTGCACTAATCCATCCTTTCTTCCCAAAGTTTGTTTTCATAATAATATTAATCAGTCCATTGATCCACCTTTTTCAAGAACCATTCAATAAGTTGGAATATATGTTACAAGTTAGATTTTAGACTCAAACCACTTTTTACTAATTGTAATCTGTGCCTCTTGGTTTCGACCATTACAGTTTTAGACCTTCCAAACATTCCATGTTATCTGCTTCATTTGTATGAGCAAATTTACACCTAGTTATTCTTGAAAACTGCCCGTCAATATACTCAACCTCAAAAATGTATATAGGCACAACCTTCTGAAGAGTCGTTGACTTCTTTAATCTAAGAAAAATTCTTCAGTTTGTTTAAATAAACCTTAATGATCAGGTGGCTCAGTGTTTGTCTCTGTTGAAGCTATCTGTTATTAATTTTTCAACAAGTCTCATATACTGAAGTTTTATACATTGTGTACATATATTGGAACTACAACTATGAAACAAAAAGTCAAGATAATCTAAAAAGACATAGCTACATTATTCTAAAAAAGGTTTAACTGAGACATAATTGTTAATGCCTGGATCTCTGTGTGCTCCAGTCCTGAAAATCCATTCCATCTCCAACTTCGCTAGAACCTTATCATTATCACCCAATCTGGGACTAATGTTAACATTTTGTAGAACCCTAAACTTAAAAATATGCGTTGGGTTCAAAATAACATCTTTGGCCAATGCGTTCAGCTCATTTTGTTTGCGTATATCATATATGTGATTGTATATGCGTTCTCTCAACTTCCTTTTAGTCAAGCCAACATAAAAGGCTGGACATGAAACGCAATTGGCCATATAAACTAAGTTTGTGGTATTACAATTTGTATAGGCTCTAGGAACAAAATGAAAATGTCCATGAGGGTGTCGGTACTCTTGTATATTATTAATATGTTGACACATACTACATTCCTTGCATGGATATGTCCCTAGTTTATCTGGTGTTCCAGGTTGTAATAGGGAACCATCATTAGAAATATGCGAGAAAATTGTTTTCAGGTTGTCACAAGTCCTGAAAACAAAACTCGATAATGTCACCTACTATTACCCTGATGTCATCTGTGATAACAAGGATATTCCAGTGTCTGTTTATAATTTTCTTGATTTCATGAACATCATTAGTATATTTCAATATGAAATTAACTTTGGTGTTAAGTCTGCGGTGACTAGACTGGTATACATCTCTTATCTTCCTAAACCCACTATTTTTTCACTTGAATTTGTGTTTACATTTCTGTGTCCACTCTCTTCTGGTATAATCTGATTCCTCATATTTTTAACTAGCTTGCTGTTATAGCCCCTCTCCACAAACAATCTCTCCATGTTATCTGCTTCAGTTTGTATTGTGTCAAAGTCCTTACACACCCTAGTTATTCTTGAAAACTGCCCTTTCATTATACCTGTGAACATAAATCTAGGATGCATGCTGCTATATTCCAAGATACTATTCCTCCAGCATGTTTTTCTGAATAATCTGAAGGACAAACTATCATTGGTGTCATAAAATAAAGTTAAATCTAAGAAATTAATCTCTCTATAGGAGTATTCATATGTAAATTTCAGAAACGTGGTTGTCTTTTCTAAATACTCCACAAAAACCCTCAGATCTTCGATGGTCCCATCCCATGCCAGAACCACGTCATCTACAAATCTCCTATACATGCGTATGTTTCTCATCCAAGTGCTGTTGAATACATGTTCCTGCTCCCAGTGGTGTAATACTAGGTTGGCATAGGAGTTTGCGCATGGGGTTCTTTATTAACATGAAACAATAAAATAACAATTTCTTTCCATTTTTCTTTATCCCTTTTTTAAACTACTTGCTAAATTAAAAGAAAAATCTACAGCCTAGAACTATTTACAGCTTCAGCTCTCTTCCCTGTCCTTTTGTGTCTTAAAGATCCTACCCTTAAAGAAAACCTTTACAAGTTAGTGGATATTATATTCTGCCATCTATTCAATTTCTTTTGGCATTTATTATACCGTTCCAGTCCAGTGTCTATTTCTTCTTCTTCTCTTATTTTATTCATCAAATCTTTCACTTCTAGCACTGCTGGTAATTCCTTTTTCTTCCATCTTCTCATTATTTTTTTACTAACTACCATCAGTAAATCCACTAGGGCCATATCTTCTTTGAGTATTCCATCTCAGTATCCTAATCGAAACAGTTTAGAAGTAATTTGGGTATCATTGTCACTAAGTGCTTTAACTAACTGACTTATTCCTGTTGTAAAACTTTCCAACTGTTTACACCCCCAGAATATATGCTTCCAAGTCCCTATAGCTTCATTACATCTCCAACATCTTTGGTCCTCTCCCTGGAACATTTTTGCTGACCTCTTTGATTTATGAAAATAGTTATGTAAACATTTCCATACAAAAATCCTAAATTTCCTAATTTTGGTACGTATCCTGGGAATCCTAATCATTTCCCTCCCGTTCCTGCCTTGTTATTTCTTGGCCTATTTCTTTTTCCCAATTCACCCTAATTTCTTCCTTAATTTGCTTTTTATTGTCTCTTATCCATTCCTTACTTAACTTTAATAACTCCTTCATTTCCTTTCCCTTTAATCTCCTCTCCTCTGTCTCCTTTAAAAACTTTGGCATCCCCTTCCCCTCTTTCACCCCTCTTATGACATTTACCCCATCTCCTCTTTAGCACCTGATAGTCGCATTCTAAGCTCCTATCCAGTTGATATTCGTCTTGTATTTGCTGCCAAGTTTTACATTTTCCCCTTAGAAACATCTGATTCCAATTTTTAACCTTATTCTGTCTCCTAGTCCAACTCCGTAAATTACTTTTATGTTGCACATCCTTGTCAGGCCTCATATTTCTGCAATCCTTTCTATCCATCTTTCTGTCCCCTTATCCTTCCACCCTATCATCAATCTGTTTGCTTCTCTCATCCATTCTAGCTTCCACTTCTTTTGTTGCCTTTCCATTAATAAGGTCATAATATCTCTACCCTATACAATTCCTTCACTTTTATTCTCAGCAACATCTTCTAGTCTGCACATATTGGTTGTCAGTCACTCTTAGAGTATTGGTTAACATACATGCTAACAAAGTCTCTTTCAAATCCGGTACTCCTAGTCCCTCTCTGTTTTGCCTCTGCTAATTTTTCCCATTTCACCCTTGCCTGTGCTCCCTCCCATATGAAGTCTCTGAATACTTGCTTAACTTTTTCCAACAATTTTTTCCTCTGGTAATCTCTTAAGCTAACTATACGAACTGAGGCATAATATACAATTGTAGTATCTGCACTTTTTTCTGATCTAGGTCTAAATTTAGCATTTCCCAAGTCTGTAATTGGTCCTTTACTTTATCATACACTTTTCCAGAAGAGACCTCTACCATATCCTCAAGTGAACAAGTTATGCAAGCCCCTAGATATCTAATCTGCTTTCTCCATTCCATTCATCATTTTTTCTTCCCTGTCTGTCTCAACATTCACGCTAATGGTCTATGTTTTATCTTTATTAACCTTGTATCCTGAGATTTCACTAAAGTGATTAGGAATATTCCATAACTTCTCTTTATTTAAGTCCCGTTTTGTCATTATGAGCAGAATATTCTGTGTAAGGGAAATCGTTGTCTCTTCCCCTCCCCATTGAAATCTCTTAAGTCTGATCTTCTTATCCCTTCTGCTAAAGACTGTATAAAAATCACAAATAGCAATGGAGACAAAGGGCATCCTTGTGTAGTACCCCTCTCTACCTCATTTCTTCTGATAGTCTAGCTCTGATTTTAATTCTTGCCTTCGGCTCCTCATACAACTTCTTTAACATGTACATCCATTGATCTGGTAGGCCAACCTCTTCGGCCACCCTGAATAAATATTCCCATCTTACCCTATCAAAATCTTTCTCTGCATCCAAGGAAATAAAATCTACCTCTGTTTTTGTCTATTGAGCTGCCTGTATTATCAGCATAACTGTAATAAAATTATCTGTAGTCCTGCATCCACCTACAAATCCTGTCTGACCGTCTATAATTATTTTCACCAATTTTACTCAATCGTTCTACTCAAATCTGCATAAAACATTTGTAATTGTGATTCAGTACTGAAATCTATCTGTATGACGCTGGTCTGATTGGATCCTTACCCTCTTTACAAATAACCGATATTATAGCCTGCTTCCAGGACTTAGGAATCTCCTTACAGACCATTACTTGATTAGAAATAATCTTTCCATCTTTCTATTACTTTATCTTTCTGTAGTTCCCACATATCATTTGGAATTCAGTAGCTTCCCAGGGTCATCCCTTTCACCATCATATCCCATGCCCATTTTATTTCTTATATCTCTGTAGGTTTTACTAACATCTCTTTATCCTCCTGAGTTATCATTGGCATCCTCAGTAAGTGCCTTCTCATGTTTTTCACTTCACCTTTTGAACTACTCTCCCCAACCTCCTGATATAAATTCTGGTAATATTCCCTAAACTTGCCTAATATCTCTCTCCCAGCTCTACTACCACTTTCTCCTCACTGCTCACCTGAATTTTATAAATACCTCTGTCTACCTCCTGTTGTCGAAGTCATAAAGCAAAAGCCCTTGTGGCTTTAGAATTTTCACTAAAGAAGATTTGCTCCACTGCAGTTTTCCTCCGCCATATTCTTTCATCTTCTATTTTCTGTTGTCATTACAGTAAGTCTCTCTCTAATTCCTGGAGTTCTGTGTTCCCTTCATTTTCTGTAGTCATTGCAGTAAGTCTCACTCTAATTTTTGGACTTTTTTGTTCCCTTTCCGCTTTTCCTTTTGGATGTGTTACAATTCCTTACTCCACCGTATTCTCCGTTAATTTATCTGTCCAAACTCCTTCCTTCTTCTATTTTTATTTGTACTGTAACTCTTTCTTTTATCCTGTCCCATCCACAAGCATGTACTACCTCCTCTCTGTCCAGTTCCTGTTCTAGTACTTGCTTTAATTTTCCCTTTCCTTCTCTTTCCCTAAGCAGTCTGCTGGGGCTCTCCATAATCTGTCCAATTTCATGTTATGACCTAAAATTTTTTTTAATCCAATAACTGCATGGTCTGAATGGATTATCAGTTCAGTCTGTTCTTCCCGTACACTATCTAAATTCTCTATGGAAATGTAACTTCTATCTGTCCTTGACCATGTATTAAATCTATGTAAAAAGTAGGTGTACCTTTCTGTATCTTTCTGTTTTCCTGTGTGCTACCGGGTATCACTCATCCCTATCTTTTGTATATATTCCTCTAAAAACCTTCCTTCCTTCAGCAATTTTTTCCTTCTTGGTCCCTTCTCCACTTGAACTGTCCTATTTACAATATTCCAATCTCCTATAGATATATATATAAGTATACCTTCTTGAAATCAGTTAATTTTTTATAGCATCTTCCTTATTTCTTTTATTTGTATGTCTGGAGAAAGGTATATAGAAACTATTGATGTTATGTGATCCTATCTCGCCTACATTCTGTATGATGGGTTCGGAGCCGATCCCTCGGCTCCGACTCGGCACGCTTATGCCAAAGAGCGAAGTCTCTTATTGGCTGAGCTTACTATATCCCAGGATGCACCACTACCAGTCCCCCAGATCTCGTTTGCCGCTTCCCTGCGAAGACGTGGTCTCGAGCTGGCTGGGCTGAGTAGTTTTATTAACTAACTTTTCTGTCAGTTTTTTGCTGTTTTTGCTCACAAAAGCTGTTTTAACGGCTATCGCTAACTTTGTGTACGATTTGGATTGTTAAATTGTTGTGTGTGATTGGGTTCAGTTTGTTTTCGGCCGGCCCCTCCATCCAGGGCCTTCCCGGACTGTCAACCTTAATACTTTACAGGGTCTCTAGTAATTATATAATTGGTTAGAGTTACCTGTTCTTTTACAGGAAGTGTTTGCATTAGTTATTACTGTGTTTAGATTTATCAGCAGTAAAATTTAGTGTACTTTCCTGTCAGAGTGACTAGAATTGTGTATCATCATGTCTCAAACCCCTAGGCCTTCGGGCTTTAAAAATGTTCAAATGTGGGTTTAAAATGTCTATCACAGACGATCATTCGCTCTGTGTATATTGTCTCGGGGCAAAGCACTTGCAGGAGTCATGCAGTGTATGTCACGCTTTTTCCTCAAGGGTCCTCCAGGAGAGGAAAAATAAATTGATTCTTAAGGGTTAGTTAAACCTTCCTTTGAAGAAGCCTTGGCATCCTCTCCTGCTCCAACCAAAGAAAGGGCTTCGGTTCCGACCAGTCCGCCGGACCCGACTGCCAAGAAACTTAGGGCAGGCCTCTCCTTCGCTCCAAAGACTTCGGAGCCGAGGTTGAACGGTCTGCCTCGATGCCACCAGTATCGACTCCTCTGGCTTCGAGCCGATGGCTGGGGCATCGAGAGGGGTCACCTTCGCCGGCTCCACTGCTCTCGGAGCCGACAAGGGTCGCCCAGACACTTCCTCCTCGGCGCCGAAGTCTACCTCGCACCGATGGAATCTGCTGTGAGTATTCCCTCGGCGCCGATACTCATCGAGTCGCCTCGAGCCGGTCCCCTAGCCCTTTGGGGCCGATGGAGAGGCCTTCTCGAACCCGCTCTGTTTCCTCTCGGTCTTCGAGGATGTCGGATTCTGATATAGACAGGGTGCTCCAAAGACTGTTCCAGTCCCCAGTCTTCCAAAATTTGTTTCGGTTCCGACCCAGCTGGTTTCGAGCCGATGACCTTGGCCCACCCCGTTGCCATTCCTCCTCCGACCGCTTGCCCGCTGAGCAGGTGCTGTTGGAGCCGGTGGAGATCTCAGGGTCGGCTCCGACCCTTACTTCCAACCCGGCCTCGGGTCCGAGTTAGTACGCTGACTTCTTCGGCTGGACCCGGGGTGATGTTTCGGGACCTATGCTTTCGGTTCCGAGCCTCCCTCGGTGCTTGACTGCGGGACTTCCGTCGGCTATCACGGCTCCGGAGTCCGGACACTCCCAGGATTCTGGGGGTCCAGCTTTCAGGGCCATGAGGAGTGCCTTGGCCAAGTCCTCTTCGGCCATCTCTCGGTTTTACCAGCACCTTCCCTGGGCGTGGAGACTGGGTCTTTGGCAGTTCCCCTGTCCGTAGCCAGCAGAGCCCCGAGGCCTGAGGTTACCCCCAGTGGGGGTTCCTCCTCCTGAGGGTTCTTCGAGTTGTCTTCAGAGGAACCCCAAGGAAGAGATCGTGCAAGAGGAAGCACGTGGACTCCCCGAGTCTATTACATCGACACTGATATGGATGATGCGGAGGGGTCCCCAGTCGCCCCTCGGATGATGTCTCATTTGCAGACATCTTAGAGATCCTCAAACAACGAGGCGGCTGGATATCCAAACCCCCCTCTGCTGACGAATCAGTGCTCCTCAAGGCCTTTGGGGCTCAGCCCTCCGCCTCCTGGGTGTCTCCGCCCTTCGACGAGCTTCTGGATTTAGTTTGTCGAAGGGCGTGGGAACATCCAGATACCATGGAACCAGTCCCTTCTCGTCCAAATAAATTTTTATCTGCTCCCCCCGAGAAGGAGTTCCTTACTAAAGGCGTGGCTGTAGATGCCATGGTGGTGGCATCTGCTACACAACAGGACGTGGCAGAGGCTTCAACGTCCATCCATCCTCCTAATAAGGAGTCTAGGAGTATGGATAGGTGGAAGCGCACCCTGACTTCAGCGCCTTTACCTTAAGGTCTCTGAATTATTTGGCACATTTTACCAGGCTTCAGAGGGATCTGGTCAAGGAGTTGTCAGATTCCTCTCGGTAACCTACCTGAGCAGCTAGCCCAGTCCGTTAGCTCTCAGTTGGCTATCCTTACGCCAATTTCTAACTCGTCCATGAGGCTCATTTCCTATGCGGCCGAAGGCGGGTAGAGCGGCAGGCACAGGCGTGGCTCTACGTGAGACAAGCCTGGCTCCACTTGTGTCAGTTCGGAGGCCTTCAAGTCTTCCTTCACGACGCTCCCTTTGATGGGTCCTCATTGTTTGGACCCAAGGTGAAAGACACCCTTACCCGCTGTGAGCAAGAGGGAAAAACGTTATCTGCCGTAGGTGCCCGTTATTCCACTCCCTTCGGCCTTACCCCAAGGCTAAAGGAGGGAAAATGTGGTTCCAAAATCTCGCAAGTTTTTCTCCCAACAGCAGGAAGATTCCCGTCCAGAGGCAGAGGGCGGGAAATTTCAGGAGACGCCGTCCCAGAGGCGGCAGAGGGCCCCGCAATTCTGGAGACCGCGAGTCCTTTCGTGGCTCTTCAGCCTCCCACACGTCATGAGGGATTGCCCGGCTGTGCTGCCCGGAGCCAGTCGGGTGTCGCTTTGCCAAGCACCTAAATGCCTGGGAGTCAATCACTCAGGACAGATGGGTGCTTCGATCATTGCCGAGGTTACACCATCCCATTCAAATACTCACCCCCACCGTCCAAGAGAATCCCGGACCCACCACCCAGTCAAAGGGAAATAGCAGCCGCAGAAGCTTTAAAGCTGCTAGAAAAAGGAGTCATCCAACCGGTCCCCACAGACCAGATCGGATCAGGAAATTACTCCAGGTTCTTTTAGTGCCAAAAGACAGGGACCTGAGACCAATACTGGATCTCAGCAGACTGAACCAATCCGTCACGAAATCCAAATTCCGAATGGTCACGTTACAATCCATTCTCCCGCTGTTGGAGAAGGATGTTTGGATGTGCTCCATAGACCTCAAGGACGCCTATTATCACATACCGATACATCAGGCGCCCAGAAGGTATCTGCGCTTCAGCCTGGGAGTCAGTCATTACCAATTTTGTGCTCTGCCCTTTGGTCTCACCACAGCCCCCAGAGTGTTCACCAAGTGTTTGGCAGTAGTGACGGCTCACCTGAGAAGTCTTGGATTCCAAGTGTTTCCCTATCTCGACGACTGGCTCCTGACTGCCACCACCAGGCATCTACTAATGGACAACCTCAAAGCCACCATCTCGCTGGGTGTTTCCCTAGGGATTACATTCAATTGGTCAAAGTCTGTCTTGCTGCCCTCTCAACGCATAAAGTTTATAGGAGCAGAGATAGACTCAAGATTGATGCGTCTTTCTTCCGCCGAAAGGATCCAACTTTACAGGGCCAAGTTCAAGCTCTGATCTCGAGATCCAAAGCCCCAGCCAGGATGGTCCTACAGGTTTTAGGCTCAATGTCTGCCACGGTTCTTTTAGTTCCTCTAGCAAGATTACACATGAGGATTCTTCAGTGGCTCTTGTCAACTCAATGGTCCTTTCAGGATCTTCCCTCAATCATCACATCATGATTACGGAAATATGCAAAAGGGACCTTCGCTGGTGGCTTCAGACATCCAACTTGGATCAGGGAAAACCCTTTGTTCTCCCCCTCCAGTGGTTACCCTGACGACAGATGCCTCCCAGATAGGGGGGGGGCATTGTCTGGGCAGGCTAGTTCAGGGCTCCTGGCTTCCCGACGAAGCTCTTCTCCACATCAACGTGTTGGAGATGAGGGCTGTACTTCTATCCCTACAGGCCTTACACAAGTTTCTTCCTCAGGGCATCATCGCCATCCACACAGACAACATGTCGGTGGTTTGGTATCTGAACAAACAAGGAGGGACCAGATCGTATCCCCTTTGCAGAGAGGCCATGAGAGTGTGGGAATGGGCTGTAGCTACCAACCGCTTCTTGGTAGCGACCCACATCCCGGGAAAGTCAAATGTATTGGCGGACAAATTAAGCAGGACAATTCTCTCTCCTCACGAATGGTCTCTAAACCGCACAGTAGCAGCCCAGGTTTTCAAGAGATGGGGGACGCCGTGCTGCGACCTATTTGCAACTCCACTAAACACCAAGTGCCAGAGGTTCTTCTCCTTGATTCCACATCAGGAAGTACCAGCCATGGATGCTCTAGCACAACCTTGGCCAACAGGGCTACTTTATGCCTTTCCTCCAATTCCACTCCTTCCAAAAGTTATTCAAAAAGCTTCTCAACTGGGGTCTTCAATGATTCTGATTGCCCCATACTGGCCTCGTCAGATATGGTTTCCTTACCTGAAAAAGCATGCAGTGGACGATCCGTGGACCTTAGACCTGATCCCGGATTTGCTAATCCATCAGTCGGGACATTGGCATCAGTCCCTTCAATCTCTAAAATTGACAGCTTGGCTCCTCCACTTCCAACCTTAGTTAGAAGGCACACACTAGACCCGAAGTTGTTCACATTTTATCTTCGCCCACAAACCCACCACTAACAAATTGTACCTCAGTAAGTGGAAGAGGTTTGCTATCTGGGCTCAACTCAAGGGCTTAGACCCTATCACTGCTCCTGTCCCAGAGGTTTTGAAATTCTTAACATCCCTGTTTAATCAGGGATCTTCTGTCTCAACTATTAAAGTCCAACTAGCTGCTATCTCGAAATTCCATGAATCCACGGATCCTCCTTTGATGAGCAGCAGAATATGCAAACGTTCATTAAAGGTGCCAGTCTGTTAAGACCACCAGTTTTTCATCCTGCACCTCCGTGGGATCTTGATTTGGTGCTTCGTGCATTAACATCCCCCCTTTTGAACCGGCTGCTACATGCAATTAAAATATCTGTCTTGGAAAACGCATTCTTAGTGGCTATTACCTCTGCAAGGAGAGTCTCAGAGCTTCAAGCCCTGTCTATTAAACCACCGTACTTGATTTTCCACAAGGATAGAGTATCACTTAGGCCTAATCCATCCTTTGTCCCCAAAGTCTGTTCTAGTTTCTGTCTTCAACAATCTCTAGAGCTACCAGTTTTCTTTCCGAAATTCTCTAATGAAGCAGAATATACTCTCCATAAATTGGATGTTCACAGGCAATTACGCTTCTATTTAGACAGGACTCAGCAACTTCGTAAGTCAGACCAGTTGTTTGTGTCCTTCTCAGATAATAAATTGGGCCAAACCATTACAAAAGCTACAATCTCAAAATGGATCAGAGATTGCATAACTCAGGCCTATTCTTCTTCGAATAAACAACTTACATCATCTATCAAAGCTCATTCTACCAGAGCTATGGCTACTTCTATAGCCTTTCATTCCAAGCTCGCTATATCGGAAATTTGTGCTGCGGCTACTTGGTCCAACCCGCACACTTTCATTTCCCACTACAAATTGGATGTGGCATCTAGAGGACGAGCTTCATTTGGTTCCACGGTACTCAGGAGTGTTTTCCAGTGAGCCACCCAGGATTCAGGTGCTAGGACGCTGTCCCATCATTCAGAATGTAGGCGAGATAGGATCACATAACATCTTTTAGTTATGTATTCACCATAACTTCAGATGTTTGTGATCCATCTCGCCACATTCCTGATACCCACCCTCCTTCCCCTGCCTTGCAGATCAGAAGAGATTGAACGGTTTTGAGCTCCACTGTTTTATCTTGTTTCATCTGACGATGTTATATAAGCAGGGTATGCATGTGTGCATGTATGCGGACAAACTAGATCTGGGGGACTGGTAGTGGTGCATCCTGGGATATAGTAAGCTCAGCCAATAAGAGACTTCGCTCTTTGGCATAAGCGTGCCGAGTCGGAGCCGAGGGATCGGCTCCGAACCCATCATACAGAATGTAGGCGAGATGGATCCCAAACATCTGAAGTTATGGTGAGTACATAACTAAAAGTTATGTTTAGCCGCTCTGTCATCCGTTTTATCCCTGCCATTCTGTCTTTATTATCTTTTAATCTTCCTATTATGTCTAGCGGGCATGTCGTTTTAACTAAAATTACTGCTCCTCTCCTTCTTTTCTTTCCCCAACCAGAGCTTACTACCAAGTTATATCCTTATCCCCCAACATCTAGTGGTCCTGATTACTCAGATGAGTTTCCTGTAAGGCAATTATTTGTGCTTTAAAGTGTTTAGGTAATATAGGACTCTCTCTCTTGCTTGCTTCTATGTCTTAGGCCATTGCGTTCTGTGGATTAATTCATATTATTGTTTTCTGAGCTTGCATTGAACATAACCTTATCCTGTTTTTCTCTGCTTGTAGTACCCCCAGTGCAGTAGTTCTCCCTTAATATCCTCAGTCTTAATCCTACCCACACATTCAACCTCTTGTCTACTATCTAAGGAATGACACCTTTTCTGACATCTTTCCCCAACACCCCCATGGAACTGTATACAAAACTATATACATAGCTTCTGTCTTTAGAGCATTGCCGTCTCTATGCAGCCAGGCCTCAGCTCTCTTCACCCAATCTATCATAACTATAATAGTACGTATGTGTATTTAAGGTAATTTTTACCTCCATATTTTCCTTCCATGCCTTCTTTTCTCCCTGTTCTTATCTATTTAATCTTTTCTGCAACCTTTGGATTGCCGTTGTCCAAATGTTGTAACTTTATAATGATAAGCTCCTAAAAACTGAAAAAGCAGAACAAATCCTACATTTACATAGGTTTATATCCTGCTTGCATTATCTAAAATTAAATTAGTCTTAACTCACAATTTTTAAATCTTTATAAAGTTTACTAATGTGTATAAGCGTTTGAGTAGGAAAAGTCTCTTATCTTTTCCGGATTCATAACTGTGACCCCCTTTTCTTGTTTGGTGTGTATTATATAGACCTGGCATTGGTTATCCCTATATATTGGTCAATTCTGAATTCTTACCATGACAGGTCTATCCTTCATTATTCAAAATTACTCTGCCTCTGTGTTTCGCTTACTCCTCAGATATTATATACGTCACAGGTTGTCTCCAATTCGAGGACCCTTCCCCTATTATATAGAATTGCTCCCTTCCTTGCTAAGCCCAACTATCTTTAGGTGACACCCTCTAAAATTAAACCCACACCCCACATCCCATCTCTTCAATTCCTCTTAAACGTAAGCATCCATCCTGCATTCATAATGAGTTAGAATAAGGTTAAGGACACCAAAGAATATAGTACATGAAGATGAACTAAATATGTGCAAGCTAATAGGCATCTCTGCTCTCATTGTTCATATTATATCATGCTTGTGTAAAGTGAAGTTAAATCTGTCTTAGTTCTTTACCTTCAGGTATTGCTATGACATTCACTAACATGTTCAGGTGTTTTCATAGGAAAAGTCGCTGTCTTTTCCTTATTCGAAACTGTAACCTCCTTTGCTTGACTAATGTGTATTGCATAGACGTGGGGTTGCTTATCCTCTGTATATCAGTCAGTTCCAAATTCTCATCATAAGGTCTATCCTTTGTTATGTAGACTTAAATTGCAGGCCTGTTTCATTCTGACCTCCAACATCGTGTACATCATAAACTGCCTTCAACTATGAGGACCCTCCCCCTTATATATTAAGTTACTCCCTTCCTTGCCAAGCCCAAATGTCATTGAGTGAGAACCCACTAAGATTAAATCACACCCCACGCATCACTCCTTCAACCTGTCTCACGTGGAAACACCTGCCCACATTTGTGATGAGTTTTAGCAAACTAAGAAGCAGCATACATGAAAATAGAATAATTGCATGCAAACTAACAATCTGCTATT
This sequence comes from Protopterus annectens, assembly GCF_019279795.1. NCBI lineage: Eukaryota > Metazoa > Chordata > Ceratodontiformes > Protopteridae > Protopterus > Protopterus annectens. The sequence continues at coordinate 881,056,437 of NC_056733.1, forward strand.
CACTCATAGGTTCATAGGTAGGTAGGTACTAGGCTATCAGCCCAAGGGCCTAAGTAAGCCTAGCCAACAAGGTTCCTTGGCTCACGCCACCCAAGAAAGTTATTTTCCTGTGCCCCTGTCGAGCAGAGCCACAGAAGTGATCCCCGGGGTTTATTTCCTATTTCCCATCCAATCATCAAGATTTTTCTTGAAGAGTGCTAATGAGAAGCTTTGTTTGACATAGATGGGTAGCTTGTTCCAGAGTATAGGACTCTATCCCTCCACCATGTCCTGTTTATTGTGGTGACAAGGTTTAGGTCCCTAGAGCGTGTTGCTTGGAGGGATTGGGATTTCTTTAGGTGTAGCATGTCCAACAGCTCCGGGTTTGACATAGCTTTATATGTTAGGCAGAGATCACCTTGGAGTAGGTGATATGCTACGGAGTAAAGCTGGAGTTTTTTGAGACGGTCAGTGTAGGGCATCTGTTTGAGGCCAGTAATCCTCTTTGTGAGGTACTTCTGTGGCCTTTCCAGCGGCTGCAGATGTCTTGTGAGGTACATTCCAAAAGGGGCATTGTACTCTATAATGGGTCTAATAAGTGTCGAGTAGAGGGGAACAGTGACCTCTTTTTTCCTGGATGAGAACCCATTTGCGATGAGTTGTGCCCCTATTTTCCAGTTGTCATCCTTCTGTGTCATTTGAACTTACCGGCTCTCAATATTAGTAAAGCCAATTTTATAAACTATTCACTACCCCAAGAGCTAAGACAGTCCCCATTCATGTAAATATGTCTTATCTTCTTAAAATGTCATCCCATTCTTCAGTGCGACTCATGCTTCTAATCAGTTTACTATATCACGATCACTTCGCAAAAAGTCAGTTTAACCAAATCTCTCTTCCCTCTTCCTTACTTCTCTTTCTTCTATTTCTTCCTTTCTTCCTTCATCCTGTCAACTCATTCTGTCAGTCTCTTTTGTCTGCGGAACAACAGAAAATAGTCTCTGCCATCCTTGTATGAGTCTTCTTTTTGCTTCTCCTCTCATATCCTGCATCTCGTCCTGTTGTTATCTTTGTGTCTTCACTAATTCTTAACTTTATAGGTTTCCTAACATATTTTATTGCCACTTTGGGGTCAGTAAATTATCTGGTTATACCTTAGACATGGATACTTAAAAGCGCAGGATAGCTCACCTTCCATGCAACCCCTTCTCTCGACATGCCCTGATAGCACATCTTTGACATCTACCACCCTTGCTTTGAGACAGTTGACCCTCGCTTCTGATGCATCCACCCGAGCTTTCAGCTCTTGGTTCTCTGTTAACAAGTCCTGAATGACTGTGGCATGTTCTTTCAGATCATCTGTTAATTCCTCCATCCTCTTTTCTTGTGCCATTATACTTTGTAATTCTTTTCACATCTTTGATTTCTGCCCATATTGTTCCAGGAGTGAATTTCTCTCCTTGCATATCTACTTTATCCGCCATACTCGCTCTGTCTTCGTCAGTTAGTTTTCTAGGTTTATTTTTCTTTAGGGGCTTCTTCTTCATCAGAATATTTAATCTGATCCCTAATAGACTCCCAGAGGGAAATTTTGACTTCAGAAGATCTTTCTATAACATTAAAACATAGCGATTCAGTGGAGATCTGATACCTGCATCTTACTTGCAATGAGCCATACTGGAAGTCTCACCCCCTGCAAATTATATTTACTAACTTCAAGATTGCAGTTTCTGGGGAAAGGGCATATTCCCGTACCCCTGGATACTTTCAGTCCTGCGCATCTATCCAACCATTTGTGTTGTCAACCAAAGTGTGACAACAATACAGAGATATATTTAGGTTCAAATCATCCAATGCTGTGGAATCCATATAGGTGGATAAATAGATATATAGATATAGATATAGGTATATATACATACACACACCTCAGAAACGTGTACTAAGGTGAAGGTAGAAATTTTAATAGATAGGTGATGAACCATTAAACAATATAATGTTCTTTTATCTTCAGGAAAGTAGGTGTTGTAAAGTATTAAATTGTTGTATTTCATTTAAATGTATTGGTGTTATTTGTTTCGCTTGCAAGTAGATGTTGAGTTTCATAATACAGTTCCTGGTATGCCTTGTGTAAACTGTCTTTGTTGTGTGTCTTAGTTGTGTAAAATCTTACCATAACATGAATAGAAGGACATCTGATGAGTTCCTTCCTGCACCCCCCACCCTCGCTATCGAACTCCTCTATCGTCTCTTCATTATTCTCCTTATCTTCACCACTCAGTCTCTACCCTGTGAGGACTTCCTACAGCCTTTCTCAGTTTGTAACTGGT